>NC_137971.1:21299440-21923190 GCF_963924665.1 Micromys minutus
GAGGGTAATAGATGCAAACAGAGAGAAGAGAGAATAATAGAGAAGCAGATGCTGGCCATGAGCATATGGAGCAACATGGGAGAAGGAAATTGGGAGAGGAGGGACAAAGGGAGTAAGGGCAAGTGGGCAAGAGAAGAGAGGGCAAGAGAGAGAGAAAGGGGCAAGCAGACCCTTTTATAGTGTTAGGTAACTGGAGTGGAGCACACCTGACTATTGCCAGGAAAGTGTGGGGAGGTGTTCACAGAATCCCAACACCAAAGCCAGACACTGTTGTAGATGCTAAAAAATGCTTGCTGAAGAAGCTTGATATAGCCGTCTCCTGAGAACCTGACAAATATATATGTAGATACTCCAGCCAAACATTGCACTGAGCATGAAATCCTTAAATGGAGGAATTAGGAAAAGGACTGAAGGAGCTAAAGAGGTTTGCAACACCATAGAAAGGATAACAGTATCAACCACGTAGACCTCCAAAGATTCGAGGGACTAAACCACCAACCAAAGTGTATACATGGAGGGTCTCATGGCTCCAGCTGCAGATGTAGAGAGGATAGCCTTATTTGGTTTGAGTGGGAAGAGAGGCCTTTGGGCCTGTGGTGGCTCAATGTTCCAGTGTCGGGAAATACCAGGGCTCTGTGATGGAAGTGGTTGGGTATGTTGGGTAACATCCTCATTACAGTAGAGGAGGGGAATATCATGGAAGGGTTGAAGAAGGGAAACCAGGTAAGGGGTTAACATTTGATTTATAAATAAACAATATATCCAATAATAAAATTAGAAAGTCACAGTGAGAACCCCAAGTTCATTTTATCATTACTTCAAGCTTCACACCACATGGCAACTCCTAAGAGAACAGTTTTTTATCATGGGGCATTCATGATATAAGTCACAGATGAAAAGTCAATTTGAATAGTATCAATTATATTAGTTCTATTATTTGCTATATATATCTATAGATATTTTCTTTTAATAAGGCATTAGTTATTCATAGCATTTTCATAGCAAAATGCTACATCCAATAAAAACATATATTTTAAGTTCAACCTTACTTGGTGAATGATATAATAACCTTTAGCAAAAAAAAATATAATGTGGGAAATGGCAATAAAATTAATTTAGGAGGTAGTATGCACATCTTCTACATTTTGCAAATATTATTATAATATGCAAAGTCCAAAAAGTATTTTGATTCACAATAGAAATAACTTGTAACTCGGTTTCTGAAGAAAACAAAAAAATGAAACTTTATGGGTTTTTAACTTTATAATTATTGATTGTGATACAGTTTGGCCAGTTCTGAAGATATACATAAGATAACATTATACAGACTATATAGGTTATATTTAGGAATAAATGTATAAAATATATATATGTACATGTAGTAACAATAAAAGAATAGGCCATGGATTTTTAAATAGAATAAAAAGAAATATATGAGAGGACTTGCAAAACTGCAAACTCTGTGTATATTTCTTCCCATTTTTATTTTAATGTTGTTTCCAGCCATTTTTTTGCTAAAGGTCTCTGGTAAAGCGCACATCACATCATCCACCAAGTTAGAAGAAGAAGATTATAATATAATAACAAACAATAATGTAATTATAATCATAAATTAAAAATTTTAAAAAGAGTTTAATTTGTGTTTCATTGCAAGGTGCCAGAGGAGCACAAAGCATACTTACACATGCATTGGTCATGAATTGGGTGACTTTACCTACATCAAGCCAGAATAAACTGCCAATACTTGGAATTTGGGTAGAGTCAGGAGGAAGCTTTCCTCTATCATAACGCTGTCTCCAGAATGAGGAGAATGAGACAAGAGAGTGTGAAAACTAGGAATGTGACCACCTCCGTTGAGTTCTTCCTTACTCATACAGCTATGGTCAGGCAGCCTGAAGCTTTTATCATGTTGCTACAGAATTAATATTGTTACAATTGACTAAAAATCTAGTTGCTGTTTTTTATCTGTCTTTAATATGGTCCTTATTGTCCCGCGCAACTTTCTGGCCAGCAAGAACGACACGGCACACAAAATAGGATTCTTCTGCGGTAAAGCTTTAATGCCCTCAAGAGGCAGAGCACAAGCTTACATCAAGTAGAAGCGAAGACCACGAACGATCTAGCTCATCCCCTTATATAGGAATCAGTCCTTGCCTTGGACGATTGGTTGAAACTCATTGAAACTGATTCGCTGAAACTCATCAGGCCATATGACGCCACAGGAGAGGCAGGGCTCAAGGAGTGGAAAGTTACCCAGCACGTGCGCACATGACTTGTTTACTGCTAACTCCTGCCGGATGTCAGCGCCATCTTGTAATGGAGAATGTTTAGGCAGCGCCTCACATCTCCCCCTTTCTTTTATTCTTTAAGCAAAGGAGTATACCCATATTAGGAGGGTGGAGATAGAAGTCAAAACCTCATTAAGGTGTATAAAGACCATGTACAGGAGTAACCGCTAGGCTTTTTATAGCCCGTAGTACTCTGGACCTGTCACTCTGCCGTTTTTCTGAGGGAGGCACACTGGGGCAGGCAACCCTCATGCCAGATGACATATGTCCCAGAGATACCCTGCGACAAGGGGCTCTCAGGGCGATGCTTTGCTCGGCATCCCTCATGGGCTGTTCAAACCAGACACTCTAATCCTGTGCAATGAACCGAAGTTCTAGGAGTGCAAGAGCTGTCTGGCTGGCGACCTACTGCTTAAGCATAGACAACCAGATATCGGCTGATGCTCCATGTTCTAGAGCGACAAGCGCTTGGGTAATAACCACCTTGTCTCTCTTTTTGTTTGGGCCTTGAGCTTACAAACCAGCCAATGAAGCAACACAAGTCCGCCGCAAAGGATTGCTCCAAAGAGTCCCACCCCCACCCAAGTTGATATCGGTGGTGAAAAGCTTAGAGAAGGCTGTAGCATCATGTTCCACTGGAATTGGTGTTAGGAATGCCGACAGAATTGCCCATCTCGCCTCTCCTCTGACTCTCTGGTTCCAGAGCTTCAGGAGCAGGGCTGTCATCAGAAATCTCCACCATTTTTCAAGTGAGACTCTCGGGGACCCAGAAGGGATTATTTCATCCTGAGGAAAAACACAAACAGCTCCCCTGGATCTGATCAACACAAGATCCGGTCCTTTCCATTTATTACTTATGACATCTTTCCATTTCACCATCTCTCTTGGTTTGTCCATGGGTAGGCAATGCCTTTCAGCCGCTGTATGGCCGTGGTCATCAAGATTTAAAAAATTTAAGGTGAGGAGTGCCATGGATACTGTGGTCCTAGGCACAGGGGGAAAAGCCTGCATAATTCCCCCTTTTTGTTTTATTAGATATGATTTAAGGGTATAGTGAGCACATTCCACAATACCTTTCCTTGTGGATTATACGGCAAACCTGTAAGATGAGTCACAGCCATCTGGCTACCAAATTTTTGAAATTTTTGTGAGGTATAAGCAGGTCCATTATCTGTCTTTAAGAACTTTGGTTTACCCCATGCACTCCAAGCCTCCAAACAATGTTGGCTGGCATGTGAGGCCTTCTCTCCAGATAAAGGAGTGGCTGCAATTACACCCGAACAGGTGTCAATGGATACATGTACATATTGCTGCTTACCAAAGGAGGAGACATGGGTAACATCCATTTGCCATATTTTAAGAGGTTGGATGCCCCGAGGATTAACTCCAGAGTGGGGCGCAGGCAGAAACTGACTGCAATTTTGGCAATTGACAACAATATTGCGAGCCTGTTTTCGGGAAATGGAAAAGCGGAGTCGCAGTGTTTCAGAAGTTACATGAAAGTCTTTGTGAAAACTTTTAGCAGCCTCTAGAGGTGAAGACATGGCTATGGCAATCATTTTTGTAGCCTTGTCTGCCAAATCATTGCCTTGAATCATAGCTTCTGGCAATCCAGAATGAGCTCTAATGTGAGTAATATAAAAGGGTGATCTTCTGACTAGAAGGCAGTTTTGAATTTGCGCAAAAATTGAGGCAACTCTGCTAGACGGTTTAATAATGCCAGCCGCCTCAAGCAGATTGACAGCATTAGCAAAATAAGATGAATCAGACACTATATGTATAGGTTCTGAGAAACGTTTTAAAACCTCAAGAACCACTAGACATTCTACCACCCGTGGAGAGGTTTCTGTATACTGCCTCGAATAGACCTGTCCATTAACCACAAAAGCCCCCAGTCCAGTCTTTGAACCATCAGTATAGATCACTAACCCTTCTTTTAGGGGACTACAGGATGTTACTTTACGAAAAACTACAGGTTGGGTTAAAGCAAACTGTAAAATTGGGTGTTTTGGGTAATGATTATCTATTTTTCCCAAAAACGAGGTGACTAAGATAGCCCAATCATTTGAAGTGGCAGCAAGAGTGGAAACCTTTATGGCATTATAGGGAACAATTAGCAAATGTGGTTCAGTGCCAAAATGTGTGATGGCACATTTTAGTTTTCTCAGCGCCAATTGTGCCACAGCATCTGCATACGAGTCAATTATTTTAGCTGGTGAGGCATTTGATGGACCCACAATAATGGTCCTTGCTGCCAAAGCACAGCAGTAGGGAGTCTGTTCTTTTTAAAAGCACATAATGAAAAAGGTTTATCATAATCTATGCGAGCCAATTGTGCATCTTGTATAGCTTCTTCTACCAACTGTAACGCTCTTTCTGCTTGCGGGGTCAAACTTCTAGGTGAGGAGACATGAGGATCTCCTTCTAGAATATCAAATAAGGGTTTAAGTTCAGCAGAGGGAATCTTAAGAAAAGGTCTAAGCCAATCGATGTCTCCCAGTAATTTTTGAAAATCATTAAGAGTGTGGAGGTGATCTCTTCTTATCTTGAGCTTTTGAGGGACAATCTTATCAGGGAATACCACAGACCCTAGGAATTGACCGGTATCAGAAATCTGAACCTTTTTTGTGGCAATATATAGGCCCTTACTCTTTAGGGCCTTTAACAATATAGGAAATGCCTCTTTTCCAATCATCAAATTTTTGTGGCATAATGCAAGATGCACCTGTCTCCTTACTCTCTCTGGGAGGAATGAGAAGGCTTTCAAAGGTGCACGTGTCTCATAAGGAGGAGAGCCTGTTGGTAAAGGAGGTGCTGTTGGAATGGCTAATGGCGCATGCAGAGGTCTACGCCACTCATTAGGGTGATACCTCTCTTCCTCATATCTAGCAGCTTCTTTATCTAGCTCTGCTTCTTCTTTTGGGTCTAAGCATTCTTGCTCATCATGATCATCTGAAGTCTAGAGGCTATCAATGTTAAGAGCCTCAGGGTCTTCTACAGGGTACAAGCTGACTCCCCTTTTCTTAATATTAGAGGGCATAAGGGAATAAAAATCTGAAGGTTTGTGGATAACAACTCTCCCGCTGTGCAGCATACCTGGAGGTCCTTTTTCCTTAGGGGGGGAATATTTTTTCTGGTGCGCGCCCACCGTCTCGCTCTGTTCGGCTTCTGATCGTCTATCCTGGACTTCACACAATACCTCTTGCCCCGCAGCAACAGCGGGCCTACAACTCTTATCTTTTAAACAATTTTGTACCATCCTACAAATGGCCATGATCCCAGGACCGAGGTCTCTGGCAGTCAGTGCACAGTCTAAATCTCTACCCAATTTTTTCCATGAGGCTGGTGAGAGAGACCCAGGGACAGCAAACCAAGGGGCAGCACACTTTACCTCTTTTACAAAATGCTGTAAGTTGCAGGCAGGCAATTCTAAATCTCTCTGCTTAAGAATTGACTGCAGGGCTGTAATGGTGGAGTGTGAAGAGCCCATCACAGAGATGTAATACCAGAGGCTTATTTATGTTGCCGC
This sequence comes from Micromys minutus, assembly GCF_963924665.1. Classification (NCBI taxonomy): domain Eukaryota; kingdom Metazoa; phylum Chordata; class Mammalia; order Rodentia; family Muridae; genus Micromys; species Micromys minutus. Next base: position 21,305,258 of record NC_137971.1, read on the forward strand.
TCAAAGTGAAACTGAAAGGCAAGTAAGCACAAAACTAACCCTAGCCCCAATGGACACAATGGGAAACTAAGAGGAAGAGAATAAAAACTGCACTGACAAAGACCAGAGCCTCTATGGACCCTTCCCAGGCTGTGGAAGATTTAAACCAAATTTAAAGAAAGATCCAGGGTCAGACATATCTTGCCAAACTTATCTCCCCGCAGTTCTGGATCCTCCCTGCCCGGAGACAGGGAGGGGGTCTTCTGTGGTGCAGACGATGGAGTGGTGGAGTTCCCGGGTTCAGGCACCAGATGTCACGCGCAACTGTCTCGCCAGCAAGAATGACATGGCACAGAAAATAGGATTCTTCTGCGGTAAAGCTTTAATGCTCTCGAGAGGCAGAGCATAGGCTTACATCAAGTAGAAGTGAAGACCACAAACGACATAGCCCGTTCCCTTATATAGGAATCAGTCTTTGCCTTGGACATGGAGCCCCCTGATTGGTTGAAACTCATCAGGCCATATGACGCCACGGGAGAGGCAGGGCTCAAGGAGTGGAAAGTTACCCAGCACGTGCGCACATGACTTGTTTACTGCTAACTCCAGCCGGATGTCAGCACCATCTTGTAATGGAGAATTTGCCGGCAGCACCCCACACCTTATCCGAGTGATAAAGATAAAAATAAGATGTTCTTCATGCCTAAAGAAAGTATTATAATATAGCTCAAACTATCTACTCATCGGCTTTACATTCCCAAGGTTAAAAGTCTAAGTATGAGAGACAATACCCAAGTATAAATGTATATATTTGTTACCTTAAACATTTACCCATGCATAAGTGTAGCTTTATAAGGATTTAACAGATTTTGACAAATACAACTAAGTAAATATGCTGTGTTTCGTGTTAGTCAGACATCTTGAATTTAAGATAATGCATTATGCTGTCCTTTAACACGAATATAACACAAGACATGTAAAATCAAGACTGTTGTGATTTGTTCTAATGGTGAAAAGACAAACAGAAAAACTGTCAGTATCACCCAGTTCATAGAAAAAGAAGTTGAATTCAATGTGATTTTTTATGACCAGAGTAATTCACAGAAATTTTATTACAATTTATTTATTATTGAAAATATATTTTTGTTTAAAACTATACATCGTGGCCACTCCTTCCTCCACTATATACAACTCCTCTCACCTCTCTTCATTCCAAGATTAACTTCACCTCAGTTTTCATTTCAGAAAAGGTCCAGGCCTCCAAGTAATGATAGCAATATTGGACAAATGAAGATATAGTAAGACAATGCAAAAGCCCTCAAGTTGAGGCTGAAAGGGCAACACGATAGGGGAGAAAATGTTCAACATCAAACAAAAAGCCACTTTTTGTTGGGAGTTCCACAAACCACAATACTAACAGCTATTTGATTACTTAAAAAAGTATTGGGATTGTCCCCCTTATATCACTTTAGAATTGATTCTAACTTATCATAACTAACCACAGACACATCACATAAGTGAGAAGAAAGTAATTGAGGAACTTCACGCTCTTGAATATATTGTCTCCTCCCCAAAAAAATGTATATTCTGTATGGTTTTATTCTTGTCCAACTTTAGATACTATTACTGGGGTAAAATATTATAACCAAAAAAAATTGGGGAAGAAGAACTTTAATTGGTTTAAAACTCCACACCATGATTCCTCATGGGGAGAAGCCAAAACAGGAATTCAAGCAGAGCAGGATTCTAGAAGCAGGAGGTGATGCAGAAGTCATAGAGGGATGCCACTTACTGGTTTGTTTCCCATGGCTTGGTCATCCTGCTTTCTCCTAAATCCAAGATCACAATCTCACTGATGGCCCCACCCATCATGAACTCGACCCTCCTCAATCAATCACTAATTAAGAATATGTCTACAGCCATATTTTAGGAAGACATTTCTCAATTAAAGTTTCCTTTTTCTAAAACACTCTCTACCTTGTTTCAAGTTGACATAAACTTCATCATCATAATTCTGTAATTACTAAGGAAAAAAAGGGTGAATAAACAGCAGTTTCTGTGGCTTTAGTAAATCATAGGTGATTGCGGATATTAGAAAGCATAGTATAATATGATCAGACTGTTCAGAATGGAATGTGAGGACACAGATCTTATAAAGATTCAAATATTAATAGAATTAAATAAGTTATTCTAATTATAAAGACAAAGCTCGAACAAAGACTTGATTTGTAAAGATGGCCTCATAGGTGTTCTAATTGACTAACCAGATATTGATAAGCTCTCTCATCCCAGAAAATTTTCTTTAGGACTATGTTATACAATATTTCATAAACCATATTATACACATCTGTGGTTTTCTTTAAAGGCTCATATCATTATTTATTCTGATTCTCTTTAATATCTTTGTCTAAGCCAAAATTTTTCCCCACTTCAGATTAAAAGATGAGCCTAGGATATTCTGTCTTTCCACTAGGCAGACAGACACTATAAGTAGTAGAACCAGGATTTGAGTCCTTATCTTGCCCCTTTGTCCTCCATATGGACACTCAGTTCTAATGCATTCCCCAACTTTTACTGACTGTGTACTGTAATTCAAAGTAGACCTCAGCCCTGTTCAAAACAAACAATTACATTAATTAATCATTACAATTAATAATCATTACAATTAATAATTACAATTAATTAATACTTACAATAACAATTACATTTAATTAATAATTACATTAACATTTGTGACATAGAGGTCAGAAAGCTTTGATTTAAATTATCTTTCGAAACTAGTTAATGATTAGATCATCATTTTTTGACACAGAGGTCAAAAATGTTTGAAGTTAATGATCATTAGACCTTTGGTGACCCAAAGTCATCTTGCCCTGTTGTTTTATTCAAAGTAAGCACAAATTGTCATCTGATTCATGTAGACATAAAATCTTAAAGAAACAAGTTCCATTTACTGGACAGAGACTAGACTAAAATTGAAAGTTGGCAAAATATTAATTGGTAACTCTAAGGGCCTAAATGCCCAGAGTAACAACTGAGGACCAAGCCTATGGAATTGCTGGAGACATATGTCCTAACCTGTTGTATTTCCCACCAGATCATTGAGTGGTTGATAAAATCTTGAGCTACACAGAATTTTCAGTAGTATCAGCACATAAGCAGTATGACCTTGGTCCTTCCACTTTTCTAAACTGGTCTTAGAACTGGTCTGAGTTAAAGTTTAGGATGGGGTCCAACAAACGACATTTTTCCAATGGGCTACCCACACCATTGCTCCCTCAATATCAAGAAGCTCAATTGAAACTAATCTCTCTTTAGAAGAGATTGTGGGAAATAGGTAACAAGTTGTAACATAAAAGATTACTTTTCAATGTTACTCACTAAGGAAGACTGCTCAGACACATGTTGAAGCCAATAGAGAGTCTATTACCCAGCAATACTACCAGTATTATGAATCCCAGTATAGCATTGTGCCATTCCCATCATTTGCTTTAAATGCACACACACACACACACACACACACACACACACACACACACACAAACATTTTCAAAGTTGACACTGTTCTGTTAACAATGGTTAGCCAGAAGAAGAACTACAGAAGCTGATAAAGCAAGTCTAATACATGTAGAAACTTTCCCAGAACTATACCTTGATGAGTATGGTTTTCTGGGAAGTTGTGTTTTTTGTTTGTGGATATTTGGTTGCTTGTTTGTTTTAATTTTGTCAAATATTATTGCCTGTGTACTGGGTTTTATGACCAGAATGGCATGTCCATCATGAGGTCAGTTGTGCTAAGACCTGAGGGCCCATTATATCTATACCTGATCCTATCACTGTTACTGTGTCTGTTGTCAGAGAAAATTATACACTGTGTGATAACAGATAAATGACTACTCCAACAGAGAAAAAAATTTCTTTTTTTAAAGATATTTGAATTCTTTGAAAAATTTGTACATAATTTGATGATATACTTTTTCCAATATTCTACTAGATCTGCCCTTTGCTCCAAACATGTCAAATATTGTATTCACATTAATAATAGATTTTAACCCAAAGAGTTGAATTAATGATGCCTTTATAGGCTCCAGTATGTGAAAATCCATTCTCTGTCTCAGACCTTCCAGGGCCTACACATTTTTTTTTTTTTTGTTGTTGTTGTTGTTTGTATGTTTGTTTGTTTTACCTCATTATATTAAAAAGAGGGATGTATATATGGACATTTAAACGCATTTTAGCATAACATTATATAAATATTTTGTCAGTACTTAAATCTTTTAGAAGTTTGATAGCCTGCAGTGAAATTCCACTAGTTACCATAAGAATGAAGTACATGTAGGACAGAACATAACACAGAAACTCATTTCTTGTTCGTCATAGATTAAGCATAATGATCTATGAATTCCAAAAGTTGCCACAAGGCTATTATCTTAGCTCTTGAATTATTAAGGGTTTGAGGTCCATGTGTACCACATTCTGAGAGGGTGCTATACACTTATTTTTTTTCCAAAGAAGGATTGAGGCTTTCTTTATTTCTTTGATTTTTTAAAAGTTTTTTGGCCTATGTTTTTCTTGAGCTTCATATAGCATGAGAGTTTTTTTCTGGGCTGTTCAGAGCTTTCAGGGATTGGTATCAAATTATCAGTGACTGCATATTGTGTCTGTTCTTTTGTGACTGGGTTACCTCACTTAGGATGATATTCTCTAGATGTATCTATTTTCTTAAGAATTTCATAAAGTCATTGTTTCTGATAGCTGAGTAGTACTGCATTGTGTAAATATACCACAATTTTTGTATCCATTCATCTACAGAAGGACATCTGGGTTCTTTCCAGTTTCTGGCTATTAAAAATAGGTATGATATGAACAATGTGGAGTATGTTTCTTTCTTGTCTGTTGGAGCATCTCTGGGGTAGATGCCCACAAACAGAATAACTGGGTCTTGGGTAGTACATTGTCCAATTTTCTGAGGAAAAGCCAGACTGACTTCCAGACTGCTTGTTCCAGTTTATAAACCCAACAACTGTAGAGAAGTGTTCGTCTATCTCTAAATCCTTGCCAGCATGTGCTGTCATCTAAATTTTTGTTTGGTGTGAGGTGTAACCTCAGGGTTGTTTTGATTTGCATTTTCCTGATGTCTAAGGTTGTCAAGCACTTCCTTAGATGCTTCTCATCCATTCAATATTCCTCAATTGAGAACGCTTTGTACCCCATTTTTAATAAGAATTATGATTCTCTGTTGTCTAACTTCTTGAGTTCTTTGTATACCTTGGATATTAGGCCTGTATCACATGTGGGGTTGGTATAAATCTTTTCCTAATCTGTTGGCTGCAGTTTTGCTTTCTTGACAGTGTCCTTAGCCTTACAAAGATTTTGCAATCTCATTATGTCCCATTTGTTAATCTTTGACCTTAGAGCACAATCCATTGGTGTTCTGTTCAGAAAATTTTCCCCTGTGCCTATATGTTCTAAGGTTTTCCCTATTTTAACTTATTATAGTTTCCATATATGTGGTTTAATGTAAGAATTTTGGTCCACTTGAACTTTGTACATGGAGATAAGAAAGGGTATATTTTCATTCTTCTGCATGCTGAGTGCCAGTTGTTGAAGAGGCTGTACTTATTCCATTGAATGTTTGCAGCTTCTTTGTCAAAAATCAAGTAACCATATACGTGAGGGTACATTTCTGTATTTTCTATTATATTACATTCATCTATGTGCCTAATTCTCTGTACCACTACCATGCACTTTTTAATACAATTGCCTTGAAATATATCTTGATGTCAGGGATGGTCATTTCTGCAGATGTGTTCTTGTTGTTGAGGATGGATTTCGATATTCTAGGTTTTTGGTATTCCAGATGAAATTGCCCATTGCTCTTTCCAACTCTATGTAAAATTAGGTTGGAATTTTGATGGTGATTGCATTTAATCTGTAGATTGATTTTGGTAAGATATCCATTTTTACATTTTTGATTTTTCCAATCAATGAGCATGGAAGATCTTTCCATTTTCTGAGACCTTTCTCAAATTTCTGCCTCAGACATTTGAAGTTCTTGTCATACAGGTCCTTTACTTGCTTATTTAGAGTTACACCAAGATATTCCTTATTGTTTGAGACTATTGTGAAAGATATCTTTTCCCTAATTTCTTTCTAAGCGTGTTTGTCCTTTCAGTAGGGATAGGCTACTGCACTCTTAAAGACAATTATCTCTCCCTCTTAGAGAAGCTATCAATTATTAGAGCTTCTTGGGTATAAGTGAGGCTTCATACCTATTGCCTCCCTTCATTGTGACTTTTTTGTCTGGTTGGAGCTTAGTCTATGCTAGGACACATGCTTTGTTTTCATACATGCCACTGCCTTATTGTGTCAGCAACATCTTGCTTCATTGCAGTCATCTAATTTCCTGGCTATTACATCATTTCTATCCACTCATGACAAATTATGTCCTAGCCATGGTACCTAGATATGTGTCTGTGTGTATCTTTGTATTTGTGTGTGTGAGAGAGATAGAAAGAGAAAGAGAAACAGAGAGAGACATAGTGAGAAACAGAGTCTAAGATGGAGGATTATCCCATTTAAAGACACTGTCATTTATTATCTGTATTTTTCCACTTTTAGGTCTTTATATATACTGACCTCTATTGCAAAAAGTAATTTCTCTCATGAGGGTTGAGATATTCAATCAAAATGAAATAAGGAGAAGATGTTATGAATTATCTTAATATCATGTTCTACAGGCAGAGTAATAATAGTAATAGGTTCTCTCCTTATCCTAGGATCTGTCAAAGTCACAGATTTTCAGCACTAGCAGATGTGCCACATATTGGTTTCTTCTTGTGAAGGAAGACATAAATCTAATCCTAAGATATTTAGATACTCAAATCACATATCAGCCTTTGTGGATACAGCAGAAATATCTTTCTAAATGGTCATTGTTATAGCTAATTATATATAAATATGAATATGGCTAATGATCTTTTTCTCATATAACAGTATTTCTAGCACCTTCAGCTTAAAGATAAAGTTTCTAGATTAATACCCAGTTATTTTCTGCATCTCCAATTGCTCAAGTATGTGATATCTTTAGGTCTTCTTTTCCTCTTACTGAAATGTTGTTTTTTTTTAATTTTTATTGATTCTTTGTGAATTTAACATCATTAATTCCAATCCCCCCATTTTTTCATATCCTCTTATACTTCAATCACCCTTGCAACATCACCCCAAAATCTAAAAGAAAAACAAAAATAAAGAAAAAAACTAAACAAGCTTTCTGTTTATGCATGAGCCCAGATGGGTGTAGTGTAGAACAGACCTTTATAAAAAAAACCTAAAAACAATACTGTGCAAACTATTTCACAAAGTGGAAATAAAAGTAACACTAGCAGGTTCCTTTTATGAAGTCATAATTATGCTTATACATAAACCACACAATGACTCAATGAAGAACAATCCTCAGAATAATTTTCCTTATGAAAATCAATGCAAAAGTACTCAATAAAATGCTCACAAACCAAGCTGGTACAACCACTCTGGAAATCAGTCAGGTGGTTCCTCAAAAAATTGGAAATAGTTCTACCAGAAGATCCAATTATTTCTCTTCTATGCATATACCCCAAAGATGCTCCAACATACAATAAGAACACATGCTCCAACATGTTCATAGCAGTCTTATTGATAATAGCCAAAAGCTGGAAAGAACCCAGATGTCCTTCAGTAGATGAATGGATACAAAAATTGTGGTATATTTACACAATGGAGTACTACTCAGCAATTGGAAACAACAATTTTATTAAATTCCTATGAAAATGGATTAATCTAGCGAATATCATCCTGAGTGAGCTAACCCAGTCACAAGAGAACAGACACAATATATAGTCTAGATTGTCTTTCCTTCATGGTATGCTCCACACCTTATCTCCTTCTTTCCTCCCTTCAGTATTTTCTTCACCCTTCTAAGAAGGACTGAACCATGCAGTTCGGTCTTCCTATTTTTTTAGCTTCATAAGGTCTCTGAATTTTATTTTGGGCATTTCACGATTTTTTTCCCAAATATCCACACATCAATGAGTGCATACCATGAGTGTTCTTTTTATGACTGCGTTACCTCTATCTGGATGATAGTTTCTAGTTCCATCAATTTGCCTAAGAATTTCATGAATTCATTGTTTTTAATAGATGTGCAGTAACCCATTGTGTAAATGTACCATATTTTCTTTATTCATTTCTCTGTTGAAGGACATCTGGGTTCTTTCCAAGTTCTGGTTAGTATAAATAAACCTGCAATGAACATAATGGAGCATATGCCCTTGTTATATGTTGGAGAATCTTTTGGTATGGTCTCAGGTTTCCTATACCTTAGTCCTCAGGTAGGATTATGTCTACGTTTTGAGAAACAGACAGACTGATTACCAGTGTGGTTATACCAGCTTGAAATACTATCAAAATGGAGTAGTGTTCATTATTCTCCACATCCTCACCAGCATCTGCTGTCACCTGAGTTTTAAACCTTATCTATTCTGACTGGTGTGACGTAGAATCTCAGAGTTGTTTGCATTTGCATCCCCCTGATGACTAAGTATATTCAATAATTGCTTTAGATGCTTCTTATTGACTCATTATTCCTCAGTTGAGATTTCATTGTTTAGCTCTGTTCCCCATTTATTTTCTCCCTGACAACTTTATATAAAGAAGGGGGAAACATTTACAGATTTTTTAAAGCATTTTGGCATAAAATTATATAAATATTTTTGTCAGTTTTTAATACTTTTAGAGATTTGATGGCATGCACTGAAATCCCATTATTTACAATAAGCATGAACTACATGTAGGACAGAAAGTAACATGGAAACTGTCATTTTTCTTGGTGAGTATAAATTAAGCATAATGATAGAGGCTGAGCAACTGGTGAGTGGGAGACCAAGACTGCAGGGGAGCAGAGAGATCTCTGCGGAGTGCACACGGAAAGTGCACACCATAACTTGCCCTGCCCAGCCCTGCCAGATCCAGGGATTGGGAACAGAAAATTAGAACTTCTGTTTTCACCCAGAGGCGATTTCCAGACGCAGAGCGGAGCCTGGCCTACCTGCCAGGCTGAATAGCAGCTCATAGAGGCTGAGCAAATAGTGAGTGGGAGACCAAGACTGCAGGGGAGCAGAGAGATCTCTGCGGAGTGCACACGGAAAGTGCACACTGTAACTTGCCCTGCCCCGCCCTGCCCGATCCAGCAATTGGGAACAGAAAATTAGAACTTCTGTTTCCACCCCGAGGCGACTTCCGGGTGAAGAGCTGAGCCTGGCCTACCTGCCACCCAGATCGGTGGCTCATAGAGGCTGAGCAACTGCGATTGGGGACAGAAAATTAGAACTTCGGTTTCCACCCGGAGGCGACTTCCAGAAGCAGAGCGGAGCCTGGCCTACCTGCCACCCAGATCGGCGGCTCATAGAGGCTGAGCAACTGGTGGGTGGGAGACCTGGGCTGCAGGGGAGCAGAAAGATCTCTGTGGAGTACACAAGGAAAGTGCACCCCCTGCCTTACCCTGCCCTGCCATGCCAAATCCTGCAAACAGAAACAGAAAGTTGGAACTTCTGCTCACACCCGATGACACTGAGGCATAAAACAGGGCTCGACCCATCTGACACCTAAACCAGTGGAGAACCAAGACACAGACCAAATACAAGGGAAAGGTAAGAACATATCACTGACAACAAAATGGCAAGAGGAAAGAGAAAGACTATACCCCAAGGAAACCAAAACAATATAGCAACACCAGAGCCCAGCTCTCCCATAACAGCAAACATCGGAACTCCAAACACTCCAGAAAAAGAAGACACAGACCTGAAATCATGCCTCAAGATGCTGATAGAGTTACTTAAACAAGAAAGGGAAAAAAAGCAAAAAGATTCAGAAGCTTTTAAAGAAGAAACAAGAAAACACTCAAAGAACTCAAAGAACTAGAGGAAAACAGAACCAAAGAAATAAAGGAATGGAAGAGAAAAATTAAAACAGAGATTGACACAATAAAGAAAACACTAAAAGAGATAACCCTAGAGTCAGAACACCAAAAAAAAAAAAGAAATCAAGAGTCACAGAAGCAAGCATTTCCAATAGATTACAAGAGATCAAAGAGAGAATCTCGGGGGCAGAAGACAACATTTCAAACAGACAAAACAGCCAGAGAAGATGCAAAAAACAAAAAGCTCCTAACTCAAAATGTCCAGGAAATCCAAGACACAATGAGAAGACCTAACCTAATGATAATAGGAATAGAAGAGGGAGAAGAGTATCAACTAAGGGTCACAGTAAATATCTTCAACAAAATCATAGAAGAAAACTTTCCTACCCTCAAGAATGAGATGACCACGAGCATAAAAGAAGCCTTCAGAACTCCAAATAGGTTGGACCAGAAAAGAAATACCTCCCGACACATAGTAAAAACATCAAGCGCCCAAAGTAAAAGAATACTAAAAGCAGTAAGGGAAAAAGTCAGGTAACATATAAAGGCAGACCAATCACACTCACACCAGATTTCTCTACAGAGACTATGAAAGCTAGAAGAGTCTGGACAGACATCATGCACTCCTTAAGAGAGCACAAGTGCCAGCCCAAGCTGCTATACCCAGCAAAATATCAATCACCATCGATGGAGAGACGAAGATATTTCAAGAGAAATCAAAATTCACACAATATCTGACCACAAACCCAGCACTACAATGAATTATAGGTGGAAAACCCAATACAATGAGGGAAAATACAGCCTAGTAAGAACAAGAAAACTCCTAAACAAGAAAACTAAAAGAAGAAAAAAAACACAGACACTACTCAACCCAAAAAAGCAATAATGACAGGAAACAGAAACAACTATTCCTTGATATCTATTAACATAAATGGTCTCAACTCCCCAATAAAGAGACATAGACTATCAGACTGGATACATAAACAAACTCCAACCTTTTGCTGCATAGAGGAAACTCATCTCAGAGACAAAGACAGACACTATCTCAGAGTAAAAGGGTGGGGAAAAAACTTCCAAGCAAACAGCTCCAAGAAGCAAGCTGGAGTGGCTATTCTAATATCAAATAAAGTAAATTTCCAACCAAAAGTTATCAAAAAAGATAAGGAAGGACACTTTTAACACATTACCTAGGAAATCTATCAGGAGGAACTCTCAATCATTAACTTATATGCTCCAAATAAAAAAATCACCCACATTCATAAAAAAAACCCTACTAAAGCTCAAAAAGTACATTTCACCCCACACAATAATAGTGGGAGACCTTAATTCTTCACTCTCACAAATGGACAGATCAGTGAAACAGAAACTGAACAAGGACACTGCAAAACTAGCAGAGACTTTGAACCAACTAGAATTAATAGATATATACAGAATGAGCCTCCATCGATATAAGAAGATTGAAATACTCCCATGCATCCTCTCAGATCACCATGGGCTATGGCTGGTCTTTAACAACACCAAAGACAACAAAAAGCCCAAATACACATGGAAACTAAACAATGCTCTGTTAAAGGATAGCAGGGTCAAAGAAGAAATAAAGAAAGAAATTAAGGATTTTCTAGAATTCTACGAAAATGAAAACACAACATACCCAAACCTATGGGATGCAATGAAAGCAGTATTGGGAGGAAAACTCATAGCCCTAAGTGCTTCCAAAAAGAAACTGGAGAGAGCTCACATCAGCAACCTGACAGCACAGCTAAAAGCCCTAGAACAAAAGGAAGCAGATATACCCAAAAAGAGTAGACGGCAAGAAATAATCAAAATTAGGGCAGAAATAGACCAAATAGAAACAACAAGAACCATTGAAAAAATCAGCAAAACCAAGAGTTGGTTCTTTGAGAAAATCAACAAGATTGATAAACCCCAAGCCAGACTAACTAGAGGGCAAAGAGAGAGTATCCAAATTAACAAAATCAGAAAGGAAAGTGGGGACATAACAACTGAAACATATGAAATTTAAGAAATCATCAGATCCTACTACAAGAATTTATTCTAAAAAAAATTGGAATAATTTTGAGGAAATGGACAAATTCCTAGACAGATACAATGTCCCAAAGTTAAACCAAGACAAAGTAAACCATCTAAATAACCCTATAACACCTAAAGAAATAGAAGAAGTCACCAAAAGCCTCCCAAACAAAAAAGACCAGGTCCAGACGGGTTCAGTGCAGAATTTTATCAGAATTTTATTGAGGATATCACACCAATACTCGCCAAACTATTCCAAAAGATAGAATCAGATGGAATATTACCCAACTCATTTTTTGAGGCTACAATAACCGTTGTACCTTAACCACACAAAGACTCTACAAGGAAAGAGAACTTCAGACCAATCTCACTTATTGATGCAAAAATACTCAACAAAATCCTTGCAAACCGAACCCAAGAATACATCAAAACTATCATTCATCATGACCAAGTAGGCTTCATCCCTGGGATGCAGGGATGGTTTAACATTAGGAAATCCATCAATGTCATCCACCATATAAACAAACTCAAAGACCAAAATCACATGGTCATCTCACTAGATGCTGAGAAAGCATTCGACAAAATCCAACACCCCTTCAGGTTAAAAGTCCTGGAAAGAACAGGAATCCAAGGCCCATACTTAAACATAATAAAAGCAATATACAGCAAACCAACAGCCAACATCAAACTTAATAGCGAGAAACTTGAAGAAATCCCACTAAAATCAGGGACTCGACAAGGCTGCCCATTCTCCCCCTACCTATTCAACATAGTACTGGAAGTTCTGGCTGGAGCAATTAGACAGCAAAAGGAGATCAAGGGGATACAAATCGGAAAGCAAGAGATAAAAACATCATTCTTTGCCAATGACATGATAGTGTACTTGAGTGACCCCAAAAATTCCACCAGAGAACTCCTACAGCTGATAAACAAGTTCAGCAAAATGGCTGGATTCAAAATTAACTCCAACAAATCAGTAGCCTTCCTGTACTCAAAGGACAAACATGTGGAGAAAGAAATTAGAGAAAACATACCTTTGACAATCATTACAAAAACTGTGAAATACCTTGGTGTGACTCTAACTAAGCAAGTAAAGGACCTGTATGACAAGAAATTAAAACTTCTAAAGAAAGAAATTGAGGAGGATCTCAGAAAAGGAAAGATCTCCCATGCTCATGGATTGGAAAAATCAACATCTTAAAAATGGCCATCCTACCAAAAGCAATCTACAGATTCAATGGAATCCCCATCAAAATTCCAACCCAGTGCTTCATGGAATTGGAAACATCAATGTGCAATTTCATATGGAATAACAAAAGACCTAGAATAGCGAAATCCATTCTCAACAACAAAAAAAAAAAAAAAAAAAAACATCTGCGAGAATCACTATCCCTGACCTCAAGCTATATTACAAGGCAATTGTGCTGAAAACTGCATGGTACTGGTACAGAAATAGGCATGTGGATCAATGGAATAGAAAGAAGATCCAGAAATGAGCCCTCATGTATATGGTCACCTGATTTTTGACAAAGGAGCAGTAAACATTCAATGGAAAAAGAACAGCCTATTCAACAAATGGTGCTGGTCCAACTGGCACTCAGCATGCAAAAGAATGAAAATAGACCCTTTCTTATCTCCTTGTACAAAGCTCAAGTGTAAGTGGATCAAAGATCTCCACATTAAACCATATACACTGAAACTATTAGATGAGAAAGTAGGGAAAACCTTAGAACACATAGGCACAGGAGAAAATTTCCTGAACAAAACACCAATGGCTCAAGCTCTAAGGTCAAAGATTAACAAGTGGGATTTAATGAGATTGCAAAGTTTCTGTAAGGCTAAAGACATCGTCAAGAAAACAAAACAGCAACCAACAAAATGGGAAATGATCTTTACCAACACCACATCAGATAGAGGCCTAATATCCAAGGTGTACAAGGAACTCAAAAAGCTAGACAGCAGAGAATCAAATAACTCTATTAAAAATGGGGTACAGAGCTAAACAAAACGTTTTCAGTTGAGGAACACCGAATGGCCAAGAAACATCTGAGGAAGTGCTCAACATCCTTAGCCATCAGGGAAATGCAAATCAAAACAACCCTGAGATTCCACCTCACACCAGTCAGATTGGCCAAGATCCAAAACTCAGATGAAAGCAGATGCTGGCGAGCCTGCAGAGAAAGAGGAACACTTCTCCACTGTTGGTGGGGTTGTAAACTAATACAACCACTCTGGAAATCAGTCTGGTGATACCTCAGAAAATTGGATATAGTACTACCTGAAGACCCAGCTATTCCACTTCTGGGCATATATCCCAGAGACACTTTAATACACAACAAAGATATATGCACCACAATGTTCCATAGCGGCTCTATTTATAATAGCCAGAAGCTGGAAGGAACCCAGATGTCCTTCAGAAGATGAATGGATACAAAAATTGTGGTACATATACACAATGGAATACTACTCAGCCTCCAGAAACAACGACTTAACCAAATTCTTAAGAAAATGGCTGCATCTAGAGAATATCATCCTGAGTGAGATAACCCAGTCACAAAAGAACAGACATAATATGCAGTCACTGATAGTGGGATGCTAACCCCAGAGGCTTGCACTCCCCCAGAAAAAACTCACAGACTGTATGAAGTCCAAGAAATAAAGAAAACAAAAAAATATACATATATTTACAAAACAAGAAGACTTTGACTATTTCCATGTTGTGTTTTGTTTTGCATGTACTTTACGCTTATTGTAACTATTAGGTTTTCAATGCATACTGTCAAACCCTTGAAAAAAATGAAGTACTGACTAAAAAAATATATTCACATGGTTTTATGTAAAAATTATTTCAATTTCTGAAAAAACAGTACTGACAAAAATGTATAATTTTAAGCAAAAAATGTTTAAAATCTGTTCATTTATCTTTGTTTTGTAAAATAAAGTTAGAAAAATAAATAAATTAAGCATAACGATTTTTGATTATGCAAAATAGCCACAAGGGTATATTCTTGGCTCTTGGATTATTAATAATATAAGGTACAGGTGTACCACGCTCTGAGAGGGTGCTATACATTTTTTTTCGAATGAAGGACTGAGGCGGTTTTTTATTTTGCCCTTTGTATTCCTGAGCTTCATATGGCTTGTGAGTTGTTTCTGGGGTGTCCAGAGCCATCTGGGGTTAGTATCCCATTATCAGTGACTGCATATTATTTCTGTTCTTTTGTGACTGGGTTATCTCTCTCAGGATAATATTCTGTAGATGCATTCATTTTCTTAGGAAATACTTTATTTTTTTTTTTTTATGTATGTACTCAACTAGGGTCAGATAGCACATTGAACTACAGAACATTAGCAATTATTTCTTCTGTCTGGCTTTGTATTTTTTATAACACTTATTTATCTCCAAAGTCCTACTTTCCAAGATTCTGGTATATCACTCTGATTTCTTTGCTGAGATAATTTTTTGTTGAACAACTTTATTTTAATAAACAAAGATAAATGTACACATTTTAAGCATTTTTGCATAAAAGTATACAAATTCATTTTTGTCAGTGCTTGGCTACTTTTTAAGGTTTGATTGTGTGCATAAAGCTATTACTAGTTACAATGAGCATAAAATACATGTAAAACAAGGTGTAACTTTCAATTAGTCAAAGTTTTCTTAATGTGTAAGGAATAAGCATAATGTGTTTTTCTTTTCTTTTTTTTTTTTCTTGAACTTCACACATGTGTGAGTTGCTTCTGGGGTGTTCAGAGCTTGAGGGT
Source organism: Micromys minutus (assembly GCF_963924665.1). Lineage (NCBI taxonomy): Eukaryota > Metazoa > Chordata > Mammalia > Rodentia > Muridae > Micromys > Micromys minutus. Next base: position 21,320,985 of record NC_137971.1, read on the forward strand.
GTTAGTATCCAATTATCAGTTACTGCACATTATGTCTATTCTTTTGTGACTGGGTTACCTCACTCAGGATGATATTCTCTAGACACATCTATTTTTTTAGAAGTCCATAAAGTCAGTGTTTCTGATAGCTGAGTAGTACTCCATTGTATAAATGTATGATAATTTTTGTATCCATTCATTTACTGAAGGACATCTGGGATCTTTCCAGGTTCTGGCTATTATAAATAGAGGTGCTATGGAAACTGTAGTGCATAAGTCTTTCTTGTATGTTTGAACTTCTCTGGGGTATATGCCCAGAAGTGGAATAACTTTGTCTTCAGGTAGTACTATCTCTAATAAACCAACTGTGGAGAAGTGTCCCTCTTTCTCCAAAACCTCACCAGCATCTGCTGTCATCTGGGCTTTGGATCTTGGCCAATCTGACTGGTGTGAAGTGGAATCTCAGGATTGTTTTGATTTGCATTTCCCTGATGGATAAGGATGTTGAGCACTTCATCAGATGTTTCTCAGCCATTGGGTATTCCTCAATTGAGAATGTTTTGTTTATCTCTGTACCCCAGTTTTTAATAGGGTTGTTTGATTCTCTGGTGTCAAGCTTTTTGTGTTCTTTGTATACCTTGGATATTAGGCCTCTATCTGATGTGAAGTTGGTTAAGATCTTTTCCCATTCTGTTGGCTGCTGTTTTGTTTTCTCGACAATGTCCTTAGCCTTACAGAAACTTTCCAATCTCATTAAGTCCCGTTTGTTAATATTTGACCTTAGAGCTTGAGCAATTGCTGTTTTGTTCAGAAAATTTTCTCCTGTGCCAATGTTTTCTAACGTTTTCCCTACTTTCTCATCTAACAGTTTCAGTGTATCTGGTTTAATGTGGAGATCTTTAATCCACTTACACTTGAGCTTTGTACAAGGAGATAAGAAAGGGTCTATTTTCATTCTTTTGCATGCTGAGTGCCAGTTGGACCAGCACCATTTGTTGAATAGGCTGTCCTTTTTCTATTGAATGTTTATGGCTCCTTTCTCAAAAATCAGGTGACCATAAATGTGAGGGCTCATTTCTGGACCTTCTATTCTATTCTATTGATCCACGTGCCTATTTCTGTACCAGTACCATGCAGTTTTCAGGACATTTGCCTTGTAATATAGCTTGACATGCACCACAATGTTCATAGCAGCTCTATTCTTAATAGGCAGAAGCTGGAAAGAACCCAGATGTTTTTCAGTAGATGAATGGATACAACATGTGGTACATTTACACAAAAGAATACTACTCAGCCACCAGAAATAATGACTTAAACAAATTCTTACGAAAATGGTTGCATCTAGAGAATATCATCCTGTGTGAGATAACCCAGTCACAAAAGAAAAGACATAATATGTAGTCACTGATAGTGGGATGCTAACCCCAGAGGCTCCAACTGTCCCAGAAACAACTCATAGACTGTGTGAAGTTCAAGAGAAGAAAAGAAAACAAAATAAAAGTCATGCTCAATCCTTACACACCAAGAACACATTGACAAATTCTTGGTTACACCCTGTATTACATGTACTTTTTGCTCATTGTAAAAAAAAAAAAAAAAAAAGTAAAAGAAAAAAAGCCAAGCACTGACACAGTTGTATTTTTATACATTTATGGAAAAATGTTTAAAAATATTTATCTTTGTTTTTTAAAATGAAGTAAAAAAACTAAAACACAAAAGATCTAGAATAGCAAATTCCATCCTCAAAAAGAAGAAAACATCTGCATGAATCATTGTCCCTGACCTCAAGCTATATTACAAGACAATTGTGCTGAAAATTCCATGGTACTTATACAGAAATTGGCACGTAGAACAATGTAAAAGAATAGAAGATCCAGAAATGAGCCCTCAAGTATATGGTCACCTGATTTTTGACAAAGGAGCTGTAAATATTCAATGGAAAAAAAGACAGGCTATTCAACAAATGGTGTTGGTCCAAATGCCACTCAGCATGCAGAAGAATGAAAATAGACCCTTTCTTATCTCCTTCTACAAAGTTCAAGTATAAGTAGATCAAAGATCTCCACATTAAACCAGGTACACTGAAACTATTAGATGAGAAAATATAGAAAACCTATGAACACATAGGCACAGGAGAAAATTTCCTGAAAAAACACCAATGGCTCAAGCACTTAGGTCAAAGATTAACAAATGGGACTTAATAAGATTGCAAAGTTTCTGTAAGGCTTAGGACATTGTCAAGAAAATAAAATTGCAGCCAACAGAATGGGAAAAGATCTTTAGAAACTCCACATCAGATAGAGGCCTAATACTCAAGGTATACAAAAAACTCAAAAAGCTAGATACCAGAGAATAAACAACCCTATTAAAAATGGGGTACAGAGCTAAACAAAACATTCTCAATTGCGGAATAAAGAATGGCTGGAAAACATCTAAGGAAGTGCTAGACATCCTTATCCATCAGGGAAATGCAAATCAAAACAACCCTGATATTCTACTCCACACCAGTCAGACTGGCGAGATCCTAAACTCAGATGACAGCAGATGCTGGTGAGGCTGTGGAGAAAGAGGAACACTTCTCCACAATTGGTGGCATTGCATACAGATGCAATCCCTCTGGAAATCAGTCTGGCTGTTTTCAGAAAATTGGACATAGAACTACCTGAAGATCCAGCTATTCCACTTTTGGACATATCCCCCAGAGGCACTCTAATATACAACAAAGATGCATGCACCACAAAGTTCATATCAGCTCTATTTAAAATAGCCAGTAGCAGGAAAGAACCAGATGTCCTTCAGTAGATGAATGGATACAAAAATTGTGGTACATTTTCACAGTGGTGTACTACTCAGCTACCACAAACAATGACTTAACCAAATTCTTAAGAAAATGGTTGCATCTAGAGAATATCATCCTGAGTGAGATAACCCAGTCACAGAAGAACAAGCATAATTTGCAGTCACTGATAGTGGGATGCTAACCCCAGAGGCTTGGACTGGCCCAGAAACAACTCACAGACTGTGTGAAGTTCAAGAAAAAAAGAAAACAAAACAAAAAATATTTATCAATAAATAACAATAAAAAAACAAAATACAGGCTATAAAAAAAGAGAGTGGGCAGCCTTGTCTAGCCTCTGTTTTTAATGAAGTTTCCTTAAGTTTCTCTCTTTTAGTTTTGTCTTGGCTACTGGTTTGCTGTATATTTCTTTTACGATATTTATGTATGGGCCTTAAATTTCTGATATTTCCAAAACATTTACCATTAACTAGTGTTGAATTTTGTAAAATTGTTTTTTAGCATCTAATGAGAAGTTCATGCAATTTTTTTGAGTAGCATTACATAGTATATTACATTGATGGGTTTCCATATATTGAACAATTCCTGCATCTTTGGGATATATCTTACTGGATCAGTATTGTTGACTATTTCACTGTTCTTGGATTTAGTTTATGAGAATTTTTAAATAGATTGTTTTCTTCAATATTCTTGAGGGAAATTGGTCTGAAGTAATTCTTTGTTGGGTTTTATTTCATTTTTTGTATAAGTATAATTGTGGCTTAATTGAACTGATTAGTGTGCGTTCTGTTTCCAAATTTTGTAATATTTTAAAGACTATTGGTATTAGGTCTTCTTTGAAGATCTGACAGCATTCTGTTTGTTCTAAACCAATCTGGTTCTTGGATTTTCAGTTTTGTGATTTTAATGGCTGCTTTTATTTCTTTAACAGTATAGAATTGATTAGATTGTTTATCTGATCCTGAATTAACTTAAGTACCTAACATCTGTCTAGAATTGTGTCCATTTCATACAGATTTTCCAGTTTTGTGAGTATAGGCTTTTGTAGTAGGATCATATAATTTTTAAAAAATTTCCTCAGTTTCTGTTGTAATATCTACCTTCTTATTTCTGATATTGTTAATTTGGATACTGTCACAGTGCCCTCTGATTAATCTGGCTAAGGGTTTATCTATCTTGCAGATTTTCACAAAGAATCGGTCCATGCTTTTGTTGATTTCTTGTATAGTGATTTTTGTTTCTACTTAGTTTATATCAGTACTGAATATATATATATATATATATATATATATATATATATATATATATATATATACTTATATATATATATATATTGCTGTGTTTATTTCTCTTGAGTGTATTTGCTTACTTTGTTCTAAAATTTTCAGTTGTGCTTTCAAGCTGTGAGTGTATACTCTCTCCAGTTTCTTTTGAAGACACCAAGAGCTATGAGTTTCATCTTATCATTATTTTTATTGTGCCTCATAAGTTTTGGTATGTTGTACATTCAACTTCATTAAATACTAGAAAGCCTTTAATTTATTTAGTTTTTCCTTCACCAAGTTATCATTGAGTAGATATTTCTTCAACTTTCATGTGTATGTGTGCTTTATGTTCTTTTCTATTGTTATGGAAAACTACTCAAAGTCCACAGTGATCTTATAAGATACATTGGATTAATTCTATTTCCTTATATCTGTTTAGCCCTCTCTTGTGACAAATTAAAGGGTCAAATATATTGAAGGTACCATGAAATTCTGAGAATATTGTATATCCTTTTGTTTTAGGGTATAATGATTGTAGATATCTGTTAAATCCATTTGGTTCATAATTTCTGTTAGTCTTTACTATGTCTCTGTGTGGTTTCTGTTTCCACAATCTGTCTTTTGATGAGAGTAGAATATTAAAGTCTATGACCATTATTGTGTTGTGTGCAATGTGTGCTTTGAGCAATAGTGAAGTTTCTTTTATGAATGTTGGTGCCCTTGCATTTGGAACATAGATTTTAAGAATGGAGAGTTCACCTTGGTAGATTTTTCCTTTGATGGGTATAATGTGTTCTTTTGTACCTTTTTTCATAAATTTTGGTAGAACGCTGATTTTAATCAATATTAGAATGGCAATTCCAGCTTGTTTCTTGCAAACACTTGCTTTAAAAAAATTTTAACAACTTTATTTTACAAAACAAAGATAAATGTACAGATTTTAAACATTTTTGCTTAAAATTATACATTTTTGTCAGTACTTTTTTTCAGATTTTAACATAACTTTTACATAAAACTATATGAATATATTTTTAGTCAGTACTTGATTTTTTTCAAGGTTTGATAGTATGCCTTGAAAACTTAATAGTTGCAATGAGCATAAAGTACATGTAAAAGAAAATGTAACATGGAAATAGTTAAAGTTTTCTTGTTTTGTAAATGTTTTGTTTTGTTTTGTTTTGTTTTCTTTATTTCTTGGACTTCATACATCTGTGAGTTGTTTCTGGGGGAGTGCAAGCCTCTGGGGTTTTTTCCAGCATTTAACACTGAGTTTCTTGTCTGTCTTTGTCACACAGTGTGTTTTCTGTGGGCAGCAAAATGATCGGTCCAGTTTATTTATCTTTTGATGTAGTTTATGTCTTTTTATTTTGGGATTAAATCCTTCAATGTTAAGAAATATTAAGGAAAAGTGACTGTTGTTTCCTGTTGTTTTTGCTTTATAGGTGGAAGCAAACATAATTGTGAGGCTCACTAATTTATATTGTCTGGGTGTTGATAAATCGACAGTACTCTCTTGTTAATGCCCTTCAATGTTCATATAAAAATAACACAATATCATGTTTGGTCCAACACACAGACACACTAAAATACACACGCAAACACACATACACACACAAGCACACAAACACACACACACATACACACATACAGAGGTTTTCGTCTTTGCAAGAAAGCACTTTAGCAAAAAATATTCATCTAGAAATTCCTCTTGCAGTTTTTATGCTTCTTTTTTATTTGACCCACAAAGTTGTATTAGAATCAAAGTACAATTACCCAAGTCAAATATAATTGTTATTGAAAATATGCAAAATAAAAAATAACTAGGAATTGTTTTAGGATAATTATAATTTAAGGTGAAATTTTATTTTAACTATACAATTGATAAACATAGCACAAAGAATCATGCATTTGGGAAATCAAAGAAAAAATAATAGAGTATTTGTGCTACAACTCTAGAAATTTCATGTACTTTCTGGATCTTGAGAAAAGAGGGATATCTAAGCCAGGATACAGGTTATAGGGAAGAAGGTGAATGAAGATGAGAATGAAATTTAAGAGAGTAACACCACAGTGTCCAGGAAGTCTGATCTCTTTAAAAAGGAATGAAGCAGAGCTGGTAAGTTGGTGGGACAGAGGCAAATCCATTCACCACTGGGGTTGTGTCAATATCTCTTGGGTGAACAAGAGTTTTCAGTTTAAAGTTCTGTAATATGGTTGTCAGGAATAAAAACAACTCCATGCGGGCCAGGCCCTCTCCAGCACAAATCCGTTTTCCTAGAAAAAAAAAAAAACAATCATAAAAGAAAACTATCTCAGATTATTAAACATGCAAAACACTATACTTTCACCTGACACAAGAATTAATGAAGGCATTATGAGACTTTGTATATATGGTTAGACAGATGGCTAGGTAAAAGGACAACTAGACAGTCAAATATAGAACAAATTTGTTTTCTAGATAACATATCATCTTGAGAATTACATTGTTCAAAAATACTTTTTAGCAAGATTTGGTTGTTTACATTTATAATCAAACTGTGTGGGAGACCCAAGAAGAATAATTCTGTATTTATTATGAAAATCAAACCCAAACAAAGAAGCTTCAAATCTAAAAGCAGTTTATACACCACATGTTAATATTCAAAATCCATTATTTTCAGCTTTACTGTAAAGAAGTGGTCTCTCAATGATCACTGAGGACATTCTGGCACAAATACAATGTCTCCATCATTTCATAATGATTTTTATTTTTTCTGCATTAAATACACATAGAATTGTCCTGATCTAATGTTTCCGCTTTGATATGAGGCTTATCTTATGATTCTCTGTTATCCATGACATGAACTGAATGTAAAGCCAATTATTAGAATGATCATATATTTTTTCATTTTAAATATTAAGGTTTCTGCAAGAAATTTGCTAATTTCTTCTCAATAACCCAGAAAATGGGAGGATTTCTCATTGCCCTGTCCAGTGGCAACTTAAAAGTACTGTTCCATCATGTGACTGGCAAGGGTACTTGAGGCTCTCTGCTGATAATTTTCTATATTTTTGAGACTTAGTATTGTCCTAACTGAGCATGAAGGTGAATTACACCGCAAAAAAAAAAAAATAGATTTAAATTCTTATGCATTCATTTATATGGTGAGAGAGTAAAGTGCAAATGAAGTTTGCATTCTAGGATGAACACTGAGAAGTGGATAAGCATGCTGCTGATCATGCTTAAACTGCAACTCTACCCACAATTCAGAGCCACTGTTAAGTCTCCACAGATTTTCATGTCACTGAAACCATAGAATTGAGTCTCTATTACCTGTGGAGAAAGGCATGAAGTAGTCACTTTTCTTAAAGTCTCCATTGGCATCTAGAAAGTGTCCAGGGTCAAACGTCTCTGGGTTGGGGAACTCCTTACTGTCATGCAGCACTGACGTCAGTGATGTTATTACTGTTGTTCCCTGGAACAACACACAAAAGTAAAACAAGATATAAAAAACCATAGGGCTGAAGTATGCAGGAACAGATCTTAATTCACCTGCTCCTCAGAAGTGGTTAAATACAAAGAACAGCAGTGATATTTAGATGCACACAGTAGGGAGAGACACAATAAGTCTGAGGCCAGTCACTTTGACATGGACAAATGGCCTTCCAGTAATATTTCACATTAGCAGTAGAAATAAAATTTCTGAGTCTCTTTTCTGTTTCCTATAGATTAGACTCTTGCTTTTCTTTTTCTTCTAATATTTTATTGGATATTCTCTGCATTTATTTTTCAGATGTTGTCCCTTTTCCACAATTCCATTTCTTCTCTCCCTCCCACTGTCTCTATGAAGGTGCTCCCTCTCCAAACTACTGTATCCCACCTCAGCTCCTTGGTGTTCTTCTTAACTGGGAAAATGAGCTTTCACCAGAACAGAAGCCTCTTCTCCCATTGATGTCTGAAAATGCTATCCTCTGCTGCATATGCATGTGGGATCATTGGTCTCTCCATGTGTACTCATTAGTTTGTATTTTAGTCCCTTTTACTGTGGTGAGTTTGATTATTTTTAAACCTTGTTCTTCCTATGGGACTTCAGACCATTTCAGCTCCTTCAGTCTTTTCTGTGCCTCTTTCATTATGGTCCTCGTGTTCAGTCTGATGATTATCTGCTAGCCCCTAAAAGGATTCCATTCTGCTTCTTGCCAGTAGCACTCCTTGGCATCAGCAATAGTACTTGGATTTATTGCGTGCACATGGAGTGTATCTCGAGGTGAAGCAGTCACTGGATGATCTTTTCTTTTATCCCTGCTCCTCTGTTTGATCTTTTATATCCTGCAGGGAAGGTTTTCTTCTTTCTTCTAAGAAATACTAAGACATACACATTTTGGCCTTCCTTCTTTTTGAGCTTCGTAAGTTATGTGAATGGTTTTTTGGGTTTCCGAGCATTAGGTGCTAGTATCGGCTTATAAGTGAGAACAACCATGAGTGTTTTATTGTGACTGGGTTACTTCACTCATGATGGTAGATTCAAGTTCCATCAATTTGCCTAGGAATTTCATGAAGTTATTGTTTTTAGTAGCTGAGTAGTACTCAGTTGTGTATATATACTACAACTTGTTTATGCATTTCTCTTTTGAAAGACATCTGAATTCTTTGTAACTACTGTATATTATTTAAAAGGCTCCTATGAACACAGTGGAGTATGTATCCTTGGAGATTTTGGAGCTTCTTTTGGGTATATTCCCAGGACTGGTATAGCTGGGTCCTGAGGTGGTACTATGTCCAATTTCTGAGAAACCACCACATTTATTTATAAAGTTGTTATACCAGTTTACAATCCTACAAACAGTGCAGGAGCGTTCCTCTTACTCCATAAACTTGCCAGCATATGCTGTTCACTTGAGTTTTTGATCTTATTTATTCTGATTGGTATGAGGTGAAATCTTAGCAATGTTTTAATTGCCACTGCCCTAATTACTAGAGATGTTAGGCATTTTTAGAAATGCCTCCAGCCATTCAATATTTCTGAGTTCAAAATTGTTTGTTTATATCTGTACCCAATATTTACATTGGATTATTTGATTATCTAGAGCCTAACTTTTTGAGTTCTTTCTTTATATTGGATACCAGCCCTCTATCAGTTGTAGGATTCAATTTTTTTTCTAAATCTGTTGATGGCTGTTTTGTCTTTTTGACAGTGTCCTTTGCTTTAAAGAAGCTTAGCAATTTCATGAGGTCCCACTCATCCATTTTTGATATTAGAGCATAAGTCATTGGTGTTCTGTTCAGAACATTTTCCCCTGTGTCTGTATGTGTTGAGCTCTTCTCAATTTTCTGTTCAATTTGTTTCAGTGTACCTCGTTTTACATGGAGGTCTTTGATCCACATGTACATGAGCTTTGTACAAGGAGATAAGAATGGGTAAATTTGCATTCTTCTTCATGCTGAATGGCACTTGAACCAGCAGTCAGTTGAACCAGCACCATTTTTTATAGATAATGTCCTCTTTCCATTGATTGGTTTTAGATTCTTTGTCAAGAATCAAGTGACCAAAGTGTGTGAGTTTATTTCTGGGTCTTTAATACTATTCCATTGATCTACCGGCCTGTATCTGTACCAATACCATGTAGTTTTTATCTCAATTGATCTGTATTACAGCTTGAAGTCAGGGAAGGTGAACCCTTAGGATTTATTTATATTCAAGTATACATTTTGATATCCTGGGTTATATATTTTTCCAAATAAACATGCAAATTGCTATTTCTAACTCTAGAAAGGATTGGGTTGGAATTTTGATGTGGTTTGCATTGAATTTTTAAATTTCCTTAGAAAAGATGGAAATTTTTACTAGGATGAGACTCAAAATCCAGGAGCATGAGAGATCTTTCTACTTTCTTAGGTCTTTGTCAATTTCCTTTTTCAGAGACTTGAAGTTCCTGTCATACAGATCTTTACTTTTGTGGTTAGGGTCACTCCATGGTATTTTATACTCTTTGAAACTATTGTAAATGGTGCTAATTCTCTAGGTTTTTTCTCAGCCTATTTGATTAGAGGAAGGCTACTGAATTGTTCCAGTTAATTTTATATACAGCCACAGTGCTGAAGCTGTTTTCAGCTAAAAAAGTTCCATTGTATACTTTTGGGAGTTCTTAATTATACTGTGCTATCATCTGTACAAAGTGATATTTTAACTTCTTCCTTTCAAGTTTCTATTTCTATGATCACTTTTGATGTCTCGATGCTCTAATAAGTATTTTCAGTACTTTAATGAATAGGTAGTAAAAAAAGTGGGTAGCCTTGTCTAGTCATTGATTTTAGTAGAATTGCTTTAAGTTTCTCACCATTTATTTTGATGCTGGCTACTGTTTTTCTGGATATTGTTTTTACTATGTTTGAGTATGAGCCTTGACTTACTGATGTTTTCAAGGCTTTTAACATGAATGGGTGTAAAATTGTGTGAAATCCTTTTACAGCAACTAGAGAGAGAGTCATGGGTTTTTCTTTGAGTTTTTTTCATAATATCGGATTGAATTGATAGATTTTCATGTATTTATTCATCCTTTTATAACTGGCATAAACTCTACTAGATCATGGGTGAATGATCATTTTGATGTGTTCTTGTATTCAGACTGCAATATTTATTCTTTTACAAATGTATTTGAAAAAAAGAGGGATACATGTACAGATTTTTAAAGGTATTTTGGCATAACACTACACGAGTATTTTTAACAGTATTTAATTCTTTTAGAGGTTTGATAGCATGCGTTGAAATCCCACTATTTACCATAAGCACAAAGTACATGTAGCACAGAATGTAACATGTAAAGGATTTTACCTGCTGCCATCTGAATTTTTGATCTTGGCCAATCTGATTGGTGTGAGGTGGAAACTCTGTGTTATTTTGACTTGCATTTTCCTGATGGTTAACGATGTCAAAAACTTTCTTAGATGCTTCTTAGCCATTCAATCTTCCTCAATTGAGAACTTTTTGTTTAGCTTTGTACCCCATTTTTAATAGGGTGTTTGGTTCTCTGGTATCTAGCATCTTTAGTTCTTTGTATACCTCGGATTTTAGGCATTTCAGACGTAAGGTTGGTTAAGATCTTTTCCTACTCTGTTGGTTGCCATTTTGTTTTCTTGACAGTGTCCTTAGCCTTACAGAAACTTTGCAATCTCATTAAGTCCCATTTGTCAATATTTGACTTTAGAGTATGAGCCATTGATGTTCTGTTCAGGAATTTTTCTCCTGTGCCTATATGTTCTAATGTTTTGTGAACACTTCTCCACTGTTGTTGGGGTTGTAAACTGGTACAACCTCTCTGGGAGTAAGTGTGGTGATTTCTCAGAAAATTGGACATAATACTACCTGAATACCTAGTTATTTCACTTCTGAGCATTTACCCCAGAGAAGCTCCAACATACAACAAAAACGCATGCACCATAATATTCATTGCTGCTCTATTTATAATATCCAGAAGCTTGAAAGAACCCAGATGTCCTTCATAGATGAATGAATACAAAAATTGTGGTAAATTTACACAATGGAGTACTATTCCTCTATCAGAAACAATGACTTTACGAAATTCTTAAGAAAATTAATGCATCTAGAGAATATCATCCTGAGTGAGGTAACCCAGTCACAAAATAATATAGATATAATTTGCAGTCACTGATAATTGTATACTAATCCTAGAAAGCTCTGAACACCACAGAAACAACTCACAGACTATATAAATTTCAGGAAATAAAAAAAAAAAGAAAAGAAACAAAAAAAGAAAAAAAGAAGAAAAGAAAAGAAAGAAAACATTATGCTTAATCCTTACACACCTTGAAAACTTTGACTGATTTCAGGTTACATCCTGTTTTACAATTACTTTATGCTCATTGTAACAAGTAAGACCTTAATGCACACTATCAAACTTTAAAAAAAAAAAACACTGATAAAAAATGTATTGGTACACTTTTATGCAAAAAATGCTTAAAATTGGTATATTTATCTTTTTTGTTAAAATAAAGTGGTTAAAAAAATTTATTGAATAGTTTTGCCTCATTGTTCTTGAGGGAAATTCGTCTAAAGGTCTTCTTTTTTGTAAAGTCTTTATGTGCTTTAGGGAATGAACTTAATTATGGCTTTGAAAAAATGTGTTGGGTAGTAGTTCTTCTTCTATTTTTTTGGAATATTTTGGAGTGTATTGGTATTAGGTCTTCTATGAAATTCTGATAGAGTTCAACCCTATAAATACCAGGTCTTGGGCTTTTTTGTAGTTCGGAGGCTTTTCATGACTGCTTTTATTTCCTTAGTGGTTTGGCAACATGGAGATTGTTAACCTTATATAGATTTAATTTTGGTACCTGCTATTTGTCTAGAAAATTGTCTATTTCATTTATATATTTTAGTTCTGTTGAGTATAGCCTTTTATAGTAGGATCTGATGATTTCTTAAATTTCCTTAGATTCTGTTGTTGTATCTTTCCTTTCATTCCTGATTTTGTTAATGTAGATTAGAAATCTTTCTGTGCCCTCTATTAATATGGCTAAGGATTTATTGATCTTTTTCTGTTTCTCAAAAACATGCTCTTGGTTTTGTTGATTCTTTGCATAGTTCTTTTTGTTTCTGTTTGGGTGATTTCACCTATGAGTTGGATTATTTCCAACCATTTAGTCCTTTTGTGTATATTTGATTCTTTTTTGTTAAAAAAGCAATCAGGTGTGCTGTCAAACAGTTAGTGTGTGCTCTTTCCAATTTCATTTAGTGGGTTCTCAGAGACTTGAGTTTATGTCTTAGCACTGCTTTCATTGTATCCCATAAGTTTGGGTATGTTGTGATTTATTTTATTTAATTTCTAAAAAGTCTTTGATTTCTTTTTTTATTTCTTCCTTGACCAAGCAATCAATGAGTAGAGCATTGTTTAGCTTCCATGTATATGTGAGCTTTTTGTTGTTTTTGCTGTTGTTGAAGACCAGCCTTAGTCCATGGTGATCTGATAAGATGCATGAGATTATTTTGATGTTCTTGTATCTTTTAATGCCTGTTTTGTGACTGACTATATGGTCATTTTTGGACGTGCCATGAGGAGATGAGAAAAAAAGGTATATTATTTTGTTTTAGGACAAAATGTTTTATAGACAGCTTTTAAATCCATTTGATTCATAGCTTCTGTACGTTTCCCTGTGTCTCTGTTCAGTTTCTTCTTCCATGACCTGTCCATTAATGAGAGTGAGATGTTGAGTTCCCCCACTATTATTTTGTGTGTTGCAATATATTCTTTGAGCTTTAGTAGCATTTCTTTTATGAATGTGGATGCCCTAGCATTTGGAGAATAGATGTTCAGGGTTGAAAGTTCATCCTGGTAGGTTTTTTTCTTGATGAGCAAAAACTTTCCTTATTTTTTTTTAATGTCTTTTGGTTGAAAATCTATTTTATTTGATATTAGGATGACTACTCCAGCATATTCCCTCAAATAACTTGCTTAGAAATTTTTTCCCAACTTTTTACTCTGAGGTAGTGCCTGTCTTTGATGCTGTGATGAGTTTGCGGTATGCAGCAAAATGCTGAATACTGTCTAAGTACCCAATCTGCTACTCTATGCCTTTTTATTGTGGATTGAGTCCAATGACATTAAAAGATATTAAAAAGTAATGATTTTTGTTTTCTGATATCTTTGTTGTTAGAAGAAGAATTATGTCTGTGTTCTTTTCTTATTTGTGGTTTGTTGCAAGAAGATTAATTACTTAATTTTCCTAGGCTGTACTTTCCCTGATAGTGGAAGAGTTATTCATCTATTACTTTTATAGTGCATGATTATTGTGAAGATAATGTGTTAATTTGCTTTTGTACTAAAATATCCTCTCCATTTATGGTAACTGAGAGCTTTGCTGGTTATAGTAAGCTGAGTTAACATTTGAGTGCTTTTAGTGTCTGTATGACTTCAGTACAAGATCTCCTAGCTTTTCCAGACTCTATTAAAAAGCCTGTTCTAATAATTATTGTTCTGGTTTATATGTTATCTGTTTTTCCTTTATTCTTTAGTATTTTTCTTTGTTTTTACCATTTGTTGTTTTGACTATTATGTGTTGGGAAGAATTTTATTTCTGACTCAATGTACTTAGGGTTCTGAGGACTTCTTGAATGCTTGTGGTCATCCCTTTTTTTAGGTTATGGAAATTTCCTTTTATAATTTTGTTGAAGATATGTACTGGGACTTTCGTTTGGGAATCTTCATTCTCACTGAAGGCAGGATGCCAGTCCTGATGAAGCTAGCCAGGTCTGGATTGTGCTGTTGTATATGCTTCCGACTCTTACTTCCCTTAATATTGACTATTATACCTCATCACATCTGACTCCATACACCTCAAAAAAATCAGTCATCAAAAAGAATAATTCATCAAGAGTTCTAGACAAATATTAGGAGCCAGTAGCAGTATGAAGGATGATAAGTTTATCTGATAGAACACTAGCCTCAAGATAGGCTGTAAGCTCATGGAATCTGTCTGGATATAAGACATTCCTATCTTTTCTTTCATTCTATTTGTGATTTAGATGAGTCTAAAGACATAAAGATAAAAAAGTTTTGATTATTAGAACTAGATCTCAACTGTAAGAAGTAAAAACAATATCTCAAGAAAATATCATTTAGCTAAATTGAGGAAACTGGTATCTTAACACTTACACCAAACCTGGCACTCCACAGCAAGAACCATTGACACCAGGCAAGTTAGTTCCATCAATCTCCACATGATGCTAGTAACTGGAATGCTACCAGTGTCTTTTGCTCCACTTACAAAAAAATAAGTGACTACCAAGGAAATAGCATTGAACTCTCTGAATGGAGTTATTATTATAAAAATTTGAATATTTCATGTTTTATTTGTATTTCTACATACTCATCTGAAGTTTTTCATTGTCTTCAAAGTAATACTATGTAACCATAAAAAAAATTAAATAATTAAAAACAGAACCACATCACAGAACAATTTCCAATTGATTTAAAGCAGACAACTTCATTTTAGTATCAAAATTCTAACATGTTTGTGGAAGAAAAAGTATGGACAGACATTTTTTCATAGAATCCTTAGGCAATGGATTGCAGAACTTATCCAATATACATACATGTTTCTAACATAAACAGTCAGGTGATAAAAAGCGAACAATCCTGACAGCACAGCTAAAAGCCCTAGAGCAAAAGGAAGCAGATATACCCAAAAAGAGTATACGGCAAGAAATAATCAAAATTAGGGCAAAAATAGACCAAATAGAAACAAAAAGAACCATTGAAAAAATCAACAAAGCCAAGAGTTGGTTCTTTGAGAAAATAAACAAGATTTAAAAACCCCTTGCCAGACTAACTAGAGGGCAAAGAGAGAGTATCCAAATTAACAAAATCAGAAAGGAAAGTGGCAACATAACAACTGAAACTGAGAAAATTCAAGAAATCATCAGATCCTACTAAAAGAACTTATACTCTACAAAATTGGAAAATCTGGAGGAAATGGACGAATTCGTAGACAGATAAAAGATCCCAAAGTTAAACCAGGACCAAGTAAACCATCTAATAACCCTATAACACCTAAAGAAATAGAAGAAGTCATCAAAAGCCTCCCAACCAAAAAAAGCCCAGATACAGACGGGTTCAGTGCAGAATATTATGAGACATTTATTGGGGATATAACAAAAATACTTTCCAAACTATTCCAAAAGATAGAATCAGATGGAATATTACCCAACACATTTTTTGAGGCTACAATAACCCTCCTACCTAAACCACACAAAGACCCTACAAGAAAAGAGAACTTCAGACCAATCTCACTTATGAACATTGATGCAAAAATACTCAACAAAATCCTTGCAAACCAAATCCAAGAACATATCAAAACGATCATCCATCATGACCAAGTAGGCTTCATCCCTGGGATGCAGGGATGGTTTAATATAAGTAAATCCATCAATGTAATCCACCATATAAACAAACTCAAAGATCAAAATCACATGGTCATCTCACTAGATGCTGAGAAAGCATTCGACAAAATCCAACACCCCCTCATGTTAAAAGTCCTGGAAAGAACATGAATCTAAGGTCCATACTTAAACATAATAAAATCAACATACAGCAAACCAACAGCCAACATCAAACTTAATGCTGAGAAACTTGAAGCAATCCCACTAGAATCAGGGACTCACCAAGGCTGCCCACTCTCCCCCTACCTATTCAACATAGTACTGGAAGTCCTGGCTGGAGCAATTAGACAGCAGAAGGAGATCAAGGGGATACAAATCGGAAAGGAAGAAATAAAATCATCACTCTTTGTCGATGAAATGATAGTGTACTTGAGTGACCCCAAAAATTCCACCAGAAAACTCCTACAGCTGATAAATAAGTTCAGCAAAGTGGCTGGATACAAAATCAACTCAAACAAATCAGTAGCCTTCCTATACTCAAAGGACAAACATGTGGAGAAAGAAATTAGGGAAAAGGTACCCTTCACAATAGTCACAAATACTATGAAATACCTTAATGTGACTCTAACTAAGCAAGTGAAGGACCTGTATGACAAGAACTTCAAACCTCTAAAGAAAGAAATTTGGGAGGATCTCAGAAAATGGAAGATCTCCCATGCTCATGGATTGGAAAAATCAACATCCTAAAAATGGCCATCCTACCAAAAGCAATCTACAGATTCAATGCAATCTCCATCAAAATTCCAACCTAGTTCTCCATGGAATTGGAAAGATCATTGTGCAATTTCATATGAAATAACAAAAGACCTAGAATAGCGAAATCCATCCTCAACAACAAAAAAACATCTGCGGGAATCACTTTCCCTTACCTCAAGCTATATTACAAGGCAATAGTGCTGAAAAGTGCATGGTACTGGTACAGAAATAGGCATGTGGATCAAAGGCATAGAATAGAAGATCCGAAAATGACCCCTCATGTATATGGTCACCTGATTTTTGACAAAGGAGCAGTAAACATTCAATGGAAAAAGGACAGCTTATTCAACAAATGGTGCAGGACCAACTGGCACTCAGCATGCAAAAGAATGAAAATAGGCACTTTCTTATCTCCTTGTACAAAGCTCAAGTGTAAGTGGATCAAAGATCTCCACATTAAACCAGATACACTGAAACTATTAGATGAGAAAGTAGGGAAAACCTTAGAACACATAGGCACAGGAGAAAATTTCCTGAACAAAACACCAATGGCTGTGAGCCTAGCCTTTAACGGCTGAGCCATCTCTCTTGCTTGTTTATGGTCACACCAAGGTATTTTATATTCTTTGTTATTTACAGCTGAATCTCATAGAGGCATTTCCTCAACTGAGGCTCCTTTATCTTTGTCAAGCTTATGTCAAGTTGACACAAACCAGCCAGTACAGAAACTCAATCACAAAAGAACACACATGATATATATTCATTGATAAGTGGATATTAGCCCAAAAGCTCAGAATATCCATGATCCAATTCATAGACCACATGAAGCTCAAAAAGAAGGAATAGCAAAGTGTGGATGTTTCAGTTCTTCTTGTAAGGAAGAACAAAATATTCAAGGAGGAAATACAGAGACAAAGTGTGGAACAGAGACTGAGGGAAAGGCCATCCCGAGACTGCCTCACACGTATATGGGATCTATCCCATATACAGAGACCAAATCCAGACACTATTGCAGATGCCAAAAAGTGCTTCCTGAAAGTAGAATAACTGTCTCCAGAGAGACTCTACCAGAATCTGACAAATACATAGGCAGATGCTGGCATCCAACCACTGGACTGAGTGTGGTTTCCACAATGGAGTGTTAGAGAAAACTAAAGAAACTGGAGGGGTTTGCAACCCATAAGATGAACAATATCAACCAAACAGACCACCCAGAGCTCCCAGGGACTAAACCTCCAACCAAAGAGTCCACATGGGCAGTCCCATGGCTCCTGCCACATATGTAGCAGAGGAAGGCCTTATTGGGCACTGATGGAAGGAGAGCTCCTTGGTCCTGTGAGGGCTTGATGTCCCAGTATAGGAGAATGCCAGGACAGGGAGGCTGGAGGGAGTGGGTGGGTAGGGGGAACACCGTCATAGAAGCAGGGGAAAGAGGAATGGGATAATATATTTCTGGGAAAGAGAATAACAGTTGAAATGTAAACAAAGAAAATATACAATAAAAAGAGAAAAATTAAAATAAAATATTTTAATCTAAAAAATGAAAAAAAAAAAAAAAAAAAAAAAAAAAACACCAATGGCTCAAGCTCTAAGGTCAAAGATTAACAAATGGGACTTATGAGATTGCCAAGTTTCTGTAAGGCTAAGGACATCATCAAGAAATCAAAACAGCAACCAACAGAATGGGAAAAGATCTTTACCAACACCACATCAGATAGAGGCCTAATATCCAAGGTGTACAAGGAACTCAAAAAGCTAGACACCAGAGACTTAAGTAACCCTAATAAAAAATGGGGTACAGAGCTAAACAAAACATTTTCAGTTGAGGAACACTGAATGGCCGAGAAACATGTGAGAAAGTGCTCGACATCTTTAGCCATCAGGGAAATGCAAATCAAAACAAACCTGAGATTCCACCTCACACCAGTCAGATTGGCCAAGATCCAAAACTCAGATGACAGCAGATGCTGGCGAGGCTGTGGAGAAAGAGGTACACTTCTCCACTGTTGGTGGGGTTGCAAGCTAATACAACCACTCTGGAAATCTGTCTGGCGATACCTCAGAAATTTGGATATAGTACTACCTGAAGACCCAGCTATTCCACTTCTGGGCATATATCCCAGAGACATTTTAGTACACAACAAAGGTATATGCACCACAATGTTCATAGCAGCTCTATTTATAATAGCCAGAAGCTGGAAGAAACCCAGATGTCCTTCAGAAGATGAATGGATACAAAAAATGTGGTATATATACACAATGGAATACTACTCAGCCACCAGAAACAATGACTTAACCAAATTCTTAAGAAAATGGCTGCATCTAGAGAATATCATCCTGAGTGAAATAACCCAGTCACAAAAGAACAGTCATAATATGCAGTCACTGATAGTGGGATGCTAACCCAGAGGCTTGCACTCCCCCAGAAACAACTCACAGACTGTATGAAGTCCAAGAAATTAAAAAAACAAAACAAAACAAAAAAATATTTACAAAACAAGAAAACTTTAAGTATTTCCATGTTGCATTTTCTTTTACATGTACTTTAGCTCATTGTAACTATTAAGTTTTTAAGGCATACTATCAACCCTTGAAAAAAATCAAGTACTGACTATAAATATATTCATATAGTTTTATGTAAAAATTATGTTAAAATTTGAAAAAAGTACTGATAAAAATGTATAATTTTAAGCAAAAATGTTTAAAATCTGTACATTTAACCTTGTTTTGTAAAATAAAGTTGTTTTTAAAAAATAAAAATAAAAAAATAAAAAAAAGTGAAAAATGCATAGAAACATTAAAATTCTGCAGTGAATAATTTGGAAAATAATGTAAAGACTTATGAATAAATATATCAAAGCAAACACAGGTATTCCTGGAAATACTCATATGTATTTGCTTCCAAAATAAGTGTCTCCTATATAGTTAAATAAATCAGACTAAAAATGTTCATCTGATCAACATGACTATGTATTTTTAAAGCATCAAATTTGATAGGGAGATGTTAAAATTATGTCCCTTCATTCTAATGAGAAATAAGAACCATTGAAAATGGGTTTTCACATAACTCTTTGCATTTCATTCCAATGAAAAGAAACTAAAAACACAGGATACAGTAAGTGCATAGAAGTGTGTTGGCTAACACAATACCTTCAAATTCCATATACACTTACATGCACATCATTAGAAGCAATAATTTTACATTGCGATAACTATAAAATCAAGTGAATGAGTAAATAATTGTTTTCTTTAGGCAGATAGATAAATGTTACAGGTACTTGGAGAATAATAACAGAAAAATATTCATCTATTATGTAAATTCCCAGAAGGTATTTGTGGGCTGCTTTATGGAAAACAATCATGGCATAGAGAAAATGAACATCCTTAAGAAATAAAGAAAGGACATTGATAAAATGAAGAATTCGTGATATATTTTCCCAAATTATAGATTTTTTCTCACAATAATAAAAATTTTAGAAAAGACTTGGAAAATTGATAAAATATTGAAAAATTCACAGAGAAATATTTAAGCTTTGCAAAATGGGATTTGGATGCCTGAGAAAATGTGGAAATTTCAATATACTATATCTTACTTCCTGCAGTAGAGCTTCATCTGGATCCTCAAGGAATACACAAATATATGAGTGGAATGGTACCACACTGTGAACCAGATCAAATAGGTACAGTAAAGAAGCAAGCTTACCTTCGGGATTAGGTAGTTCCTGAATTTAATATCACAGGTCACTGCATGGGGCAGGTTGTTGGGAATGAGGTCGATGAATCTCTGGACCTCATGAATCATGGCATCTGTGTAGGGCATCTGGCTCCTGTCCTGCATACAGGGGCTGCGGTGTCTGCCAACCACACGCTCAATCTCTTCCTGGACTTTAGCTGGTTAATCACAGGAAAAAAATTAAATAAATGGTAAAAATGTGATATGTTTCTCATAATGTAAAGCATACATAGCTCAATATATGTGTTACAAAAGAATTTTGAGTGTGAATTTCATGTTCATGGGTAAAACTATATAAAAATAGATTTATACAGAAATAATGTGTTCTGCATCAAATCGCTATCCTTCTACATAGTTATTATGCTAGATCAAAATATGTTTATAATATTAAAGCCATAACAGCAAAAAAAAAATATGGGTAATTGAAATAACAGACAAAACAGTATAGAGAACGTATTTTAGTCCTTGGTTAAAGTCATTAGTTTTAGTGTTTTTGTCTCACCACACTTGTACCCCAAGCTGTCACATAGAACTTTGGACTCTATCTTTGTCTGTATCTCTCTCTCTCTCTCTCTCTTAACATTTTTAGTTCTGAGAAATTTTAGGTTCTGAGATCAAGTTCCAAGGGTCAAAGGGGGGTCTTCCTACTGCTTTTTGATTTGACAAGTGACATAATCTTACTGTGGAACTATGAAAAGTGTCCTGAAATCTAAATAATTATGCCTGCTAAGTGGCCAAGCTGCTCTCTGAACCATAATAGTTACTTAAAAACTGAAGTCTGTGGATCTCTCTCTCTCTCTCTTTCTCTCTCTGTCTCTCTATGTCTCTCTCTCTGTCTCTCTCTCTCTCTCTCTCTCTCTCTCTCTCTCTCTCTCTCTCTCTCTTTCTCTCTCTCTCTCTCTCTCTCTCTCTCTCTCTGTGTGTGTGTGCGTGTGTGAGACGTGCTAAAATCACAGTGACAATATGAAAGGTAACATGACAGCTGGAGTTTAGGGAAATCTGGTAGCAACTCAAAAAGCCAAGAAATGATAGAAGCAAAGCCTTCCAGGGGCCAGAAGAAGAAGGGGAAGGAGTTTGCAACCCCATAAAAACAACAATAGCTATAAACCAGAGCTTTCAGAAATTAAATCACTATCCACCACAAAGTACACCTGGATAGACCCAGGGCTCCAGTTGCACATGTAGCTGAGGATGGATTTGGAGGGCATCAGTGGGAAGAGAAGCCCTTGGTCCTGCCAAGGCTTGATGCTGCAGTGTAAGGGACTGTCAGGGTAAATGGGTGGGCATATGAACACCCTCATAGAAGCAGGGGGAGAGGTGATGCAAATAATTGAAGGAAAGAGAATACATTCTGAATTTAAATAAAATATATTCAATAAATTCTGAATGAAAAAATCTACCTGTTCGACTATACCTTATGTTCCTGATAATAAGTGAGAGTAGAGGCTTGGAAGGAAAGAGCCTTATACCACAGTACCAGGTACAATGGAAAGGTCATGATACCAAAACCAGACACTGACAAAGCCCAAATGATTCCAACATTCAATACACTAAATCACATTATTCTCAAGACCTCCTTTCATTTTCATGGCCACTACCATTTTTAAAGATGCATTAGTGAACCAGCAAATGATATAAATGTTTCAAGAAGTTGAGTGTCTGTGATCTGTTTACTGAGGTATGAAAAAGTGTTAGATTTCAAACTTAAAAGTCATTCCATACCTTCATTTTTTTGATTTTCACCCATGCTGGGAGCAGAGCCTCTGATCTAGATACCAATACATTCAGCCACACCCCAGTGGCAGCTTGATTCCCCCAGGTATTCTGATATATCCAGCATCAGTGGTGAGACTCCCAAACCCCACTTTAGTATTTGGCAGAAAAGGAACCATGCATCCTGAACCCCAGACACCAGAACCTGAGATAAAGGTACCCAACCCAGCCAGAAACTTGCAATACTTTTGGTTTTCAGCTGTAACAGGAGTAGAACCTCTGCTCTAGACTCAAACCTACTCAGCCCACACTGTAATAGCAAATCAATTTCAAGGGGTTATGATTCATCCAGGATCACAGGATGTATTCAGAGATATAAAGGCTAAAGGCAAGGACATGAACATAAGCAACTGAAACCAATACTGCTTGCAAACATCAGAACCCAGATCTCCCACCACAGAAAGCCCTTAATACTCTAATACACCTAAAAAGCAAGAATCAGATCTATATTTTCATCTCGTGAAGGTGATAAAGAATTTAAAAAGTGCAGAAAAAGATTCCTTAAATAAATAGAGGAGAAGATGGGTAAATAGGTAGAAGTTTTTAAAGAGGACACACAGAAATTCCATGAAGAAATTCTGGAAAACACAAACAGGTAAAGATATGACCAAAACCATCCAGGATATAAAAATGGAAACAGAAAATTAAAGGAAAAGGAATGGAAGACCATCCTGGAGATTACACAACAGGAATGCAGTAATATTTCAATATACAGACATCGATAAATGTTATACACTATATATACAAATTCAAAAAAAATACACAATCTCAATCAATGCTAAAAAAAGCTTTGGAAAAACATAATACCCTTTCATTTTAAAAATATTGATGTGACCAGGATTTCAAGGTCCATATCTAATAAGAATAAAAGCAATACATAGGAAAACAATTTTCAACATAATACTAAACAGAGAGAAACTTGAAGCAATTCCATTAAAATCAGGAGCAATACGAGGCTACCAAACTTCTCACTAATTTTTCAATAAAGTACTAAAAGTTCTAGCCAGAACAATTAGACAAGAAAAGGAGATCAAAGGGACACAAACTGAGAAGAAAAATGCAAAATATCACTATTTTCAAATGATATAATAGTACATATAAGTAATCTAACATTTTCTACAAGAGAGTCCCTACAACTTATAAAAGCTTAAGCAAAGAGGGTAGATCACAACACCTGTAATCGTCACAACTAATATAAAATATCAGAATGTGACTCTTATCAAACAAGTGAAAGATCTGTATGACAAGAACGTCAAAGACCCTGAAGAAAGAATTTGAAGAAAACCTCAGAATATAAAAGGCTCTCACATGCTCATGGATTGGCAGGATTAATATAGTATAAATGACCATCCTACAAAAGTCAAGCCACAGATTCAACGTAATCACAATCAATATTCTAACTCAATCCTTCAAAGACATGAAAAAATAAATTCTCAAATTTATTTGGAATAACTATGAATTCTCAAATTTATTTGGAATAACAACACCCAGGATTGCACATAATATTCTCATCCATAAAAGTACTTCTGGAAAAATCACCATTTCTAACCTCAAGCAGTAATATAGAGTAATAGTGATAAGAATTGCATGGTATTAGTAAAAAGAAAGGAAAGCTAATCAACTGACTAGATTGAAGACCCAAAATGAACCCAAATACCTATGGTTACCTAAACTTTCACAAATCTGGTAAAACCATCCATTGAAGCAAAAACAATATTTTCAATAAATGGTGCTTGTTCAATTGTCAACTGGTGCTCAGCATGTAGAATAATGCAAATTGGTTCTTTTGTATCTCCTTGTAAAAGGCTCAAGTACAAGTAGATCAAAATCCTCTACAGATAAACTCAAAAACCAGATAAACTGAAACGAATAGAACATAAAGTGGTAAAGAGCTTTTAACACATAGGCACAAAAGAAAATTTCTTAAACAGAACAACTATAGCTTATGCTCTAAAATCAAGAATCAACAAATGGGCCCTCAGAAAATTCCAAAGCTTCTGTAAGAAACACAACACTATCAATAGAACAAAAAGGTAACCAACAGGTTGAGAAAAGATCTTGACCAACTATACCTCAGATATAAGGCTAATATCCAAAATTTTCAAAAAACTTAAGAAGATAGACTCCAGAGAATCAATAATCATATTAAAATGATGAATAGAGCAAAACAAAGAATCCTAAACTAGAATCTCAAATGGCTGAGAAGAATTTAAAGAAATGTTGATCTTACTAAGTTATCAGAGAAATGCAACTCAAAATGATCCTGCCATCTCACCTGTTATCAGTCAGAATGGCTAAGATCAAAAAACTCAGGTAACAGTAGATCTCAGCAAGGATGTGAAGAAAGAGGAGTAATCCTCTATTGCTTGTGAGATTCCAAGTTGCTGCAACCACTCTAGAAAACAGTTTGCCAGTTTCTCAAAACAATTGGAAATAATTCTTCCTGATGATCCACTTATACCACTACTGGACTCCAATACATAATGACACATTTTCCAGTATGTATATAACAGCCTTATATAAAGTATCATGAAACTGAAAAGAACCAAGATGTCCCTCAACAGAGGTAGAGAAGTATTTCTCAGATATTAAAAACAATGACTTCATGAAATTTGCAGGCAGGTGGATGGAAGTAAAAATTATCCTGAGTAATTAAACACAGATACAAAAGAACACACTTGGTACATATACACTAATATTCGGATATTAGTCTAAATACTCACAATGCCAAGGATATAATCTGCAAACCATATGAAACTCAGTAGGTTGGAAGACCAGGGTGTGAATATTTAAGTCCTGCATTGAAGGGTGAATAGCATTATAGTGGGAAGTGAAGAAAGAATGAATGTGTTAAAGACAGAGGAGGGGGAGAATATAAAAGAACCAGTATCTGGCAAGGGAGGGAACAGGGGAGTAAGGCAGAAGGACAGAAAGTCAAATAAAAATAATGCCATTTGAGGGAATGAGGAAATGTGATAGCTATTGGAGTTTCCCAGCTGCCAGAGAAATGAGAAGCTCCCAGGACTCAATGAGAATGATTTTAGCAGAAAATGAGAGATATAACCTGGAGAGTTACCTTCAATAAATAGGCACAGCTCCCAGTCGAGGAATTAGGCCACCCTATCATTCCAAAGTTTTTAATACAAAAATGTTCCTTTCCAAAGAGAGAACAGGGGCAAAAAGTGAGTAGATACTAAAGGAGGGGCAAACAAGGGACTTCATTCTAACTGCATACACCAAACCTGACATGGTTCCTGTTAGCAAGAGTCACTACTCCTTGGGTAGTACAGCCAGCAGCTGATCACTGCAAATGTAGATGCTTGGAGCCAGCCATCTGAATGTACACAGGGACACATTTGGGGATCTAGCAGAACTGTATGAGATGAGGAGGATTGCAACCCCACAGAGAGAACAATATCAGCTGGACAGAACACCCAGTGGTCACTGGGACTATATCACCATTCAAGGAGTTTAAACAGACAAATCCATGCATCCAGATGCATATGTAACAAAGGATGGCCTGTCTGACATCAATTGGAGGGGAGACCCTTGGTCCTGCTGTAGGGGTGAGGCAGGAGAGTGTGGGTTGGTGTGGGAGTAATCTCATAGAGGCAAAGGGGAAGAAAGAGAGGTAGTTTGTAGGATGGGGGCTTGTGGAGGAGTAACTGGGGATTGGAATATTGTTTGAGATGTAAATGAATGACATGATTGATAAAATAATTAATTAAGAAAAGAGGTAGATAGGGACAGTTCAACTTTTCTAAAAAGACAAGGGCAGACTGAACCCCACCATGGCTGTTGCTTGTATGCTTCTCAATTAAAGTTGTTTTCATTGCTAGAGACATTAACAACAATGTATTATCAAGCAGAAGAATTCAGTTTCCACATGTGAACATGGACTTTGGTGAGGAATTAGTTCAGTGTTAGAGTACATGCTTCTCATGCATGAGACACTGGGATTACACATAAACACGCGACCAACACACACACACACACACACACACACACACACACACACACACACACACATAGGTATAGATAGATGGTATAGAGATAGATAGATAGATAGATAGATAGATAGATAGATAGATAGATAGATAGATAGATAGATAGAGAGATATAAAAAGATAGATAGATAGATAGATAGATAGATAGATAGATAGATAGATAGATAGATGGATAGATAGATGATAGATAAATAGATAGATAGATAGATGTAGATAATACATATATAGTAAGTAAAGGTTTTGGAGGCCAATATCTCATCTTTTTTCCTATTTAAATTTGTGTGTGATTTCAATTTTTCATACAGAACTATTTATATTATTTTCTTGTCAATACATTTATTAGAGCTGTAACTAGTGTTAGTGTTAAAATATGGGTTCAGACTTAATAAGCCAAATTCATCCACTTGTTTGAAACATCTTCATTGTTTCACATTAAGCAAGCAAAATATGTTAGGTGGTATAAAAGGCAGATTTAACTAATGAGTGAAAAAAAAAAATAAACCACCAAAATTGTGGATACTAGCCTTGCAAAAATAAATTAATACCCCCCCCTCCACCAATTAAAAAAAAATGCTTGGAAAAAACAAAGGTCCATTGACTGTTGCCTCAAGTCAACATTTTGGGTTCTGACACAAGTCTTATATTTATGTCAATGAAAAAATATGCACAGTTTAAGTGAACTGTTCAAAGTATGCTACAACACTAAACTGCAATTGTTTTATCTCTAGTCTACCATGCAAGGTTGTCTACCAAAATCTGGTACAACTATATAAATTCTCTAGAAGACAAGTTTCTCTTCAGGCTGTCCCTAGGATAGAACAACTCTAGGTTTATCCCTAGGTTCTTGTGATAACTAGTGCATATTTCTTTTGCCATGTGTTCTCTATATCTGGTACCTTTCAGTGCTGCAGATAACTTTATAAGTATTGCAGAGTTTAGCTCATAGAAAAAGTTTATAAAATAAATGATTTTTTAAAATCTCTTGGTGAAGAAAAAAAGAAAAACTCATTTTCTTAGTGTGTTTTAAGAAACCAATCCATCGCCTTGCACTCAAAAACCTAGCAACTGCTATGTCAGCACATGCCTTCTCAAGGTTCCCCATGAGTATGCATCAGATAAAAGAACAACCTAGTTATTCTAGATCTTTCTCTCTCTCCCTCCCTCTCTCTCTCTGTGTATGTGTATGTGTCTGTCTGTATGTCTGTGTTGTCTGTCTGTCTCTGTCCCTCTATGTTGTTGACTCTACCTTGTCAAACAATAACTTTGACACCAGAGTGTAAACTGAGAGAGGCAGTTGATGAGAGGTCAGTGTTGTTAGCAACTGATGTATGTGGATCAAGATATCTACAGGGTCTATAGTGGTTAGAGAGATCAAACATTCACACACAAAGAGAATCCTGGAAGCAAGGGCAAGCTTTAGTGGCATATCTTTTCTTAATTCCTTTTCATACTCTCACAGAATGATTTCTTTTATAAAAAAATAAAACATCATACCCACATGTTAAAAATATTCAAGAGAAAATTATGATTAAAAACATTAAAAAACAGATTAATGTCATTACACAAAAAAATTACAAAAAAATATGGAGAATATATTTCTAATATGAAACTTATATGTAACTCTAAACATTTATCATCCATCTTATTTCAAAAAGCTCAAAGTGATCTCAGACACTAAATTTGTATCCAAATAATACATTCTTCTAAAATCACATTAAGTCTCCACATAAAACCAGGTAAACTAAAACTATTAAAAGAGTAAGTAGGGAAAACTTTTAAACACATAGGCACAGGAATATTTTTTTGAACACAACACCAATGGCTTGTGCTCTAAAATCAATAATTGATAAATGGAACTTAATGAGATTTCATTGTTTCTATAACGCTATGGACACTGTTAAAATAAAATTACAACCAATAGATTGAGAAAAGATCATTACCAATTCCACATCTGAAAGAAGTCTAATATCCAATATGTACAAAAAGTAAAGAAGGTAGACTCCAGAGACTCAAATAATCCTATTATGAAATGGAGTACAGGCCAACTGAAACAGCAGAGGTCCAGGGACACAGGACTAGTGATACTACACTTTGAGTAATCAAGGATCAGAGAGGGCTAGGCAGAGAATGCAGAAAACTTGCCGCTGCGGCCCACATTGTGCTGGACCTCTTGCATAGGAACTTGGTTTCTACATGGAAAGACATGGGAACATACCAAACGCTTGAACCCTTTGCCATCTGGAAAAGAAGAGATCTAGGGACATAGGCCTGGTGATACTACATAGTAAATAACCAAAGATCAGAGAGAGTTAAGCAGAGCATGCAGAAAATGTCCCCTTGCCACAGAGGGTGGGGACAGACCTCTGGCACTGGGACATGGGATTCACCCAAAAAACCTGGGCTCAGAGACTAGACACACAAGACCACAGTAAGGCACAGGACCTTGTCAGTGGGAGCTGGGATCTGCTCTGAAAAGGCAGTGCATGAAGTTCAAATGTACAGACCCTCATACACCTGGACCACTGGAGAGCCTGGCATATAGGCCCATGCAGAGCACACCAGGAGTTTACAGAGAGCTGAAAGTACTGGCACTATCAGGAAAAGGGAACATTTTGGCATATAGAAAGAGCCAGGTCCCTGCCAGTAATACACAGGACCTGTGGGAATAGGCCTGAGCTACCAGAAAAGCCTCACAGGAGCTCCCACACCAGAGCCCACAAAGACAGAGCTCAGTCATTATTACCAGAACTCACAGGTTACCCATTAAAAGCCAAACACTCAGAAGCAGATTTCTGCAGAAAAACAAAAGCAAAGAGATTAAAACATTAAAAATGGAAATAGAAATAATAAATAAAACACAAGAAGAAACAACCCTGAAAATGGAAAACCTTAAAAACAAATAAATAGTCACAGATGCAAGCATCTCCAAAAGAATAAAAGAGATAAAAGAGAGAATCTTAGGGGCCGAAGACAACATTTAAAACATAGACTAGACATTTAGAGATGGTGCAAGAATGAAAAATCCCCTGACCCAAAATGTCCAGGAGATCCAGGACACAATGAGAAGACCAAACCTAAAGATAATAGGAATAGAAGAGAAAGAAGAATATCAACTGAGAGGCACAGTAAATATCTTCAACAAAATTGTAGAAGAAAACTTCCCTACCCTTAAGAATGAGATTACCATGAGCATAAAGGAAGCCTACAGAACTCAAAATATAATGAACCAGAAAAGAAATTTCTCCCAACACATAATAGTCAGAACGCCAAGTAGTCAAAACAAAGAAAGAATAGTAAAAGCAGTAAGAAAAAAAGGTCATTTAACATATAAAGGCAGACCAATCAGAATTATACCCAACTTCTCAAAAGAGACTATGAAAGCTAGAAGATCCTGAATAGACATCATAGAGACCATAAGGGAAAAAGAATATCAGCACAGTTTACTATACCTGGCACAACTCTCAAACACCATAGATAAAGAGACCAATATATTCCAAGACAAAAAAAAATTACAACATCTGATCACAAATCCAGCCCTACAAAGAATAATAAATAGAAAACACAACACAAGGAGGGAAACTACATTCTAGAAAAAGAAAGAAAATAACTAAAAAAAAAAAAAAAAAGGTCAATGAGATGAAGGGCCTCAGTATAAACTGAGAGGGAGAAGAAAGAAACCACAAGGGAAGAGGGGTAGAGGGAGAAGTGAGGGAAAAGGGCAAAGGATACTAATAAAACATGTTCTTGAATTGAGTGGGAAAAAAGAATTTTAGATCTGTAGACCAGGAAAAGCAATGGAAAAATGAGAATTCAGGAGTAAGGAGGTTGAGAGGACCCTCCAGAATGTACCAGAGAACTGGGAACATAGAGAGTATCAAAATTCAAAAGAGAGGACCCTAGACAAAATGCCATACACTGAGAAGAAAGAACTTGTACAGCCCACCTCCAGGAGAAAGACAGGATATCAAGTGAGGAATGGGGTTGTTATTCAAATGTCAAAACTCTGACCCATAATTGTTCCTGTCTGAAGGAACTGCGGGGATGGAAATGGAGAAAGGCCTGATGAATAAAAAGTCCACCGAAAGGCCCAAAGAGGTATCCAGATCAAGGTGAGGCTCAAGGCCTATGACTGAGGCTATGGAGCACTCACAAAAAAAATGGACCTGTTACGGCTGCCCTCTGAAACACCCAACAAACAGCTGAAAGAGACAAATACAGATATTTGCACCCAACTAATAAACAGAAAAGCTGCTAAACCCTATAGTTCAATTTAGGGAAATCGTGAAGAAGCTGAAGAAAAAAAAAAAAAACTTTGAAGAAAGATCAGAATTCTCAATTTATTCTGGACCCCTGAGATCTCTAAGACACTGGATATCCAATCAAGTAACATACACTAGCTGACAAGAAGGCCCCATTACTTATGCAGCTGAGGACTAACAGGTCTAGGTTCAGTCAGAGAAGATGCACTTAATGTCATAAGATCAAAGGCTCCTGGGATTTTAACAATCTGATAGGGTGAGGGTGAAGTAGAGACATCCTTATGAAGAAAGGAATGGGGGAAGAAAGGGAGTATGGAATATGGAATAGTCGGAGAGTGGACTGGGCGGGAAAAAGAACTACAGCATTAAAAATAAAAGAAGTAAAAATAAAAAGAAAGAATATGTATCCACAAGGCAATATATGTTGTCCAAAGTATTTCTCCCAGGGAACACAGACATTGATTAGGATTTGATTACTTATCCTGTAACCAAAATCCATTTATGTGTGATGCAGTTCATTACAATCAATAGCACAGAAGATGAAGAACAGACACTGCTCCAAGAATAACAATATTTAGGACACTGATATCATCTTTTAAGCATCATACATGACCACTTTGGTCCACATCCTGTGCCCTCACCTGTCACTTGAGGGTTTTTCAGAAGGAGCAGGAGAGCATATCTCAGTGTTGTGCTTGTTGTCTCTGTCCCTGCACCGAAGAGGTCATTGATAGTGCATGTCAGATTTTCAAGTGAAAATTCCGATTGTTCAATATGGTTTGCCTATAAATAATTTGATGCAGAAACATAATTAAATATTTACCAACACAATTAATGACAATGAATCTACAGTTGTACTTGTGTATGTTTTTACAAGTAGTATAGTAGAATATTTGATATTGAAATTGTAAAATTTAAGAAGAAATTACATAGCTTCCATTTCAAATAGCAGTTAAAACTGCATAGAAATTCACTGAGTCAAATTGAATTTGTGTATCGTTTTTACATGAAATAATTATTAATTTACAATGTTACTTTGTATTAAACCTTACACAACTTTTTAAAGTTTTATTGTGTTTGTAATAAAGACCCTAGAATGTACAGTATAGAGAAAAACAAATTTATCATTTCAGAAATGATGGTCCAGATTTTGTGATATTCTTTCCCTTTTCCTTAAAGAGATTTTATCTTGGGAACTTGATAAACATCAGCTACCAATGTAATAAGACAGAATTGAAGGAAAAAATTAGCAAATATCTGTTGATTTCTCATTACATGTTCAAAATATGGCCATTTTTAATGGGAGATGCAGAGAATTATAAATAAAGCTCTGACTTGTAGAACTGATCTAACTGGAAAAAATTAGCAAAAATATAATTTCTAAGAAACAATTTCAATAGAATAAATAATAGGTCAGATTTAAATGAGGAAGGATTACAGTAAGCAATGAATTCCATTAATTTGTATTCTCTAAAGAAGAAATTTATGGGTTATACATAATTTCAATGTCACCTTAAATTCTTACTAAACTGACTCTTCCATTTATGTGATTATCTACTTATAAGTACTTATGTATTTGTAGGTTTATGCCTGAAAAACACCTAAATGAAACATTTGATTCATTATCTATTTTCTCCTATCATATTAATATGAAGAAAATGTGTGCTAAGTTTGATTTTTGGATATACAAATTCATCCATAAAAATTACTTGTAGTCTCTGTATAGCAAACAGCCATATAAGGTATGTGACTCTGATTTTTTTTTTTTTTTTTATTTTCTGCCAAGCGAAGTCATGTCTCTAATAATTTTTTACCATTGAGTTACATAAACCATTCCTTCTTAGTCCATTAACAATTAGAGTTTCTCTTATTTTTAGAAAGTAACCTATCATTGCATGTGCACACCACATTTCTTATCTGTCCAATCTTTGGTTGGACAGATAAGAAGTTCTGGGTTGATTATCTCAATTATCGTGAAAGCCAAAGTAAGAAAGACACATGAACCTACAAATGTTCTGTACATATGCTAATTTTTTTGGAATAGAATCTAGAAGGTAAGGTACATGTATACTATGATAAAAATAAAGTTTCTAGATTTCCTCTGAAATTGTTCTCCACAATTCTGGTAATAATTGATATTTATTTCAATATTAGATTTATATGTATCCCAGTAGATTATGGCCAGTAGTTTCTTCTTTGAAAAACTGCCATAATGATTGTAGTAGCATTAAATCTCACTGTAATATAAGTTGTGCTTCCCTAGTAAATCATTTATGCATAATTGTTGAACTGATACTTCCAACCATAAAATATAAAAGTATGTAATAATTTTATGAAAGAATAAAAAAATATATGTAAGCAGTACAATATAAAATACTTTAAAAGTTAAAAACTATGGTCAAATAGGAATAATCCCCAAATTCAATACTTACTTAAAAAATTAGCACCATGATATAACACATTATTAGATTACACCAAACAAAAATGCATGGCAAATTCTATTAGACACAAAATAGAAGCTAAAATTGTGTATGCAAACTTTTATAGCATACATACTTAGAACATTAAGATAAAAGATAATGCATATTTTATGTGGAGAACCATCTTGGAAAAGTAAGAATTCAAAGTATACTCTTTGTTGCCAAAGATCAAACATTTATTCTAGACCATCAGAGACCCAGATATACAGGCCTGGTGTAATGGGGTTCCAACTAGCCAGGTGGAAGAGAGATCTCGGCCCAGAAGGCACGGAAAGCACACCGCCACACTGCCTGATCCAGGGACAAGGAACCCAGCATTGGGCCCACTGTTTCCAGCCAGCGGCTTTGGGGCACAGAATAGGACTTAGAACATTAGCCACCAGGACCAGCGAAGACCCAGAGATACAGGCATGGTGAGAAGGAGGTCCGACTAGCCAGGGGATAGAGAGATCTCTGCCGAGCATGAACAGAATGTGCACCCCTGCCATGCCTGATCCAGGGACCAGGAACCCAACATTGGGCGCGCTGTTCCCAGTTGGCAGCTCTGGGGAGCAGAACAGGGCTCGGACCATCCACCACCAGGAAGAGTGGAGATTCAGGGACACAGACCAAGTACAAGGGAAAGATGAAAACAAATCACTGAAAAAGAGATGACAAGAGGAAAGCGAAAGAGCATACCAGAGGGAAACCAAGCAGGCTGACAACACTAGAACACAACTCTCCCATCACAGCAAAAAGCAGAATGCCAAACACTCCAGAAAAAGAAAATAAGACAAGAAATCCTACCTCAAGATGATGATAGAGATCCTTAAACAAGAACAGGAGTAAAAGTATAAAGAATTAGAAGTGTTTAAAGAAGAAACAAGAAAAACACTCAAAGAACTCAAAGAACTAGAAGAAAACAGAACCAAAGTGATGACGAAATGGAAGAAGGAATTAAAAATGTAAATAGACACAATAAAGAAAACACTAAAAGAGACAACCCTAGAAGTAGAAATCCTAAAAAAGAAATGAGGAATCACAGATGTAAGCATTTCCAATAGACTACAAGAGATGGAAGAAAAAACCTTGGGGGCCTAAGACAACATTGAAAACCTAGACAAAACAGTCAGAGAACATGCAAAAACCAAAAGGCTGCTAGCCCAAAATGTCCAGGAGATACAGCACATAATGAGAAGACCAAACCTAAGGATAACAGGAATAGAAGGGAGAGAAGAATATCAACTAAGAGGCACAGTAAATATCTTCAACACAATTGTAGAAGAAAACTTCCCTACCCTTAAGAATGAGATGACCACGAGCATAAAAGAAGTCTTCAGAACTCCAAATAGTTTGGACCAGAAAAGAAATTCCTCCTGAAACATAATTGTCAAAATTCCAAGTGCCCAAAGCAAAGAAAGAGTACTAAAAGCAGTAAGGGAAAAAGGTCATATAACATATAAAGGCAGACCAATCAGAATCACACCTGATTTCTCAACAGAGACTATGAAAGCTAGAAGAGCCTGGACAGCCATCATGCAGACACAAATAAAGCACAAGCGCCAGCCCAAGCTGCTATATCTACCAAAATTCTCAATCACCATAGATGTAGAGATGAAGATTTTCCAAGACAAAACAAAATTTACAAAATATTTGACCACAAACCCAGCACTACAACGAATTACAGGTGGAAAACCAGATACAATGTGGGGAAATACATCCTAGTAAAAACAAGAAAACTCCTCAGAAAGAAAATCAAAAGGACAAAGAGACACAGGCACAATTCAACATACAAAAGCAGTAATAGCAGGAAAGAGCAACCACTATTACTTGATATTTATTAACATAAATGGATTCACCTCCCTAATAAAAAAATATAGGCTTTCAGACTGGATACATAAAGAAACCCCAGCACTTTGTTGCATACAGGAAACTCAACTCAGAGACAAAGACAGACACTATCTCAGAGGAAAAGGTTGGGGAAAAAAACTTTCAGGCAAATGTCCTCAAGAAACAAGCTGGAGTGGCTATTCTAATATTGCATAAAGTAAGTAAATTTCCAACCAAAAGTTATCAAAAAAGATAAGGAATACACTTTTTACTCATTACAGGGGAAATATGTCAGGAGAAACTCAAAATCCTTAACATTTATGCTCCAAATGCAAAAGCAACCATATTCATAAAAGAAACCCTACTAAGCTCAAAAAATACCTTTCACCACACTCAATAATAGTGGAAGATTTTAATACCCCACTCACACCAATGGACAGATCATGGAAACCAAAACTGAACAAGGACACTGTAAAACTAGCAGAGACTATGAACCAACTTGAATTAATCTAGAGAACATATCGTCCTAAAACATAAGAATATACCTTATTCTCAGCACCTCACAGCACCTTCTCAAAAATTGACCATTTATTGGACACAGAATGAGCCTCAATAGATATAAGAAGATTAAAAAACTCCCATGCATCCTTTCAGATCACCATGGTCATAGGCTGGTCTTTAATAACAAGAAAAACAACAAATATCCCATATACACATGGAAACTACCCACTGCATATAAAAAGATAGCAGGGTCAAAGAAGAAATAAAAAAAGAAATTAGGGATTTTCTAGAATTCAATGAAAATGAAAATACAACGTACCCAAATCTATGGGTTGCAAAGAAAGCAGTACTAAAAGGAAAATTCATACTCTCAGTGCTTCCAAAGAGAAACTGGGGAGATCATACACTAGCAATGTGACAGCACAATTGAAAGCTCAAGAACAAAAGAAAGCACATATACCCAAATGAAGTAGACAGCAAGAAATAATCAAACTTATGGCAGAAATAGACCAAATAAAAACCAAAACACCATTTAAAATATTAACTAAACCAAGAGCTGGTTCTTTGAGAAAATTAACAAGATCAATAAACCCTTAGCCAAACTAACTAAAGGGCAAAGGGAGAGTATCCAAGTTAAGATAATCAGTAAGAAAAGTGAATTAAAACTTAAAAAATTCAAGACATCATCAGATCCAACTACCAAAGACTATACTAAACAAAACTGGAAAGACTGGAGGAAATGGATAAATTCCTAGACAGATACCAGATACCAAAGTTAAATCACGACCAGATAAACCATCTAAATAATCCCATAAAACTTTAAGAAATAGTAGCAATCATCAAAAGCATACCAACCAAAAAAAGACCAGCACCAGATGGATTCAGGGCAGAATTCTATCAGACATTTATTGACAAACTAATACCAATAAACTCCAAACTATTCCACAAAATAGAGTCAGAATGAACAATACCAAATTTGTTCTTTGAGCCACAATAACTCTCATTCCTAACCACACAAAGACCCTACAAAAAAAGAAAATTTCATACCAACCCCCTTAGGAGAAATGATGCAAAAATACACAACAAAATACTTGCAAACTGAATCTAAGAACACATCAAAATAGTCACTCACCATGGTCAAGTAGGCTTCACCCCTGGGATGCAGGGATGATTAATATACAAAAAATTATCAACGTAATCTACAATATAAACAAACTCAAAGTAAAAAAAAACATATTGTCATTTTACAAAATTAAACACTCCTTCATGTTAAAAGTCTCAGAAAAGGCAGGAATCCATATTAAACATAATAAAAGCAATATAGATGAAAAAAATATAGCCAACATCAAACTTAATGGTGAAAAACTTGAAGCAATACCACTAAAATCAGGGACTACAAAAGGCTGCCCAATCTACCCCTGCCTAATCAACATAGAACTGGATATCCTGACCAGAGCAATTAAACAGTAAAAGAAAATCAAGGAGATACAAATTGGAAAGAAGAGGAAGAGATGGGATCCAGGGACACAGGTCTGGTGAGACTGTGATGATAGTAGCCAGGGTGCAGAGAGGTCTGGTGGATTGCCCAAAAGCACCCCCCCCAATTGGTCCATGGGAGCAGAAACTCTGCTAAAAAGACTTGGTTTCTACCCGGAGGGCCCTTGATTGCAGAACAATCACTCAGGCCATCTGACAGCTGGAACACTGAAGATCCAGGGACACAGGCCAGTTACAGAGGAGAGACAGAAACCAATGACTGACAGCAAGACCATGAATAATCACAGACACCAAAATGGAAAGAGGAAAGCAAAAGAAATTACCCCAGAGAAACCAAAACAAACTGGCAACACCAGAACCCAGCTCTACCATCAAAGAAAACAGGAGAATGACAAACACTCCTGGAAAAGAAGATTCAGACTGGAAATCATACCTCAAGATGATGATTGAGATAATAAACAGGAACAGGAGGAAAAGCATAAAGAAATAGAAGCTTTTAAAGAGTAAACAAGAAAAACACTCAAAGAAATCAAAGAACTAGAAGAAAATAGAAAGAACATTACAAGACATAGAATAGAGAATCTCTGGGGACAAGGATAACATTGAAAAGATAGTCAAAACAGTCAGAGAAGATGCAAAAGTCAAAAAGCTCCTAACCGAAAATGTCCAGGAGATCCAAGACATTATGAGAAGAGCAAACATAAGAATAATAGTAATAGAAGAGGGTGAAGAATATCAACTAAGAGGCACAGTATATATCTTCAAAAAAACATAGAAGAAAACTTCCCTACCCTTATGGATGAGATGACCAAAAGATTAAAAGAAGCCTACAGAACTCCAAATAGATTGGACCAGAAAAGAAATTTCTCCTGACACAGAATGTCAAAATGCCAAGGACACAAAGCAAAGAAAGAATACTAAAAGCAGTAAGGGAAATAGGTCGTGTAACATATAAAGCATATCCATCAGAATCAATGGAGACTATGAGAGCTGAAGAGCCTGGACAGTCATCATGCAGACACTAAGAGAGGACAAGTGACATCCCAAGCTGCTAAACCAGCAAAACTATCAATCACCATCTATGGAGAGATGAAGATATTTCAAGACAAATCAAAATTTACACAATATCTGAACAAAAACTCAGCACTGCAATGAATTATAGGTGAAAAACCCAATACAATGAGGGAAAATACAGCCTAGTAAAAAAAAGAAAAATCCTAAACAAGAAAACTAAAAGAAGAAAAAGACACAGACACAACTCAACCCACAAAAGCAATAATGGCAGAAAACAGAAACAGCTATTCCTTGATATATATTAACATAAATGACTCAACTCCCAAATAAAGAGACATAGGCTATCAGACTGGATACATAAACAAAATCCAGCCTTTTGCTGCATACAGGAAACTCGTCTCAGAGACAAAGACAGACACTATCTCAGAGTAAAAGGGTGGGAAAAAAACTTCCAAGCAACAGCTCCAAGAAGCAAGCTGGAGTGGCTATTCTAATGTTGAATAAAGTAAATTTCTAACCAAGAGATATCAAAAAAGATAAGAAGGACACTTTCTATACATTACCAGGGAAATCTGTAAGGAGGAACTTTCAAACCTTAACATATATGCTCCAAATAAAAAAAGCACCCATATTCATAAAAGAAACCCTACTAAAGCTCAAAAAATACATTTCACTTCACACAATAATAGTGGAAGACTTTAATACCCCACTCTCACCAATGGACAGATCATGGAAACAGAGACTGAACAAGGACACTGCAAAACTAGCAGAGACATTGAACTAACTAGAATTAATAGATATCTACAGAACATACTATCCTAAAGTAAAAGAATACACCTTCTTCTCAGCATGCCATGGCACCTTCTCAAAAATTGACCATATAATTGGACA
The DNA here is from genome assembly GCF_963924665.1 of Micromys minutus. Classification (NCBI taxonomy): domain Eukaryota; kingdom Metazoa; phylum Chordata; class Mammalia; order Rodentia; family Muridae; genus Micromys; species Micromys minutus. Next base: position 21,359,619 of record NC_137971.1, read on the forward strand.
CAGAACGGACCTCAATCAATATAAAAAGATTGAAATACTCCCATGCATCCTCTTAGATCAACATGGTCTATGACTGGTCTTTAACAACAACAAAGACAATAAAAAAGCCCACATACACATGGAAACTAAACAACGCTCTATTATATGATAGCAGGGACAAAGGAGAAATAAAGAAAGAAATTAAGGATTTTCTAAAATTCAACGAAATCGAGAACACAACATACCCAAACTTATGGGATGCAATGAAAGCAGTACTGAGAGGAAAACTCATATCCCTATGTCCTTGCAAAAAGAAACTGGAGAGAGCTTACATCAGGAACCTGACAGCACAGCTAAAAGCCCTAGAACAAAAGGAAGCAGATATACCCAAAAAGAGTAGACAGCAAAAAATAATCAAAATTAGGATAGAAATAGACCAAATAGAATAAAAAGAACCATTGAAAAAAATCAATAAAACCAAGAGTTGGTTCGTTGAGAAAATCAACAGGATTGATAAACCCCAAGCCAGAGTAACTAGAGGGCAAAAAGAGAGTATACAAATTAACAACATCAGAAAGGAAAGTGGCGACATAACAACTGAAACTGTGAAAATTCAACAAATCATCAGATCCTACAAAAAAAACTTATACTCCTCAAAATTGGAAATCTGGAGAAAATGGACGAATTCCTAGACAGATACAAGATTCTAAAGTTAAAATAGGACCAAGTAAACCATCTAAATAACCCTATAACACCAAAAGAAATAGAAGAAGTCATCAAAAGCCTTCCAACCAAAAAAAGCCCAGGTCCAGACGGGTTCAGTGCAGAATATTATCAGACATTTATTGGGGATATAACAAAAATACTCTCTATACTATTCCAAAAGACAGAATCAGATGGAATACTACCTAACTCATTTTTTGAGGCTACAATAACCCTTGTACCTAAACCACACAATGACCCTAAAAGAAAAGAGAACTTCAGACCAATCTCACTTATGAACAATGATGCAAAAATACTCAACAAAATTCTTGCAAACCGAATCCAAGGACACATCAAAAAGATCATTCAACATGACAAAGTAGGCTTCATCCCTGGGATGCAGAAATGGTTTAATATAAGGAAATCCATCAACATTATCCACCATATAAACAAACTCAAAGATCGAATCACATGGTCATCTCACTACATACTGAGAAAGCATTCAACAAAATCCAACACCCCTTCATGTTAAAAGTCCTGGAAAGAACAGGAATCCAAGGTAGATACTTAAACATAATAAAAGCAATATACAGCAAACCAACAGCCAACATCAAACTTAATGGTGAGAAATTTGAAGCAATCCCTCTAAAATCAGAAACTGGACAAGGCTGCCCACGCTCTGCCTACCTATTCAACATAGTACTGGAAATCCTGGCTGGAGCAATTAGACAGCAAAAGGAGATCAAGGGGATACAAATCCCAAAGGAAGAGATAAAGCATCACTCTTTGAAGATGACATGATAGTGTACTTGAGTGACCCCAAAAATTCCACCAGAGAACTGCTAAAAGTGAGAAACAAGTTCAGCAAAGTGGCTAGTGACAAAATTAACTCAAACAAAAGAGTATCCTTCCTATACTCAAAGGACAAACATGTGGAGAAAGAAATTAGGGAAAAGGTACCCTTTACAATAGTCACAAAAACTTTAAAATATGTTGGTGTGACTCTAACTAAGCAAGTGAAGGACCTGTATGACAAGAACTTCAAACCTCTAAATAAAGAAATTTGGAAGGATCTCAGAAAAGGAATGGACTCTTATGCTCATGGATTGGAAAGATAAACATTTTAAAAATGGCCATTCTACCAAAAGCAATCTACAGATTCAATGCAATCCCCATCATAATTCCAACCCAGTTCTTCATGGAATTGGAAAGATCAATGTGCAATTTCATATAGAATAACAAAAGACCTAGAATAGTGAAATCTATCCTCAAGAAAAAAAAAAAAAAAAAAAAAAAAAAAAAAACATCTGCGAGAATCAATATCCCTGACCTCAAGCTATATTACAAGGCAATTGTGCTGAAAACTGCATGGTACTGGTACAGAAATAGGCATGTGGATCAATGGAATAGAATAAAAGATGCAGAAATGAGCCCTCATGTATGTGGTCATCTGATTTTTGACAAAGGAGCTGTAAACATTCAATGGAAAAAGGACACCTATTCAACAAATCATGCTGGTCCAACTGGCACTCAGCATGCAAAAGAATGAAAATAGACCCTTCCTTATCTTCTTGTACAAAGCTCAAGTGTAAGTGGATCAAAGATCTCCACATAAAACCAGATACACTGAAAGTATTAGATGATAAAGTAGCAAAAACCTTAGAACACATAGGCACAGGAGAAAATTTCCTGAAAAAAACACCAATGGCTTAAGCTCTAAGGTCATATATTAACAATAGGAATTAATGAGATTGCAAAGTTTCTGTTAGGCTAAGGACATTGTCAAGAAAAAAGAAAAAACAGCAACCAACAGAATGGGAAAAGATCTTTACCAACTCCACATCAGATAGAGGCCTAATATCCAAGGTATAAAAAGAAGTCAAAAAGCTAGACACCAGAGAATCAAATAACCCTATTAAAAATGGGGTACAGAGTTAATCAAAACGTTCTCAGTTGAGGAACACCGAATGGCTGAGAAACATCTGAGGAAGTTCTCAACATCCTTAGCCATCAGGGAAATGCAAATCAAAACAACCCTGAGATTTCACCTCACACCAGTCAGATTGGCCAAGATCCAAAACTCAGATGACAGCAGATGCTGGCGAGGCTGGGGAGAAAAAACAACACTTCTCCACTGTTTGTGGGGTTGCAAACTAATACAACCACTCTGGAAATCAGTCTGGCGATACCTCAGAAAATTGGATATAGTACTACCTGAAGACCCAGCTATTCCACTTCTGGGCATATATCCCAGAGAAACTTTAATACACAACAAAGATATATGCACCACAATGTTCATAGCAGCTATATATATAATAGCCAGAAGCTCGAAAGAACCCAGATGTCCTTCAGAAGATGAATGGATACAAAAATTGTGGTACATTTACACAATGGAATACTACTCAGCCACCAGAAACAATGACTTAACCAAATTCTTAAGAAAATGGCTGCATCTAGCGAATATCATCCTGAGTGAGATAACCCAGTCACAAAAGAACAGACATAATATGCAGTCACTGATAGTGGAATGCTAACCCCAGAGGCTTGCACTCCCCCAGAAACAACTCACACACTGTATGAAGTCCAAGAAATAAAGAAAACAAAACAAAACAAAAAAATATTTACACAACAAGAAAACTTTGACTATTACCATGTTACATTTTGTTTTACATGTACTTTACGCTCATTGTAACTATTAAGTTTTCAATGTATACTATCAAATCTTTAAAAAATGAAGTACTGATTAAGAAATATATTCACATAGTTTTATGTAAAAATTATTTTAAAATCTGAAAAAAAATACTGACAAAAATGTATAATTCAAGCAAAAAATGCTTAAAATCTGTATATTTATCTTTGTTTTGTAAAATTAAGTTGTTTAAAAAAAAGAATTTTCTAGAATTTAATTAAAATAAAAATGCAACATACCCAAATCTATGGGATGCAATGAAAGCAGTACTGAAAAAAAGTTATAGCTCTGAGTGCTTCCAAAAAGAAACTGTAGAGAGCATTATTAGCAATGTGACAGCACTGATGAAAGGAATAGAACCAAAGGAAGCAGATATGTTAAAGAGAGTTAGACAGCGAGAATTAATCACACTCAGAGTAGAAATTGACCAAATACAAACAAAAAGAACATTTCAAAGATTCAACAAAAATAAGAGCTGGTTCTTTGAGAAAATTAACAAGATTGATACACCCTTACCCAGACTAACTAGATTTCAAAGAGAGAGGATACAAATTAATAAAATCAGAAAGGAAAGTGGAGACATAACAACTGAAACTGAGGAAATTCAAGAAATCATCAGATCCTACTACAAATGTCTATACGAAACAAAGCTAGAAACTCTGGAGGAAATGGATGAATTCCTAGACAGACACCAGATATTAAGTTAAACCAGGACCAGGTAAACCATCTAAATAATCCCATATTACTTAAAGAAATTGAAGCAGTCATCAAAAACCTCCCAATCAAAAAAAGCCCAGGTCCAGCCACGTGGGTTCAGTGGAGAATTTTATCTGACATTTATTGACTACCTAATACCAATACTCTCTATTCCACAAAATCAAGTCAGATGGAACAATACTTAACTCAGCTTTAGAGGCCACAATAACCCTCATTCATAAACCGTACAAAGACCTTACAAGGAAAGAGAACTTCAGACCAATCTCCCTTATGAACATTGATGCAAAACATATAACAAAATACTTGCAAATTAAAACCAAGAACACATCAAAACAATCATTCACCATGATCAAGTAGGCTTCATCCCTGGGATGCAGGGATGGTTCAATATACAAAAAACCATCAACGTAATCTACCATATAAACAAATTAAAAAAAAAAAAAAAACGCATGACCATCTCACTAGATGCTGAGAAAACATTTAACAAATTTCAACACCCAATCATTTTAAAAGTCTTAGAAAGAGCAGTAATCCAACCCTCGTAAATATAGATAATAGAAGCAATATACAGCAAACCAACAGCAAACATCAAAGTTAATTGTAGGAAACCTGAAGTTATCCGATTAAAATCATGGACTTGACAAGGCTGCCCAGGCTCCCCCTACCTATTCACCATAGTACTGGAAATCCTGATAGGAGAAATGAGACAGCAAAAAGAAATCAAAGGGATACAAATTGAAAAGTAAAAAGTAAAAATATCACTATTTTCATATGACATAATTGTATACTTAACATGACCACAAAAATTCCATCAGAAACATTTAAAAGCAGATAAACAACTTCAGTGAATTGGCTTGATATATAACAAACTCAAACAAATCAGTAGCCTTTTTCTACTCAAAGAACAAACAAGCTGAGAAAGAAATTAGGGAATATATTCCCTTCACAATAATCGCAAACAATATGAAATATCTTGTTTTAGGCTATTGTGCTGAAAACTGCATGGAACTGGTACATAATAAATAGGCAGGTGGATCAATGGAATAAAATAGAAGTTCCAAAATGAGCCCTCACATTTATGGTCACCTGATTTTTGACAAAGGAGCTGTAAACATTCAATGGAAAAAGGACAGCCTATTCAACAAATGGTCCTGGTCTAACTGGCACTCAGCATGCAAAAGAATGAAAATAGACCCTTCCTTATATCCTTGTACAAAGCTCACGTGTAAGTGGATCAAATATCTCCATATTAAACCAGAGAAACGAGGCACAGGAGAAAATTTTCTGAACAAAACACCAATGGCTTCTGCTCTAATGTCAAATATCTACATATGGGACTTAATGAGATTGCAAAGTTTCTGTAAGGCTAAAGATATTGGCAAGAAAACAAAACGGCAGCAAACAGAATGGGAAAAGATCATTACCAACTCCACATCAGATAGAGGCCTAATATCCAAGGTATTCAAAGAACTCAAAAAGCTAGACACCAGAGAATCAAACAACCCTATTGAAAAATGGGTTACAGAGCTAAACAAAACATTCTCAATTGAGAAATATCGAATGGCTGAGAAATATCTAAGGAAGTGTTTAACATCCTTAGTCATCAGAGAAATGCAAATCAAAACAACACTGAGATTCCAACTCTCACCAGTCAGATTGGACAAGATCTAAAACTCAGATGACAGCAGATGCTGGCAAGGTTGTAGAGAAAGAGGAACACTTCTCCACTCTTGGTGGTGCTGTAAACTGATACAACCACTCTGGAAATCAGTCTGGTGATTCCTCAGAAATTTGGAAATAGTACTACCTGAATATCCAGCTATTCCACTTTTGGGCATATAGCCCAGAGACACTCCAATATACAACAAAGATATATGCACCACAATTTTCATAGCAGCTCTATTTATAATAGCCAGAAGCTGGAAAGAACCCAGATGAATGGATAGAAAATTTGTTGTATATTTTCACAATGGAGTGTTACTCAGATATCTGAAACAATGACTTCATGAAATTCTTAAAAAAATGGTTGCATTTACAGAATAACTTTCTAGTGAGTTAACCCAGTCATATAAGAACAGACATAATATGTAGTCACTGCTAATTGGATACTAACCCTAGAAATCTCTTAGCACCCTAGAAACAACTCACCGACTATTTGAAGTTTAAGAAAAACAAAGGCCAAATAAATGAAAAATCATTATGCTTAATCTTTACACACCAAGAAAATTTTGACTATTTCCAGGTTACATCTTGTTTCACATGTACTTTATGCTCATTGTAACTAGTAAGATTAATGCATACTATCAAAACTCTAAAAAATCAAGTATTGACAAAAATGTATTGATATACTTTTATGCAAAAATGCTAAAAATCTAAATTAAAATTTTAAAAATACATTTATCTTTTTTTATAAAATAAAGTTGTTCAATTTTAAAGAAAAACAAATTGGAAAAGAAGAATTAAAACTATCAGTACTTGCAGGATATTTAATATTATAATTAAGTTACTGCAAAAATTTCACCAGAGAACTCTTACAGCTGATAACATCTTTACTATAGTGCCTGGATACAAAATTAACTCAAACAAATCAGTATCCTTACTCTACTCAGAGGACAAACATGCAGAGAAAAGAGTTGGGGAAAAGATGCCCTTCACAATAGTCACAAACCATATGAAATAAGTGCTGAGACTTTACTTAAGCAAGTGAAGGACCTGTATTACGAGAACTTCAAATCTCTGAAAAAGGAAATTGAAGAAGATCTAATAAGATGGAATAATCTCCCATGCTCATAGGTGGGAAAGATAAACATTGTAAAAATGGCCATCTTACCAAATGCAATCTACAGATTCAATGCAATCCCCATCAAAATTCAAACTCAATTCTTCAAAGAGCTGGAAACAGCAATTTGAAAATTTATCTGGAATACTAAAAAACATGGAATATCAAAATCCATCCTCAACAACAAGAAAACATCTGTGGGAATCCAACATCCCTGACCTCAAGCTCTATTACAGGGCAATTTTGTTAAGAATCATGCAGTATTTGTACAAAGATAGGCAGGTAGATCAATTAAACAGAATGGAATATCAAGAAATTATCTTTTACACATATGGTCACTTGACTTTTGACAAAGGAACTGTAAACAATCAATGGAAAAAGGCCAGCTTCTTCAACAAATGGTATTTGTTCAACTGGCACTCAGGATGCAGAAGAATGAGAACAGACCCTTTCTAATCTCCTTGTACAAAACTCAAGTGAAAGTATATCAAAGATCTCCACATTACCCAGGTACACTGTAACTATTAGAAAAAAAAGAAAGGAAAACCTTAGAACACATAGGCACAGCGGAAATTTTCCTGAACAGAACACCAAAGACTTGTGCTCTCAAACAAAGGATCTAGAAATGGGACTTAATGAGATTGCAAAGTTTCTGTCAGGCTAATGTCATGAAAACAAAATGGCAGCCAACAGATTGGGAATAGATCTTTACAATTCCCACATCTGATAGAGGTCTAATATCCAATATATACAAAGAACTCAAGAAGTTAGACTCTAGAGAATCAAACAATTTTATTAAAAAATGGGGCACAAAGCAAAACAAATATTCTCAGTTGGAAAATATTGAATGGCTGAGAAGCATCTAAGAAAGTGCTTGACATCCCTAGTTATCAGAGAAAAGCAAATCAAAACAACCCTGTGATTTCACATCACACCAGTCAGAATGGCTAAAAAACTCAGATGACAGCAGAGCTAGCAAGGATGCAGAGAATGTGTAATACTCCTCCACTGACGGTGGGGTTATAAGCTGGTACAACCAGTCTAGAAATCAGTCTGGCCATTTCTCTGAAAATTGAACATACTCCTGTCTGGCGACCCACTTATTTCACTTCCGGGCTTATACCTAAGAGATGCTCCAACATACAAGGACACATGCACCACAATCCTACAGGACAAGGACTAATAAAAAGATCTGATTATACCTTAGAATAAATGCTTATAAAACAAAAATAAAGAATAAAGGTCCCTAGGGGTGGACTAAATGCGCTCTCTTAGCTTTAAACTTTCTGAATGATAATGAAAAAACCAGCAGCAAAGAGACATTGAATTATAGGTCAAAATTGGAATTGAAACATGCTGCGTATTTTAATAATGTGTTACCACCAAATTGTGAGTCAGAGAATGTTTTGTGTTGAGGTCATGAATTTGTTCATATCATACAGAAAGAGAAGCTATTAATACTATGAAAACTAATAAAGCTCAGAGTTAAGCATGGGTGTTCTTCTGAAAACCTTGTCCACTGACCCCAAAAGAAGAAAAAAAAAAACAGACCCTAACAAGTCACTGCCTTCTCCTTCAAGACAGAAAATCCTGAATGAGAAACATTTACCACCTTTTACTGAAAGGCCTATGAGCAGGGTTCTGATCTCCTGCATTACAGAGCCATCCACAATGCAGAGCAGCAATAGGACTCTAAGCTGGCCTTTTAAAACAGACTATTCTGAATACTGTGTCTTGCACAACCAAGTTGAGACAACTCAAAGGATCACAGAGCAGGGCGCATATATTAAGAAACATCAGCAATGAACTCCACAACACAAGATTCCAGAAGATTAGAAAGTTTCTACATAGAAATTGTTCAGGAAGCAGAACCCATGTTACAGCAAAGAGACGCATCACTGTAAAGTTTTATCTCAGTTTTAGATAGGTACTACTGAAAGGTCAACCAAAAAATCACACCAAACAATAAAGAATCCTGGAAAAGACATTGGAAAGGATAGATAAGCAAAAATTGAGCCTGGGTTTGGTGTCTGCAGATGGGATAGATTCCTAGGTGGGGCAGTCTCTGGATGGCCATTCCTTCAGTTTCAATTCCACCCTTTGTCTTGGCATTTCATTTTGACAGGAGAAATTTGAGTAAATATTACTGAGATGGCTGGGTATCTTCATCACTCAACTGAGGGCTGTGCCTGTACACTGGATATGGTTTCTACACCTTCTGTCTCCACTTTGTTGGGTACTCCATGTAATGTTCTCCGCATTTGGTCCTGGATATCTTGGGTCATGGCTATTCCCATGAAAAATATCAAATGGCTGAGAAACATCTAAGGAAGTCCTTGACTTCCCTAGCCATTAGGGAAATGCAAATAAAAACAACCCTGTGATTCCACCTCACACCAGTCAGATTGGCCAAGATCCAAAACTCAGATGACAGCAGATGCTGGTTAGGTTACAGAGAAAGAGGAACACTTCTCCACTCTTGGTGGGGTTGTAAACTGATACAAACACTCTGGAAATCAGTCTGGTGATTCCTCAGAAAATTGGACATAGTACTACCTGAAGATCTAGCTATTCCTCTTCTGGGCATATACCCCAGAGACACTCCAATATACAACAAAAATACAAGCACCACAATGTTCATAGCAGCTCTATTTATAATAGCCAGAAGCTGGAAAGAATTAATATTAATTGATATTAATTAATTAATATCAATTAATATTAATTGATATTAATCTGATGCTGGAGCTGACGGAAATAAAATTTTGGCCACAAGAAAAATCCCTAGATCAATCCAAAAATTTATATATAGCTTGGTGACCATATATGTTACATTCCAGTAAAAAAAAATTTTTCTTTATCTTGTTTGGTTTTGTTTGGATTTATTCTTCCCTTTGCCTACTTAATACTGTGATGAAAGTTAGAAAGATGGAAAAATTTCAAGGCAACTTATGTTCACTCCATTGTGTGGTTTTTGCGAGATGTTATTTTAGCCAAGTCTACAGAGAGAAGAAGCATGGGAAGAAGCCAGCAGGCAGATTCTGAGTGAACATTGTCTGAAAGAGGAGTTTCTTTGAAGTGCATCTCTTTTTCTTTTATTTTATTTTTTAACATTTCGCCATTCTTATTGAGGATGAGAGATATACTGACTACGTTTATAAACATGATTTACAATAATGTTAAACTTTGTTAGATTGTACAAAGTTGGAGGAAACTGTCTTTTTCAATCCAACAATAAGAGCATCCATTTAAGCTTTAAAAAAAATAAAAATAAAAAATAAAAAATAAAAAGAAATTTTACCTGCTTTTGTTTAATCAGGTAATAATCAATATAGTCCCGAGGATTTGTAACATCCAATGATTCCTGGTGTTCTTTTATTTTCTCCATCAGGAAACTTTTTATATAATTAATATTTTTTGCTATCTTTTGATGACTTCCAGGACAATAGTCAATGAGTGAAGGGAAATGGTTGCAGACCTATAATCAGACCAAGAAATTATTTTGTTAAGACATGTTGCTTTAATTTTAGTTGTGTACGTGTGTGTGTGTGTGTGTGTGTGTGTGTGTGTGTGTGAATGTGTGTGTCTGTCTCTGTGTGACATTGTCTGTTTTGGTGTATCTCTCTGTTTGTATACATAGCCATGCATGCATGTTATATATGTATGGCTTGACTTTGAAGGACAGACATGTCAGATCCTCTGAAGCTAGAAATTGTTAGCCAACAAATATGGGTGCAAAGATTGGACACATGTTCTTTGGAATATAACACATACAATTAACCACTGATGTATCTCTCCATTTTCTGTCTGTAGGGATAATATATTCTGTATGCTGTAAAATGTATTTTTGTTTCATTCAAAAGCTGATTTTTCTATTCGACTCTCAATTTCATTGCGACACAGCATTGCAACACATATGTTAAGAATCTCTTGTATGAGTTTTGTGTAAACAAGGTTTTACATTTATTCTCTGACGTGTCCATGAAAGCAGAAAAGCAAATAACTATGCAATAGAAAGTATACAACAGGACTTCCCCAGTCAGAGGATAATGAAGAAAAAGATAGAGAGGATTCAGCATGAAGAAGGGACCAAGTGAGACCTGAAAGCATTATAAATCTGAAGTCCCGAGACCAAGTGCAACCCAAAAATGCAAATGTTTGGGGATTTTCCTGGTAGGCAACCAGATTAGATTAGAGAATGAGAAAAGAAAATAATGCTTAGATATTGTGGTATAACTTGCAAATTATCTTGGTCTCTCTGAGTCATTATTGGTGAACTAGCTAGGATAAGGAAAAAGTAACTCTGTGCTATGTTACTACATATATAGATATTAATACTCATTGTACATCTGCCAAAAAACATTTTACATGGACAGATGTGAAGAAATCACATATCTAACATTTATGCAATGCATAACTAGGATTTACACATTCAGATATTAATAAAAATGGTATCTAATATGAAAAACTATTTCATTTCATGCATGGAGTAATGTAATGCTCTGTGATGGTAGAAAATATTCGTTGAAAAATTCCTCACTAATTGATTTAACATCACATGTTTCACACATTAATTATTGCAAGTATGATATGATGTAAATTATTATCATTTACAGTTTTCTGGTGATAGCAGAAGAGAAGTGTTGAGTGACTTGATCTGCAGCCAGAAGGTACATTTAACTTTAGAAAATTAGCCTCAGAATAGAGTGAATACTTAGAAGTCAGTGGGGTTTCTAAGAGCTTTGAATACATATGTAAGTCATGTCTTACCCCTTACAGGTTTCTCAGTGAATACACAGTTATTAAGCAAAGTTTAGGAGATGCCAATTTAGCTTAGGTCAACCATGTAAGAATATCTGTGCTCCAGACACCATATTCTCATTTCTACTTGTCACCTCATTACTAGGATTGTGACTCAAATATCAAATCACTGAAAATATTCAGGATTTCAATAGAGATTTCATTACCACTAATATTTTTTAGACTATGAGAATATTCCTTCCAAACTAACATATCCCTGCCAAGAAATATGTTGAAAATTGCTTAGTAGTTCAAAGAGAACAAGAATATTGCATAGAAGAATGTCTTGTGAGTAATTGGTCATACATCTAAATGCGAATACTGTACATTATATCAACAATTATGTGTACATCATTAGGAAGGTCAACAAATAGGGAGCTAGAAGGATTGAGCCAACCTAGCCTTTGTACTTCTGTTTAGCTATTGTCCTAACAGTGGGCTTCAGCCTCCCTTCTAGATACTCTTTCCATTATATATTGGTCAGAACTAAGGTATCTTTTTTAACCTCACTGTTTGGTTCATATTAAATTTAATCTGTGACCACAAAGCACCATATGTGTTCTCACAAATGGAAAACATCCGGACTTCACCTGTAACCATGGGGAGCTCAGAATCTTGACATTCTCATTTATTTTTTCCATCAAGGTGAGAAAGTCTTTATCCTTATAATCAAAACGATTCTGGAAAATAATGGAGCAGATGACATTGCATGGAGCACAGCTCAGGATGAAGGTGGGGTCACAGGGTGAGCCTGAAGATTTAGAAAACAATTAGAAAAATACAATTAAATAAAAAAAAGACACACAAGACTTCTGTTAACAGGTAAAAATTCTTTTGGAGTGTAAAACTATATCTTCTATACAATGTTTCTAACAGCCCAGCATTTGCTATGTATAAAATTGATATATCATTTTGATCGTAACCTTGAGGTGATTTTCTGAGAAAAACCAAGATTTATAGATTTGTAAACATTTCACAAAATCATTGTTATCAAATTTCTATGCTGTTATAATGCTCAAAATTAGGCATCACATTGATGTGTATAATCTTACAGATTTAAACTTCATGGGGAGCATATCTATTAAACCACTTCAACAGTTTTAACTTAGTTTTATATTGAAAGAAAACAAAACATAAATTATAATCATAAAATTTAAGAAATTCAGGGCAGAATTATATCTTATTGATTGCCTATGTGCTATATGATACTCAGAAGGAAATAGAAAAGTGTATATCTGGAAGTCCTGTATCTACAATCAGTAAACCAAAAACATAACTATTGATCCAAGGAAAGAGGAAAGGGAAACACTGCATGTAAGTTTACATATGAGGGGAAAAACGTGATGAAAATTGTGCCTTATTACACAGAAAGATTGTGAAATTTACCAGGGCTGTGACAACATTCATAAGACCAAACCAAGGTAAAGCCAGACCTAATTCCAGTATGGAGAGGGGAGATGGCTACAGTGTCAACAGCATACTGGCACTTCTTTGTTCTTAAGGCAGAATTATTTGGTTTCCATTAAGAGTATAGCCTATAATATGTCAACCATATTTCAGAAGAAAGCCACACATACAGGATATTTCTTACCCACTATTAGATAATGTTCTGCTTACAGTAGATGATGAGCAACATTAATACAATACTGAGGATAAACTGCAGAGAATAAGAGACTTCAAAATGGTTAGACCTGAATCTAAATTTTGTAATATCTCCTTCCTTGAAAGACTCAGGGACCATTGAGATTGAGGGAAGAGAAAAGTAATAAATGACTACAAGAAAACAATGTGTTCTGGGTACAGCAGGACAGCTACTCATATAAACTCACAGCAAAATGGACAGGATAAGCAAGAACTGTGCAAACCAAAGTCAAAAAATAATCTAACTTGGTAGTGAAGGAATTATTTGTAATTATTAGTTTCTGGAAGGGGCATGATCAATTTCCCCTAAAAGTAAGTATAGCTGCCACCCCTTATTAAATATGTATCTTCTTACAGCAAATGGGAATCCATCACAAAAAGCCACAATGTTTATAGCAACAGATTTTGGGGATACTAGCCTCAACAAACTCATATAAATCACAACTGCATGCATATCTCAGGAAACATGCAGAAGCAGAGGCCAAAAAAACCTGTTAAAATAAGAATATCCAGAAACATATAGTGAAAAATCCTTTCCCATAAATGGCTACAAACATGATTGGGAAAATGACTGAATCATTAGATATGCTAATGTGAGAAGATAAAATATTCAGAGGCTACCATACACAGGGAGCTACATATGACATTGGGAATATTTATACTTTGCAAGTGAAAAGTTCATTTATTTGTTTTATACATGGTTAATTGCCAATTCCTGGATTTGACATCCACATAGTGGGTAAACTGAGACATACAACCATTACAAATCAGTGCTTAAAGTGTCTGACCAGAATGTTTCCAGATACCTACTAGGGCAATGCAAAGGCAGATTAGAAAAGTTACTCAGCAGATATTTCTGAGAAAAAGAAGGTAGCTTAATTACTGGGACTGGCACTCTGTGTGGCTAGCAAAATATCAAACAAAAAAAAAAAAAACAAACAAACAAAAACTATGAACTCTTAACTCTTTGGTGACAGAAAGAAAGAGAAAAAAAGAGAGAATGTTCACTCCCTCTCTCTCTAAATGGAAGAAACAAAAGCCAGAATTCACCAACCTCATAAACACAAATATGCATGCATATATACCTATACACACATGCATACAGATATAAGAAGCACACATACATAATCCCTCATAGAATGGTAAGAGCAAAGCTTCAGCAAGCAGGCATCAAGTATTCCACACATACATATATAAATAAATATGCACCACACACACACACACACACACACACACACACACACACACACACTTAGAGTTATGGATGAGTAAGACAATGTCCCAGCAAAACCATTCACACATACACATACTTGATGTATGGCACAAATAATGTTCCAGCCACACTCTATTATACTTTATTCTTTTTTTATTATATACATATTACTTCCACAGATAATATATCCCAGCATAATCTTTCAACAGTATATAATTATAATGTGATGACATATTAGTTTTCTTCTAATGAATGATTATGAGGAAACAGAATGCTTACCCACACCTTTACAATAAAAGAACATTACATAGTACTGATAAAGAAAACCAATTATGATAAAAAGCCCACATACATTCATCAGCATGAATCTTCTATATATTAACAAAGTGGGAAAAAGCAAGAGAGTTTTCTAAGGCTGTTTCTTTTACTGGCAGGCAGCAATTTGCTGTTACAAAGAAAGAAGTCATTATAATATTATTTATCTGTAAAAGTAATATTGTAAAATTCCTAATCGCAAATCTAAACTTTTATATAAAATTCAGTCATATCTATCTTGATTCCACAAAGTGCACATCTATGTGTCAAAAATTCTTAATAAATCATCACAGGAAGCTGAGGGAAAATGGGTATAAAGTATCAATTATCAACAGTGTAGCCTCAGTGCAAGTCACAACAGAGAGTACTGCCACTGTTCCTGTTTCCTGAACATAAAAGTTCCCTAGCTTAAGGAAGACAATATCTTTCTGAACTTTATATTTTTTCCTATGATTTTATGATATCAGAATAAAAGAACTCAACCTAGCTTAACTAACAACTTTATTTTTCCCAACATTTTCTAAGGGTGGTAGTTATTGTTGGCAATCTAAATCTCTAAGTTCTTTTATAAGGTGGTGATAGTGTCATATTCTTCTCCAGCAGCAATTCCCAAAAGGCATCAAGCCCTATTATTTTGATTGCTACCAAGACCCCACATTGAAGGACTGGTAACCCCATAACGTTTTCATGTAACTCTTAGATTAAAAATGCAGCAGGCAGAGAACAACCACATAAGAGCATAAAGTCCTCAGGTCACATAGTCCTCAGGGCTATGTCACACAGAGGCCTGTAGATTTATGTTAATGCCATACATGATTGGACATGAATGAGATGGCAGGGAAAAGTCAAGAACTGGAAGTGGAGACAGGAGTTTGAGGGGTTAATCATAATAGAGGATTTATATCCAAGTAGTCGTAATGGGCGGTAGGTAAATATCCATATTTTAAGGGTCTCTGTAGGTCATTTTTTCTCATATAGGAGGGCATCTTGTATCTTTGTCCACTGAATGTAATCTTATTGTATAAAGGGTTTGGGGATTGAGAATTTAACAAATAAACCTGCTTGAAAAGCTACCAGTTTTGAAGTCATGTGTGTGTCAGGCAGTGGGGGAAAAAAAAAGCAGGTGCAGGGCATTTGTATTCACCCACGACAGCAGCAACTGGGTGGGCAAAGTGAACCACCTGGGAAGGGAATAGGATAGAGAGTTTGGCCTGCAGACCCTGTGACCTAGTCCATGCACCTGGCTCCATTCTCTAGTGGCATTCACAGAGTGGATAAAAGGTTAAGCTAATTCCTTTTAATATTTACTGCAGATGAGGCCCACCTATATAGCTATGGTAACTGGTGGGCTGTGCTCCAAGTTCCAAAGCCATTGGTCCTTCTTCCAACATTGACCCTCGGCAGAGATAATCTGCCATAAAATCATGTATAATAAATCCAACAAAGTAGATACTCAAGAGTCTGTGTATGTGAGCATAAAAATACATGTACACAAAAATTAAGAAAAAGAGGCTGTCAACTGTAGGATGGGAGAGGCATGAGATTGGGACAAAGGAAAATATCTGGAAAGAAATGCAGGAAAAAAGGAATGAAGTATATAATTCTATTTCAGTTAAAAATATGTTTAAAGCAAGTACAAAATTCTAAAAGCACTAATAAAAATTTGGCTAATATAGCATTTATGTTAGCAAAAACTGGATTTGATGGACATAAAGTTGGATATATAGGAGAGTAGGGGAGATCACAATTAACACATATACAAGATTTCCTAAGCTGTAATAATTTTCAAATAAATAGCTGTGCATTTTATATCATGCTATAACAGACAAAATAATGAATATTCCATATCCTCTGTTATAAAATGGTAACCATGAACTACCTCATTTATACCCAGAAATATAAATATAAATGCAGAAAACTATAGTGCTCCATAAATGTAGGAAAACATATGTAGTTCAATAAAATGGAAACAAATATTCTCAGTCATCTTTATCAGTAGCAGGTATTCTCTGGTGAATTGATCCACAAGAAGATACTACATTTGTGCTAATGAGAATGCATTATTTCACAACTCACAGCAAAAAGTTAACATGAAACCTATATTACTAATTTTGGTTAAAAATAATAAAAATATTTTAGATAGAACATTCTCACCATGACTTCAGCATGTACATCTAAATTAAGATGCAAATGTATGACTTGTATTTACCTTTGGTTTTCCTCAGTTCCTCCACAAGGCATTGTGCTTCCTCTTGAACACGGTCCTCAATATTTCTTTTCCCCATGCCCAAATTCCTCAGAGTTGCAAGTGAGAAGCGCCGTAATTCTTTCCATCTGCTTCCATTGCTAAAAACAATGCCTAAAGAATGGAGAAGATACTAGACATAGGTGTTAGGAACAAGTGAAAAATAACACCATAGAGAGGTCCCATTTTACCTAATAACAAAGCCTACCTGTTTTTTTCAATCTTATATTACTGTAAACACTATGCAACACACACCTGAATACATGTATTTACTTACCAAACCCTTTAATAATTTTGTCAGCTACTGGAAAGCTTCCCCGACCAGCAAACTCCTCACCATGATCAATCAGAGCTTCCTTTACTGCTTCATACCCATGCAATACAACAGTGGGTTGTGAGCCCAAATACAGAGTGAATACGGGGCCATAGGCTTTTGAGAACTGTAAACAGAAAAGAAAATACAAATACTAGCAAACATATATAACCTTAATCTACATAGTATAAACCCCATTAACACTGATAGTATCTCTGTATTTTAATGTTTTTATTTAGGCAAATATGTTCAAATAGTTCTAAAGCCTATTTATATAACATTACAGAAATTATAGGTAATGCCTGCAGTGAACCACAAATGGTTCAGAGTTTAGGCAGTTGTTACACAAAGATTACAATGAATTTTTATAACAAGACATTCAGGAGGACAAGAACCACCACTGCTCCCCCTGGTAACATTTGTTGTAACATTCTTAGTGCTTTCCCACTCAAACTACAATCACCCTGCTCAATCACCTCACTTTGTCCAAGTTCCTAACTTGAGCAGAAATGCTCCCATCAATCATAGGCTACCTACATCTACTGAAAACCAGCCAATAACTAATGAATTCCTAGCCTCTCACATGACCAAAGAAATGCACTTATATAAAGTGAAAAGAGCCCCAGTCCCAAAAGAACAGATATAATATGCAGTCACTGATAATTGGATAGTAGCCCTAAAAAGCTCTGAATACCTTATAAATAACTCACTGGCCATATGAAGCTCTAAAAAAACAAAGGCCAATAACTGAAAGCCTCAATCCTTCGGAGGAAAAAAATAAGTGCATAGTACCCTCTTGGAATATGGTACTCCTGGACCTTAAATCATTAATAATCCAAGAGCTAAAAATATATAGCCTTGTGGCATTTTTTCATATTTAAAAATTATTATGTTTAATCTATACACACCAAGAAAACTGTTTCCATGTTACGTTCTGTTCTACTTGTACTTTGTGCTTATGATAACTAGTAGATTTCATTGCATACTATCAAACTTTTAAAAGAATTAAGTACTGAAAAAATATATTCATATAGTGTTATTCCGAAGTGCCTTTTAAAATCTGTACATGTATCTCTCTTTTTAAAATAAAGTTGAAAGAGAAAAAAAATTAAAATGATAAAAATATGCCTAACTAGGCTCTGTGAAAGCCTGCTTCACAAAGAGACCATAAGTAAATATAAATAAATAAACGTTATTGCAAACAGAAAAAATGTGTAAAAAGTCCATGTAGCTTAAGTCTCTTTATCTCCTGCTGCTATCAGCAAGAATGAATTGCCAGAAGCTATCAGCTTCTAGCCCCGGAGAGCAAGACAGAGTTAAATTGTCAGTTCCAAGTCCCATAAAATATTTTCAATGAAATCATAAAACAAAATTTTCCCAACATAAGGGAAGAAATTCTATAAATTAAAAGAAGCAGAGAGAATACCAGTTTAATTTGAAGAGAAAAAAATTAAGTTGGAAAAAATTATCCTTCTGAACATTCACCAAGAGATGCAGCTAAAATCAGAGCCTCACCAGTTACAATTATGTCTCCTAAGAAGCTGTACTTCTCAACCAAGTATAACATTATGGACAGAGAGATGGTGCTGGAGGTGTTTGGCCCCTTCAGTTTGGTAAGTGTGTGTGTCTGTGTGTGTGTGTGTGTGTGTGTGTGTGTGTGTGTGTGTGTGTGTGTGTGTGTGTTTGTGTGTGTGTGTGTCTCTGTGTGTGTCTGTGTGTACACACCTGCACACATATTAGAAAGTATATAATGCAGTTACTTCTATTTTGACAGCAGGTTTAACAGAAAAACACTACACTTAAAATTATTTCTTCCACAGTCCCCAGGAAGAGATGTTCACAGAATGCTAAATCTATTTAGTACAACATGTGTTTTGTTTATACTAAGTCAGAAACATGCCATTTATTAATGTATAAGAAAAAGAAAATCATATTGCTATCAAACCCAATCTTATGTTAAAATCATTTTATATTAAAATATTTATTATATGTAATATAAATATGCACACACATACGTGTATTTCTGTGTGTGTGTTTGCACACCCAAGTGCATGCATGAACACACAAATCTGCATGTCACAGAATGTGTGTGAGGGTCAGTGGACAACTTTCAAGAGTGAGTCACCTTCTAAATTGGGTTACCAGGGATCAAATTCAGGTCATCTACAGTCTCCAGGATGTAATGGTAGCAGATGAGTTTTCTTGATTGACATTGAAATTCATTTCTGCCAGAATTTTTCAACAAACCTGTCTCTTATCATGGCATCATTCTTCTAATTAATTCCCAGACATATAATTAAGGGCCAGAGCATTTTTGACTATTATGGTCACATGCAACCGTGGTGATTGCCAGTTCTGATTTACATGCTACTAAAGGTGTTTTACTATTACAGTCATTACAAATATGTGAGTATATGTTCAGAACTAGAGCAATCCATGATCACAGGTCAGAAAAATTCATATTAAAAAATTAGGCATTCTACCAAAAACAATCTAGATATCCAAAGCAACTTCAGTTTAAAATCTCAATGCTAGAGCCTGAGAAATACAGAGCTGGATGCTATTAACCAACTGTTAGACTGAGAATGGGGTCCCCAATGGAGGAGTCAGAGTAAAGATAGAAAGAACTCAATGGAAAACTGGAAAAACAGATAGTGTTTGAAATGTAACTATGAAAATATCAATAAAAGTTGTTAAAAGAAAAATCTCAATGCTATGTGTGTTCCATTGTGACTTGGCTACCTCAATCAGGATTATATTTTATAGTTCCATCCATTTCCTAGGTATTTCATGAAGTCATTGTTTTTAAAAGCTGAGTAGTTTTTCATTGTGTAAATATACCACATTTTCTGTCTCCATCCCTCTGCTGAGAAACATCTGGGTTATTTCCAGCTTCTGGCTATTATAACTAAGGCTGCTATGAACATAGTAGAGAATCTGTCATTGTTAAATGTTGGAGCATCTTTTGGTATATTACCAGGACTGGTATAACTGGGTCCTTAGGTAGACCTATGCCCAATTTTATGATGAATCACCAGACTGATATTCAGAGTGGATGTACCAGCTTGCAATCACACCAGCAATGGTGGAGTGTTCTCTTTATCAGCATCCTTGCCAGCATCTGTTACCACCTGACTTTTTGACCTTAACCATTCTGACTGGTGTGAGGTAGCATCTCAGGGTCTGATTGATGTGCATTTCCCCAATGGCTAATGAAGCTGAACATATTTTAAGTGTTTCTCAGCCATAACAGAATCCTCCATTGAGAATTTCATGTTTAGCTCTGTACCCTATTTTTAGTAAGTTTATTTGGTTCTCTAGAGTCTAACTTTTTGAGTTCATTGAATATTTTACATATTAGAACACATAGGATGTATTCACTGGTAAGTGGATATTAGAAAAAATCTCATAATACTTATGAGATAACTTACAAACCATATGAAGGTCAATAAATAAAAAAAAAAAACATAATGTGGGTGTATATGTCCTACCTAGAAGAAGGAACAAAAGAAGGTTGGGGGTTGGGGGGACTTAGGGAGAAGAGAGGAGGGCAAGAAAAAAATTTAGGGGTAGGATTAGGTGTGGGAAGAGATAGGACAGAAGTACAGACAGACATAAATTTGAACAGAGGTGTGTAGCAATAAATGAGGAATGGGGAACAGGGAATAGCCACCAGAAAGTCACAGATACCAAAACATCAAGGGGGTCCCAGAACTAGTGAGGACAATATTAGCTGAAATACCCAACAGAGGGGAGAGAGAATCTGTAGAGACCATATCTAGAGGTTAGGCAAGGTTCCCAGATGAGGGATGTTGCCACCCACGCTTCTTAAAATTTTAGCCTATAATAGCTCCTTCTTAAAGAAAGTACAGGGACAAAGAGTGGAGCAGAGATTGAGCAAAGGCTGTGGAGAGACTGTCCCACCTTGGAATCCATCCCATATACAGACTCCAAACCCAGGCACTTACTGATGGTAAGAAGTGCATGCTGATGGGAGCTTAATATGAATGTCTGATGAGAGGCTCTGCCAGAGCCTGAACAATATAGTTGTGAATGCTTTCAGTGAACCATTATACCGAGCATAGGACACCAATGAAGGAGTTAGGGTAAGGACTGAAGGAGATGAAAGAGTTTGTATTCCCATATGAAGAACAACAATATCAACCAATCAGACACCCCTCAGAGCTCCTAGAGATTAAACAACCAACCAAAGAATACAAACAAACAGAACCATGGCTCCAGCTGCATGTTAAACAGAGGATGAACTTGTCTGGCATCAGTGGGTAAGGGTCCTGTGAAGGCTTGATGACCCAGTATAGAGGAATGCTAGGGTTATGGGTAGGAGGGATTGGGATGGTTAGGATAGCACACTCATGTAAGCAAGGGGTAGAGTGTTGGAATGTTGAGAAATTGCAGGGTAAACCAGAGAGGGAGATAATATTTGAAATGTAAATATACAAAATAACCAATATTTTTTTTTAAATCCTGATGCTACTTTAAATGGAAAAAAAATAATCTTAATAACTGTATGGATATTAAAACAAGCTAGTTAGCTAAAACAATCTTGACCAAGACTATACTTTTCTGTTGATGTAATAAACGACTACAACAAAAGGCAACTATAGATAGACAATGCTGCAACTGTGGTGCTTGGAGGCTAGGCTCCACCTAAACCTGGTAACAGAGGGTGGAAGTTCATCCATGTGGCAAATGATCAGGGTTCTCACATCAACAGCACCATTATCAGTAAGGTTTTCTATATTAGTTGCAGAAATTTATGGTATTAATTTTTCACTTTCTTTACTGTGTTAATTACACTTTATAACTCAGATGCTTTCATTTGAATTTCTAAAAAAAAAATTGAAGAAATCATTCTGAGAATTGCTAGAAACCTATTAAATAGAAACTCACAGGAATCTGTGAGGGTGATCACAGCCCAAATTGCCCACATTAAGGGATATAGAACCTGAAATGGCCTCTTGTTAAGACCAGGCAAGACTTCCAGTGGAGGAGCAGAGACATCTTCAAATCACAGTTTATCATGCCTACAAGGTGTGCATGTGTAAAGTTCGAACAAAATTTCAGAGAATGACCAAATAATAACTGGCCCAACTTGAGCTCATACCTCGAAGGAGAGCCCATCCCTGACACTATTTTTGATCTTCCGCTATACTAACAGATAGGAGACTAGCATAACTGTCATCTGATGGGATTTAATAAGCTGCTTGTGGAAACAGATGGAAGTTCACAGCCAAATATTAGGAAGAGCTAATAAGAAGCTTCAGTCAGGATGTGAGTTACTAAATTAATTAATGCAATAAATGGAATAACATAAATTTCTACAACATGAAATCTTGCTTGTTACTCAATTCATGACAAACCCCAGCTGTAAAGGGCATAAGATATGCAACTTGGCAAGAGGTATATCCTTATGGTTATCTGTAACTTTAATGATTCCAGTACTACATTTTCATTTAAAGCAACTCCCATTTTATCTTTGCTATGAAGGTATTAGAAAAGCACATAGAATACTTACATTGGTTAAGGACTGGCTGATGTTCTTCAGATCTATCTGGAGGAAATTACCAATAATTGGGAGAGGAGTGGGGCCAGAAGGGAGCTTCCCTATCCCAGAGCTCTTTCTCCATAGAGAGAAGAGAATGAGAGAGGAGAGAGTAAGCACCAGGAATGTGACCAGATCCATGGAGTCTCTTCTAACAGATACAGTTGTGTTCAGGCAGCACAGAGCTTTTATACCACTGAAGCAGCATGCTCCTCTTTGAGCAACATTAACTAATCAATTAGGAAATTGTTGATGTCACTCTCTCAAGTAAACTTTGACCATTTGATAGAGATAAAAATAAGATGCTTTTACCCTTCATCTTCACAGGGTGCCCATTTAATTTCTGGTAAACAGTAAAGATTTTAATCCACGTACTGATAATAAAAGTAAACAAACATGTGAGTCTCCAAAATTAATAGATTATTTTTTAGATCCAAGAACACTCCTCAATCATAAAATACAAGGTTGTAGCTTGGTAATCATATTTGACTTATATATCATATGAATATTTGTATACTCTATGAAATATTTTTATTTTTAAAAAGGTCATATTATATAACATAGGTAAGCCTCAAACTGACAATTCTGCAACATTGTCTCAATGATAGAAATATGCTTAAGCACCACAATGATGATGCATTCATTAAAATATTTATTTTCTGTGTTAAACAATCTTACATATCTTGTTCAATAAGGTATGCTTTATAGGTTCTCTCAGCCAATATAAAACAAAGGAAATAAAGTATACATATCAGTCACACATCTTTCCTCAACCATGAAAGCCCATTATTCTTTTTCTAAAGGTGGTGAAACAAAAAGACCTGTCAGTGTCTCACTGCTCATAGCTGGAGGAAGTTAAAATTCACTGTGACTTTCTACTGAGCATGCTTACTACTCTGATTTTACTATAGATTCTTAAGGAAAGTGTTAGAATTATTCATCTTCATTAATGCAGATGTGAAAATGGCTAAGCACAATTTTGTACAGAGAAAATAACAATAATTGATACTAGCTAAATCTCCCCAAATAGCAGCACCAACTCTATGCTTAATGTTCAAGTGCCTGAGACTAAGGGGAGATATTTCTATCTTAAACTACAGCTCTTGCCTTTTCTGCCCTTCTCTGCACAGAAGCATTCATAACAATTGTATCCACAATTTAATGACTATGTACTATATTGATGATAACCTACCACTATCACTAAAAGTAAACATGAACCTCTAGTTAATAATTATATGATCAATTTAACTTTGATGTCAAGGAAGTTTGCTTGTTCTCTGATGTTCTGAACTTCAGTTTTCTAATGTCATTGTTTACAGCAGAGAAAGAAGTGATTTGTTGTTTCTATATCATAGTGCTCTAACTCCCTGGAGAAATGACTTTAACAGTTAAGAGCACTGGCTTCACTTCCAGAACACACATGATGTCTGGAAATCTAATGTCCTCTTCTGATGCATAGATACATGCTGTCAAAACATTCATAGAGAAAAATAAATTAATAAAATAAAAACACTGGATGTAAAAAGAAAAAAACTATCAGAGCATGTGGCTTATTTCATTGTATGAGTTAACAAGAAGTGTGTATGAGTGATGCCAATTTATATTCAATAATGGTCCAGGCAATGGCAAAAAAAAATAATAATAACACGGCCACCAAAAATCAAATAGTAAAGTTCAATAGTTCTCTCATTTGTAGTAGCAAGAGGTGTTGAGACCTTCATGAGACCGAAGCCTACTGAATCAACTCATTGGGGCTCATAGAGGCTCATATAAACTGAAGCCACAATTACAGATGCTACATGAATCTGCATTAGGTCCTCTGCACATATAATGTGGTTGTTTTGATTAGTGTTTTCTGGAGGACTCCTAACAGTGGGAATCTGGGTGTCTCTGAATCTTTTGTCTGTCTTTGGACCTTTATTTTACTTCTTGGTTTCCAAGTCTAAACTTTATATGAGGTTTGTGCCTAGTCTTATCATATCTTCTTATGCAATATTTGGTCAATATCCCTGGGAGGCCTGCTATTCTCTGTAGGGAAGTGGAAAAGCAATGGATCTAAGAGAGAAGAGTGGTCATAGAGGCATTGGAAGAAGTGAAATGGGGAAAGGCTGCAGTCAGAATGTATTGCAAGAGAAATGAATAAACAAAAAGAAAAAAATATTAAAGATCTTTTTGTTATTTTTTACATCAAACCTTAGCAAGACCCCCAATCTACATGTCTATTCCTCCCTATGACTTGTCTTCACTGTGTTTTGATAGAGTGCCTCTGGTAATGACCACTGTTCATATGTTTCAAATACAAATACTGTAAGTGACTATAGTTAACACTCAGTAAAAGTGTTACCATGCTCCTTTCACATTCTCTTTTGTGTTGGGGAAGGGGAAGACAGTGTGTGCATGCCTAGGCCAGAAGTAAAACTTGGGTGCTGTGGTTAGATAATGTGTAGGTGGTTAGTCAAATGGATAAGTGAAGAAAAACTTGGTAGAAAAAGACAAAGAAGTCCATATTTTCATCTAACATATGGTATTAAGGGACATATCATTAAAAATACATGAGAGTTGAATGTGTTTGATCACACCTGTGTTCAAAGAACCAGGAATATTATTAATTTTTCATAAAGATGATAAAGCTAAGAAATGGAGCTCTGTCTCCAGTTAGCATAAATATTTCACATATGCATTCACTATCCCTTGCTAATGCTCTACATTTGGAAGGGGCGTCTCTGGGGTCACTGCAGGACGTAATGGCATATATACAATGTTTTCACCAACCCATGGTGACCTGGAAATTTCTCAACAGAAAGAAATGTTCAGGCACTTTTTTAGAATATTTTTGTGACCATTTGAGCATGTTAGACATCTTTTCTAAGAATGTTGCTTTATGTTTTGTTCAAAATGTGATGTATGAAAGAGCAAGGTATGAACTTCTTTCCAACATCCCTATTCACCTGTGCTATGTGATGATCTCACAAAAATTATTGCAAATATATTAATATGAAGTATTAATTCACAATATACCTTTTGATAACCCACGCAGTTGATTTTGAGTAGAAATCCATAGTGAGACTGAGGAAAGGCCATTCAGAGACAGCCCTTGCTATGGATCCAACCCACATACAGACACTAAATGAAAGAAAAGGGATGTCCAAGTCATGGCACCAATGATGCATATATAAAAAACAAATGAGATGTCATAATTTTTGGCACCAATGTTATGAATAAATTGAAGAGAGTGTGAGGAGATATGCTCCATGGAAATGTGGTGAGGCATGGAAGCAAAGCAGATGCCTCCGTGGGACCCACATTGGAAATCCCTTCCCCCTTAGGGTCTGCCACAGAACTTTTACAGTATAAAATAGTCTATTTAGAGCATGTGAAGGAGAGTTAATATTGTAAGAAGATAGCCTTGTGGCAAATTTTGTTATTAAAAATAATTATGCCTAATCTATACAAACCAAAAAAAAACTTTAACTATTTTCATGTTACATTTTGTTTTACATGTACTTTATGCTTATAAATAATACCATCTCGATGCATACTATCAAACCTGCACATGTATTTCTCTCTTTTGTAAATAAAGCTATAAAAAAATAAATACAAAAAAACAAAAAAGAGGGTAATAGATGCAAACAGAGAGAAGAGAGAATAATAGAGAAGCAGATGCTGGCCATGAGCATATGGAGCAACATGGGAGAAGGAAATTGGGAGAGGAGGGACAAAGGGAGTAAGGGCAAGTGGGCAAGAGAAGAGAGGGCAAGAGAGAGAGAAAGGGGCAAGCAGACCCTTTTATAGTGTTAGGTAACTGGAGTGGAGCATACATGGCTATTGCCAGGAAACTGTGGGGTGGTGTTCATAGAATCCCAACACCAAAGCCAGACACTGATGTAGATCCTAAAAAGTGCTAGCTGAAGAAGTTTGATATAGCTGTCTCCTGAGAACCTGACAAATATATATGTAGATACTCCAGCCAAACATTGCACTGAGCAAGAAAACCTCAAATGGAGAAATTAGGAAAAGGACTGAAGGAGCTAAAGGGGTTTGCAACACCATAGAAAGGATAACAGTATCAACCATGTAGACCTCCAAAGACTCGAGGGACTAAACCACCAACCAAAGAGTATACATGGAGGGACTCATGGCTCCAGCTGCAGATGTAGAGAGGATGGCATTATTTGGTATGAAGGGGAAGAGAGGCCTTTGGGCCTGTGGTGGCTCAATGTTCCAGTGTAGGGAAATACCAGGGCTCTGTGGTGGAAGTGGGTGGGTATGTGGGGCAACATCCTCATTACAGTAGAGGAGGTGGGTATCATAGGAGGGCTGAAGAAGGGAAACCAGGAAAGGGGATAACATTTGATTTATAAATAAACAACATATCCAATAATAAAAATAGAAATTCACAGTGAGAACCCCAAGTTCATTCTATCATTACTTGAATCTTCACACCAAATGGCAACTCCTAAGAGAACAGTTTTTTATCCTGGGGCACTCATGATACAAGTCACAGGTTAAAAGTCAATTTGGATAGTATCAATTATATTAGTTCTATTATTTGCTATAAATATCTATAGATATTTTCTTTTAATAAGGCATTAGTTATTCAGAGCACTTTCATAACAAATGCTACATCCAATAAAAACATATCTTTAAAGTTCAACCTCACTTGGTGAATGGTGTAACAACCTTTAGCAAAAAAAATGTGGGAAATAGAAGTAAAATAAAGAGAGGAAGTAGTATGCAAAACCTCTGCATTTTGCAAATATTATTATAATATGCAAAGTCCCAAAAGTTCTTTGATTCACAATAGGAATCACTTGTAACTCAGTTCCTGAAGGAAACAAAAAATGTACCTTTATGGGTTTTTAACTTTATAATTATTGATTATGATACTGTTTTGGCCAGTTCAGAAGATATACACAAGATAACATTATACAGACTATATAGGTTATATTTAGGAATAAGTGTATGATATATATATGTACATGTAGTAACAATAAAAAATAGGCCATGTATTTTTAAATAGAATAAAAAGAATATATTGGAGGACTTGCAAAACTTCAAACTCTGTGTATATTTCTTCCCATTTTTATTTTAATGTGGTTTCCAACCATTTTTTTGCTAAAGGTCTCTGGTAAAGCGCACATCACATCATCCACCAAGTTAGAGGAAGAGGAATATATTATAATAACAAACAATAAAGTAATTATACTCTTAAATTAAGAAAATTTAAAAAGAGTTTAATTTGTGTTTCATTGCAAGGTGCCAGAGGAGCACAAAGCATACTTACACATGCATTGGTCATGAATTGGGTGACTTTACCTACATCTAGCCAGAATAAACTGCCAATACTTGGAATTAGGGTAGAGACAGGAGGAAGCTTTCCTCTACCAGAACACTGTCTCCAGAATGAGGAGAATGAGACAAGAGAGTGTGAAAACTAGGAATATGACCACCTCCATTGAGTTCCTCTTTACTCATACAGCTATGGTTAAGCAGCCTGAAGCTTTTATCATGTTGCTACAGAAGTAATGTTATGTTACAATTGACTAATAATCTAGCTGCAGTTTTTCGTCTGTCTTTAATATGGTCCTTATCCTAGTAATAAAGATAAAAACAAGATGTTCTTCATGCCTAAAGAAAGTATCATAATATAGCTCAAACTATCTACTCATTGGCTTTACATTCCCAAGGTTAAAAGTCTAAGTATGAGAGACAATACCCAAGTTTAAATGTATATATTTGTTACCTTAAACATTTACCCATGCATAAGTGTAGCTTTATAAGGATTTAACAGATTCTGACAAATACAAGTAAGTAAATAAAGTGTGTTTAGTGTTAGTCAGATATCTTGAATAGAAGATGATGTATTATCCTGTCCTTAACACGAATATAACACAAGACATGTAAAATCAAAACTGTTGTGATTTGTTCTAATGGTGAAAAGACAAACAGAAGAACTGTCAGTATCACACAGTTCATAGAAAAAGAAGTTGAATTCAATGTGATTTTCTATGACCAGAGTTACTCACAGAAATTTTATTACAATTTATTTTTTATTGAAAATATATTTTTGTTTAAAACTATACATCCATGCCACTCCTTCCTCCACTATTTACAAACCCTCTCACCTCTCTTCTTTCCAAGATATACTCCCCCTCTGCTTTCATTTCAGAAAAGGTGCAGGCCTCCAAGTTATGATAGCAATATTGGACAAAGAAGATATAGTAAGACAAGGCAAGAGCCCTCAAGTTGAGGCTGAAAGGGCAACACAATAGGAGAGAAAATGTTCAAGATCAAGCAAAAAGCCACTTTTTGTTGGGAGTTCCACAAACCACAAAACTAACAGCTATCTGATTACTTAAAAAAGTATTGGGATTGTCCCCTTTATATCACTTTAGAAGTGATTCTAACTATTCATAACTAACCACAGACACATCACATAACTGAGAAAAAAGGTACTTGAGGAAATTCAAGCACTTGACTATATTGTCTCCTCACAAAAAAATGTATATTCTGTATGTTTTTATTCTTGTCTAACTTACAGATACTATTACAGTGGTAAAATATTATAACCAAAAGCAAATTGGGCAGGAAGAGCTTTAATTAGTTTAAAACTCCACGCCATGATTCCTCATGGGGAGAAGCCAAAACAGGAACTCAAGCAGAGCAGGATTCTAGAAGCAGGAGCTGATGCAGAAGTCATAAAGGATGCCACTTACTGGTTTGTTTCCCATGGCTTGGTCATCCTGCTTTCTCTTAATCCAGAATCACCATCTCACTGATGGCCCCACCCATCATGAGCTTGACCCTCCTCATTAAATCACTAATTAAGAATATGTCTACAGCCAGATTTTAGGAAGACATTTCTCAATTAAAGTTTCCTCTTTGCAAAACACTCTAAACCTTGTTTAAAGTTGACATAAATTTCATCATCATAATTCTGTAATTACTAAGGATAAAGGAGGTTGAATAAACAGCAGTTGCTGTGGCTTTAGTAAATCATAGGTGACTGCGTATATTAGAAAGCATAGTATAATATGACCAGACTGTTAAGAATGGACTGTGAGGACACAGATCTTATGAAGATTCAAATATTAATAGAATTAAATAAATTATTCTAATTATAAAGACAAATCTCGAACAAAGACTTGATTTATAGAGATGGTCTCAAAGGTGTTCTAATTGACTAACCAGATATTGCTAAGCTTTCTCACCCCAGAAAATTGTCTTTGGGACTATGTTATACAATATTTCATAAATCATATTATACACTTCTGTGGTTTTCTTAAAATGCTCATATCATTATTTATTCTAATTCTCTTTAATTTCTTTGTCTAAGCCAAAATTTTTCCCCACTGCAGATTAAAAGATGAGCCTAGGATATTCTGTCTTTCCACTAGGCAGACAGACACTATAAGTAGTAAAGCCAGGATTTGAGTGCTTATTTTGCCACTTTGTCCTCCATATGGGCACTAAGTTCTATTGCATTCCCCAACTTTTACTGACTGTGTACTTTAATTCAATGTAGACCTCAACCCTGTTCAAAACAAACATGAGTTTAATTAATAATTACATCAAAATTTGTGACATAGAGGCCAAAAAGGTTTGATCATAATTATCTTTCGAAACTAGTTAATGATTAGATTATTATTTTCTGACACAGAGGTCAAAATAGTTTGAAGTTAATGATCATTAGACCTCTGGTGACCCAAAGTCATCTTGCCCTATTGTTTTATTCAAAGTAAGCAGAATTTGTTGTCTGATTCATGTAGACCTAAAATCTAAAGAAACAAGTTACATTTACTGGAGAGATTTAGAGGATAGACTAAAATTGAAAGTTGGAAAATCTTAAATTGGTGACTCTAAGGGCCTAAATGCCCAGAGTACTAGCTGAGGACCAAGCCTATGGAATTCCTGGAGACATATGTCCTAACCTGTTGTATTTCTCACCAGATAATTGTGAGTGACTGATAAAATCTTTAGCTACACAGCATTCTCAGAAGTATCAGCACATAAGTAGTATGACTTTGGTACTTCCACTTTTCTAAATTGGTCTCAGAACTGGTCTGGGCTATGGGTTTGGGATGAGGTCCAACATACCACAATTTTTTCCAATGGGCTACCCACACCATTGCTCCCTCAATATCAAGAAGCTCAATTGAGAGTAACTGTCTTTAGAAGAGAATGTGGGATGTAGGTAACAAGTTGTAACATAAAAGATTACTTTTGAATGTTACCCACTAAGGAAGACTACTCGGACACATGTT
Source organism: Micromys minutus (assembly GCF_963924665.1). Classification (NCBI taxonomy): domain Eukaryota; kingdom Metazoa; phylum Chordata; class Mammalia; order Rodentia; family Muridae; genus Micromys; species Micromys minutus. Next base: position 21,390,836 of record NC_137971.1, read on the forward strand.
GAAGCCAATAGAGAGTCTAGTAGCCATCAGGTACTACCAGTATTATTTATCACAGTATAGCCTTGTGCCATTCTCATCATTTGCTTTAAATGCACACACACACACACACACACACACACACACACACACACACACACACACGCACACATACACACAAACATTTTCAAAGTTGACACTGTTCTGTTAACAATGGTTAGCCAGAAGCAGAACTACAGAAGCTGATAAAGCAAGGCTAATACATGTAGAAACTTTCCCAGAACTATACATTGATAAGTAAGGTTTTCTGGGAGGTTGTGTTTTATGTTTGGGGATATTTTCTTGCTTGTTTGTTTTAATTTTGTTAAATACTATTATCTGTGTACTGGGTTTTATGGCCAGAATGGCATGTCCATCATGAGGTCAGTTGTGCTAAGACCTGAGGGCCCACTATATCTATAACTGATCCTATGATAGTTACTGTGTCTGTTGCCAGGGAAAATTATACAGTGTGTGATAACAGATAAATGACTACTACAACCCAGAAAAAAAATTTCTTTTTTTAAAGATATTTTAATTCTTTTAAAAATTTGTAAATAATTTGATGATATACTCTCTCCAATATTCTACTAGATCTGCCCTTAGCTCCATACATGTCAAATATTGTGTTCACATTAATGGTAGATTTAACCCAAAGAGTTGAATTAATGATGCATTTATAGGCTCCAATATATGAAAATTCATTCTCTATCATACACTTTCCAGGGCCTACACACTTTTTTTCTTTGTTTTTTTTTTTTTTTTTTTTTTGTACGTTTGTTTGTTTTACCTCATTATATTAAAAAATGTATATACAGACTTTTAAATGCATTTTAGCATAACATTATATGGATAATTTTGTCAGTACTTAATTCTTTTAGAAGTTTGCTAGCATGCAGTGTAATTCCACTATTTACCATAACAATGAAGTACATGTAGGACAGAACATAACACAGAAACTCATTTCTTGTTCATCATAGATTAAGCATAAGGATCTGTGAATACCAAAAGTAGCCACAAGGCTATGATCTTAGATCTTGGATTATTAAGCATTTGAGGTCCATGTGTAACACACTCTGAGAAGGTATTATACACTTATTTTTTTCCAAAGAAGGATTGAGGCTTTCTTTATTTCTTCGATTTTTAAAAATTTTTTTTGGCCTACGTTTTTCTTGAGCTTCATATAGCCTGTGAGTTGTTTCTGGGTTGTTCAGAGCTTTCAAGGGATAGTATCAAATAATCAGTGACTGCATATCAAGTCTGTTCTTTTGTGACTGGGTTACCTCACTCAGAATGATATTCTCTAGATGTATCCATTTTCTTAAGAATTTCATAAACTCATCGTTTCTAATAGCTGAGTAGTACTCTATTGTGTAAATATACCACAATTTTGTATCCATTCACTACAGAAAAACATCTGGGTTCTTTCCAGTTTCTGGCTACTAAAAATCGGTATGGTATGAACAATGTGGAGCATGTTTCTCTGTTGTCTCTGGAGCATCTCTGGGGTATAAGCCCAGAAACAAAATAACTGGGTCTTGGGTAGTACTATGTCCAGTTTTCTGAGGAACAACCAGAATGACTTCCAGACTGCTTGTTCCAGTTTACAAACCGAACAACTGTGGAGAAGTGTTCCTCTTTCTCTACATCCTGGCCGCATATGCTGTCATCTGACTTTTTGATTTGTGTGAGGTATAACCTTAGGGTTGTTTTGATTTGCATTTCCCTGATGACTAAGTATGTGAAGCACTTCCTTTGATGCTTTTCATCCATTCAATATTCCTCAATAGAGAACATTTTGTACCCCATTTTTAATAAGATTGTTTGATTCTCTGGTGTCTAACTTCTTGAGTTCTTTGTATACCTTGGATATTAGGCCTATATCAGATGTGGAGTTGGTATAAATCTTTTCACAATCTGTTAGCTGCTGTTTTTTTTCTTGATAGTGTCCTTAGCATTACAGAGATTTTGCAATCTCATTATGTCCCATTTGTCAATCTTTGACCTTAGAGCAAAAGCCATTGGTGTTCTGTTATGGAAATTTTCCCCTGTGCCTATATGTTCTAAAGTTTCCCTATTTTAACTTCTCATAATTTCCATATACCAGGTTTAATGTGAAAATTTTGGTCTGCTTGCACTTATGATTTGTACATGGAGATCAGAAAGGGAATATTTCCATTCTTCTGCATGCTGAGTGCCAGTTGTTGAAAAGACTGTTCTTTTTATAGTGAATGTTTGCAGCTCCTTTGTCAAAAATCAAGTGACCATACATGTGAGGGCTCATTTCTGGTTCTTCTGTTCTATTCTATTCATCCATGTGCCTACTTTTCTGTGCCAATACAATGCAGTTTATAATACAATTGCCTTGTAATATAACTTGATGTCAGGGATGGTGATTTCTGCAGATGTGTTCTTGTTGTTTAGGATGGATATCGATATTCTAGGTTTTTGTTATTCCAGATAAAATTGCCCATTGCTCTTTTCAAATTTATGCAAAGATAGGTTGGAATTTTGATGGTTATTGCATCGAATATGTAGATTGCTTTTGATAAGATGGACATTTTTACATTTTTGATTTTTCCAATCAATGAGCATGGGAGATCTTTCCATTTTCTGAGACCTTCTTCAAATTACTTCTTCAGATATTTGAAGTTCTTGTCATACAGGTCCTTCACATGCTGAGTTAGGGTCACACCAAGGTGTTACATATTGTTTGAAACTATTGTGAAAGGTATCTTTTCCCTAATTTCTTTCTTAGCATGTTTGTCCTTTCAGTAGGGATAGGCTACTGCACTCTTAAAGACAATTATCTCTCCCTCTTAGAGAAGCTATCAATTATTAGAGCTTCTCGGGTATAAGTGAGGATTCATACCTATTGCCTCCCTTCATTTTGAGATTTTTGTTTGGTTGGAGCTTAGTCTATGCTAGGACAGCTGCTTTGTTTTCATACATGCCACTGCCTTATTGTGTCAGTAACATCATGCTTCATTGTAGTCATCTAGTTTCCTGGCTATTACACCATTTCTATCCACTCATGACAAATGATGTCTTAGCAATGGTGCCTAGATATGTGTCTGTGTGTATCTTTGTAATTTTGTGTGTGAGAGAGTTAGAAAGAGAGAGAGACAGAGAAAAACACAGTGACAAGCAGAGACGAAGAGGGAGGAGTATCCCATTTAGATACACTGTTACTTATTATCTGTATTTTTCCACATATAAGACTTTATATTTACTGACCTCTATTTCAAAAAGTAATTGCTTTCATGAGGGTTGAGAAATTCACACAAAATGATGTAAGAAGAAGGTGTTGTGAATTGTCTTAATATCATGTTCCACTGGCAGAGTAATAGTAATAGGTTCTCTTCTTGTCCTAGGATCTGTCAAAGTCACAGATTTTCAGCACTAGCAGATGTGCCACGTATTGGTTCCTTCTTGTGAAGGAAGACATAAATCTAATCCTAAGATATTTAGATACTCAAATCACATCTAAGCCTTTGTTGATACATCAGAAATATCTTTCTAAATGGTCATTGTTATAGCTAACAATATACAAATATGAATATGACTAATAATCTTTTTCTCATCTAACAGTATTTCTAGTACCTTCAGCTTAAATATAAAGTTTCTAGATCAATACCCAGTTATTTTCTGCATCTCTAATTGCTAAAGTATGTGATATCTTTAGGTCTTCTTTTCCTCTTACTGAAATGTTGCCTTTGAATTTTTTTTTTGATTCTTTGTGAATTTAACACCATGAACCCAATCCCACCCATTTGCCCATATACTCTTATACTTCAATCACCCTTGCAACATCACCCCTAAAACTAAAAGAAAAACAAAAAAAGAAAAAAGAAAAAAACTAAACAAGCTTTCTGTTTATGCATGAGCCCAGATGGGTGTAGTGTAGAATGGACCTTCACAGAAAACCTAAATCCAATACTATGCAAAATATTTCACAAAGTAGAAATGAAAGAAACACTATCAGGTTTTTTTTATGAAGTCATAGTTATGTTTATACATAAACCACACAATGACTCAATGAAGATAAATCTTCAAAACAATTTTCCTTATGAACATCAATGCAAAAGTACTCAATAAAATTCTCACAAACCAAGCTGGTAAAACCACTCTTGAAATCAGTCAGGTGGTTCCTCAGAAAATTGGACCTAGTCCTACCTGAAGATTCAATTATTCCACTTCTAGGCATATACTTTAAAGATGCTCCAACATACAATAAGAACTCATTCTCCAACATGTTCATAGCAGCCTTATTGATAATAGACAGAAGCTGGAAAGAACCCAGATGTCCTTTAGTAGATGAATAAATACAAAAATTGTGGTATATTTACACAATGGAGTACTACTCAACTATTGGAATCAACGACTTTATTAAATTCCTACAAAAATGGATGGATCTAGAGAATGTCATCCTGAGTGAGATAACCCAGTCACAAGAGAACAGACACAATATGCAGTCTAGATGGACTATCCTTCATGATATGCTCCACACTTTATTTCCTTATTTCCTCCCTTCAGTATTTTCTTCACCCTTCTAAGAAGAACTGAAGCATGCATAGTTTGGTCTTCCAATTTTCTTAGCTTCATAAGGTCTATGAATTGTATTTTGGGTATATCACGATTTTTTTTAAATATCCACACATCAGTGAGTGCATACCATGAGTGTTCTTTTGTGACTGGGTTACCTCAATCTGGATGATAGTTTCTAGTTCCATCAATTTGCCTAAGAATTTCATGAAGTCATTGTTTTTAGTAGCTGAGTAGTAACCCATTGTGTAAATGTACCATATTTTCTTTATCCATTCCTCTGTTGAAGGACATCTAGGTTCTTTCTGAGTTCTGGCTAGTATAAATAAAGCTGCAATGAACATATGGAGCATATGCCCTTGTTATATGTTGGAGAATCTTTTGGTATGGTCTCAGGTTTCCTATACCTTAATACTCAGGTAGGATTATGTCTAATTTTTGAGAAACGGACAGACTGATTACCAGTGTGTTTATACCAGCTTGAAATCTTGTCAGAATGGAGAAGTTTTTATTATTCTCCACATCCTCACCAGCATCTGCTGTCACCTGAGTTTTAAACCTTAGCCATTCTGACAGGTGTGAGGTGGAATCTCGGGGTTGTTTGCATTTGCGTTCCCCTGATGAGTAAGGATGTTCAATAATTGCTTTAGGTGCTTCTTATTGACTCATTATTTCTCAGTTGAGATTTCATTGTTTTTCTCTGTTCCCCATTTTTCCCTGCCTTACTACTTTATTTTAAAGAAGAGGGATACATTACAGATTTTTAAAGCATTTTGGCATAAAACTATATAAATATTTTTGTCAGTTCTTAATTCTTTTAGAGGTTTGATGGCATGCATTAAAATCCCATTATTTACAATAAGCATGAACTACATGTAGGACAGAAAGTAACATGGAAATGGTCATTTTTCTTGGTGAGTATAAATTAAGCATAATGATCTTTGATTACACAAAATAGCCACAAGGGTATATTCTTGGCACTTGGATTATTAATGATATAAGGTACAGGTGTACCACACTCTGAGAGGGTGATATACATTTAATTTTTTTTTACGAAGGACTGAGGCATTCATTTTTATTTCTCTTTGTATTTCTTGAGCTTCATAGGGCCTGTGAGTTCTTTCTGTTGTGTCCAGAACAATCTGTGGTTAGTATCCCATTATCAGTGACTGCATATTATGTCTGTTCCTTTGTGACTGGGTTATCTCACTCAGGATGATATTCTGTAGATGCATCCATTTTCTTAGGAAATTCTTTATTTTTTTCTATTTTTTTATATATGTACTTAATTAGTGTCAGACAGCATACATAACTGCAGAACATTAATAGTTATTTCAACTAAGTTTGGCTTTCTATTTCTTTATAACACTTTTTCATCTCCAAAGTCCTACTTTCCAAGGTTCTGGTATATCATTCTGCTTTCTTTTCTGAGATGCATTTTTATTGAAAAACTTTATTTTAATAAACAAAGATAAATGTACAAATTTAAAGCATTTTTGCATAAAAGCATACAAATACATTTTTGGCAGTGCTTGGTTATTTTTTTAAGGTTTGATAGTGTGCATAAAGATATTACTAGTTACAATGAGCGTAAAATAGATGTAAACAGGATGTAACTACGAATTAGTCAAAGTTTTCTTAATGTGTAAGGAATAAAAATAATATGTTTTCTTTTTCTTTATTCTTGGACTTCACACAGTCTGTGAGTTGTTCCTGGAGTGTTTAGAGCTTGTGGGTGTTAGTATCCAATTCTCAGTGACTGCATATTATGTCTGTTATTTTGTGACTGGGTTATCTCATTCAGGATGATATTCTCTAGATACATCCATTTTCTTAAGAATTTCATAAAGTCATTGCTTCTGATAGCTGAGTAGTACTCCATTGTGTAAATGTACCATAATTTTTGTATCCATTCATTTACTGAAGGACATTTGGGTTCTTTCCAGGTTCTGCCTATTATAAATAGAGCTGCTATGAACACTGTGTGTCTTTCTTGTATGTTGGAGCTTCTCTGGGGTATATGCCCAGAAGTTGAATAACTTTGTCTTCAGGTAGTACTATGTCCAATTTTCTGAGGAATTGCCAGGCTGATTTCCAGAGTGGTTGTACCAGTTTACAACCCCACCAACAGAAGAGAAGTGTTCCTCTTTCTCCACATCCTCATCAGCATCTGCTGTCATCTGAATATTTGATCTTGGCCAATCTGACTGCTGTGAGGTGGAATCTCAGGGTTGTTTTGATTTGCATTTCCCTAATGGCTAAGTATGTCAAGAACTTCCTTAGATGCTTCTCAGTGATTCGATATTCCTCAACTGAGAACTTTTTGTTTAGCTCTGTACCCCATTTTTAATAGTTGTTTGATTCTCTGGCATCTAGCTTCTTGAGTTATTTGTATACCTTGAATATTAGGCATCTATCTGATGTGAAGTTGGTAAAGATCTTTTCCCACTCTGTTGGATGCCCTTTTGTTTTCTTGACAGTGTCCTTAGCCTTACAGAATCTTTGCAATCTCATTAAGTCCAATTTCTCAATCTTTTACTTTAGAGCATGAGCAATTTATGTTCTTTTCAGGAAATTTTCCCCTATGCCTATGTGTTCAAATGTTTCTTCTACTTTCTCTTCTTATAGTTTTCATGTACCTGATTTAATGTGGAGATCTTTGACCCACTTCCACTTAAGCTTTATACAAGGAGATAAGACAGGGTCTATTTTCATTCTTCTGCATGCTGACTGCCAGTTGGATCAACACCACATGTTGAATAGGCTGTCCTTTATCTATTGAATGTTTACAGTTCCTTTTTCAAAAATCAAGTGATCATATGTGTGAGGGTTAAGTTCTGGATCTTTTATTCTGTTCCAATTATCAACCTGCCTATCTCTGTATCAGTACCATGCGGTTTTTAACACAATTGCCTTGTAATATAGCTTGAGGTCAGGTATTGTGATTCCTGCAGATGTTTTCTTTGTTGTTGAGGATGAATTTTAATATTTTAGATTTTTTTGTTATTCCAGCTGAATTTTCTAATTTCTTTTTTCAACTGTATGAAGAGTAGAGTTGGAATGTTGATGGTATTGCATTGAATATGTAGATTACTTTTGGTAAGTTGGGCATTTTTACAATGTAGATTATTTCATTACATCCCATAATTTTAGGTATGTTGTACTTTCATTTTCATTGAATTCTAGAAAATCTTTAATTTCTTATTTTATTTCTTCTTTGACCATGCTGTCATTTAGTTTAGCATTGTACAGCTTCCATACATATATGGGCTTTTTTTTTTTTTTTGTCTTTCTCATTATTAAACACATGCCTTAGTCTATTGTGATCTGATTGATGCATGAGAGTATTTCCATCTTTGTGTATCTATTAAGGCTTGTTATGAAACCAACTGTATTGTCAGATTGGGAGAAAATGCTATTACATCCAGAAAAGAAGTTGTTTTCTTTTATTTCAGGGTGAAATGTTCTTTAGATATCTATTAAATCCAATTAGTTCACAACCTCTACTAGTTTCACGGCATTCTTGTTCAGTTTCTGCTTCTATGATCTGTACATTGATGAGAGTGTAGTATCGAAGTGTCCCTCGACTTTTGTGTGTGTACAATGTAGTTTCTGAGCTTTAGTAGGGTTTCTGTTATGAATATGGGTGCTCTATATTTGGAGCATATATGTTAAGGATTGAGAGTTCCTCCTGATAAATTTTTCATGTAATAAGAAAAAGTGTCCTTCCTTATCTTTTTTATTAACTTTTGATTGAAAATCTACTTTTTAAGATTAGAATGGCTACTTCAGCTTGTTTCTTGGTACCATTTGCTTGAAAGGTTTTTTTTTTTTTCCAGCCTTTTTCTCTGAGATAGTGTCTGTCTTTGTGTCTGAGATTAGTTTCCTGTATGCAGCAAAATGTTGCATTCTGTTTATGTATCCAGTCTAACAGCCTATGTCTCTTTATTGGGGAATTGAGAACATTTATGTTAACAGATATTAAGAAATAGTCGTTGCTGTTTCTTGCTATTTTTCCTTTTAGAGTTAGAATTATGTCTGTGTGTCTTTCTTCTTTTGAATTTTTTGTTTAGTTATTAGCTTGCTTTTTCTAGAATGTAGTTTACCTTTTTTCCAACTATTACTATATGTAGGGCTAGATTTGTGGACAGATTTTGCGTAAATTTAGTTTTGTCCTGGAATATCTTGGTCTTACCATCAATGGTGATTGAGGATTTTGCTGGGCTTACATTTGTGTTCTCTTAGTGTCTGTACGGCGTCTATTCAGGATCTTCTATCTTTCATAGTCTCTGTTGAGAAGTCAGGTGTAATTCTAATTGGTTTGACTTTATATGTTACATTACCTTTTTCTCTTACTGCTTTTAGTATTATTTCTTTGTTCTGAACACTTAGCGTTTTGACTATTATGTGTCAGAAAGAATATTTTTTGATCCAGTCTATTTGGAGTTCTGTATGCTTCTTTTATGCTCATGGTCATCTCATTCTTAAGGGTAGGGAAGTTTCTATGATTTTGATGAAGATATTTACTGTACCACTTAGTTGATATTCTTTGCCTTAGGTTTGGTCTTCTCATTGTGTCCTGGACCTCCTGGAAATTTTTGGTTAGGAGCTTTTTGGTTTTTGCATGTTCTCTGACTGTTTTGTCTATGTTTACAATGTTGTCTTCGGCTCCAGAGATTCTATCTTTTATCTCTTGTATTCTGTTAGAGATTCTTGTATCTGTGACTTCTGATTTCTTCTTTAGGTTTTCCATCTCTAGGGTTGTCTCTTTTTGTGTTTTCTTTATTGATTCTATTTCCATTTTCACTTCCTTCATCTCTTCGGTTCTGTTTTTCTGTAGTTATTTAATTTCTTTTAGTGTTGTGTGTGTGTGTGTGTGTGTGTGTGTGTGTGTGTGTGTGCATGTGTGTGTGTGTGCATTTTCTCTTTAAAAGATTCTATTTCATTATGGTTGTCCTCCTGTACTTGTTTAAGAAAGTTATTCATGCTCTTCTCAAAGATCCCCATCATAATCTTGAGGTATGATTTCAGGCCCAAGTCTACTTTTTCTATCATGTTTTGCAATCCACTACTTGCTGTAATAAGAGAATTGGTTCTTAAGTTGCCAGGTTGTCTTTGTTTTCATTGCTTAAGTTCTTTCTTTGTTTCTCTTGCTGTCTTGTTGTCTGTACTTATCTATGGTTTTGTTGTCAGTGATTGGTACCTGTCTCTACCATTGACTTGAGGGTCTGTGGGTTCAGGAAGAAAACTGCTTCTGAGTATTTGTCTTTTTGTGGGCCAATACTGAGTTCTGGTAGCAGTGATTCAGCTCTGTCCTTGTGGTCTCAGGTGTGGGAGCTCTTATGAAGCTGTTCTGGAAGCTCAGCCCTGTGCCCACAGGTCCTGAGTACCACTGGCATGGGCCTGGCTCTTTCTCTAGGCCACAGTGGATCTTTTTTCTGATAGCACAGTACATTCTGCTTTCTGAGGACTCCCAATTTGCTCTCCCTTGGCCTATATGTCAGACTCCACTCTGTTCCAGGTGTAAGAGGGTCTGTAGAGCTGAACTTCAAGCACTGCTTTCCCTTGCAAACCACGGCTCCTACTGACAAGGGTCTCTGCCTTACTGTGGGCCTGTAACTCTAGACTTTAAGCCAGGGCTTTTGGAGCAGATTCCAATTTCCTATGCCAGAGCTTATTCTCCACTGCACTGGAGGGTCATGTTTTCCTTGTGCTCCACTAGCCCTCTCTGTGGTTTGGTTTTTCACAGTGTAGTCTCACCATATCTGTGTCTATGGATCTCTGCTATTCCATGTACCAAAAAGACCAAGTGTTTGTTCTGCACCCACGGCCCCATCAAGTGGATCCCAGGTCTCTATACCAGAGTTTCAGCTCCACTGAACCAACCAGACAGCCGCATTTTCCCAGTACTCTGCCTAGCCCTCTCTGTACTTTGATTACTCACAATGCAGTCACACCAGGACTGTGTCCCTGGATCTCTGCTGTTCCAGGTGTCAAAGGACCTGAGCATTTGTTCTCCACCCATGGCCCTTCTGGGTGAACACAGTTCCCATGCCAGAGTTTTGGTTCCAGTGACCGAGAAGGCCTAGTTTTCCATATCTCTGCTTAGCCCTCTCTGTGATTTGGTTACTCACAGTAAGTTCTCACCAGGCCTGTGTCTCTGTATTTCCACTGTTCCAGGTACCAAAGGGACCAAGCATTTGATCCACACCCATGGGCCTTCCAGGAAGATACCTATGCCCTATGCCAGAGGTCTGGCTCCACTGAAACAGAGGGCCTGTTCCCAATTTTAAAAGCATTGAGTCTCTGGAGTCTAACGTCTTGATTTCTTTGTATATATTGAATACTAGCACTCTATCAGATCTAGGATTGGCAAGGTAATTTCCTAAACTGTTGATTATCATTTTGTTTCATTGTCAGTGATATATGCCTTTCAGAAAAGTTGCAATTTTATGACCTTAGACAATCATTTGTCAATTGTTGATCATAGAGCATAAAACATTGGTGTTCTTTTCTGGAAACTTCACCCTGTGCAATGTGTTCTAGGATCTTCCACACTTATTATTCTATTGGTTTCTGTTAAAGTTCTTGATGAACATGGGCTTGAGTTTTGTATAAGGAGCTAGGAATAAATCAATTTGCAATTTTCCACATGCACTCCACAAAATAAAATAAAACTATTTGTTAAAAAATGCTTGCTTTTATCCCACTGAATTTTTTAGCCCCTAAGTCAAAGATGATGTCACCATAGGTGTGTAGGTTTATTTCTGAGTCTTTAATTCTAATCCACTGATATTCCTTCTGGAACTGTACCTGTACATTACAGTTTTATCACTATTATTCTGGAATACAGCTTGAGTTTAAGGAAGGAGATGTTCATAGTTTTATTCTTGCTGAGAATAGTTTTAAATATCCTGGGGATTTTTATTATTCTAAATGAATTTGCAAACTGCTCTTTCAAAGTTTGTTAAGCATTAAGTTGGAATTTTGATAGGGATTGCATTGGATCTCTAGATTGCTTTCAGAAAGAAGGCCATTTTTGTGATATTAACTATACCAGTCCATAAGCATGGGAGATCTTTCCATCTTCTGAGATTTTTTTATTGATTTTTTCAGAGACTTGAAGTTCTTGTCATAAAAATCTTTCACTTGCTTGGTAAGAGTCAAACCAAGTTATTTTATATAATTTGTGACTATTGTGGAGGCTGTCATTTCTATAATTTCTTTCTCAGCTTGTTTATTCTTGGAATAGGAGAACGCTACTTATTTGTTTGAGTTAATTTTATATCCAGCCACTTTATTGATGTTGCATATTAGGTTTAACTGTTCTTTGGTGTAATTTTTTAGGTCACTTAACTATACTGTCATATCATCTTCAAATAAAAGTATTTGACTTGTTCCTCTTCAATTTGTGTCCCTTTAATATTACTTTGTTTTATAATTGCTTTGTCTAGAATTTCAAGTACTATGTTGAACAGATATAAGAGAGTGGGCAGGCCACCTGGACCAGCAGTTCCCAGGGATAAAAGCCTGGTGAAATTGGGATCTGAGTAGCCAGGGGGCAGAGAGATCTCTGTCAAGTGCGCACGTAAAGCGCTCCCCTGCCCTGCCTGATCTAAGCCCAGGAACCCAGCATTGGGACCTCTGTTCCCACTTGGCGGCTTTGGGGTGCAGAACAGGACTCAGCCAATCTGCCACCTAGACCAGCAGTTTCCAAAGGTAAAGGCCTGGTGAGAAGGGGATCCAAGTAGCCAGGGGGCAGAAAGATTTTAGCCTAGTGCACACAGAAAGTGCGCCCCTGCCCTGCCTGATCTAGGGATCAGGAACCCAGCATTGGGACCTCTGTTCCCACTCAGCAGCTTTGGGGCGCAGAATAGGGCTTGAACAAACCTCCACCTGGACGAGCGGAGATCCAGGGACACAGGCCAAGTAGAAGGGAAAGGCAAGAACATGTCACTAACAACAAGAAGGCAAGAGGAAAGTGAAAGAGCTTATCCAAGGGAAACCAAGACAAACTTGTAACACCAGTACCCAGCAGCATCACAGCAAACAGCAGAATGACAAACACTCCAGAAAAAAGAAGACGCAAACCTAAAATCATACCTCAAGATGCTGATAGAGATCCTTAAACAGGAAGGGGAGGAAAAGCAAAAAGAATCAGAACTTTTAAAGAGGAAACAAGAAAAACACTCAAAGAAAAGGAACCAGAGAAAAACAGAACCAAAGAAATGAAGGAATGGAAGAAGGAATTTAAACAAAAATAGATGCAATAAAGAAAACACTACCAGAGATAACCCTAGAAGTAGAACACCTAAAAAAGAAATCAAGAGTCACAGATGCAAGCATTTCCAACAAACTACAAGAGATGGAAGAGAGAATCTCAGAGGACGAAGACAACATTGAAAATGTAGACAAAACAGTCGGAGAAGATGCAAAAACCAAAAAGCTCCTAACCCAAAATGTCCAAGAGATCCAGGACACAATGAGAAGACCAAACCTAAGGATAATAGGAATAGAAGAGAGAGAAGAGTATCAACTAAGAGGCACAGTAAATATCTTCAACAAAATCGTAGAAGAAAACTTCCCTACCCTCAAGAATGAGATGACCACGAGCATAAAAGAAGCCTTCAGAACTCCAAGTAGATTGGACCAGAATAGAAATTCCTCCTGACACATAATAATCAAAACACCAATTGCCCAAAGCAAAGAAAGAATACTAAAAGCAGTAAGTTTTCCCTTACAGACAGACCAATCAGAATCACACCCGAATTCTCAACAGAGACTATGAAAGCTAGAAGAGCCTGGAAAGACATCATGCAGACTCAAAAAGAGCGCAAGGGCAGCCCAAACAGCTATACCCAGCAAATCTATCTGTCACCATAGATGGAGAGATGAAGTTATTTCAAGGCAAATCAAAATTTTACACAATATCTAACCACAAACCCAGCACTACGACGAATTACAGGTGGAAAACAAAATAAAATGAGGGGAACTACATCTTAGTAAAAACAAGAAAACTCCTAAGAAAGTAAACCAAAAGAAGAAATAGACACAGATAACCTCAAACTACAAAAGCAATAACAGCAGGAAACAGCAACGACTATTTTTTGATATCTATTAACATAAATGAACTCAACTCCCCTATAAAGAAACATAGGCTATCAGACTGGATACACAAACAAAATCCAGCATTTTGCTGCCTACAGGAAACTCATCTCAGAGACAAAGACAGACAATATCTCAGAGTAAAAGTTTGGGGAAAAAATTCCAAGAAAAGAGCCCCAAGAAGCAAGCTGGAGTGACTATTCTAATATCGAATAATGTAAATTTTCAAAAAAAATTATCAAAAAAGGTAAGAAAGGACACTTCTTATTCATTACAGGAAAAATCTGTCAGGAGAAACTTTCAATTAAAACATATATGCTCCAAATACAAAAGCACCCACATTCATAAGAGAAACCCCACTAAAGCTCAAAAATACATTTCACCCCACACAATAATAATGGGAGACGTTTATACCCAACTCTCACCAATGGACAGATTATGAAAAGAGAAACTGAACAAGAACAAGGACACTGTAAAACAGGCAGAGACTTTGAACCAACTGGAATTAATATATATCTACAGAACATATCATTCTAGAGTAAAAGAATACACCTTCTTCTCATCACCCCATGGCACCTTCTTAAAAATTGACCACATAATTGGACACAGAAAGAGCCTCAATCGATATAAGAAGATTGAAATACTCCCATGCATCCTCTCAGATCACCATGGTCTACGGCTGGGCTTTAACAAGAACAAAGACAACAAAAAGCCCACATACACATGGAAACTAAACAAGCTCTGTTAAAAGATAGCAGGGTCACGAAATGGCAGCAGGTAAAGGCTAAAAAACTGGTGAGTAGGAGAGCTAGGCAGCCAGAGAGCAGAGAGATCTCTGCAGAGTGCACACGGAAAGTGCACCCCTGCCTTGCCCTGCCTGATCCAGCGACCAGGAACAGAACTTTGGAACTTCTGTTTCCACCCGGCAGTGACTTCAGGTCGCAGAACAGAGCCCAGCCCATCTGCCACCCGGAACAGCAGCTCATAAAGGCTGAAAACCTTATGAATATAAGATCTAGGCATCCAGGAAGCAGAGAGAACTTTGCAAAGTGCAAACGGAAAGTGCACCCCCCACCTTGCCCTGCCTGATCCAGCAACCAGGAACAGAACTTTGGAACTTCTGTTCCCACCCGGCAACTCTGAGACATAGAACAGGGCTCGGCTCTTCTGCCACCTGGACCAGTGGAGATCCAGGGACACAGACCAGATACAAGGGAAAGGCAAGAACATATCACTGACAACAAAATGGCAAGAGGAAAGCAAAAGAGTATATCCCAAGTAAACCAAGACAACATGGCAACACCGGAACCCAGCTCTCCCATAACAGCAAACATCGGAATGCCAAACACTCCAGAAAAAGAAGACAAAGACCTGAAATCATACCTCAAGATGCTGATAGAAATACTTAAACAAGAACGGAAGGAATAGCAAAAAGATTCAGAAGCTTTTAAAGAAGAAGCAAGAAAAACACTCAAAGAACTCAAAGAACTATTGAAAAACACAACCAAAGAGACGAAAGAATAGAAGAGGGAATTTAAAACGGAAATTGACACAATAAAGAAAACACTAAAAAAGATAACCCTAGAAGTAGAGCACCTAAAAAAGAAATCAAGAGTAAAAGAAGCAAGCATTTCCAACAGATTACAAGAGATGGAAGAGAGAATCTCAGAGGCAGAAGACAACATTGTAAACATAGACAAAACAGCCAGAGAAGATGAAACACCAAAAAGCTGCTAAACCAAAATGTCCAGAAATTCCAAGACACAATGAAAAGACCGAAACTAAGGATAATAGAAATAGAAGAGGGAGAAGAGTATCAACTAAGAGGCACAGTAAATATCTTCAACAAAATCATAGAAGAAAACTTCCCTACCCTCAAGAACGAGATGACCACGAGCATAAAAGAAGCCTTCAGAAATACAAATAGGTTGGACCAGAAAAGAAATACCTCCCAACAAATAATAGTAAAAACACCAATTGACCGAAGCAAAAAAGAATACTAAAAGCAGTAAGGGAAAAAGGTCAGGTAACATATAAAGGCAGGCCAATCAGAATCACACCCGAGTTCTCAACAGAGACAATGAAAGCTAGAAGAGCCTGGACAGACATCATGCACACCCTAAGAGAGCACAAGTGCCAGCACAAGCTCCTATAACCAGCAAAACTATCAATCACCATAGATGGAGAGATGAAGATATTTCAAGAAAAATTAAAATTTACACAATTTCAGACAAAAAACCCAGCACTACAATGAATTATTAGTGGAAAACTCAATACAATGAGGGAATATACAGCCTAGTAAAAACAAGAAACTCCGAAACAAGAAAACCAAAAGAAGAAAAAGACACAGACAAAACTCAACCCACAAAAGCAATAATGGCAGGAAACAGAAACAACTATTTCTTGATATCTATTAACATAAATGGACTCAACTTCCAAATAAAAATACATAGGCTATCAGACTGGATACATAAACAAAATCTAGCCTTTTGCTGCATACAGGAAACTCATGTCAAAGACAAAGACAGACACTATCTCAGAGTAAAAGGGTGGGAAAAAAAACTTCCAAGCAAACAGCTCCAAGAATTAAGCTGGAGTGGCTATTCTAATATCGAATAAAGTAAATTTCCAACCAAAAGTTATCAAAAAAGATAAGGAAGGACACTTTCTACTCCCAATCCTTAACATATATGCTCCAAATAAAAAAGCACTCACATTCATAAAAGTAACCCTACTAAAGCTCAAAAAAATACATTTCACCCCACACAATAATACTGGGAGTCTTTAATACCCCACTCTCACCAATGGAGAGATCATGGAAACAGAAACTGAACAAGGACACTGCAAAACTAACAGAGACTTTGAGCCAACTAGAATTAATAGCTATATACAGAACATATTATCCTAAAGTAAAAGAATACACCTTCTTCTCACCACCCCATGGCACCTTCTCAAAAATTGACCACATAATTGGACACAGAACGATCCTCCATCGATATAAGAAGATTGAAATACTCCCATGCATCCTCTCAGATCACCATGGTCTACAGCTTGTCTTTAACAACAACAAGGACAACAAAAAACCCACATACACATGGAAACTAACAACGCTCTGTCTGTTAAACTATAGCAGGGTCAAAGATGAAATAAAGAAAGAAATTAAGGATTTTCTAGTATTCAACAAAAACGAAAACACAACATACCCAAAACTATGGGATGCAATGAAAGCAGTATTGAGAGGAAAACTCATTGACATAAGTGCTTCCAAAAAGAAACTGGAGAGAGCTTACATCAGCAACCTGACAGCACAGCTAAAAGCCCTAGAACAAACAGAAGCAAATATACCCAAAAAGAGTAGACGACAAGAAATAATCAAAATTAGGGCAGAAACAGACCAAATAGAAATAAAAAGAACCATTGAAAAAATCAACAAAAGCAAGAGTTGGTTCTTTGAGAAAATCAACAAGATTAATAAACCCCTAGCCAGGTTTACTAGAGGGCAAAGAGAGTATCCAAATTAACAAAATCAAAAAGGAAAGTGGCGACATAACAACTGAAACTGAGGAAATTCATGAAATCATCAGAGCCTACTACAAAAAATTATACTCCACAAAATTAGAAAGTCATCAAAAGTCTCCTTACCAAAAAAAGCCCAGGTCCAGACAGGTTCAGTGCAGAATTTTATTAGACATTTATTGCGGATATAACACCAATACTCTCCAAACTATTCCAAAAGATAGAACCAGATGGAATACTACCTAACTAATTTTTTTTTGGCTACAATAACTCTCGTTCCTAAACCACACAAAGACCCTAAAAGGAAAGAGAACTTCAGACCAATCTCACTTATGAACATTGATACAAAAATACTCAACAAAATCCTTGCAAACCGAATCCGAGAACACATCAAAACAATCATTCATCATGACCAAGTAGGCTTCATCCCCAGGAGGCAGAGATGGTTTAATATAAGGAAATCCATCAATGTAATCCACCATATAAACAAACTCAAAGATCAAAATCACATGGACATCTCACTAGATGCTGAGAAAGCATTTGACAAAATTCAACACCCCTTCATGTTAAAAGTCCTGGAAAGGACACAAATCCAAGATCCATACTTAAACATAATAAAAGAAATATACAGAAAACCAACAGCCAACATCAAACTTAATAGCGGGAAACTTGAAGCAATCCCACTAAAATCAGGGACTGGACAAGGCTGCCCACTCTCCTCCTACCTATTCAACATAGTACTAGAAGTCCTGGCTGGAGCAATTAGACAGCAAAAGGAGATCAAGGTGATACAAAAAAGAAAGAAAGAGATAAAAAATCACTCTTTGCAGATGACAAATAGGGTACTTAAGTGACTTCAAAAATTCGACCAGAGAAATCCTACAGCTGATAAACAAGTTCAGCAAAGTGGCTGAATTCAAAATTAACTCAAACAAATCAGTAGCCTTTTTATACTCAAAGGACAAAGAAGTGGAGAAAAAAATTAGGGAAAAGGTACCCTTCACAATAGTCACAAAAACTATGAAATACCTTAGTGTGACTCTAACTAAGCAAGTGAAGGACCTTTATGACAAGAACTTCAAACCTCTAAAGATGAAAATTGAGGATGATCTCAGAAAATGGAAATATCTCCCATGCTCCCGGATTGGAAGGATCAACATTGTAAAAATGGCCATCCTACTAAAAGCAATTTTCAGATTCAATGATATCCCCATCAAAATTCCAACCCTGTTCTTCATTGAGTTGGAAAGATCAATGTGCAATTTCATATGGAACAACAAAAGACCAAGAATAGCAAAATCCATCCTCAAATCAAGAAAACGTGTGCGGGAATCACTATCCCTGACCTCAAGCTATATTACAAGGCAATTTGGCTGAAAACTGCATAGATCTGCTACAGAAATAGGCATGTGGATCAATGGAATAGAATAGAGAATCCAGAAATGAGCCCTCACATATATGGTCACCTGTTTTTTGACAATGGAGTGGTAAACATTCGATGGAAAAAGAACAGTCTTTTCAACAAATGGTGCAGGTCCAAATGGCACTAAGCATGCAAAAGAATGAAAATGGACACTTTCTTATCTCCTTGTACAAAGCTCAAGTGTAAGTGGATCAAAGATCTCCACATTAAACCAGATACACTAAAACTATTAGATGAGAAAGTAGGGAAAACCTTAGAACACATAGGCACAGGAGAAAATTTTCTGAACAAAACACCAATGGCTCAAACTCTAAGGTCAAAGATTAACAAAAGAGACTTAATGAGATTGCAAAGTTTCTGTAAGGCTAAAGACATTGTCAAGAATACAACACTGCAGCCAACAGAATGGGAAAAGATCTTTACCAACTCCACATCAGATAAAGGCATAATATCCAAGGTATACAAAAAACACAAAAAGCTAGACACCAGAGAATCAAACAACCCTATTAAAAAATGGGGTACAGAGCTAAACAAAACGTTCTCAGTTGATGAATATTGAATGGCTTTGAAACATCTGAGGAAATGCTCTACATCCTTAAGCCATCAGGGAAATGCAAATCAAAACAACACTGAGTTTCCACCTCACACCACTCAGATTGGCCAAGATCCAAAACTCGGATGACAGCAGATGCATGCGAGGTTGCGGAGAAAAAGGAACACTTCTCCACTGTTGGTGGTGTGTAAACTTATACAACCACTCTGGAAATCAGTCTGGCGATACCTCAGAAAATTGGACATAGTACTATTGAAGACTCAGCTATTCCACTTCTGGGCATATACTCCAGAGATACTTTAATACACAACTAAGATATATGCACCACAATGTTTATAGCAGCTCTATTTATAATAGCCAGAAGCTGGACAGAACCCAGATGTCCTTCAGTAGATGAATGGATACAGAAATTGCGGTACATTTACACAATGCAATACTACTCAGCCACCAGAAACAATGACTTAACCAAATTCTTAAGAAAATGGCTGCATCTATAGAATATCATCCTGAGTTAGATAACCCAGTCACAAAAGAACAGACATAATATGCAGTCACTGATAGTGTGATGCTAACCCCAGAGGCTTGTACTGCCCCAGAAACAACTCACAGACTGTATCAAGTCCAAGAAAAAAAGAAAAGTAAACAAAACAAAACAAAAAGTCATGCACAATCCTTACCCACCAAGAACTATTGACAATTTCCGGGTTGCACCCTGTATGACATGTACTGTTTGCTTATTGTAAAAAAAAAATCTTTACACACCAAGAAAACTTTGACTATTTCTATGTTGCATCTTCTTTTACATGTACTTTATGCTCATTGTAACGAGTGGGATTTTGATCACACTATCAACCCTTTAAAAAAAAGTACTGATAAAAATGTATTGTATACTTTTATGCAAAAAATGCTTAAAATCTATACATTTGTCTTTGTTTTTTAAAATAAAGATGTTAAAAAAATAAATAAATGATCCTCAATATGCATAACTGTCCTTATTAGAGATCAGAACACAACATGCACAGAGAATACTATGCGTGGTTAGGTAGAAAAGGTTATTTTCTATTAGGCAAGGACAGAGACATTGAAAGAAGTGAATACTACAGAGATTGGAGGTGTTCATCCTTAAAAATTGTGAGAAAAATGTTATTTTTGTGTCAATAACTTGCAATATATAGTTGTAATAATTCTAGCAAACTAATGGAGTGATTTTCTGGCAAATTGCTATTGTCTCCTTCCTTCCTTCATTCCTTCCTTCCTTCCTTCCTCCCTTCCTTCCTTCCTTCTTTCCTCCTTCCATTTCTCCCTCCCTCCCTTTCTTTTTTCCTATCTCTTCCTTCTTTTCTTTCTCTCCCTTTCTGTGCTCCCTCACTTTCTTTCCTCTCTCCCTTTCTTTCCTCCCTCCCTTTCTTTCTTTCTTTCTTTCTTTCTTTCTTTCTTTCTTTCTTACTTACTTTCTTTCTTTACTTCTTTAGTGAGAGTTTGGTGCTGCTGTAATAAATGTACTAGTTTGTACCTGCAAATAAAAAAAGTATACTTGTGGCTTCATGGAACTGGGTAGTTTGGGTTTTGTTTCCAAATTGTGTAATATTTTGAAGGCTATTGGTATTAGGTCTTCTTTGAAAATCTGACAGCATTCTGTTCTATACCAATCTGGTTCTTGGATTTTCAGTTTTGTGACTTTTAATGGCTGCTTCTATTTCTTTAACAGTATGGAATTGATTAGATTGTTTATCTGATCCTGAATTAACTTAAGCACCTGATATCTGTCTAGAAATGTGTTCATTTCATACAGATTTTCCAGTTTTGTGAGTTTAGGCTTTTGTAGCAAGATCATATAATTTTTTTTAAAATTTCCTCAGTTTTTGTTGTAATATCTACCTTCTCATTTCTGATATTGTTAATTTGGATACTGTCACTGTGCCCTCTAGTCAGTCTTGCTAAGTGTTTATCTACCTTGCTGATTTTCACAAAGAATCGGTCCATGCGTTTGTTGATTCCTTGTATAGTTATTTTTGTTTCTACTTAGTTTATATCAGTCCTGAGTATATATATTTTGCTGTGTTAATTTCTCTTGAGTATATTTGCTTCCAATTGTTCTAAAATTTTCAGTTGTGCATTCAAGCTGTGAGTGTATACTCTCTCAAGTTTCTTTTGAAGACACCAAGAGCTATGAGTTTCATCTTATCATTACTCTCATTGTGTCTCATAAATTTTGGTATGTTGTGCATTCAACTTCATTAAATACTAGAAAGCCTTTAATTTCTTTATTTTTTCCTTCAACAAGTTATCATTGAGTAGATATTTCTTCAACCTTCATGTGTATGTTTGCTTTATGTTCTTTTCTGTTGTTATGGAAAATTACTCAAAGTCCACAGTGATTTTATAAGATGCATTGTATTAATTCTATTTCCTTGTATTTGCTTAGCCCTCTCTTGTGATGAATTAAAGGGTCAAATTTTTGAAGGAACCATGAAATTCTGAGAATATTGTATATCCTTATGTTTTAGGTAAAATGTTTTGTAGATATCTGTTAAATCCATTTGGTTCATAATTTCTGTTAGTTTTTACTATGTCTCTGTGTGGTTTCTGTTTCCACAATCTGTCTTTTTTGAGAGTGAAATATTAAAGTCTACGACCATTATTGTGTTGTGTGCAATGTGTGCTTTGAGCAATAGTAAAGTTTCTTTTATGAATGTTGGTGCCCTTGCATTTGGAACATGGATGTTCAGAATTGAGAGTTCACCTTGGAAGATTTTTCTTTTGATGGCTATAATGTGTTCTTTTTTCATAAATTTTGGTAGAAAGCTGATTTTAATCAATATTAGAATGGCAATTCCAGCTTGTTT
Organism: Micromys minutus; assembly: GCF_963924665.1. NCBI lineage: Eukaryota > Metazoa > Chordata > Mammalia > Rodentia > Muridae > Micromys > Micromys minutus. The sequence continues at coordinate 21,412,839 of NC_137971.1, forward strand.
CTTGCAAAAACTTGCTTGAAAATTTATTTAAGCATTTAACACTGAGTTTCTTGTCTGTCCCTGTCACTGAAATGTGTTTTCTGTGGGCAGCAAAATGCTGGGTCCGGTTTATTTAACTTTTGATGTAGTTTATGTCTTTTTATTTTGGGATTAAGTCCTCCGATGTTAAGGAATATTAAGGAAAAGTGACTGTTGTTTCCTGTTGTTTTTGTTTTAGAGGTGGAAGAAAACATGATTTTGAGGCTCACTAATTTATCTTGTCTGGGTGTTGATAAAGCAACAGTGCTCTCTTGCTAATGCCCTTCAATGTTCGTATAAAAATAACACAACATCATGTTTGGACATACACACAGACATACTAAAAAATACAGGCAAATACACATACACACACAAGCACACAAACACACACACATACACATACACACATACACAGTTTTTTGTCTTTGCAGGAAAGCACTTTAGCAAACAATATTCATCTAGAAATTCCTCTTTCATTTTTTATGCTTCTTTTTTATTTGACCCACAAAGTTGTATTAGAATCAAGGTACAATTACCCAAGTTAATTATAATTGTTATTGACTAGGAAATTATTTTATGATAATTATAATTTAAGGTAAAATTTTATTTTAACTACAGAATGGATAAACATAGCACAAAGGATCATGCATCTGTGAAATCAAAGCGAAAATAAAAGAGTATTTGAGCTACAACTCTAGAAATTTTATGTACTTGCTGGATCTTGAGAAAAGAGGGTTATCTGAGCCAGGATAGAATATATATGGAAGGAGGTAAATGAAGATGAGAATGAAATTGAAGAGAGTAACACCATAGTGTTCAGAAAGTCTGATCTCTTTAAAAAGGAATGAAGCAGAGCTGGTAGGTTGGTGGGACAGAGGCAAATCCATTCACCACTGGGGTTGTGTCAATATCTCTTGGGTGAACAAGAGTTTTCAGTTTAAAGTTCTGTAATATGATTGTCAGGAATAAAAACAACTCCATGTGGGCCAGGCCCTCTCCAGCACAAATTCGTTTTCCTAGAAAAAAAAAAAAAAAAAAAACAGTCTTAGAAGATTACCATCTCAGATTATTAAATGTGCAGAACACTGTACTTTCAACTGACACAAGAATTAATGAAGGCATTATGAGTCTTTGTATATGTGGTTAGACAGATGGCTAGGTGAAAGGACAACTAGACAGTCAAATATAGAATAAATTTGTTTTCTAGATAACATATCATCTTGAGAATTACATTGTTCAAAAATACTTTTTAGCAAGGTGTGGTTGTTTACATTTATAATCAAACTGTGGGAGACTCATGAAGAAAAATTCTGTATTTATTATGAAAATCAAACCCAAGGAAAGAAGCTACAAATCTAAAAGCAGTTCATACACCACATGTTAATATTCAAAATTCATTATTTTCAGCTTTACTGTAAAAGAAGAGGTCTCTCAGTGATCACTGAGGACATTCTGGCACAAATACAATGTCTCCATCATTTCATAATGATTTTTCTTTTTTCTTCATTAAAAAAACATATAAATGTCCTGATCTAATGTTTACCCTTGGATATGTAGGCTTATCTTATGATTCTCTGTTATCCATGACATGAACTGAATATAAAGCCAATTATTAGAATGATAATATATTTTCCCATTTTAAATATTAAGGTTTCACTAAGAAATTTGCTAATTTCTTCACAATAACCTAGAAAATGGGAGGATTTCTCATTGCCCTGTCCAGTGGCAACTTTAAAAGTACAGTTCACTTATGTGACTGGCAAGGGTACTTGAGGCTCTCTGCTGATGATTTTCTATATTTTTGAGACTCAGTATTGTCCTAACTGAACATGAAGGTGAGTGTCACAGCAAAAAAAAATGGGTTTAAATTCTGATGCATTCATTTCTATGGTGACAGAGTAAAGTGTAAATGAAGTTTGCATTCTAGGATTAACACTGAGAAGTGGATAGGTATGCTGCTGATTGGGCATAAACTGCAACTCTACCCACAATTCAGAGCCACTGTTAAGTCTCCACAGATTTTCATGTCACTGAAACCATGGAAATGAGTTTCTATTACCTGTTGAGAAAGGCCTGAAGTAGTCACTTTTCTTAAAGTCTCCATTGGCATCTAGAAAGTGTCCAGGGTCAAACGTCTCTGGGTTGGGGAACTCCTTACTGTCATGCAGCACTGATGTCAGTGATGTTATTACTGTTGTTTCCTGGAACAACACACAAAAGTAAAACAAGATATGAAAAAACCATAGGGCTTAAGTATGCAGGAACATATCCAAATTCACCTTCTGCTCCTCAGAAGTGGCTAAATACATAAAACAGCAGTGACATTTAGATGCACATAGTAGGGACAGGCACAATAAGTCTGAGTCCAGTTACACTGACATGGCCAAATGGCCTTCCAGTAATATTTCACATGAGCAGTAGAAATAAAATTTCTGAGTCTCTTTTTTTCTTCTAATATTTTATTGGATATTCTCTGCATTTACTTTTCAGATGTTATCCCTTTTCTTCAATTCCGTTTCTGATCTCCCTTTCATTGTCTCTATGAAGATGCTCCATCTCCAAACTACTCTATCCCACATCAGCTCCTTTGTGTTCTTCTAAACAGGGAGAATGAATCTCCACCAGAACAAAAGCCTCTTCTCCCATCGATGTCAGAAAATGCTATCCTCTGCTGCATATGCTTATGGGACTATTGGTCTCTCCATGTGTACCCATTGGTTGGTATTTTAGTCCTTGGGACTGTGGTGGGTTTGGTTAGTTGATCATCTTGTTCTTCCTATATGACTGCAGAACTTTTCAGCTCCTTCAGTCTTTTCCCTACCTCTTTCATTGTGGTCCTTGTGTTCAGTCTGTTGATTAACTGCTTGCATTTTCCTCTGTATCTGTATGGCTCTGCCAGAGCCCCTAAAAAATCTTCCACTCAGGTTCTTGCCAGTAAGCACTCTTTGGCATCAACAATAGTGCTTGGGTTTATTGGGTGCACATGGAGTGTATCTCCAGGTAAGGCAGTCTCTGGGTGATCTTTTCTCCTATCCCTGCTCCTCTGTCCTTTTATTTCCTACAATGAAGGTTTTTTCTTTCTTCTAAGATATACTGAAATATCCACATTCTGGCCTTCCTTCTATTTGAATTTCATAAGTTTTGTGAATGGATTTTTGGGTTTCCGAGCATTCGGTGCTAGTATCAGCCTATAAGGTGAATACATACCATGCATGTTCTTTTGTGAATGGGTTACCTCACTCAGGATGGTAGATTCAAGTTCCATGCATTTGCCTAGGAATGAAGTTATTGTTTTTAATAGCTGAGTAGTACAAGGTTGTGTACATATACTACAATTTGTTTATCCATTCCTCTTTTGAAAGACATCTGGATTCTTTGTAACTACTGTATATTATAAATAAAGCTCCCATGAACATGCTGGAGCATGTATCCTTGGTAGATTTTGGAGCTACTTTGGGGTATATTCCAAAGAGTGGTATAGCTGGGTCCTGAGGTGTTACTATGTCCAATTTCTGAGAAACCACTAGATTTATTTATAAATTTTATTTATTTATTTATGTATACCAGTTTACAATCCCACAAACAGTGCAGGAGTTCCTCTTACTCCACACCCTTGCCAGCATCTGCTGTCCACCTGAGTTTTTTATCTTATTCATTCTGACTGGTATGAAGTAAAATCTTAGTAATGTTTTAATTTTCATTGCCCTGATGACTAGAGATGATGGGCATTTCTTTAGAAGCTTCTCAGCCAGTCACTATTTCTAAGTAAAGAATTTTTGTTTAGATCTGTACCCCATATTTACATTGGATTATTTGATTATCTAGAGTCTAACTTCTTGAGTTCTTTCTTTATATTGGATACTAGCCCTTTATCAGATGTAGGATTGGTCAATTTTTTTTCTAAATCTGTTGGTGGCTGTTTTGTGTTTTTGACAGTGTCCTTTGCCTTACAGAAGCTTTGCAATTTCATGAGGTCCCATTCATCCATTTTTGATATTAGAGCATAAGTCATTGGTGTTTTGTTCAGGATATTGTCCCCTGTATCTCTGTGTTTTAAGCTCTTCCCGAATTTCTGTTCAATTAGTTTCAGTGTCCCTGGTTTTACATGGAGGTCTTTGATCCACATGTACATGAGCTTCGTACAAGGAGATAAGAATGGGTAAATTTGCATTCTTCTCCATGCTGACTGTCACTTGAACCAGCAGTCAGTTAAACCAGCACCATTTGTTATAGAGGCTGTCCTTTTTCCATTGATTGTTTTTAGTTCCTTTGTCAAAAATCGAGTGAACAAAGTGTGTGGTTGTATTTCTGAGTCTTTATTACTATTCCATTGACTTATTTGCCTGTCTCTGTACCAATACCATGTCGTTTTTGTCTCAGTTGATCTTTAATACAGCTTTAAGTAAGGGATGTTGATTCCCTCATGATTTATTTATTGTCAAGTATAATTTGGATATCCTGGGTTTTATATTATTCAAAATAAACTTGCAAATTACTCTTTCTAACTCTATGAAGGATTGCTTTGGAATTTTGATGGCGTTTGCATTGAATTTATAAATTGCCTTAGCAAAGATTGTCATTTTTACTAAGTTGATTCTCCCAGTCCATGAGCATGAGAGATCTTTCCATTTTCTGAGGTCTTCATCAATTTCCTTCTTCAGAGATTTGACATTCCTGTCATACAGATCCTTCACTTGTGTGGTTAGGGTCACCCCATGGTATTTTATATTCTTTGTTACTATTTTAATGGATGTTGATTCTCTAGTTTTTTTTTCTCAGCCTGTTTATCCTTTGATTAGAGGAAGGCTACAGAATTGGTCCGGTTAATTTTATATAAAGCCACATCGCTGAAGTTGTTTTCAGCTGAAAAAGTTCCGTGTAGCCTTTGGGGGTTCTTTAATGATACTGTTCTATCATCTGTACAAAGTGATATTTTAACTATTTCATTTCCAGTTTGTATTTCTATGACCACATTTTTCTGTCTGGTTGGTCTGATTAGTATTTCCAGTACTTTATTGAATAGGTAGAGAGAGAGTGGGTAGCATTATCTTGTCCCTGATCTTAGTAGGATTTCTTTAAGTTTCTCACAATTTATTTTGATGCTGGCTACTGTTTTTCTGCATATTGCTTTTACTATGTTTAAGTATGAGCCTAGAATTACTGATCTTTTCAAGACTTTTAACATGAAGGGGTGAAATTTTGTGTCAAATGCTTTTTAAGCATCTAGAGAGAGGCTCCTGTGTTTTTCTTTGACTTTGTTTATATAGTGGATTACATTGATAGATTTTCGTGTACTTATCCATCCTTGCATCCCTGCCATGAACTCTACTATATCATGGGTGAATGATCATTTTGATGTGCTTCTGGATTCAGAAAGTCCTGGCTGGAGCAATTAGACAGCAAAAGGAGATCAAGGAGATACAAATCGGAAAGGAAGAGATAAAAACATCACTCTTTGCCGATGACATGTTAGTGTACTTAAGTGACCCCAAAAATTCCACCAGAGAACTCCTACAGCTGATATACAAGTTCAGCAAAGTGGCTGGATACAAAATTAACTCAAACAAATCAGTAGCCTTCCTATACTCAAAGGACAAACATGTGGAGAAAGAAATTATGGAAAAGGTACCCTTCACAATTGTCACACAAACTATGAAATACCTTGGTGAGACTCTAACAAAGCAAGTGAAGGACCGGTACGACAAGAACTTCAAACCTTTAAAGAACGAAATTGAGGAGGATCTCAGAATATGGAAAGATCTCCCATGCTCATGGATTGGAAAGATCAACATTTTAAAAATGGCCATCCTACCAAAAGCAATCTACAGATTCGACGCAATCCCCATCAAAATTCCATCACAGTTCTTCATGTAATTGGAAAGATCAATGTGCAATTTCATATGGAACACAAAAGACCCAGAATAGCAAAATCCATCCTCAACAACAAGAAAATCACTATCAACAACTGCGGGAATCACTAACCCTGACCTCAAGCTATATTACAAGGCAATTGTGCTGAAAACTGCATGGTACTGGTACAGAAATCAGCATGTGGATCAATGGAATAGCACAGAAGATCCAGAAATGAGCCCTCACTTATATGGTCACCTGATTTTCGACAAAGGAGCTGTAAATATTCAATGGAAAAACACAGCCTATTCAACAAATAGTGCTGGTCCAACTGGCACTCAGCATGCAAAAGAATGAAAATAGACTCTTTCTTATCTCTTTGTACAAAGCTCAAGTGCAAGTGGATCAAAGATCTCCACATTAAACCATTTTGTACTGACAAAAATGTATTGTATAATTTTACACAAAAAATGCTTGAAATCTGTACATTTATCTTTGTTTTGTAAAATAAAGATGTTAAAAGAAACAAAGGTAAAAGAAAAAATTTTAAACATGTTTGCATAAAGGTATACAAATACATTTTTTTCAGTGCTTGGCTTTTTTTTTTTAAGGTTTGATACTCTGCATTAAGGTCTTGCTAGTTAAAATGAGCAAAAAGTACATGTAAAACAGGATGTAACCCAGAAGTAGTCAACGTTTTCTTGGTGTGTTAAGGATTGAGCATAAGGTTTTTTTTTTTTTGTTTTGTTTTGTTTTTTTTTTTTTTGTTTGTTTTCTTTTCTTTTGTTCTTGAACTTCACACAGTCTGTGAGTTGTTTCTGGGGCAGTCCGAGCCTCTGGGGTTAGCATCCCATATCAGTGACTGCATATTATGTCTGTTCTTTTGTGACTGGGTTATCTCACTCAGAATGATATTCTCTAGATGCAACCATTTTCTTAAGAATTTGGTTAAGTCATTGTTTCTGATAGCTGAGAGAGAGACATGAATTTTTGTCTTAGCACTGCTTTCATTGTATTCCATATGTTTGGATATGTTGTGCCTATATTTTAATTAATTTCTAAAAAGTAATTAATTTCTTTATTTATTTCTTCCTTGACCAAGCAATCACCAAGTAGAATATTATTAGCTTCTATATGTATGTGAGCTTTTTGTTGTTTTTGCTTTTGTTGAAGACCAGCCTTAGTCCATGGTGATGTGATAGGATGCATGCGATTATTTTGATGTCCTTGTATCTTTTGAAACCTGTTTTGTGACTGACTATATGGTCATTTTTGGAGGTGCCATGAGGTAATAAGAAAAAGGTATATTATTTTGTTTCAGGACGAAATGTTTTATAGACATCTTTTATATCCATTTGATTCATAACTTCTGTTAGTTTCACTGTGTCTCTGTTCAGTTTGTTTTTCAATGACTTGTCCATTGCTGAGAGTGGGATGTTGAGTTTTCCCACTATTATTGTGTGTGGTGCAATATATGCTTTGAGCTTTAGTAGAATTTCTATTATGAATGTGGATGCCCTAGTACTTAAAGTATAGATGTTCAGGATTGAAAGTTCATTTTGGTAATTTTTTTTTGATGAGCAAAAACTTTTCCTTGCTTGTATTTTGGATGACTTTTGGTTCAAAATATATTTTATTTGATATTAGGATGGCTATTACAGCTTATTTCTTCAATCTATTTGCTTAGAAAGTTTATTCCCAACTTTTTACTCCAAGGTAGTGCCTGTCTTTGATGCTGAGATGAGTTTGCAGTATGCAGCAAAATGTTGAATACTGTTTATGTATCCAGTCTGATACTCTATACCTTTTTATTTTGGAATTGAGTACACTGATATTAAAAGATAGTAAAGGTTAGTGATTTTTGTTTCCTGATATCTTTGTTGTTAGAAGCAGAATTATATTTGTGTGCCATTCTTATTTTTGGGTTTGTTGCAAGAAGATTAATTAATTGATTTTCCTAGGGTGGACTTTTCCTGATAGTGGGAGAGTTTTCGATCTATTATTTTTATAGTGTGTAATTGATGGAAAGATAATGTGTAAATTTGCTTTTGTACTAAAATATCCTCTCCATTTATGGTAATTGAGAGTTTTTCTGGTTATAGTAACCTGGGTTGGCATTTGTGTGCTTTTATGGTCTGTATGACTTCAGTTCAAGATCTTCTAGCTTTTATAGACTCTATTGAAAAGTCTGTTCTAATTCTTATTCGTCTGGTTTATATGTTACCTGTCCTTTTCCCTTAATGTTTTTAGTATTCTTTCTTTGTTTTGGACATTTGTTATTTTGACTATTATGTGTCGGGAAGAATTTTTTTCTGGCTCAATGTACTTGGGGTTCTGAGGACTTCTTGTATGTTTTTGGTCATCCCATTCTTTATGTTAAGGAAATTTTCTTCTAAAATTTGGTGAACATATTTACTTGGCCTTTCATTTGGGAATCTTCATTCTCACTGCAGGCAGGATGCCAGTCCTGATGAAGCTAACCAGGTCTGGCTTTTGTCTGGTTGCATACGCTTCTGATACTTGCTTCTCTTAATATTGACATTTATACCTCATCACATCTGACTCCATATACCTCATAAATATCAGTTGTCAAAAAGAATAGTTCATCAAGAGTTTCAGACAAATATCATGACCCAGTAGCAGTATGAAGGATGATAAGTTTAGCCTCAAGATAAGAATCTCATGGAATCTATCAGGAGATAAGTCATTCCTAACTATTCTTTCATTCTATTTGTGGTTTATATGAGTCTAAGGACATAAAGAAACAAAGTTTTGAATATTAGCAATAGATCTCAACTGTAAGAAGAAAAAACCATATCTCAAGAAAATATCATTTAGCTAAAGAGAGCAAACTGGTATCCTATAACTTATACCAAACCTGTCACTACACAGCAAGACCAATTATCACCTGGAAAGTTAGATCCATCATCTCCACATGATGTTAGTAACTAGAACACTGCCAGTGTGTTTTGCCCCACCTCCTGAAAAATAAGAGACTGCCCAGGAAATAGCATTGAGCTCTCTCTGAATAGAGTTGTCATCATAAACATTTGGATTTTTCATGTGTTATTTGTATTACCACATACTAAATCTGAAGTTTTTCATTGTCTTGGAAGTAATACTAAGTAACCATAAAAATTGAATAAGTAAAAACAGAACCACATCAGGGAAAATTTCAAATTAGTTTTAAGCACACTACTCCATTTTAGTATCAAAATTCTAACAAGTTTGAGGAAGAAAAAGTATGAACAGAGATTTCTTTTCATAGAAGCCATAGGCAATGGATGGCAGAACATATCCAATATACATACATGTTTCTAACATAAACAGTCAGGTGATAAAAAGTGAACAATGCATAGAAACATTAAAAGACTGCAGTGAGCAATTTGGAAAATAATGTAATGATATGTGAATAAATATATCAGAGTAAAGACACATATTCCTGGCCATAATTATATGTATTTGCTTCCAAAAGAATTGTCTCTTATATAGTTAAATAAATCAGACTAAAATGTTCATCTGATCAACATGACTGTATATTTATGAAACAACAAATTTGATAGAGAGATGTTAAAATTATGTTCTTTCATCCAAATGAGAAATAAGACCCATTGGAAATGGGTTTTCACATAACTCTCTACAATTCATTACAATGAAGAGGAACTAAAACCCAGGATACAGTAAGTACATAGAAGAGTGTTGGTTCACACAATACCTTCAAATTCCACATGCACTTACATGCATATCATTAGAAGCAATAATTTTACATTGAGATAACTATAAAATCAAGTAAATGAATAAATAATTGTTTCCATTAGGCAGATAAAAAATGTTAGGGGTACCTGGGGAAATAATAACAGAAAGATATTTATCATTTATGTAAAATATCAGAAGGTATTTGAGTGCTGCTTTATGGAAAACAAACATGGTATAGAGAAAATGAATATCCCTAAGAAATAAAGGAAGGACATTGATAAACTGAAGAATTTGGGATATATGTTATCCAAATTATAGATTTTTCTCACAATAATAAAAATTTTAGAAAAGACTTGGAAAATTGATAAAATATTGAAAAATTCACACAGAAATATTTATGTTTTGCAAAATGTAATATGGATGGCTGAAAATGTGGAAATTTCAATACAAGATATCTTACTTCCTGCAGTAGAGCTACTTCTGGGTCCTGAAGGAATGCAAAAATATATCAGAGGATTGGTACCACACTGTGAACATAGGACAATCAGTGAACCAGAGCAAAGGGGTACAGTAAAGTAGCAAGCTTACTTTTGGGATGAGGTAGTTCCTGAATTTAATATCACAGGTCACTGCATGGGGCAGGTTGATGGGAATGAGACTGATGAATCTCTGGACCTCATGAATCATGGCATCTGTGTAGGGCATCTGGCTCCTGTCCTACATACAGGGGCAGCGGTGTCTGCCAACCACACGCTCAATCTCTTCCTGGACTTTAGCTGGTTGGTCACAGAAAAAATCAAAGAAAGGGAAAAAATATGATATGTTTGTCAGAATGTAAAGCCATATATAGCTCCATACATGTGTGCCAAAAAACATTATGATTATAAAATTTATGTTTATGCATAAAACTATATAAAATACATTTATACAGAAATAATGTGTTCTGAATTAAATTACTATCCTTCTACATAGGTATTATGACAGATCAAAATATTCTTATTATTTTTTAGCCATAACAGCAAAGAAATTATAAATAATTGTTATAACAAAGCCCAAAGGTTTCTATCAATCAATACATTAGACCACATTATACTCAAGATCTCCTTGCATTTTGATGGCCACTATCCTTTTTAAAGATGCATTTGTGACCTGGCAAGTGATGGAAACGTTTCAGGAAGTTGAGTGTCTCTGATCTGTTTGCTGAGATATGACATAGTGTTAGGATTCAAACTCAAAACTCATTCCAGACCTGCATTTTTTTCTGGTTTTCACCTGTGCTGGGAGCAGAGCCTCTGCTCAAGATCCCAACACATTCAGCCACACCCCAGTGGCAGCTTGATTCCCCAGGTATTCTGATACATTCAGCATCACAAGTGAGACCCGCAAACCCCACTTCAATTTCTGGCAGAAAAGGGACTATAGATCCTGAACCCCAGACACCAGAACCTGGGATGAAGATACCCCACCCATCCAGAAACCTGTCATCTTTTTGGTTTGCAGCTGTAACAGGAATAGAAACTTGGCTATAGACTCCAAACACCTCAGCCCACACTGTAGTATCAGATCAATTCCAAGGGGTTATGATTCATCCAGCACCACAGGATGTATTCAGAGATATCGAGACTAAAGGCAAGGACAAGAACATAAGCAACTGAAACCAATACTGCTTGAAAACATCAGAACCCAGATCTCCCACCACAGAAAGCCCCTAATACTCCAGCACACCTATAAAGCAAGATTCAGATCTAAATTTTCATCTCATGAAGATGATAGAGGATTTAAAAAGTTCAAGAATAACTTCCTTAAGGAAATACAGGAGAACACAGGTAAATAGGTAGAAGTATTTAAAGAGGAAACATAGAAATTCCATAAAAAAATTCAGGAAAACACAAACAAATAAAGAAATAAAGATAACCATGCAGGATATAAAAATGAAAAAAGAAACATTAAAGGAAATCGAATAGAAGACCATCCTGGAGATTAAAAACCCAGAAAAGAGAACGGGAGAAACAACTGCATGCATTACCAATAAACAAGAGGAAGTGGAGAGAATCTCAGGTGTAGAAGATACCACAAAAGAAATTGACACAATAATCAACAAAAATACAAAGAATAAAAAGCTCCTAACTTTTTACTCTAAATTTTCAAGAAATCCAGAAAACAATGAAAAGACTGAACCTGAGAATAATATGTATAGAACAGAATAAAGATTCCCAACTCAGAAGGCTCACAGATGTCCTCAACAATATTGTAGCAGAAAACTCCCAAACATAAAGAAAAACATGCCCATAAACATATAAGAGGCCTACAAAACAATTACATAATAATTAAAAGACCAAATACACAAAAGTAAGAAAAAATATTGAAGGCAGTATGAAAAAGGTCATATAGCACATAAAGTCAAACCTATAAGAATTACACAAGATTCCCCAATAGAGGCTCTAAAAGACAAAATATCTTGGAAAGAGGTCATACAGACACTAAGATGGCTTCTTTCTCTGTAATAAATCTATCTGTGTCTAGTTGACACAAAATCAGTCAGAACAGTGACTTCTCAAAAATTTTCCACATAATTATACAGCAAACAAATCTCGACAAATAATAAGAACATAGAATTAATCCAATTCATTCTAACAGACCACTAAAGACTAAGGTTTATCTTCAATAAAACAACAGAAAGCTCACATATACATAGAATCTGTACAAATATCTACTTAATAATGACTTGGTCAGGGAAAAGGTAACTACCAAAATTAAATAATTTTTAGAGGTTAATGAAAATGAAGGCACAGCATACCAAAATTTAGGAGACACAATGAAAAGAGTGCTAAGATAAAAACGTATAGCTCTGGGTGACACCAAAAAGAAACTGGAGAGATTATACACTCACAGCTTGAGAGAACACCTGAAAGTTTTACAATAAAAAGAAGAAAATGCACCCTAGAGAAGATAGAAGGAAATAATCAAACTCAGAGCTGAAATCAACCGAGTAGATTTCAACTACACAAATAATCAACAAAAATAGTAGCTTGTTCCTTGAGAAAATCAACAAGATAAACCCATAGCCAACCTAACCGCAGAGCACAGAGACAGTGCCCAAATTAACAAAATCAGTAATGAAATGAGAGATATAACAGAAACTGAGGAAATTCAAAAGATTATTAGATCCTACTACAAAAGCTTACCCTCAAAAAAAACTGGAAAATCTGGATAAAATGGATGATTTCCTAGACAGATTCCAGGTACCAAATTTAAATTAGTGTTAGATAAACCATCTAAATAATCCCGTAACTCTTAAGGAAATAGAAGCAATCATTAAAACTCTCTCAACCAAAAATTACTAGAACCAGATGGGTTTAGTGCAGATTTCTATCAGACTTTCAAAGATGATCAAATAGCAAACTTTTTCAAACTATTCCCCAAATAGAAAGAGAATGAATGCTACACAGTTCTTGTGATGAAGCCATATTTATACTGATAACTAAGACACAAAAAGACCCAACAAAGAAGAAAAAATTCTCACTAATACTCCTTATAAATATCTATGAAAATATACAATAAAATACTCTCAAACCAAATGAAAGCACATGTCAAAACAATCATTCACCAACACCAAGTAGGCTTCATCTCTGGAATGCAAAAATATTTCAATAAACATAAATCCATAAATGTTATCCAATATATACAAATTAAAAAAAAATACACAATCTCAATCGATGCTAAAAAAGACTTTGGAAAATAACAATGCCCTTTCATTTTAAAAATATTGGAGCAACCAAGATTTCAAGGTCCATATCTAAGTAGAATAAAAGCAATACATAGAAAACCAATTTCCAAAATCATACTAAAAAGAGAGAAACTTGATGCATTTCCGTTAAAATCAGGAACAAGACAAGGCTAACAAACTTGTCACTAATTTTTCGATAAAATACTAAATGTTCTAGCCGGAATAATTAGACAAGTAAAGGATATTAAAGGTACACAAACTTAGAAGAAAATGCAAAATATCACTATTGTCAGATGATATAATAGTACACATAAATAATCCAACAATTTCTACCAGAAAGTCCCTACAGCTTAAAAAAATCTTATGCAAAAAGGGTAGATAACAACAACTATAATAGTCACAACTAATATAAAATATCTGGATGTGACTCTAACAAAACAAGTGAAAGATCTGTATGACAAGAACTTCAAGTCCCTGAAGAAATAATTTGAACAAAACCTCAGAAGATAAAAAGATCTCTCATGCTCATGGATTGGCAGAATTAATATAGTAAAAATGACCATCTTACCAAAAGCAAGCCACAGATTCAATACAATCACAATCAATATTCCAACTCAATTCTTCAAAGACATGAAAAAATGAATTCTCAAATTTATTTAGAATAACTATGAATTCTCAAATTTATTTGTAATAACTAACACCCAGGATTGCACATGGTATTCTCAACCATAAAAGTACTCTGGAAAAATCAACATTTCTGACTTCAAGCTGTAGTATAGAGCAATAGTGATTAAAAATTTCATGGTATTGGTAAAGAGACAGGAAGGTTGATCAATTAAATAGATGAAATACCCAGAAAAGAACCCAAACACCTATGATTAATTGAACTTTCACAACGGAGATAAAACCATCCATTGAAACAAAGATAGTATTTTCAATAAATGGTGCTGGTTCAATTGTCAACTGGAGGTCAGCACGTAGAATAATGCAAATTGGTTCTTTCGTATCTCCTTGTAAAAGGCTCAAGTACAAGTAGATCAAAAACCTCTACATAAAACCAGATAAACTGAAATGATTAGAACAAAAAGTGGTAAAGAGCTTTTAACAGATAGGAACAGAAGAAAATATCTTAAACAGAACAACTATAGCTTATACTATAAGATCAAGAATCAACAAATGGGACTTCATAAAATTTCAAAGCTTCTGTAAGAAAAACAACACTATCAATAGAACAAAAAAGCAACCAACAGATTGGGAAAAGATCTTGAGCAACTATACCTCAGATATAGGGCTAATATCCAAAATTTACAAAGAATTTAAGAAGATAGACTCCAGAGAATCAAATAATCCTATTTTTTAAAATGGTGAATAGAGCAAAACAAAGAATCCTCAATAGAGTCTCAAAAGGCTGAGAAGCATTTAAAGAAATGTTGAACTTACTAAGTTATCAGAGAAAAGCAAATCAAAATGATTCTGTGATCTCACTTCATATCAGTCAGAATGGCTAAGATAAAAATCTCAGGTGACAGTAGATCTTGGCAAGGATGTGAAGAAAGAGGAATAATCCTTCATTGCTTGTGAGATTCCAAGTTGCTACAACCACTCTGGAATTCAGTCTGTCAGTTCCTCAAAAAATTGAAACAGTTCTACCTGATAACCCAGCTATACCACTACTGGTATTCAACATATAATAAAGACACATTTTCCAGTATGTATATAGCAGGCTTATATACCATAGCATGAAGCTGAAAACAACCAAGATGTCCCTCAAAAGAAGTACAGAAGTTCTTCTCAGATATTAAAAACAATGACTTCATTAAATAGAACTAAAAAATGTCCTGAGTTATGAAACACAAATACAAAAGAACACACTTGGTATATACACATTGATACTTGGAAATTAGTCTAAAAACTCACAATACCAAGGCTATAATCTACAAACTATATGGAACTTAGTAGGATGAAAGATTTGGGTGTGGATGCTTCAGTTCTGCATTGAAAGGTGAATAGCATTATAGTGGGAGGTGGAGAGAGAGTGAAACTGTGAGGGACAGAGAAGTGGGAAGAAATAGAAGGGCCAGTATCAGGTACTGGAGGGGACAGGAGAGTAATGCAGAGGGTCAGAAAATCAAATAAAAATAATGTCCTTTGAGGAAAGGAGGAAATGTGATAGCCACTGGAGTGTCCCAGCTGCCAGGGAAATGAGAGGCTCCCAGGACTCAATAAGAATGATTTTAGCAGAAAATGGGAGATATAACCTTTAGAGTTACCTCCAGTAGATAGGCGCGGCTCCCAGTCAAAGAATTAGGCCACCCACCCATCTCAAAGTCTTTAATCCAGAAATGTTCCTTTCCAGAGAAACAACAGGGGCAAAAAGTGAGTGAAGAGTAAAGGAAGGGCCAACCAGGGACTTCATTCTAACTGCATACACCAAACCTGACATTGTTGCTATTATCAAGAGGCACCTGGTGAGTCTGCTCCTTGGGTAGTACAGCCAGGAGCTGATCACTGCAAATGTAGATGCTTGGAGCCAGCCATCAGAATGTGCACAGGGACACATGTGGGGATCTAGTGGAAGAACTGTAGGAGATGAGGAGGATTGCAACCCCACAGAAAGAATAATATCAGCTGGACAGAACACCCAGTGGTCCCTGGGACTAGATCAGCATTCAAGGAGTTTAAACAGACAAATCCATGTGTCGAGATGCATATATGACACAGTTTGGCTTTGTCTGACATCAATTGGAGGGGAGACCCTTGGTCCTGCTGTAGAGGTGAGGCAGGAGAGTGTGGGTTGGTGTGGGAGTAATCTCATAGAGGCAAAGGGGAAGAAAGAGAGGTAGTTTGTAAGATAGGGGCTTGTGGAGGGGTAACTGGGGATTGGGATATCATTTGAGATATAAATGAATGACATGATTGATAAAATTAATTAATTAATTAAGAAAAGAGAAAGGGACAGTTCCACTTTTCTAAAAAGATAAGGGCAGACTGAACCCCACCGTGGCTGTTGCTTGTATACTTCTACCTTAAAGTTGGTTTCATTGCTAGAGACATTAACAACAATGTATTATCATGAAGAAGAAATCAGTCTCCAAATGTGAACATGGACTTCGTTGAGGAAATAGTTCAGTTTTAGAGTAGATGCTTATCATGCATGAGACACTAGGATTACACATACACACACGACCAACACACACATACACACACACACACAAACACCTATATATAGATATAAATAGATGATATAGAGATAGATATATAGACAGACAGACAGACAGAGATAGATAGATAGATAGATAGATAGATAGATAGATAGATAGATAGATAGATAGATGTAAATAATACATGTAAGTAAAGGTTTTGGAGGCCAATATCTCATCTTTTTTCCTACTTTAATTTGTGTGTGATTCCAATTTTTCATACAGAACTTTTATATTTTTCATATTAATAAATTTATTAGAGCTGTAACTTGTTTTAGTGTTAAAACGTGGGTTCAGACTTAATAAGCCAAATTCATCCACTTGTTTGACACATCTTCAATGTTTCACATTATGCAAGCAAAAATATAATAGTCCGTATTAAAGACAGATTTATCTTTAATAAATAAAGACACCTCAGAAAATTGAACATAGTACTACCTGAAGACCCAGCTATTCCACTTCTGGGCATATACCCCAGAGACACTTTAGTACACAACAAAGATATATGCACCACAATGTTCATAGCAGCTCTATTTATAATAGCCAGAAGCTGGAAGGAACCCAGATGTCCTTCAGAAGGTGAATGGATACAAAAATTGTGGTACACAATGGAGTACTACTCAGCTATGAGAAACAATGACTTAACGAAATTCTTAAGAAAATGGATGCATCTAGAGAATATCATCCTGAGTGAGATAACCCAGTCACAAAAGAACAAACATAATATGCAGTCACTGATAATGGGATACTAACACCAGAAAGCACTGAACACTCCAGAAACAACTCACAGACTGTGTGAAGCTCAAGAAAAAAAGAAAGAAAGAAAAGAAAGAAAAGAAAAAAATCATTATGCTCAATCCTTACACACTAAGAAAACATTGACTAATTCCGGGTTACATCCTGTTTTACATGTACTTTATGCTCATTGTAACTAGTAAGACCTTAATGCACACTATCAAACCTTTGAAAAAAAAAAAAAAACAAACATTGACAAAAAATGTATTCGTATACTTTCATGCAAAAATCCTTAAAATTTGTAAATTTATCTTTGTTTTTTAAAATAAAGTTGTTCAAAAAAAAGAAAATTAAAAAAAAAACACCAAAAAAGTGCGGATACTAGCCCCCCAAAAAACATGAATACTATACCCCCTGCACCAAAAAATAAAATGCTTGGAAAAAACAAAAGTGCATTGACTACTAACTCAAGTCAATATTTTGGGTTCTGACATAAATCTTATACATATGTAAATGAAAATATATACACAGTTCAAGTGACCTGTTCAAAATGTCAAAACACTAAACCGCCATTGTCTTATCTCTAGTCTCCCATGCAACATTATCTACCAAAATCTGTTAGAACTGTATGAATTCTCTAGAACAAAAGTTCCTCTTCAGGCTGCCCCAAAAGTAGAGCAACTCTCAGTTTATCCCTAAGTTCCTATGATACCTAGTGCATATTACTTTTGCATGTGTTCTCTATATCTGGTACCTTTCAGTGATACAGATAATTTATAAGTATTGCAGAGTTTGGCTCATAGAACAAGTTTATAAAATAAATGATTTTTAAAAATCTCTTGGTGAAGAAAAAAAGAAAACCTCATTTTCTTAGTGTGTTTTAAGAAACCATTCCATCTGCCTTGCACTCAAAAACCTAGCAACTGCTATGTCAACACATGCCTTCTCTAGGTTACCCAGGAGTATGCATCAGATAAAAGGACCATCTGGTCATTCTAGTTCTCTCTCTCTCTCTCTCTCTCTCTCTCTCTCTCTCTCTCTGTGTGTGTGTGTGTGTGTGTGTGTGTGTGTGTCTGTCTGTCTGTCTGTCTGTCTGTCTGTCTCTCTTGTCTTGTCTGTCTATACCTCTGTCTCTTTGTCTCTGCCTTCTAAAACATCAACTTTGACACCAGAGGGTAAACTGAGAGAGGAGGCTGATGAGAGGTCAGTGTTGTTACCAAATGATGTATGTGGATCAAGATATCTACAGGGTCTATAGTGGTTAGAGAGATCAAACATTCACACACAAAGAGAATCCTTGAAGCAAGGATAAGCTTTAGTGACATATCTTCTATTAACTCCTTTCAATACCCTTAGATAATGTTTCTTTTATAAAAAAATAAAACCTCATGGTCACATGTTAAAAATATTCAAGAGAAAAATTATGATAAAAATATTAAAAAACAGATCAATATCATTACATAAAAATTACAACAGGATATAAAGTATATATTTCTAATATAAAACTTATATGTAACTCTAAACATATCTTATCTATCTTATTTCTGAAAGCTCAAAGTGATCTCGGAAACTAAATTTGGATCCAAACACAACATTCTTTTAAGATTACATTTGATCTCCACATAAAACCAGGTACACTAAAACTATTAGAAGAGAACATAGGAAAAGCATTTGAACACACAGGCACAGGAAAAGTTTTCTGAACAGAACAACAATGGCTTGTGCTCTAACATTAAGAATCGATAAATGGGACTTAATGAGATTGTAAAGTTTCTATAAGGCTATTTTCTGTTAAGAAAATAAAATGACAACCAACAGAATGGAAAAAGATCTTTACCAGTTCCACATCTGAAAGAGGTCTAATATACAATATGTACAAAAACTCAAGAAGATAGACTCCAGAAACTCAAATAATCCTATTAAAAATGGGGTACAGTAGTTCAAGAAAAGAAAAAGAAAAAGAAAAAGCCATTATGCTCAATTGTTACACAGCAAGAAAACGATGACTAATTACGGGTTATATCTTGTTTTACATGTACTTTATGCTCATTGTAACTAGTAAGACCTTAATGCACACTATCAAACCTTTGAAAAAAAATCCAAGCAATGTCAGAAAAAATGCAGGCCACCTGGAAAAGCAGAGGTCTAGGGACACAGGCCTGGTTACACTGTACTGTGAGTAACCAAGGTGCAGAGAGGGCTAGGCAGAGCACACAGAAAATGCACCTCTGCAGCCCACAGTGGGGACACACCTCTGGCACTGGGACTTGGGATCTGCCCGAAAAGCCTAGGCTCACACAAGACCACAATAAGACACAGGAACTTGTCAGTGGGACCAGGGTCTGCCCTGAAAAGACAGAGCTTGAACTATAGAGACCCTCATACACTTGGACGAGAGGGGAGCCTGGCACGTAGGCCCAGGGAGAGCACACCAGGAGTTTGAAGAAAGCTGGAAGTGTTGTGCTGTCTGGAAAAGGGTCAGGTCCCAGCCAGTAGTACACAGGACCTATGTGTACAGGCCTGAACTACTAGAACAGCTTCTCAAGAGCTCCCACACCAGAGCCAACAAAGACAAAGCTTAGTCAGTATTACCAGAACTCACTGCTTTCCCATTAAAAATCAAACCATCAGAAGAAGTTTTATTCATGAACCCATGGACCCTCAGGTCCACAGGAGACACAGATACAAATCACTGACAACAAGACCAAGTATAATCACAGAAAACAAGAAGGCAAGAGTAAATGACAGAACTTAAGGAATAAAAAACAAGACAACCTGGCAACATCAGAACCCAGCTCTCCCACAACGACAACTAGTGGATTGCCAAACACTCCAGAAAACAAAGACTCAGACCTGAACTCATACCTCAATATGGTGATGGAAATTGTTGAGAAGAGTGTGAATATCTCACTTAAACAAGTACAAAAACACAACCAAAAAAATAGAAACCTTTAAAAAGGAAACACAAAATTCACTCAAAGAACTCAAGGAACTACAGGAAAATACAACCAAATATGTGAAGGAATTGATAATGGAAATAGAAACAATAAGGAAAACAAAAAAGAGACAACCCTGGAGATGGAAAACCAAAAAAAAAAAAAAAAAAAAAAAAATCAGGAGTCATGAATGCAAGCATCTCCCACAGACTGCAAGAGATGGAAGAGAGGAACTCGGGGGCTGAAAACAACATTGTAAATATAGACAAAACTGTCAGAGAAGATGCAAAAACCAAAAATCTCCTAACCCAAAATGTCCAGGAGATCCAAGACACAATGAGAAGACCAAACCTAAGAATAATAGGAATATAAGAGGGAGAAATATCAACTTAGAGGCACAGTATATATCTTCAACAAAATTATTGAAGAAAACTTTCCTACCATTAAGAATGAGATGTCCATGAGCATAAAGGATGCCTACAGAACTCCAAACAGATTGACCAGAAAAACATTCTTCCCAACACATAATTGTCAAAATGTCAAGTTCCCAAAGCAAAGTAAGAATAATAAAAGCAGTAAGGGAAAAGTGTAATGTGACATATAAAGGCAGACCAATTGGAAACACACACGACTTCTAAAAAGAGAGTATCTCAGAATAAAGGACTGGGAAGAAACCTTCCAAGCAAAGGGCTCCAAGAAACAAGCTTGAAGAGCAATTCTTATATCAAAATAAGTAGATTTTCAAACAAAAGTTATCAAAAAGGTTAAGGAAGGACACTTTTTACTCATTACAGAGAAAATTTATCAGGAGGAATTTTAAATTCTGAACATATATGCTTCAAATACAAGAGCACCCATATTTATAAAAGAAAACTTATTAAAGCTCAAAATATACATTGCACCACACTCAATAATAGTAGGTGTTGAGGGCCGAAGGCTGTGCCTTACAAGATGGTGCTGGTTTCAGGTGCCATGAATCAGCTAAAGTGTGGTAAATAACCACTGGGCACATGTGCAAAGAGTGGTGTGAGCCAAGTCACTGCCCATCCCGGGGCGTCACGATCAGACCACTGGCAGGCAGCCAATCACACAGCGACACGCAACTCTTGGAGGGTATAAATTAGGGTTCCTTTTCCTGCTCAGTGTCTTCCTCTTCACAATACAATAAAGGTTGTTCGCAGAAGAATCCTGTTGTTGCACGCCTTTTTCCTGCCAGCGGGAAGTGGGGCACACGACAAGTAGGAGATTTCAAACCCCAACTCTCATCAATGGACATATCAAAAAAGCAGAAACTGGAGTTCCTAAAGGATTAAAGACTGGTGAGTAGGAGATCTGGGCAGCCAGGGAGCAGAAAGATCTCTGCGGATTGCACAAGGAAAGTGCACCCCCCGCCCTGCCTGATCCAGGGACCAGGAACACAACTTTGAAACTTCTGTTTCCACCTGGTGGCGACTTCAGGGCACAAAACAGGGCTCTGCCCATCTGACACATGGACCAGTGGAGATCCAGAGACACAGACCAGATAAAAGGGAAAGGCAAGAATATATCACTGACAACAAGATGGCAAGAGGAAAGCGAAAGAGTGTATTCCACAGAAAAGAAGACAACATGGCAACACCAGAATCCAGATCTCCCATAACAGCAAACACTGAGATGCCAAACACTCCAGAAAAATAAGACACAGACCTGAAACCATACCTCAAGATGCTGATAGAGATACTAAAACAAGAACAGGAGGAAAAGCAAAAAGATTCAAAAGCTTTTAAAGAGGAAACAAAAAAAAAAAAAACACTCAAAGAAATCAAAGAACTAGAGGAAAACAGAACCAAAGAGATGAAGAAATAGAAGAGGGAATTTAAAATGGAAATTGACACAATAAAGAAAACACTAAAAGAGATAACCCTAGAGGTAGAACACCTAAAAAAGAAATCAGGAATCTCCTAAGCAAGCATTTCCAATAGACTACAAGAGATGGAAGAGAGAATCTCGGGGGCAGAAGACAACATTGTAAAAATAAAGAAAAACAGACAGAAAAGATGCAAAAAATAAAAAGCACCTAACCCAAAATTTCGAGGAAATCCAGGACACAATGAGAAGACCAACCCTAAGAATAATAGAAATAGAAGAGGGAGAAGAGTATCAACTAAAAGGCACAGTAAATATCTTCAACAAAATCGTAGAAGAAAAGTTCCCTACCCTCAAGTATGAGATGACCACGTGCATAAAAGAAGCCTTCAGAACTCCAAATAGGTTGGACCAGAAAAGAAATTCCTCCCAACACATAATAGTCAAAACACCAAGTGCCCAAAGCAAAGAAAGAATACTAAAAGCAGCAAGGGAAAAAGGACAGGTAACATATAAAGGCAGACCAATCAGAATCACACCCGATTTCTCAACAGAGACTATGAAAGCTATAAGAGCCTGGTCAGACATCATGCACACCCTAAGAGAGCAAAAGTGCCAGCCCAAGCTACTATACCCAGCAAAACTGTCAATCACCATAGATGGAGAGATGAAGATATTTCAAGACAAATCTAAATTTACACAACATCTGACCACAAACCCAGCACTACAATGAATTATAGGTGGAAACCCCAATACAATGAGGTAAACTACATCCTAGTAAAAACAACAAAACTCCTAAACAAGAAAACCAAAAGAATAAAAAGAAACAGAAACAATTCAACCTACAAAAGCAATAATAGCAGAAAACAGAAACCACTATTCCTTAATATCTATTAACATAAAGGGACTCAACTCTTTAACAAAGAGACATAGGCTATCAGACTGGATACATAAACAAAATCCAGCATTTTGCTGCATACAGGAAACTCATCTCAGAGACAAAGACAGACACTATCTCAGAGTAAAAGGGTGGGAAAAAAACTTCCAAGCAAACAGCCCCAAGAAGCAAGCTGGAGTGACTATTATAATATTGAATAAAGTAAATTTCCAACCAAAACATGTCAAAAAGATAAGGGAGGACACTTTATACTCATTACTGGGGAAATCTTTCAGGAGGAACTCTCAATCCTTAACATATATGCTACAAATAAAAAAGCACCCACATTCGTAAAAGAAACCCTACTAAAGTTCAAAAAATACATTTCTCCCCACAAAATAATCGTGGGATACTTTAATACCCCAGTCTCACCAATGGACAGATCATGGAAACAGAAACTGAACAAGGACACTGCAAAACTAGCAGAAACTTTGAACGAACTAGAATTAATAGATATATACAGAACATATCATCCTAAAGTAAAAGAATACACCTTCTTCCTCTCACCCCATGGCAACTTCTTGAAAATTGACCTCATAATTGGACACAGAACAAGCCTCAATTGATGTAAGAAGATTGAAATACTCCCATGCATCCTCTCAGATTACCATGGTCTGTGGCTGGTCTTTAACAACAACAAAGACAACAAAAAGCCCACAGACACACGGAAACTAAACAACGCTCTATTAAACGATATCAGGTTCAAAGAAAAAATAAAGAAAGAAATTAAGGATTTTCTATAATTCAACAAAAATGAAACACAACATACCCAAACTTATGGGATACAATGAAAGCAGTACTGAGAGGAAAACTCATAGCCCTAAGTGCTTCCAAAAAGAAACTGGAGAGAGCTTACATCAGCAACTTGACAGCACAGCTAAAAGCCCTAGTACAAAAAAAAGCAGACATACCCAAAATGAGTAGACGGCAAGAAATAATCAAAATTAGGGCAGAAATAGACCAAATAGAAACAAAAAGAACCATTGAAAGGACGAAAAAACCAAAATTTGGTTCCTTGAGGAAATCAACAAAATTGATAAACCCTTAGCCAGCATAACTAGAGGGCAAAGACAGAATATAAAAATTAACAAAATCAGAAAGGAAAGTGGAGACATAACAACTGAAACTGAGGAAATTCAAGAAATCATCAGATCCTACTTCAAAACATTATACTCCACAAAATTGGAAAATCTGGAGGAAATGGACGAATTCCTAGATAGATACAAGATCACAAAGTTAAACCAGGACCTCATAAACCATCTAAATAATCCCATAACACCTAAAGAAATAAAAGAAGTCATCAAAAGCCTCCCAACCAAAAAAAACCCAGGTCCAGATGGGTTCAATGCAGAATTTAATCAGACATTTATTGGGGATATAACACCAATACTCTCCAAACTATTCCACAAGATAGAATCAGATGGAATACTACCTAACTCATTTTTTGAGGCTACAATAACCCTCGTACCTAAACCACACAAAGACCCTAAAAGGAAAGAGAACTTCAGACCAATCTCACTTATGAACATTGACGCAAAAATACTCAACAAAATTTTTGCAAATCGAATCCAAGAACACATTAAAACGATCATTCATCATGACCAAGTAGGCTTCATCCCCGGGATGCAGGGATGGTTTAATATAAGGAAATCCATCAATGTAATCCACCATATAAACAAACTCGAAGATCAAAATCACATGGTCATATTACTATATGTTTAGAAAGCATTTGACAAAATTCATCCCTTCTTCTTAAAGTCACTTCATGCTGGTAATTTGGCTATGCATATTAAACCTACTTAAGTAAATTTGGGGGGAAAAATGCAGAAACTGAATAAGGGTAGAGTTAAAATAACAAAGGTTATGAACCAATTGTAATTAATAGACATCTACAGAACATTTCACCCTAAAACAAAAGAATAAACCTTTTTATCAATACCTCACTGCACCTTCTCCAAAATTGACCATATAGTCAGTCACAAAACAAGCCTAAACAGATATAAGATTTAAATATTCCAATGCATACTATCACATCACCATAGATGAAAGCTTCAACAACAACAAAGACAAAAAAAATCCATATACATATGGAAGCTGAGCAATGATCTAATCCACAATAGTATAATCAAAGAAGAAATAAAGAAATTAAGGATTTTCCAAAATTTAATGAAAATGAAAGCACAAGATAACCAAACATGTGAGATGCAATGAAATAAGTAGTAAGAGTAAAACGGATACTTCTGAGTGCCTCCAAAAAACTAGAGAAAGCATACACAAGCAACATGACAGCATAATTGAACACTCTAGAAGAAAAAGAAACGCATATACCAAAGAAGAGTAGACAGAAAGAAATAAACAACCTCAAAGCAGAAATTAACCAAATATAAACAAAAAAAAGCATTGAAAGAATCAACAAAACCAAGAGCTGGTTCTTTGAGAGAATTAACAAGATTGAAAAACGCTTGGTCAGATTAGCTAGAGAGCAAAGAGTGAGTATTCAAATTAACAAAATCAGAATTGGAAGTGGAGACATAACAACTGAAATTTAGAATATCCAAGAAATCATCAGATTATACTACAAAAGCCTACTCTCAAAATAAGAAATATCTAGAGGAAATGGATGAATTGCTAGATAGATACCAGATACCAAATTAAACTATGACCAGGTAAACAATCTAAATAATTTTGTAACACCTAAAGAAATAGATGCAGTCACCAAAAGCCTCTCAACCTAAAAAGGCCCAGGAATTGATGGATTCAGTGCAGGATTCTATCAGATATTCATTGACAACCTAATACCAACACTCTCCAAACTACTCCACAAAATAGAATGAAGTGTAACCCTATAAAACTCATTTTTCCAGGGAACAATAACCGTCATTCCTAAACCACACAAAGACCCTACAAGGAAATAGAACTTCAAAACAATATCACTTATGAACATTGATGCAAAAATACTCAACAAAATTTTTGGAAAACAAATCCAAGAACACTTCAAAACGATCATTCACCATGATCACGTAGGCTTCATTGCTTAATATATGAAAATCTATCAATGTAATCCACCATATAAAAAAACTCAAAGAATAAAACCTCATGGTCATCTCACTAGATGCTGAGAAAGCATTTGACAAAATTCAACACCCCTTCATGTTAAAAAACAGGAATTCAAGGTCCACACTTAAACATAATAAAAGCAATATACAATAAACCAAAAACCAACATCAAACTTCACTGTGAGAAACATGAACCAATACCAATATAAGGATGTATGTGGATTAATGGAATAGAATAGAAGACCCAGAAATGAACCCTCACATATATGGTCACTTGGTATTTGGCAAGGGAGCTATAAACATTCAATGGAAAAAGGACAGCCTCTTCAACAAATGGTGTTGGTTCAACTGACTCTCAGCATGCAGAAGGATGAAAATAGACCCTTTCTTATCTCCTTGTAAAAGCTAAAGTACAAGTGGATTAAAGATCTCCACATTAAACTACGTACATGGAAACTATTAGAAGCAAAAGTAGGGAAAACCTTAGAACACATAGGCACAGGGAAAATTTTTCTGAACAGAACACCAATGGTGCATGACTAAACTCAAAGATCGACAAATGGGACTTCATGAGATTGCAAAGTTTCTGTAATGGTAAGGACACTGTCAAGAAAATAAAACAGCAGCCAACAGATTGGGAAAAGATCTTTACCAACCCCACATCTGATAGATGCCTAATTTCCAAAATATACAAAAAATTCAAGAAGATGGACACCAGAGAATCAAACAATCCTATTAAAAAATAGGGTACAGAGGTAAACAAAAAGTTCTCAATTGAGGAATATCGAATGGCTGAGAAGCATTTAAGGAAGTGCTCAACATCCTTATTCATCAGGGAAATTCATATAAAAACAACACTAAGATTCCACTTCACACCAGTCAAAATGGCTAAGATCAAAAATTCAGATAATAGCAGATGCTGCTAAGAATGAGGAGAAAGAGGAACATTCTTCCACTGTTGGTGGGGTTGTAAACTGTTACAACCACTCTGGAAATCAGTCTGGTGGTTCCTCAGAAAATTGGACACAGTACTATCTGAAGACACAGTTATTCCACTTCTGGGCATACACCCCAGAGACCCTCCAACATACAATAAAGACACATGCATCACAATAGTTCATAGCAGCCCTATTTATAATATCCAGAAGCTGGAAAGAATCCAGATGTTTTTCAGTAGATTAATGGATACAAAACTTTTGGTATATTTACACAATGGTTTGCTACTCAGCTATCAGAAAAAATGACTTCATGAAATTCCTATGAAAAATGGTTTCATCTAGAGAATATCATCCTGAGTGACGTAACCCAGTCACAAAAGAACAGACATAATATGCTGTCACTGATAATTGGATAGTAACCCCAGAAATCTCTGAAAACCCCAGAAAAAACTCACAGACTATATGAAGCTCAAGAAAATCAAAGGCCAAAAAAACAAAACAAAATAAAAAAAAAATGAAATCCTCAGTCCTTCTTAGGGAAAAGCATAAATGTATAGCACTCTCTGTGAGTGTGGTAAACCTGGACCTCACATCATTAATAATCCAAGAGCTAAAATAATAGCCTTGTGGCAATTTTTGGTATTCACATATCATTATGTTTAATCTATATTCAACAGGAAATCTGTTTCCATATTATATTCTGTCCTACATGTACTTCATGTTTATGATAACTAGTGGGATTTCAATGCATGCTATTAAACTTCTAAAAGAATTAAGTACTGACAAAAAATTCATATAATGTTATGCCAAAATGCCATTAAAAATCTGTATAAGTATCCCTATTTTAAAAAAATAAAGTCGTAAGGAAAAACATTTGCAAAATTCATAGTCATCAGGGAAATGTAAATCAAAATTACAATGAGACTTTATCTTACACATAAAATAATTGTGATGATAAATAAAGAAAAAAATGGCACCTTGTTCTGTTGAAGAGTAGATTAAAGAAAATACGTTTCCATTGCCACTGGGAATACAGACCTGACCATGCACTATGGATATCAGTTAGACAGCACTTTAGTAAGTTAAGAGTGATGAGAGTCTATATACTTCAAGATCCTGCTCTTCTACTCTTGTGCATACATATAATAGTTGCTTCCTTCTACAGAGATACACATGCACAAACATGCCCATTGCTGCTTTATTCATAATACACAGATTTTTGAAACAAAGTGGAATTCTCTAAAGTATAGATTTTATAAAGTGAAACATTTACACAATTGAGTAATACTCAGCCATTAAAAAGGCAATGAAATGATGAAATAGTTTCAATCATAAAGTATTGGACCTAGGAAAGCATCCCCATGTCATCCTGAACCCAAAATGCAAATATGCTATTATTTTCTAATGTGTGGATATTATCTGTCAAATTAATGATAACTAAGCTAAAACCTATAGAAGTACAAAGATTATGCAGAGATTAAAGGAATAGGAACAAACTATATAAACCATCATAAAATGGTTGGGAGAAGAAAATGAGGCATCAGATAAGGAGGGAAAAGGCAGATGAGGAAGGGAATACAGAAAGATAAAGCTAAAGTTAGGAAGAAGTTGAAGGATGGTATGGAATCAAGGTACATTAGAAATTTCTTTAATATACAAAAACATATAGGAAGATGAACTAAGTAAAATTTCCAAAATATAGGGAGGCAGAAAACTGATTGTATATCTGTTGTCACCAAATTAAACTTCCAGTTCCAGGGCTACAGTACATCTAATTGAGTAGGTAACAATAGAATTTCCAGGGGAATCTCCAAACCACCCAGGATAGAGCCAGAGCTGAGAACACACTAAAAAGGAGACTATATGAAATCAATATAGCCAAAGGACATATAAAATCAGACAGAGTGAAACAGTAAGCACAAGTCTGTTCTAAATCCTTTGATATATATTGTGGTTTAAAGTTTAGTGTTTATATGGAATTCCTTGGTGTGAAAATAAATGCGTCTCTGCTTCTTGAGCCTTCGGTCAGGCTCTTTTCTTTCATTTGTTTTGACCAGTTCTAGTGTGTAATTTAATATTCATTGAATCTTATTATATTGTATTTTAGTATATTTTTATTATTATTATTCTTTATAAGACTGTTTGTTTTCTAATGAGAGGTATAAAAATAGTAGATCTGAATGTTGAGGGAGGCAAGGAGAAATAGGAAAGAGTAGAAAAAGGAGAAATCCTAATTATGATACACTATGTGAGAAAAAACAATTTTCAATAAATGGAATAACAGCAGATTCTGAAGGCTCATTTTCCCAGTGTAGGAGAATGCCAAGGTGCTGAGGAGGGGGTGAGTGTTTGGGAGTTGGAGCAGAATACCCAAGATACGGTCCACAGAACCCCAAAAAGTCAATGAGATGAAGGACCTCAGACCCAATTGGGAGGGAGAAGAAAGAAACCACAAGGGAAGAGGGGTAGAAGGAGCAGAGAAGAAAAAGGGCAAAGGATATGAAGAAAACATGATCTATAATTGATCTATAATCTATAATTAAAGAATTTAAGACCTGTAAACCAGGGAAAAGAATGGAAAAAGGTGAACTCTGGAGGTAGGAGGCTGAGAGGACCCTCCAGAATGTACCAGAGAACTGTGAACTTAGAGAGTAAAAAAACTCAAAGGAGAGGACCCTAGACGAAATGCCATATATTTAGGAGAGAGAACTTGTACAGCCCACCTCCAGGAGGAAGACAAAACAAGTGAGGAATGGGGTTGCTATTCAAAATTCAAAACTCTGACCCATAATTGTTTCTGTCTGAAGGAACTGCGGGGATGGAAATAGAGAAAGGCCTGATGAATAAAAAGTCCACTGAAAGGCCCAAAGAGGTATCCAGATCAAGGTGAGGCCCAAGGCCTATTACTGAGGCTATGGAGCACTCACAAAAATGGACCTATTATGGCTGCCCTCTGAAACACCCAACAAGCAGGTGAAAAAGTCAAATACAGATATTTGCACCCAAGTAATG
The DNA here is from genome assembly GCF_963924665.1 of Micromys minutus. NCBI lineage: Eukaryota > Metazoa > Chordata > Mammalia > Rodentia > Muridae > Micromys > Micromys minutus. The sequence goes on from NC_137971.1 coordinate 21,442,789, forward strand.
AACAGAAAAGCTGCTAAACCCTATGGTTGAATTTGGGGAAATCTTGAAGAAGCTGAGGAAGAGGAAAACGTAGAACTACTGGAATTTTCTATTTATTCTGGACTCCTGAGATCTCTCAGACACTAGATAACCAACCAAGCACCATACACTAGCTGAGAAGAGGTCCCCATTACATATACAGCTGAAAACTACCAGGTCTGGGTTCAGATGTTCCTAATGTCAAAAGACTGGAGGCTCCTGGTGTTTAAACGATCTGGTGGGGTAAGGGTGAGGTAGAGACATCCTCATGAATAAAAAAATGGGGGCAGAATGGGTGTATGGAATATGGAATATTCAAGATGGTGGACTGGGAGGGAAATAAAATCTGCAGTGTAAAAAATAAAAGAAAGTAAAAATACAAACAAAGAATATGTATCCACAAGGGAATATATGCTGTCCAAAATATTTCTCCCAGGGAACCCAGACACTGACCAGCATTTTATTGTTTTTTGAACAGCCAGAGTCCATTTACATGTCATGCTGTTCATTACAATCAGTAGCACAGAAGATGAAGAACCAACATTGTTTCAAGAGTAAGAATATTTAGAACACTAGTATCAACTTTCCAGCACTTTGGACCACTTTGGTCCACCAACTTTTCCCTCACCTGTGACATGTGAGTTTTTCAAAAGGAGCAGGAGAGCATATCTCAGTGTTGTGCTCGTTGTCTCTGTCCCTGCACCGAAGAGATCATTGACAGTGCATGCCAGATTTTCAAGTGAAAATTCCGATTGTACAATATGATTTGCCTATAAATGATTTGATGTAGAAACATAATTAAATATTTACCAACACATTTTATGACAATGAATCTACAGTTGTACTTGTGTATGTTTGTACAAGTTGTACAGTTAAATATTTAATATTGAAGTTGTAAAATTTAAGGAGAAACTACATAGTTTCCATTTCAAATAGCAGTTATAACTGTATAGAAATTCACTGAGTTGAATTGACTTTGAGTATAGTTTTTTTCACATGACACAATTATTAATTTACAATGATAGTTTGTAATAAACTTTATACAACTTTTTAAAGTTTTATGGTGTTGGTAACAAAGATCCTAGAATGTAGATTTAAGAGAAAAGCAAATGTATCATGTCAGAGATGATGTTCCGGATTTCATTATATTCTTTTACCTTTTTATTAAAGAGGTTTTATCTTGAGAAGTTGATAAACATCAGCTGCCAATATAATGAGACTGAATTGAAGGAAAGAAAAAGTAGCAAATATCTGTTGATTTCTCAATACATGTTCAAAATATTGCCATTTTTAATGAGAGACACATTTAATCATGAATGAAGCTCTGACTTGGAGAACTAATCCAACTGGACAAAATTTAGCTAAAATATAATTTCTAAGAAACAAATTAAGAAACAATTTCAATAGAATATATAATAGGTCAGATTTAAAAGAGAAAGTATTACAATAAGCAATGAATTCCATTAATTTGAATTCTCCAAAGGAGAAATTGATGGGTTATATTTAATTTCAATTGCACCTTCAATTTTTACTACCCTGACTCCTCCATTGGTGTGATTATCTACATATAAGGATGTATGTATTTGTAGATTTATGCTGAAAAACACCTAAGTGAAACATTTGATTCATTATCTATTTTCTCCTATCATATTAATATAAAGAAAAATGTGTGCCAAGTTTGATTTTTGGATATACAAATTTATCCATAAAAATTACTTGTAGTCTCTCTATAGTGAACTGCCATATAAGATATGTGACTCTAACTTTCTGGGGCTTCTCTCCAAACTAAGTCATGTCTGTATTAATTTTTTACCAAGGAGTTACATAAATCCATTTCTTCTTAGTCCATTAATAATTAGTTCATCTTATTTTTAGAAAGTAACATATCATTCTATGTGCACACCACATTTTTTATCTTTCCAATCTTTGGTTATTTCTGGGTTGATTATCTCAACTACTGTGAAAGCCAAAGTAAGAAAGACACATGAATCTATAGGTGTGCTGTACATATGCTAATGTTCTTCTTGGAGTAGAACATAGAAAGTAAAGTGCATGTGTATTATGATAGAAATAAAGTTTCTAGATGACCTCTGACATTGTTCTCCACAATTCTGGTAATAATTGGTATTTCTGTCAACATTAGATTAGTATGTATCCCATTAGATTATGGCCGGTAGTTTCTTCTTTGGAAAACTGTCAGAATGATTGTGGTAGCATTAAATCTCACTGTAATATCAGTTGTGCTTCCCAGGTAAACAATTTATGCATAATTGTGTTGAATTGATACTTCCAAGCATAAAATCAAAGCTATGTGGTAACTTTATGAAAGAAAAACATATATATATATATATATATATATATATATATATATATATATATATATATATAGATAGATAGATAGATATAGATATATATATACAGCACAAAGTAAAATACTTTAAGAGATAAAAACTATGGTCAAATAATAATAATTCTCAAATTTAATACTTACTTAAAACAAAAAATCAGCCACCATGATATAACACATTATTAGATTACATCAAATAAGAATGCATGACAATTCTATTTGACACAGAAAAGAAGTTGAAATTGTGTACGCAAACTTTCATAGCATACATACTTAGAACATGTAGATAGAAAAAAATGCATTTTCTATGTGTAAGACCATCTTGGAAAAGTGAAAATCCAAAGTATACTCTATTGCAAAAGAGCAAAGGTTTATTCTAAATTTAGTAGGAAAATAAAATCTAAGAATAAATGCTCTCAACTAGGTTCCACACTGCTAGAAATTTTAATCTGAACAAATAAAATTTAAAAAAATAAAAGGATCCAAATAGGGAATGATACAATACATTACAATTTATAAAGAAAATATGATAAAATATGTAAAAAAGCACATGCAATCTAAACAGAAAAATCAATCAAATCTGATGAATTATTTTAGCAAAATTTTAGGGGAAAATTAATCCAGTTATTACATTATTCATCAGAAAATAAAAACCTGAAATGAATCACAGTGTTGTCTGATGCATTTGTTGGGACAAACCTAACATAGATTTTACCAGGACTCTTTGTTCTCTTCTTTGCATCACTGGGGTTTTTTATCTTACAAAACACAAACTAAGCAACTGCAAATATGTGGGTGGAATCAGAAGAAAGACTGTCCAAGTAACTGTATGAAAGGACAAGTGGAAAATGAGAAAGGAATTAAAGATTTTCTAGAATTTAATGAAATTGAAAGCACAATATACCAAAAATTTTTGAAGCAATGAAAACACTACTAGAAGGAAGACCCATAGTGCTGAGTGCCTCCAAAAAGAAACTGGAGAGAGCATTCACTAGCAACTTGAAAACACAGTAAAAAGCTCAAGAACAAAAAGAAGCATATACACCCAAAATGAGAAAATGACAAGAAATAAGTGAACTCAGAGGAGAAATTAACCAAATAAAAACAAAAAGAACCATTCAAAGTATCAACAAAACCAAGACCTGATTCTTTGAGAAAATTAACAAGTTCGATAAACCCTTAGCCAGAAAAGCAGAAGGCAAAGACAGACTATCCAAATTAACAGACTCAGAAAAGAAAGTAGAGACAAAACAATCGAAACTGAAAAAAAATTCAAGAAATCATCAGATTCCACCAGAAAAACCTATACTCAACAAAGCTGGAAATCTGGAGGAAATGGATAAATTCCTAGACAGATACCAGATACTAAAGTTAAATCAGGACCAGATAAACCATCTAAATAATCTCATAACACTTAAAGAAATAGAAGCAGTAATCAAAGCCTCCTAGCCAAAAAAAAAAAAAAAAAAAAAAAGGCCAGGACCAGATGAATTCAGTGCAGAATTCTATCAGACATTTGGTGACAAACTAATACCAATACTCTCCAAACTATTCCACAAAATAGAGTCAGATGGAGCAATACCCAACTCATTCTTGAAGCCACAATAACTCTTATTCCTAAACCACACAAACCCTATAAGGAAAGAAAATTTTATACCAAACTCCCTTATGAGAAATCATGCAAAAATACTAAACAAAATTCTTGCAAACTGCATCCAAGAACAAATCAAAATAATCATTCACCATGGTTAAGTAGGCTTCATCTCTGGGATGCAGGGATGGTTTGATATAATGATATCCAAAAACGCAATCCAATATATAAACAAACTCAAAGAACGAAGAAAAAAAACACATGGTCATCTCACTAAATACTGAGAAAACATTTGACAAAATTCAACACCCCTTCATGTTAAAAGTCTTGGAAAAGGCAGGAATCCAAGTCCCATACCTAAAAATAATAAAAACAATATACATCAAACAAATAGCCAACATCAAACTTAATGGTGAGAAACTTGAAGCAATACCACTAAAATCAGGGACTAGACAAGGCTGCCCAATCACCCATTACCTATTCAACATAGCACTGGAAGTCCTGGCCAGAACAATTAGACAGCAAAAGGAAATCAAAGTATACAAATTGGAAAGGAAGAAGTAAAACTATCACTACTTGCAGATGTAATGATAGTATACTTAAGTGACCCCAAAAATTCCACCAGAGAACTTTTACAGCTGATAAGCAACTTCAGCAAAGTGGCTGGATATAAAATTCACTCAAATGAATCAGTAGCCTTTCTCTACTCAAAGGACAAACATGCTGAGGAAAAAAATGAGGAAAAGATACCCTTCACAATAATCACAAACAATATGAAATATCTTGGTGTGACTATAACTAAGCAAGTGAAAGAACTGTATTACAAGAACTTCAAATCTCAGAAAAAGGAAATTGAAGAAGATCTAAGAATATGGAAAAATCTCCCATGCTCATAGATTGGAAATATCAACATTGTAAAAATGGCCATCTTACCAAAAGCAATCTACATATTCAATGCAATTCCCATCAAAATTACAACTCAATTCCTCACAAAGCTGGAAACAGCAAAATGCAAATTTATCTGGAATAATAAAAACCTAGAATATCGAAATCCATCCTCAACAATAAGAAAAAATCTGTGAGAATCACCTTTCCTGACCTCAAACTCTATTACAAGGCAATTTTATTTAAAATCATATGGTATTTGGTACAAAGATAAGAAGGTAGATCAATGTAACAGAATAGAATATCAAGAAATAAACTTTTACACATATGGTCACTTGATTTTTGACAAAGAAGCTGAAAACAATCAATGGACAAAGGCTAGCTTCTTCAAAAAATAGTGTTGGCTCAACTGGCACTCAGCATGCAGAAGAATGAAAATAGACCCTTTCATATCTCCTTGTATGAAAGTAGATCAAAGATCTGCACATTAAACCAGGTACTCTGTAACTATTAGATGAGAAAGTGGAGAAAATCTTAGAACACATAGGCACAGGGGGAAATTTCATGAACAGAATACCAAAGGCTTGTGCTGTAAGACAAAGGATCTAAAATTGGGACTTAATGAGACTGCAAAGTTTCTGTAAGGCTAATGTCATGAAAACAAAATGGCAGCCAACAGAGTGGATAAAGATCATTACCAATCACACATCTGATTGAGGCCTAATATCTGAGACATACAAACAACTCAAGAAGTTAGACTCTACAGAATCAAAAAAATTTATTAAAAATGGGGTAAAGAGCAAAATAATATTCTCAATTGGGGAATATTGAATGACTGAGAAACATCTAAAGAATTGCTGGACATACCTAGTCATCAAAGAAATGCAAAACAAAACAACACTGAGATTCCACCTCACACCAGTCAAAATGGCTAAGATAAAAATCTCAGATGACAGCAGATGTTGGCAAGAATGCAGAGAATGTGTAATACTCCTCCACTGCTGGTGGGGTTGTAAGCTGGTACAACCAGCCTAAAAATCAGTCTGGCAGTTTCTCAGAAAAGTGGGCATACTTCTACCTAAAGACCCAGTTATTCCACTTCTGGGCTTATACTCAAGAGATGCTTCAACATACTAGGACACATGCACCACAATCCTACAGGACAAGGACTAATAAAAAAATCTGATTATACCTTAGAATATGCTTATAAAGCAAAAATAAAGAATAAAGGTCCCTAGGGGTGGACTAAATGTGCTCTCTTAGCTTTAAACTTTCTGAATGTTAGTGAAAAAAACAGCAGCAGAGAGACATTGAATTATAGGGAAAAAAATGGAATTGAATCATCCTATGTATTATAAGAATATGTTACCATCAAAATGAAAGTTAGAGAATGTTTTGTGTTGAAGTCATGAATTTGTTCATATCATACAGAAAAAGAAACTATGAACATTATGACAAATAAAACGGCTCAGAGATAAACATGGGAGATCTTCTGAAAACCTTGTCCACTGACCCAAAAAGAATTAAAAACAGAGCCTAAGAAGTCAATGCCTTCTGCAAGTCAGAAAATCCTAAATGAGAAACATTTACCACCTATTACAAGCCCATGAGCAGGGTTTGAATTCTTGCAATACAGAGCCATCCACAATGTAGAGCAGCAATAGGAATATGAACTGGACTTTAAAATCAGACTATGCTGAATGCTGCATCTTGCACAGCCAAGTTGAGACAACCCAAAGGATCACAGAGCAGGGAGCTTAGACTAAGAAACATCACCAATGAACTCCAGAACACAAGATTCTAGAAGATTAGAAAGTTTCTACATATAAATGTTTCAGGAAGCAGAACCCATGTTACAGCAAAGAGATGCATCACTGTTAGGTTTTATCTCAGTTTTAGATAGGCTACTATTGAGAGGTCAACAGACACATCACATCAAACAACTAAGAGTCCTGGAAAAGACACTGGAAAGAATGGAGAAGCAGCAAATATGTCTGGGTTTGGTGTCAGCATATAGGATAGATCCCTAGGTGGAGCAGTCTGTGAATGGTCTTTCTTTCATTTTCTGTTCTACCCTTTTTCTCAGTAATTCCTTTTGACAAGAGCAATTTGGATAAATATTGAGATGGCTAGGTATCTTCATCACTCAACTGGGTGCCGGCCTTGCACACTGGATATGGTTTCTACACATTCTATCTCCTCTTTGTTGGGCATATCAGCTAATTTTCTCCACTTTGGATCCTGGAAATCTCTTGGGTCCCTTGCATATAGGACTATTGGTAGCTATCCCCAGTTCACCCTACCCCACTGCTACATGTCTACTTTCGAATTACTGACCATCTGTATTTCTCCCCCATACCCTCCCATATCTGAACTGTCATTACATTTCTCTCACTCTCCTCTTTCCCTCCCAAAACCTTCTTTCCATTTACTTCCCAGCAATTATTCTCTTCCCCCTACTGAGTAGGAATGTAGCATCCACTCTTTAATCTTTTTCTCATGTTATTTACCCTTGGGGTTGTTTTCTCCTCAACTACAGTTAAATCAATGTTACCTAGTTAACAAATACCCTTTATGTTACCAGTATCTGTGTGGCTCATTCCAACATTATCATATACTGAAGGTTATTTCAAAGTATTATGACTTGAAACATCTCTGACAAACATTTCAATGTCCAACAAACTAAAATGCTTGAACAATAAAATAATCTATATTGAAATTTTACCTGCTTTTGTTTAATCAGGTAATAATCAATAAAGTCCCGAGGGTTTGTAACATCCAATGATTCCTGGTGTTCTTTTATTTTCTCCAACACATAACTTCTTACATAATTAATATTTTTTGCTATGTTGTGATGTCTTCCGGGACAATAGTCAATGAGTGAAGGGAAATTATTGCAGACCTAAAAAAGTAATAAAAGAATTTATTATGTTAAGATTTGTTGCTTTAATTTTACTTGTGTGTATGTCTGTGAATGTGTGTGTTTGTCTCTGTGTGACATTGTCTGTTTTTGTGTATCTCTGTGTGTGTATACATAGCTATGCATGCATGTTATATATGTATGGCTTGCCTTTTAAGGCCAGACATGCCAGATACAATGAAGCTAGAAATTGTGAGCCACTGAATATGGGTGCAGAAGATTGGACACAGGTCCTTTGGAATATAACACATACAATTAACCACTGATGTATCTCTCCAATTCCTGACTGTAGGCATAATATATTCTGTATGCTGTAAAATGTATTTTTCTTTGATTCAAATGCTGATTTTCTTGTTTTGCTCTAAGTTTCACTGTGACACAGCATTGTAACACATGTGTCAAAAATTTCTTGTATGAGAATTATGTAAATAAGATTTACCATTTATTCTATGATGCCTCCATGGAAGCAGAAAAGCAAATAACTAGGCAATAGAAAGAATAAAACAGGACTTCCCCAGTCAGGAGATAATGAAGAAAAAAGAGAGTGGATTCAGCATAAGGAAAGAATCTAGTGTGGCTTGAAAGCATTATAAATCTGAAGTCCTGAAACCAAGAGCAACCCAAAAAATGCAAATGTTTGAGGATTTTGCTCATAGGCAACCAGATTAGATTAGATAATGGGAATAAAAATAAGGCCTAGATATTGTGGTATAACTTGAAAATTATATTGGTCTCTCTGTGTCATTATTAGTGAATAGCTAGAATATGGAAAAAGAGACTCTGTGCTATGTTACTACATACATAGATATTAATATTAATTGTATTTCTGCCAAAAAACTTTTTAAATGGGCAGATGTGAGGAAATCACATATCTAACATTTATGCAATGTCTAACTTGGTTTTACACATTCAGACATTAATAAAAATGGTGTCTAATATAAAGAAATATGTTTCACTTCATGAATGGAGTAATGTAATGCTCTGTGGTAGTAGAAAAAATGGTTGAAACTTTCTCACCAATTGATTAAAAATCATAAGTTTCCCACATTAATAAATTGCAAATATGATATGATGTAAATTATTGTCATTTACACTTTTCTGATAATAGCATAAGGGAAGTGTTGAGTGACTTGATCTGCAGCAAGAAGTTACATTTAATTCCAGAAAATTAGCCTCAGAATAGAGTGAATATTCAGAAGTGGGTGGGGCTTCTAAGGGCTTTGAATACAAATGTAAGTGAGGTTGTACCCCTTACAGGTTTCTCAGTGATGACACAGTTATTAAGCAGAGTTCAGGAGAGGCCAATTTAGGTCAACCATGTAAGGATATCTGTGAGACAGACACCATATTCTCATTTCTACTTGTCACCTCATTACTAGTATTGTGACTCAAATATTAAACCACTGAAAATACTTAGAATTTCAAGAGAGAGTTCATTACCACTAATATTTTTAAACTATGAGAATATTCCTTTAGAACTAAAATATCCCTGCCAAGAAGTATGTTAACCATTGCTTAGTAGTTTAAAGAGAACAAGAATACTGCATAAAAGAATGTCTTGTGAGTGATTGGTCATACTTCTAGATGCAAATACTGTACATTATATCAGCAATTCTGTACATTATTAGGAAGGTCAATGTATAGGGAGCTAGAAAAATTGAGCCAACCTAGCTTTTGTATTCCTGTAATAAATAAACAAAGGGCTTTAGCCTCTCTTTTAGATATTTTTTCCATTATACATTGGTCAAAACTAAGGTATCTTTTTTTAACTTCACTTTATGGTTCATATGGAATTTAATCTGTAACCATAAAGCACCATATGTGTTCTCACAAATGGAAATATCTTGACTTCATCTGCATCCATGGGGAGCTCAGAATCTTGATGTTCTCATTTATTTTTTTAATCAAGGTAAGAAAGTCTTTATCCTTATAATAAAAACGATTCTGGAAAATAATGGAGCAGATGACATTGCATGGAGCACAGCTCAGGATGAAGGTGGGGTCACAGGGTGAGCCTGAAGATTTAGAAAACAATTAGAAAAATACAATTAAATAAAAAAAACACACAAGACTTCTGTTAACAGGTATAAATTCTTTAGGAGTTTTAAACTATATCTTGTCTACAATTTTTCTTACATCTCAGCATTTGCTATATATAAAACTGACATATCATTTTGACCTTAAACTTGAGGTGATTTTCTGAAGAAAACCAAGATTTATTGGTTTGTAAACATTTCACAAAATTATTTTTATCAAATTTCTATGCTGATATAATGCTTAAAATTTTACATCAAATTGATGTGTATAATCTTGCAGATTTAAACTTTATGGGGAGCATATCTATTAATCCACTTCAATAGTTCTCACTTTGTTTTTTACTGAAAAAAAACAAAATATATAGTCATAAAATTTCAGAAATTCATGGCAGAATTATATCTTATTGCATTGCCTACATGGTATATGATACTCAGAAGGAAATAGAAAATTGTATATCTGGAAGTTCTGTATCAAGGATCAGTAAACCAAAAATGTAACTATTGATCCAAAGAAAGAGTAAAAGGCAACATTGCAGGTGAGTTTAATATGGGAGGAAAAACATGATGAAAATTGTGCCTTCTTACACAGGAAGATTTTGAAATTTACTATGGCTGTGACAACAACCATAAGACCAAACCAAGCTAAGGCCATATCTAATCCCTGTATCAAGAGCAGAGATGGCTACACAGTAAAAAGTTACAAGCACTTCTTAATTCTTAATTCATAATGATTTGGTTTCCTTTATGAGGATAACCTATAATATGATAAACATACTCCAGAAGAAAGCCACACATAAAACACATTTCTTAACCACTGTCAGAGAATGTTCTGCTTACAGTAGATGATGACCAGCACTGAGATAACAAAAGGATAAGCAGCTGAGAATAAGAGATTTCAAAATGTTTAGTCCTTCATCTAACTTACATATGATCCCCCTTCATTGAAAGATTCAGGGAATGTTGAGAAAGAAGAAACAGAAAAGTAAGAAATGATTACAAGAAAACAATGTCTACTGGACACAGCAGGACAGCTACTGATATGAACTCACAGCAAAAAAGACAGGATGAGCAAGACCTATCAAGTCAAATCCAAAGATATTCTAATGAGGTGGCTGGGCATGATGTATTGTATCTACTGTAGGATTTATTTGCAATTATTAGTTTCTGGGAGAGGCACGATCAATTTCCTCAAAAAGTAAGTATAGCTGCCACCACTTATTAAATATATCTCTTACTACAGCAAATAGGGATGCATCACAGAAAGCCACAATGTTCACAGATTTTGGGGATACCAGCCTCAACAAACACATATAAACTAAAACTTCATGCATAGCTCATGGAACATGCAGAAGCAGAGGCACTGATGCAAGCATTTCCAACATATGAAAAGAGATGGAAGAGAAAACCTTGGGGGCCGAAGACAACTTTGAAAACATAGACAAAACAGTCAGAGAAGATGCAAAAACAATAAAGCTCCTAAACCAAAATGTCCAGGATAACCAGGACACAAAGAGAAGACGAAACCTAAGGATAATAGGAATAGAAGAGGGCAAAGAATATGAACTAAGAGGCACAGTAAATATCTTCAACAAAATTGTAGAAGAAAACTTCCCTACCATGAGCATAAAACAAGCCTACAGAACTCCAAATAGGTTGGACCAGAAAAGAAATTCCTCCCAACACAAAATAGTCAAAATGCCAAGTGCCCAAAGAAAAGAAAGAATACTAAAAGCAGTAAGGGAAAAAGGTCATGTAACATATAAAGGCAGACCAATCAGAATCACACGTGATTTCTCAACAGAGACTATGAAAGCTAGAAGATCCTGGACAGACACCATGCAGACACTAAAAGAGCACAAGTGTCAACCCAAGTTGCTATACCCAGCAAAACTCTCAATCACCATAGATGGCGAGAAGGAGATATTCCAAGACAAAACTAAATTTACAAAATATCTCACCACAAACCCAACCCTAGAATGAATGATATGTGGAAAACCCAACACAATGAGGGGAACTACATCCTAGTAAAAAGAAGAAAACTCTTAAGCAAAAAAAGCAAAAGAAGAAAGAAACACAAGCACAATTCTACCTCCAAAAGCAAAAAATAGAAGGAAACAGCAACCACAATTTTTTAATATCTGTTAACATAAATGGACTCAATTCCCCAATAAAAAGATATAGGCTATCCGACTGGATACATAAACAAAACCCAGCATTTTGCTGCATACAGGAAACTCATCTCAGAGACAAAGACAGGCACTATCTCAGATTAAAAGGTTGAGAAAAAAAAAACTTTCAAGCAATTGGCCCCAAGAAGCAAGCTAAAGTGGCCATTCTAATATCGAATAAACTAGATTTTCAAACAAAAGTTTTCAAAAAAAGATAAGGAAGGACACTTTTAACTCATTACAGGGGAAATTTGTCAGGAGGAACTCTCAATCCTTATTATATATGCTCGATATACAATAGCACCCACATTGATAAAAGAAACCCTACTACAGCTCCAAAAATATAATGCACCACACACAATAATAGTCGGAGACCTAATTACCCAACTCTCACCAATGGACATAACATGGAAAAAGAAAATGAACAAGGACATAGTAAAACTAACAAAGGTTATGAATCAATTGGAATTAATAGACATCTATAGAACATGTCATTCTAACCCAAAAGAATACACCTTCTTCTCAGCACCTCATGGGACCTTCTAAAAAACTGACTATATAATTGGTCAAAAAACAACCCTCAATAGATATAAGAAGATTGAAATACTCCCATGCATCCTTTCAGATCACCATGGTCTAAGGATGGACATCAATAACAAAGACAACAAAAAGCCCATATGCACATGGAAATTGAAGAATGCTCAATTAAACAATAACAGGGTCAAAGCAGAAATAAAGAAAGAAGTTAAGGCTTTTCTAGAATTCAATGAAAAAAAAAGACATACCCAAACCTGTGGGATGCAATGAAAGCAGTACTGAGAAGAAAACTCACAGCTCTGAGTACTTCCAAAAAAAAAAAAAAAATTAGAGAGAGCAAGCACTAGAAACTTGACAGCACAGTTGAAAGCTCTAGAGCAAAAGGAAGCAGATACACCCAAAAGGAATAGATGGCAAGAAATAATCAAACTTAGGGCAGAAATAGCCCAAATAGAAACAAAAAAAAAAACATTCAAAGAATCAACAAAACCAAGAGATGGTTCTTTGAGAAAATTAACAAGACTGATAAACCCTTAGCCAGACTAACTAGAGGGCAAAGAGAGAGTATCCAAATTAACAAAATCAGAAATGAAGGTGGAGAAATAATGACTGAAACTGAGGTAATTCAAGAAATCATCAGATCCTACTACAAAAACCTATACTCAACAAAGCTGGAAAATCGGGAGGAAATGGATGAATTCCTAGACAGATACCAGATATTAAGTTCAACCAGGAACATGTAATCCATTTAAATAATCCCTTAACACCTAAAGAAATAGAAACAGGCATCAAAAACCTCCCAACCAAAAAAGCCCAGGTCCAGATGGGTTCACTGCAGAATTATATCAGACATTTATTGACAGCCTAATACTAATACTCTCAAACTATTCCACAAAATATAGTCAGATGAAACACTGCCTAACTTATTTTTTGAGGTTACAATAACCCTCATTTCTAAACCACACAAAAACCCTACAAAGAAAGAGACCTTCAGACCAATCTCACTTATGAATATTGATACAAAAATAATCAACAAACTCCTTGCAATCCAAATTCAGGAACACATGAAAATGATCATTCACCATGATCAACTAGGCTTCATCCCTGGTATGCAGAGACAGTTTAATATACGGAAATCCATCAAGGTAATCCACCATATAAATGAACACAAAGAAAAAAATCACATGGTCACATCACTAGATGCTGCGAAAGCATTAGACAAAATGCAACACCCCTTCATGCTAAAAGGCTTGGGATGAACAGGAATCCAAGGCCCATACCTAAACATAATAAAAGCAATATACAACAAACCAACAGTCAACATCAAACTTAATGGTGGAAAACTTGAAGCAATCCCACAAAAATCAGGTACTGGAAAAGGCTTCCCACTCTCCCCATACCTATTCAACATAGTACTGGAAACCCTGGCCAGAGCACTTAGACAGCAAAAGGAAATCAAAGAGATGCAAATTGGAAAAAAAAGAAGTAAAAACATCACTATTGCAAATGACATAATGGTGTATGTAAGTGACCTCAAAAACTCTACCAGAGAACTCCTACAGCTGATAAACAAGTTTAGCAAAGGGGCTGGATATAAAATTAACTCAAAAAAATCAGTACCCTTTCTCTACTCAAAGGACAAACATGTGGAGAAAAAAAATTAGGGAAAAGATACAATTCACCTTAGTCCCAAGCAATATGAAATACCTTGTTGTAAATCTATCTAAGCAAGTGAAGGACCTGTATGACAAGAACTTATAAGGCAATTGTGCTAAAAACTGCATGGTACTGGTACTGAGATAGGCACATGGATCAATAGAATAGAATAGAAGATCCAGAAATGAGCCCTCATAGATATGGTCATCTGATTTTTGACAAAGAAACTGTAAACATTACATGAAATAAAGGACAGCCTGTTGAACAAATGGTGTTGGTACAACTGGCACTCATCATGCAAAAGAATGAAAATAGATCATTTCTTATATCCTTGTACAAAGCTCAAGTGCAAGTGGATCAACGTTCTCCACATTAAACTAGGTACACTGAAACTACTAGATGAGAGTGTAAAAAACACCTTTAAACACATAGGCACAGGAGAAAATTTTCTGAACAAAACACCAATGGCTCAAGCTCTAAGGTCAAAGAATAACAAATGGAACTTAATGAGATTGCAAAGTTTCTGTAAGGCCTAGGACATTTGTAAGGAAAACAAAACGGCAGCCAGCAGAATGGGAAAAGATCTTTACAAACTCCACATCAGATAGAGGCCTAATATCCATGGTATACAAAGAACTCAAATGCTAGACACCAGAGAATCAAACAACCCTATTAAAAATGGGGTACAGAGCTAAAGAAAAAGAGGATTATGGAATGGCTGAGAAACATCGAAGGAAGTGCTCAACATCCTTAACTATCAGAGAAATTCAAATCAAAACAACCCTGAGATTCCACCTCACACCAGTCAGATTGGCCAAGATACAAAACTCAGATGACAGCAGATGCTGATGAGGTTGGGGAGAAAGGGGAACACTTCTCCACTGTTGGTGGGGTTGTAAACTGATACGACCACTCTGGAAATCGGTCTGGCGATTCCTCAGAAAATTGGACACAGTACTACCTGAAGATCCTGCTATTCCACTTCTGGGCATATACCCCAGAGACGATCCAATATACAACAAAGATACATGCACCACAATGTTCATAGCAGCTCTATTTATAATAGCCAGAAGCTGGAAAGAACCCAGATGTCCTTCAGTAGATGAATGGATACAAAAATTGTGGTACATTTACAACAATGGAGTACTATTCAGCTATCAGAAACAATGACTTAACCAAATTCTTAAGAAAATGGTTGCATCTAGAGAATATCATCCTGAGTGAGATAACCCAGTCACAAAAGAACAGACATAATATGCAGTCACTGATAGTGGGATGCTAACCTTAGAGGCTCGGACTACTCCAGAAACAACACACAGACTGTGTGAAGTTCAAGAAATAAAGAAAAGAGAACAAAACAAAACAAAATGTTATGCTCAATCCTTACACACCAAGAAAACGTTGACTAATTCAGGGTTACATCCTGTTTTACATGTACTTTTTGCTCATTGTAACTAGTAAGACCTTAATTCAGAGTATCAACCCTTAAAAAAAAAAAGAAAAAGAAAAGAAAAGCACTGAAAAAAATGTATTCATATACTTTTATGCAAAATGCTGACAATTTGCACATTTACCTTTGTTTTTTAAAATAATTTTTTTCAATAAAAAAAAGAAAAGTAAACAAATTATTCAAAAAAACCCACATACATTCATAAGCATGAATCTTCTATAGATAAACAAAGTGGGAGGAAGCAAGAGAGTGTTCTCAAGCTGTTTCTTTTACTGGCAGGCAGCAATTTGCTGTTACAAAGAAAGAAGTCATTATAATATTTATATCTGTAAAAATATTCTTGTAAAATTTCTAATCGCAAATCTAAACTTTTATATAAAATTCAGTCATATCTATTTTGATTCCTCAAAATGCACATCTATGTATCAACAATACTTAGTAAATCATCTCATGAAGCTGAGGGCAAAAATGGGTATAAAGCATCAATTATTACCAGTGTAGCCTCAGTGAGAGTCACAACAGAGAGTACTGCCACTGTTTCTATTCTCTGAACATAAAACGTCCCTAGCTTAAAGAAGACTATATCTTTCTGAACTTTATATTGTTTCCTATGATTTTTTTATATCAGAGGAAAAAAAAACTCAATCTAGCTTAACTAACAACTTTAATTTTCCCAACATTTTCTAAGGGTGGTAGTTATTGTTGGCAATCTAAATCTCTCAGTTTTTTTTTTATAAGTTGGTGATAGTATCATATTCTGCTCCAGCAGCAATGCCCAAAAGACATCAAGCACTAATATTTTGATTGCTACCAAGACCCCGCATTGAGGGACAGGAAGCCCCCTTAACATTTTCATGTAACTCTTAGATTAAGAATGTAGCAGGCAGAGAACAACCACATAAGAGCATAAAGTCCTCAGGTCACGTAGTCCTGAGGGATATGTCACTCAGAGGCCTATAGATTTATGTTAATGTCATACATGATTGGACATGAGTGAGATGGCAGAGAAATGTCGAAAATTGGAAGTGGAGGCAGGAGTCTGAGGGCTTAATCATAATGGAGGATTTAGATCCAGATGATTCTAATTGGTGATAGGTAAATATCCATATTTTAAGGGTCTCTGTAGGTCTTTTTTTCTCATATAGGAGGGCATCTTGTATCTTTGTCCACTGGATGTAATCTTATTATATAGAGGGTTTGTGGATTGAGAATTTAACATATAAACCTGCTTGAAAAGCTAACAGTTTTGAAGTCATGTGTGTGTCAGGCAGTGGGGGAAAGAAAAATGCAGGTGCATGGTGTTTGTATTCACCCACAACAGAGGCAAATGGGTAGGCAAAGTGAACCACTTGGGAAGGAAATAGGGTAGAGAGTTCGGTCAGCAGACCTTGTGACAGAGTCAATGCACTCGGTTCCATACTCTAGTGGCTTTCAAAGAGTGGATAAAAGGTTAAGCCAATTCCTTTTAATATTCATTGCAGCAGAGGCCCACCTATATAGCTGTGGTAACTGGTGGCTGAATTCCATAAGTTCCAAAGCCATTGGTCCTTTCTCCAACATTGGCCCTCGGCCGAGATAATCTGCCATAAAATCATACATAATAAATCCAACAAAGTAGACGTACTCAAGAGTCTGTGTATGTGAGCATGAAAATACATGTACACAATAATAAAGAAAAAGAGGCTGTCAACTGTAGGATGGAAGAGGCATGAGATTGGGACAAAGGAAAAGATCTGGAAAGGGATGAAGGAAGGAAAGGAATGAAGTATATAATTCTATTTCAGTTAAAAATATGTTTAAAACAAGTACAAAATTCAAAAACCACTAATGAAAATTTGGCTAATTTATGTCCGCAAAAATTGGATTTAATGAATCTAAAGTTGGGTAGATAGGAGAGTAGGGGAGATCACAATCAACAGATATAAGAGATTTTCAAAGTTGTAATAATTTTCAAATAAATAACTATGCAATTTATATCATGCTATAACAGACAAGATAGTTAATGAATATTCCATATCCTCTGTTATAAAATGGTAACCATGAAATACCTCATTGATACCCAGAAATATAAATATGAATGCAGAAAACTATAGTGTTCCATAAATATAGGAAAACATACGTAGTTCAATGAAATGGAAACAAATATTCTCAGTCATCTTTATCAGTAGCAGGTATTCTCTGGTGAATTGATCCACAAGAGGATACTACGTTTGTGCTAATGAGAATGCATTATTTCACAACTCAGCAAAAAATTAACATGAAATCTATATTACTATTTTTGGTTAAAAATAATAAAAATGTTTTAGAAAGAACATTATCATCATGGCTTCAGCATGTACATCTAAATTAAGATGCAAATATATGACTTGTATTTACCATTGGTTTTCCTCAGTTCCTCTACAAGGCACTGTGCTTCCTCTTGAACACGGTCCTCAATATTTCTTTTCCCCATGCCCAAGTTCCGCAGAGTTGCAAGTGAGAAGCGCCGTATTTCTTTCCATCTGCTTCCGTTGCTAAAAATAATGCCTAAAGAATTGAGAAGATACCAGAAATAGATGCTTGGAAAATATGAAAGATAACAACATAGAGAGGTCCCACTGTACCTAATAATAAAGCCTATCACTTTCTTTCAATCTTATATTGTACCATAAACAATATGCAACAAACATATTAATATATGCACTTACTTACCAAAACCTTTAATAATTTTGTCAGCTACTGGAAAGCTTCCGCGACCAGAAAACTCCTCACCATGATCAATCAGAGCTTCTTTCACTGCTTCATACCCATGAAATACAACAGTAGGTTGTGAGCCCAAATACAGAGTGAACACGGGGCCATAGGCTTTTGAGACCTGTAAACAGGAAAGAAAATTCAAATACTAGCAAATATATATAACCTTTTTTTAAACGACTTTATTTTGCAAAACAAAGATAAATGTACAGATTTTAAACATTTTTTGCTTAAAATTATACATTTTTGTCAGTACTGTTTTTTCAGACATTAAAATAAATTTTACATAAAACCATGTGAATATATTTTTTAGTCAGTACTTGATTTTTTTCAAGGGCTTGACAGTATGCATTGAAAACCTACTAGTTACAATAAGCTTAAAGTATATTTAAAAAAAAAACGCAACATGGAAATAGTCAAAGTCTTCTTGTTTTGTGAATATATATATATTTTTGTTTTCTTTATTTCTTGGACTTCATACAGTCTGTGAGTTGTTTCTGGGGGAGTGCAAGCCTCTGGGGTTAGCATCCCACTATCAGTGACTGCATATTATGTCTGTTCTTTTGTGACTGGGTTATCTCACTCAGGATGATCTTCTCTAGATGCAGCCATTTTCTTAAGAATTTGGTTAAATCATTGTTTCTGGTGGCTGAGTAGTATTCCATTCTGTATATGTACCACAATTTTTGTATCCATTCGTCTTCTGAAAGACATCTGGGATCCTTCCAGCTTCTGGCTATTATAAATAGAGCCGCTATGAACATTGTGGTGCATATATCTTGGTTGTGTATTAAAGTGTCTCTGGGGTATATGCCCAGAAGTGGAATAGCTGGGTCTTCAGGTAGTACTATATCCAATTTTCTGAGGTATCGCCAGACAGAATTCCAGAGTGGTTGTATTAGCTTGCAACCCCACCAACAGTGGAGAAGTGTTCCTCTTTCTCCGCAGGCTCACCAGCATCTGCTGTCATCTGAGATTTGGATCTTGGCCAATCTGACTGGTGTGAGGTGGAATCTTAAAGTGGTTTCGACTTGCATTTCCCTGATGGCTAAGGATGTCGAGCACTTCCTCAGATGTTTCTCGGCCATTCAGTGTTCCTCAACTGAAAATGATTTGTTTAGCTCTGTACCCCATTTTTTAATAGGGTTATTTGATTCTCTGGTGTCTAGCTTTTTGAGTTCCTTGTACACCTTGGATATTAAGCCTCTATCTGATGTGGTGTTGGTAAAGACTTTTCCCATTCTGTTGGTTGTCGTTTTGTTTTCTTCACAATGTCCTTAGCCTTACAAAAACTTTGCAATCTCGTTAAGTCGCATTTGTTAATCTTTGACCTTAGAGCTTGAGCCATTGGTGTTTTGTTCAGGAAATTTTCTCCTGTGCCTATGTGTTCTAAGGTTTTCCCTACTTTCTCATCTAATAGTTTCAGTGTATCTGGTTTAATGTGGAGATCTTTAATTCACTTACACTTGAGCTTTGTACAAGGAGATAAGTACGGGTCTATTTTCATTCTTTTGCATGTTGAGTGCCAATCGGACCAGCACCATTTGTTGAATAAGCTGTCCTTTTTCTATTGAATGTTTACTGCTCCTTTGTCAAAAATCAGGTGACCATATACATGAGGGCTCATTTCTGGATCTTCTATTCTATTATATTGATCCACCTGCCTAATTCTGTACCAGTACCATGCAGTTTACAGCACAATTGCCTTGTAATATAGCTTGAGGTCAGGGATTGTGATTCCCGCAGATGTTTTTTTGTTGTTGAGGATGGATTTCCCTATTCTAAGTCTTTTGTTATTCCATATGAAATTGCACATTGATCTTTCCAATTCCATGAAGAACTGGGTTGGAATTTTTATGGGGATTGCATTGAATCTGTAAATTGCTTTTGGTAGGATGGCCATTTTTAAGATGTTGATCTTTCCAATCTATGAGCATGAAAGATCTTTCCATTTTCTGAGATTTTCCTCAATTTCTTTCTTTAGAGGTTTGAAGTTCTTGTCATACAGGTCCTTCACTTGCTTAGTTAGAGTCACACCAAGGTATTTCATAGTTTTTGTAACGATTGTGAAGGGTACCTTTTCCCTAATTTCTTTCTCCACATGTTTGTCCTTTGAGTATAGGAAGCCTACTGATTTGTTTGAGTTAATTTTGTATCCGGCCACTTTGCTGAACTTGTTTATCAGCTGTAGGAGTTCTCTGGTGGAATTTTTGGGGTCACTCAAGTACACTATCATGTCATCGGCAAAGAGTGATGTTTTTATCTCTTCCTTTCCGATGTGTATCCCCTTGATCTCCTTTTGCTGTCTAATTGCTCCAGGCAGGACTTCCAGTACTATGTTGAAAAGGTAGGGGGAGAGTGGGCAGCCTTGTCGAGTCCCTGATTTAAGTGGGATTGCTTCAAGTTTCTGGCCATTAAGTTTGATGTTGGCTGTTGGTTTGCTGTATATTGCTTTTATTATGTTTAAATATGGGCCTTGGATTGCTGTTCTTTCCAAGACTTTTAACATGAAGGGGTGTTGGACTTTGTCGAATGCTTTCTGAGCATCTAGTGAGATGACCATGTGATTTTGGTCTTTAAGTTTGTTTATATGGTGGATTACATTGATGGATTTCCTTATGTTAAAACATCCCTGCATCCCAGGGATGAAGCCTACTTGGTCATGATGAATGATCGTTTTGATGTGTTTTTGGATTCGGTTAGCAAGGATTTTGTTGAGTATTTTTGCATCAATGTTCATAAGTGAGATTGGTCTGAAGTTCTCTTTCCTTGTAGGGTCTTTGTGTGGTTTAGGTACGAGGGTTATTGTAGCCTCAAAAAATGAGTTGGGTAATATTCCATCTGATTCTATCTTTTGGAATAGTTTGGCGAATATTGGTGTTATATCCCCAATAAATGTCTGATAAAATTCTGCACTGAACCCGTCTGGACCTGGGCTTTTTTTGGTTGGGAGGCTTTTGATGACTTCTTCTATTTCTTTAGGTATTATAGGGTTATTTAGATGGTTTACTTGGTCCTGGTTAAACTTTGGGACCTTGTATCTGTCTAGGAATTCGTCCATTTCCTCCAGATTTTCCAATTTTGTGGAGTATAAGTTTTTGTAGTAGGATCTGATGATTTCTTGAATTTCCTTAGTTTCAGTTGTTATGTCACCACTTTCCTTTCTGATTTTGTTAAATTGGATACTCTCTCTTTTCCCTTTAGTTAGTCTGGCTAGGGGTTTATCAATCTTGTTGATTTTCTCAAAGAACCAACTCTTTGTTTTGTTGATTTTTTCAATGGTTTTTTTTGTTTCTATTTGGTCTATTTCTGCCCTAATTTTGATTATTTCTTGCCATCTACTCTTTTTGGGTATATCTGCTTCCTTTTGTTCTAGGGCTTTTAGCTGTACTGTCAGGTTGCTGATGTGAGCTCTCTCCAGTTTCTTTTTGGAAGCACTTAGGGCTATGAGTTTTTCTCTCAATACTGCTTTCATTGCATCCCATAGGTTTGGGTATGTTGTGTTATCGTTTTCATTGAATTTTAGAAAGTCCTTAATTTCTTTCTTTTTTCTCCTTTGACCCTGCTATCCTTTAACAGAGCGTTGTTTAGTTTCCATGTGTATGAAGGCTTTTTGTTGTCTTTGTTGTTGTTAAAGACCAGCCGTAGACCATGGTGATCTGAGAGGTTGCATGGGAGTATTTCAATCTTCTTATATCGATGAAGGCTCGTTCTGTGTCCAATTATGTGGTCAATTTTCAAGAAGGTGCCATGGGGTGGAGAGAAGAAGGTGTATTCTTTTACTTTAGGATAGTATGTTCTGTATATATCTATTAATTCTAGTTGGTTCAAAGTCTCTGCTAGTTTTGCAGTGTCCTTGTTCAGTTTCTGTTTCCCTGATCTGTTCATTGGTGAGAGTGGGTATTAAAGTCTCCCACTATTATTGTGTGGGGTGAAATGTATTTTTTGAGATTTAGTAGAGTTTCTTTTATGAATGTGGGTGATTTTTTATTTGGAGCATATATGTTAAGGATTAAGAGTTCCTCCTGACAGATTTCCCCGGTAATGTGTAAAAAGTTTCCTTCTTTATCTTTTTTGATAACTTTTGGTTGGAAATTTACTTTATTCGATATTAGAATGGCCACTTCAGCTTGGTTCTTGGAGCTGTTTGCTTGGAAGTTTTTTTCCCACCCTTTTACTCTGAGATAGTGTCTGTCTCTGTCTCTGAGATGAGTTTCCTGTATGCAGCAAAAGGCTACATTTTGTTTATGTATCCAGTCTGATAGTCTATGTCTCTTTATTGGGGAGTTGCGACCTTTTATGTTAATAGACATCAAAAAATAATTGTTTCGGTTTCTTGCCATTTTTGCTTTTTTGGGTTGAGTTGTGTCTGTGTTTTTTTCTTCTTTTGGTTTTCTTGTTTAGGAGTTTTCTTGTTTTTACTAGGCTGTATTTTCCCTCCTTGTATAGGGTTTTTCACCTATAATTTGTTGTAGTGCTGGGTTTGTGGTCAGATATTGTGTGAATTTTGATTTGTCTTAAAATATCTTTGTCTCTCCATCGATGGTGATTGATAT
This sequence comes from Micromys minutus, assembly GCF_963924665.1. NCBI lineage: Eukaryota > Metazoa > Chordata > Mammalia > Rodentia > Muridae > Micromys > Micromys minutus. The sequence goes on from NC_137971.1 coordinate 21,465,686, forward strand.
TTTTGCTGGGTATAGCAGCTTGGGCTGGCACTTGTGCTCTCTTAAGGAGTGCACGATATCTTTCCAGGCTCTTCTAGCTTTCATAGTCTCTGTTGAGAAATCGGGTGTGAGTCTGATCGGTCTGCCTTTATATGTTACCTGACCTTTTTCCATTACTGCTTTTAGTATTCTTTCTTTACTTTGGGCACTTGATGTTTTTACTATTATGTGTCTGGAGGTATTTCTTTTCTGGTCCAACCTATTTGGAGTTCTGAAAGCTTCTTTTATGCTCGTGGTCATCTCATTCTTGAGGGTAGGGAAGTTTTCTTCTATGATTTTGTTGAAGATATCTACTGTGCCTCTTAGTTGATACTCTTCTCCCTCTTCTATTCCTATTATCATTAGGTTCGGTCTTCTAATTGTGTCTTGTATTTCCTGGACATTTTGGGTTAGGAGCTTTTTGTTTTTTGCATCTTCTCTGGCTGTTTTGTCTCTGTTTGCAATGTTGTCTTCTGCCCCCAAGATTCTCTCCTCAATCTCTTGTAATCTGTTGGAAATGCTTGCTTCTGTAACTCCTGATTTCTTTTTTTGGTGTTCTGACTCTAGGGTTATCTCTTTTAGCGCTTTCTTTATTGTGTCAATTTCTGTTTCAATTTCCCTCTTCCATTCCTTTATTTCTTTGGTACTATTTTCTTCTCGTTCTTTGAGTTCTTTTAGTGTTTTTCTTCTTTCTTCTTTAAAAGCTTCTGAATCTTTTCCTTTTCCTCTCTTTCTTGTTTAAGTAACTTTATCAGCTTCTTGAGGCATGATTTCAGGTCTGTGTCTTCTTTTTCTGGAGTGTTTGGAATTCTGATGTTTGCTACTATGGGAGAGCTGGGTTCTGGTGTTGCTAGATTGTCTTGGTTTCCTTGGGATATACTCTTTCTCTTTCCTCTTGCCATTTTGTTGTCAGTGATGTTCTTGCCTTTCCCTTGTATCTGGTCTGTGTCCCTGGTACACTTTCCGTGTGCACTCCGCAGAGATCTCTCTACTCCCCGGCAGCCCAGGTTCTGGGTGGCATCTGGGCCAGGCTCTGCTCTGCATTCTGAAGTTGCCTCCGGGTGGAAACAGACGTTCCTAAGATCTATTCCTGGTCACAGATTCTCAGCCTCTACGAGCCGCCTTTCCAGCTGGCAGGTGGGACAGGCTCTGCTCTGCATCCTGAAATTGTCTCCGGGTGGGAGCAGAAGTTCCTAAGATCTGTTCCTGGTCACTGGATCGGGAAGGACAGGGCAGGTCAGGGCAGGGGGTGCCCTTTCCGTGTGCACTCCGCAGAGATCCCTCTGCTCCCCAGCAGCCTAGGTCTCCCACTCACCAGTTGCTCAGCCTGTACGAGCCGCCTTCCAGCTGGCAGTTGGGCCAGGCTCCGCTCTGTGTCCTGAAGTCGTCTCTGGGTTGGAACAGAAGTTCCTAAGATCTGTTCCCGGTCACTGGATCAGGGAGGACAGGGCAGGTCAGGGCAGGGGGTGCCCTTTCCGTGTGCACTTTGCAGAGATCCCTCTGCTCCCCAGCAGCCTAGGTCTCCCACTCACCAGTTGCTCAGCCTGTACGAGCCGCCTTTCCGGCTGGCAGTTGGGCCAGGCTCCGCTCTGTGTCCTGAAGCCGTCTCCGGGTGGGAACAGAAGTTCCTAAGATCTGTTCCCGGTCACAGTTGCTCAGCCTGTACGAGCCGCCTTTCCGGCTGGCAGTTGGGCCAGGCTCCGCTCTGTGTCCTCAAATATATATAACCTTAATCTACATAGTGTAAACCTCATTCACACTGGTATTATCTCTGTATTTTAATGTTTTTATTTAGGCAAATATGTTCAAATGGTTCTAAAGCCTATTTATATAACATTACAGAGATTACTGGTAATGCCTGCAGTGAACCAAGAATGGTTCAGAGTTTAGGCAGTTGTTACACAAAGATTACAATGAATTTTTGTAACAAGACATTCAGGAGGACAAGAATCACAACTGCTCCCCCTGGTAACATTTGCTGTAACATTCTTAGTGCTTTCCCACTCAAACTGCAATCACCCTGCTCAATCACCTTTGTCCAAGTTCCTAAATTAAGCAGAAATGCTCTGATCAACTACAGGCTACCTACATCTACTGAAAATCATCTTGGTGTGTTTAATCTATACACACCAAGAAAACTGTTTCCATGTTATGTTCTGTTCTACATGTACTTTGTGCTTATGATAACTAGTATATTCCAATGCATACTATCAAACTTTAAAAAGAATTAACTACTGACAAAAATATATTCATATGGTATTATGCCAAAAATGCCTTTAAAAATCTGTACATGTATTTCTCTTTTTAAAATAAAGTTGAAAGAGTAAAAAATTAAAAATAATAAAAAAAAACAAAGCTGGACTAGACTCTGTGAAAGCCTGCTTCACAAAAAAACCATAAGTAAATATAAATAAATAAACATTATTGCAAACACAAATAAGTGTTAAAGGCATATGTAACTTAAGTTTCTTTATCTTGTGCTGCTATCAGCAAGAATAAATCACCAAAGACCATCATCTTCTAGCCAGAGAGAGCAAGAGAGAGCTAAATTGCCATTTCCATGTCCCAGAAAATGTTTTCAACAAAGTCATAAAAAAATTTCCCAACCTAAAGAAAGAGATACCTATAAACTAAAAGAAGGTAACAGAACACTGATTTAACTGGAAGAGAAAAGAAAATCCTGTTGGAAAAAATAACTTTCTGAACATTTATCAAGAAATGTAGCTAAAATCAGAGCCTCATCAGTTTCAATTATGTCTCCTAACAAGCTGTACTTCTCAGCCATGGGTAGCATTATGGAAACCAAGATGTTGCTGGAGGTGTTAGGCCCCATCAGTTTGGTGAGTGTGTGTGTGTGCGCACACCTGCACACATCTTAGAAAGTAGATACATGCAGTTAGTTCTATTTTTGACAACAGGTTTAACAGAAAAACACTACACTTCAAATCATTTCTTCCACAGTCTCAAGGTAAAGTAACCAGGAAAAGATTTTCACAGGATGCTAAATCCATTTAGTACAACCTGTGCTTGGTATAGACTAAGTCAGAAACTTGCCATTTATTAATGTATAAGACAAAAAAAATATATTGCTGTCAAACATAATCTTATGTTAAAATTATTTTACATTCAGTTTGAGAATAAAATGTAATAGCATCACAAATAAAAAATTATTTCACATTAAAATATTTATTATATGTAATATATATATATATGCACACACATATGTGCGTTTCTCTGTGTGTGTTTGCACACCCAAGTGCATGTATGATCACACAAATCTGCATAACACAGTATGTGTGTGAGGGTCAGTGGACAACTTTCAAGAGTGAGTCACCTTCTAATTTGTGTTACCAGAGATCGAATTCATGTCATCTGCAGTCTCCAGGATGTAATGGTAGCAGCTGAGCCATCTTGATTGCCATTGAAATTCTTTTCTGTCAGAATTTCTCATTAAACCTGTCTCTTGATCATGGCATCCTCCTTATAATTAATTCTCAGAATTATAATTAAGGCCAAGAGCATTTTGACTATTATGGTAACATGCAACTGTGGTAATTTACATGCAACTAAAGCTGTTTTACTATTACAGTCATAACAAAATTTGTGAGTATATATTCAGAATTAGAGCAACCCATGATCAAAGTTGAGAAAAATTTATATTATGAAAATAGGCATCCTACCAAAAACAATCTAGATATCCAAAGCAACTTCAGTTTAAAATCTCAATGCTAGAGCCTGAGAAATACAGACTTAAAATGGTGTCCCCAATGGAGGAGTCAAAGGAAAGACTGAAAAAGCTGAATGGAAAACTGGGAAAATAACATTTGAAATGTAACTATGAAAAATAGCAAATAAAAATTGTTAAAAGAAAAATCTCAATGGTATGTGTGTTCCATTGTGACTCGGCTACCTCACTCAGGATTATGTTTTATAGTTCCATCGATTTCATACGAATTTCATGAAGTCATTAGCTGAGTAGTTTTCCACTGCATAAATGTACCACATTTTCTGTATCCATTCCTTTGTTGAGAATCATCTCCATTATTTTCAGCCTTTGGCTATTATAACTAAGACTGCTATGAACATAATGGAACATCTGTCATTGTTCAATGTTAGAGCATCTTTTGGTATATGCCCAGGACTGCTACAATGGGGTCATTAGGTAGGCCTATGTCCAGTATTCTAAGAAATCACCAGACTGATTTCCAGAGTGTTTGTACCAGCTTTCAAGCTCACAAGCAATGAAGGAGTGTTCTATTTATCAACATCGTTGCCAACATCTGCTACCACTTGAGTTGTTGACCTTAGCCATTCTGACTGGTGTGAGTTAGCATCTCAGGGTCTAATTGATGTGCATTTCCCTGATGGCTAATGATGTTGAACATATTTTAAGTGTGTCTCAGCCACACCAGAATCCTCAATTGATAATTTCATGTTTATCTCTGTACCCTATTTTTAGTAAATTTATTAGGTTCTCTAAAGTCTAACTTTTTGAGTTCATTGAATATTTTGGATATTAGAACACACATAGGATGTATTCAATGGTAAGTGGATATTAGAAAAAATCTCAGAATACTCATGATATAACTTATAGATCATATGAAGGTCAAAAGAAAAAAAACCATAATGTGGGTACATAAGTCCTACCTAGAAGAGGGAACAAAAGAAGGTTGAGGGTTGGAGGAACTTAGGAAGAAGAGAGGAGGGGAAAAGAAAATATAGGGGTAGGATTAGGTGTGGGATGAGATAGGGGAGAAGTACAGACAGATAGAAACTTGAACAGAGTTGCGTAGCAATAAATGGGGAATGGGAAACTGGGAATAGCCACCAGAAATTCACAGATGCCAAAACATCAAGGGGCTCTCAGAACCCAGTGAGGACAATATTAGCTGAAATACCTAACAGAGGGGAGAGAGAATCTGTAGAGACCATATCTAGAGGTTAGGCAAGGTTCCAGGATGAGGGATGTTGCCACCCACACTTCTCAAAATTTTAGCCCAGAACAGCTCCTACTTAAAGGAAGTACAGGGACAAAGAGTGGAGCAGAGATTGAGCAAAGGCTGTCCAGAGACTGCTTCATCTGGGTATCCTTCGATATATAGACTCCAAACCCAGGCACTTACTGATGGCAAGAAGTGCGGGCTGGCAGGAGCTTAATATAAATGTCTCTTGAGAGGCTCTGCCAGAGCCTGAACAATATAGTTGTGGATGCTTTCAGTGAACCATTATACTGAGCATGGGACACCAATGAAGAAGTTAGGGTAAGAACTGAAGAAGATGAAAGAATTTCTATCCCCATAGGAAGAACAACAATATCAACAATCAGATCCTTCTCAACGCTCCTAGGTATTTAACAACCTACCAAAGTATACAAATGGAAGGAACCATGGCTCCAGCTGCATATTAAACAGAGGATGACCTTGTCTGGCATCAGTGGGTAAGGGTCCTGTGAAGGCTTGATGACCAAGTATAGAGGAATGCTAGGGTGATGGGGCAGGAGGGATTGGGATGGTTGGGATAACACACTCATGGAATCAAGGGGTATCGGGTTGGAATGCAGGGGAAATTGCAGGAAAACCAGAGAGGGGGTTAACGTTTGAAATGTAAATAAGCAAAATAACCAATAACTTTTTAAAATCCTGATTCTACTTTAAATGGAAAAAATAATCTTAATAACTATATGGACATGAAAAAGAGCTAGTTAGCTAAAACAATCTTGACCAAGACTCTACTTTTCTGTTGATGTAATAAACTACTTCAAAAAGAGGCATTTACAGATAAACAATGCTGCAACTGTGGTCCATGGAGGCCAGGCTCCACCTAGACCTGGTAACATAGGCTGGAAGTTCATCCACGTGGCAAATGATCCGGGTTATCACACCAACAACACCATTCTCAGTATGGTTTTCTATATTAGTGGCAGAAATTTATGGTAATAATTTTATACGTTCTTTACTGTGTTAATTACACTTCACAAATAAGATGCTTTCATTTGAGATTCTAAAAAAGAATAGAAGAAATCCTTCTGGGAAAAACTAGGCACCTAGTAAAATAGAAACTCCAAGAAATCTGTGAGGGTGATCACAGCCCAAACTGCCCACATTAAGGGATACAGAACCTGAAATGGACACCTGTTAAGAACAGGCAAGACTTCCAGTGGAGGGGCAGAGACACCAACCAAGCCACAAAACTTTCAAATTAGTTTGTCATGCCTACAAAGTGTGCATGTGTAAAGCTTAAACAAAATTTGAGAGAATTTCCAAGCAATACCTGGCCCAACTTGAGCTCCATACCTCGAAAGAGAGCCCACCCCTGACACTATTGATGATATTCTGCTATACTTACAGATAGGAGACTAGCATAACTATCATCTGATGGGATTTAATAAGCTTCTGTTGGAAACAGATGGAAGTTCACAGCCAAACATTAGGAAGAGCTAATAAAAAGCTTCAGTCAGGATGTGAGTTACTAAATTAATTAATGCAATAAATGGAATGACCTAAATTTCTAAAACATGAAATCTTGCTCATTACTCAATTTCTGACAAGTCCCAGTTGTAAATGGCATAAGATATGCAATACTTGGCAAGAGGTATAACCTTATGATTATCTGTAACTTTAATGATTCTAGTACTACATATTCATTTAAAGCAACTACCATTTTATCTTTGCTATGAAGGTATTAGAAAAGCACATAGAATACTTACATTGGTTAAGGACTGGCTGATGTTTTTCACATCTATCTGGAGGAAATTACCAATAATAGGGAGAGGAGTGGGGCCAGGAGGGAGCTTCCCTCTCACAGAGTTCTGTCTCCATAGAAAGAAGAGAATGAGAGAGGAGAAAGTAAGGATCAGGAATGTGACCAGATCCATGGAGACTCTTCTTACAGATACAGTTGTGATCAAGCAGCACAGAGCTTTTAAAACACTGAAGCAGCATGCTCCTCTTTGAGCAACATTAACTAATCAATTAGGAAATTGTTGATGTGACTCTTTCAAGTAAACTTGGACAATTTGATAGAGATAAAAATAAGATGCTTTTACCCTTCATCTTCACTGGGTGCCCATTTAATTTCTGTTAAACAGTACAGATTGGTGTCCAAGTACTGATAATAAAAGTAAACAAACATATGAGTCTTCAAAATTAATAGATTATTTTTGAGATTCAAGAAAACTCCTCAACCATTAAATACTAGGTTTGTAGCCTGGTAATCATATTTGACTTATGTCATATATAACATGAATATTTGTATACTCCATAAAATATTTTTATTTTTAAAAGGTCATATTATATAACATAGGTAAGCCTCAAACTGACAGTTCTTCTGCAACATTGTCTCAATAGCTAGAAATATGCTTATGCACCACAATTATCACGCATTCATTAAAATATTTATTTTCTGTGTTAAACAGTCTTACATAACTTATTCAATAATGTATGCTTTATAGGTCCTCTCGGCCAATATAAAACAAAGGAAATAAAATATACATATCAGTCACACATCTTTCCTCAACCATGAAAGCCCATTATTCTTTTTCTAAAGGTGGTGAAACAAAAAGACCTGTCAATGTCTCACTGCTCATAACTGGAGGAAGTTAAAATTCACTGTGACTTTCTACTGAGCATGCTTACTACTCTGATTTTACTATAGATTCTTAAAGAAAAGTGTTAGAATTATCCATCTTCATTAATGCAGATGTGAAAATGGCTAAGCACAATTTTGTACAGAGAAAATAACAATAATTGATACTAGCTAAATCTCCCCAAATAGCATGACCAACTCTATGCTTAGTACTCAAATGCCTGAGACTAAGGGGAGATATTTCTATTTTAAACTACAGCTCTTGCCTTTTCTGCCCTTCTCTGCACAAAAGCATTCATAACAATTATATCCACAATTGAATGACTATGTACTATATTGATGATAACCAACCACTATCACTAACAGTAAACATGAATCTCTAATTAATAATTATATCATCAATTTAACTTTGATGTCAAGGAAGTTTGCTTGTTCTCTGATTTCTGAACTTCAGTTTTCTAATGTCATTGTTATGCTCATGATTTACAGCAGAGAAAGAAGTGACTTGTTGTTTCTCTATCAGAGTGCTCTAACCCCCTGGAGAAATGACTTTAACTGTTAAGAGCACTGACTCCTCTTCCAGAACACACATGATGTCTGCAAATCTAATGCCCTCTTCTGGTGCATAGATATATGCTGCCAAAACATTCATAGAGAAAAAAATAAATTAATAAAATAAAATAAAAACACCAGATATAAAAAAAAAAAAAAAAAAAAAAAAAAAAAAAAAAAAAAAAACGTCAGAGCATGTGGCTTCTTTCATTGCATGAGTTAACAAAAAATGTGTATGAGTGATGCCACTTTTTATTCAGTAATGTTCCAGGCAATGGTAAAACAACATAGTCACCAAAAATCAGATAGTAATGTTCTGTAGTTCTCTCATTTGTAGTAGCCAGAGTTATTGAGATCATAATGAAACCAAAAACCTAATGAATCAACTCATTGGGGCTCATAGAGGCTCATATAAACTGAAGCCACAATGACAGATGCTGAATGTGTCTGCATTAGGTCCTCTGCATATATGATGTGGTGGTTTAGATTAGTGTTTTCTGGAGGACTCCTAACAGTTGGAGTCTGGGTGTCTCTGAATCTTTTGTCTGTCTTTGGACACTTTTTTTTTCTTCTTAGTTGCCAAGTCTAAACTTTATATGAGTGTTTGGGCCTAGTGTTATCACATCTTGTTATGCAATATTTGTTTAATATCCCTGGGAGGCCTGCTGTTCTCTGAAGGGAAGTGGAGAAGCAATGGATCTACAGGAGATGAGGGGTCATAGAGGCACTGGAAGAAGCGGAGTGGGGAAAGGCTGCAGTCAGACTGTATTACATGAGAAAAGAATAAATAAAATGAAAAATCATTAAAATGTTTTTTTACAGAAAACTTTAACACCGCCCCCAATCTACATGTCTATTCCTCCCTGAGACTTGTCTTCACTGTGTTTTGATAGAGTGCCTCTGGTTATGGTCACTGTTCATATATTTCAAATACAAATACTGGAAGTGACTATAGTTAACACTCAGTAAAAGTGTTACCATCCTCCTTTCAATTCTCTATTGTGTTGGGGAAGGGGAAGAGAGTGTGTGCATGACTAGTTACATCTTTGAGAATAGAGTCATATCTATGTAGAGGCCAGAAGTAAAACTTGGGTGCTGTTTCTTGGGAAGTTCTTGTCTTGTTTTCTGAGACGATGTGTATCAGTGGCATGGCTATTAAGCTAGTATGGGTGATAAGGAAGCCCAGGGGATCCTCCTGTGCCTGCCCCCTAAACACTGGTATAATAAGTACATGCTGCTATGTCTAGACTTTGATACATGCACTGGAGATAAAATTTGGGTCTTTGTTGTTGAATGACAAGGATGACATGAGCTACCTAAGCTCTCTTCCCAGTACTCTTACTTTACATGTTCTGTTCTCATAATATGAACTGCAGGATATATTGAGAATTTAAAGTGTTTTGAATCTAGCCTTAATTATAATAAAACTCTAAGTAATGGTACATCAGTTTAAAGGTCTTATTATTGAGAATATGCAGAAGATAAATTACTGTGAATTATAATAAGATAATAATTTCCAGGTGCTACAATTAAACCACTGTAACAGCTCAAATTTAGATACACATAAGCACAGGAAATGGAAAAAGAGTTACAGAGAATAGGGAAATGCAGATATGTGTGTTCAGTGACTCAAGGAACTACAAATGGAACATGGGTATTCGTTGAATCTTGAGGATTAGTTTGAGTTATTTAAAGAAGGAAGAAACACATCAAGAGCGAGGCAATTTGATGTCCTTAGAAAGGAATGAAGCAGAGTTTGCAAGATGGTTGCACAGAGACAGTTCCACTGAACTGGAGCTGCATTGATGGTGTCTTTTGGGTGTACCAAAGATTTCAGCTTAAACTTCTGTAAAACCATGATCAGGAATAAAAATAGATCCATGCAGGCCAGGCCCTCTTCTACATACATTCGTTTTCCTAGGAGGAAAATGCCAAACATGATAATTATTCCTTGTACATAAGTGTTAGCATGAGATGCACTGCACTGGTAAAAATGGAAAAATGGGTAGGTGGTTAGACAAATGGATGAGTGAGTGAAGGAAAAACTTGTTAGAAAAAGACAAAGAAGTGCATATTTTCATTTAACATATGGTATTAAGAAACATATCATTAAAAATACTTGTTATCTGAATGTGTTTGATTACACCTGTGTTCAAAGCACCAGGAAGATTATTAATTTTTCATAAAGATGATAATGCTAATATAAGGATCTCTGTCTCCAGGTAGCATAAATGTTTCACATATGCATCCAATATCCATTGCTAATGCTCTACATTTGGGAAGGGGATCTCTGGGGTCACTAAAGGGCATAATGGCATACATAAAATATTTTCACCATCCCATGGTGATCTGGAAATTTCTCAACAGAAAAAAAAATGTACAGGCACTACAAAAAAAATTGTGAGCATTTGAGGAAGTTAGACATTTTTCTAAGAATGTTGCTTTATGTTTTGTTCAAAATGTGATGAATGAAAGAGCAAGGTCGCAGAGTGGAGCCTGGCCAAACTGCCAGCCGGAAAGGCGGCTCTTACAGGCTGAGCAACTGTAACCGGGAACAGATCTTAGGAACTTCTGTTCCCACCCGGAGACGACTTCAGGACACAGAGCGGAGGCTGGCCAAACTGCCAGCTGAAAAGGCGGCTCGTACAGGCTGAGCAACTGGTGAGTGGGAGACCTAGGCTGCTGGGGAGAAGAGGGATCTCTGCAAAGGGCACACAGAAAGTGTACCAGGGACACAGACCAGATACAAGGGAAAGGCAAGAACATATCACTGACAACAAAATGGCAAGAGGAAAGAGAAAGGGTATATCCCAAGGAAACCAAGACAATCTAGCAACATCAGAACCCAGCTCTCCCATAGTAGCAAACATCAGAATTCCTAACACTCCAGAAAAATAAGACACAGACCTGAAATCATGCCTCAAGATGCTGATAAAGTTACTTAAACAAGAAAGAGAGGAAAAGCAAAAAGATTCAGAAGCTTTAAAAGAAGAAAGAAGAAAAACACTCAAAGAACTCAAAGAAGGAGAAAAAAACAGAACCAAAGAAATAAAAGAATGGAAGAGGGAAATTAAAACAGAAATTGACACAATAAAGAAAATGCTAAATGAGATAACCCTAGAGTCAGAACACCAAAAAAAGAAATCAGGAGTCACAGAAGCAAGCATTTCCAACAGATTACAAGAGATCGAGGAGAGAATCTCGGGGGCAGAAGACAACATTGCAAACATAGACAAAACAGCCAGAGAAGATGCAAAAAACAAATAGCTCCTAACCCAAAATGTCCAGGAAATACAAGACACAATGAGAAGACCGAACCTACGGATAATAAGAATAGAAGAGGGAGAAGAGTATCAACTAAGAGGCACAGTAGATATCTTCAACAAAATCATAGAAGAAAACTTCCCTACCCTCAAGAATGAGATGACCACGAGCATAAAAGAAGCCTTCAGAACTCCAAATAGGTTGGACCAGAAAAGAAATAACACCCGACACATAATAGTAAAAACATCAAGTGCCCAATGTAAAGAAAGAATACTAAAAGCAGTAAGGGAAAAAGGTCAGGTAACATATAAAGGCAGACCAATCAGACTCACACCTGATTTCTCAACAGAGACTATGAAAGCTAGAAGAGCCTGGACAGACATCATGCACTCCGTAAGAGAGCAAAAGTTCCAGCCCAAGCTGCTATACCCAGCAAAACTATCAATCACCATCGATGGAGAGACAAAGATATTTCAAGACAAATCAAAATTCACACAATATCTGACCACAAACCCAGGACTACAACGAATTATAGGTGGAAAACCCAATACAAGAAGGGAAAATACAGCCTAGTAAAAACAAGAAAACTCCTAAACAAGAAAACTAAAAGAAGAAAGAAACACAGACACAACTCAACCCAAAAAAGCAAAAATGGCAGGAAACAGAAACAATTATTCCTTGATATCTATTAACATAAATGGTATCAACCTCCCCAATAAAGAGACATAGACTATCAGATTGGATATATAAACAAAATCCAGCCTTTTGCTGCATACAGGAAACTCATCTCAGAGACAGAGACAGACACTATCTCAGAGTAAAAGGGTGGGAAAAAAACTTACAAGCACACAGCTCCAAGAACCAAGTTGGAGTGGCTATTCTAATATCGAATAAAGTAAATTTCCAACCAAAAGTTATCAAAAAAGATAAAGAAGGACACTTTTTACTCATTACCGGGGAAATCTGTCAGGAGGAACTCTCAATCCTTAACATATATGCTCCAAATAAAAAATCACCCACATTCATAAAAGAAACTCTACTGAAGCTCAAAAAATACATTTCACCCCACACAATAATAGTGGGAGACTTTAATACCTCACTCTCACCAATGGACAGATCAGCGAAACAGAAACATAGCAAGGACACTGCAAAACTAGCAGAGACTTTGAACCAACTAGAATTAATATATATATACAGAACATACTATCCTAAAGTAAAAGAATACACCTTCTTCTCACCACCCCATGGCACCATCTCGAAAATTGACCACATAATTGGACACAAAACGAACCTTCATCGATATAAGAAGATTGAAATACTCCCATGAATCCTCTCAGATCACCGTGGTCGACGGCTGGTCTTTAACAACAACAAAGACAACAAAATGCCCACATACACATGGAAACTAAACTACGCTCTGTTAAAGGATAGCAGAGTCAAAGAAGAAATAAAGAAAGAAATTAAGGACTTTCTAGAATTCAACGAAAACGAGAACACAACATACCCAAACCTATGGGATGCAATGAAAGCAGTATTGAGGGGAAAACTCATAGCTCAAAGTGCTTCCAAAAAGAAACTGAAGAGAGCTCACATCAGCAACCTGACAGCACAGCTAAAAGCCCTAGAACAAAAGGAAGCAGATATACCCAAAAAGAGTAGACGGCAAGAAATAATCAAAATTAGGGCAGAAATAGACCAAATAGAAACAAAAAGAACCATTGAAAAAATCAACAAAACAAAGAGTTGGTTCTTTGAGAAAATCAACAAAATTGATAAACCCCTAGCCAGACTAACTAAAGGGCAAAGAGAGAGTATCCAAATTAACAAAATCAGAAAGGAAAGTGGTGACATAACAACTGAAACTAAGGAAATTCAAGAAATCATCAGATCCTACTACAAAAACTTATACTCCACAAAATTGGAAATCTGGAGAAAATGGACGAATTCCTAGACAGATACAAGGTCCCAAAGTTTAACCAGGACCAAGTAAACCATGTAAATAACCTTATAACACCTAAAGAAATAGAAGAAGTCATCAAAAGCCTCCCAACCAAAAAAAGCCCAGGTCCAGACGGGTTCAGTGCAGAATTTAATCAGACATTTATTGGGGATATGACACCAATATTCGCCAAACTATTCCAAAAGATAGAATCAGATGGATTATTACCCAACTCATTTTTTGAGGCTACAATAACCCTCGTACCTAAACCACACAAAGACCCTACAAGGAAAGCGAACTTCAGACCAATCTCACTTATGAACATTGATGCAAAAATACTCAACAAAATCCTTGCTAACCGAATCCAGGAACACATCAAAACGATCATTCATCATGACCAAGTAGGCTTCATCCCTGGGTTGCAGAGATGGTTTAACATAAGGAAATCTATCAATGTAATCCACCATATTAACAAACTTAAAGACCAAAATCACATGGTCATCTCACTAGATGCTGAGAAAACATTCGACAAAATCCAAGACCCCTTCATGTTAAAAGTCCTGGAAAGAACAGGAATCCAAGGCCCATATTTAAACATAATAAAAGCAATATACAGCAAACAAACAGCCAACATCAAACTTAATGGCAAGAAACTTGAAGCAATCCCACTTAAATCAGGGACTCAACAAGGCTGCCACTCTCCCCCTACCTTTTCAACATAGTACTGGAAGTCCTGGCTGGAGCAATTAGACAGCAAAATAAGATCAAGGGGATACAAATTGGAAAGGAAAAGATAAAAACATCACTTTTTGCCGACGACATAATAGTGTACTTGAGTGACCCCAAAAATTCTACCAGAGAACTCCTACAGCTGATAAACAAGTTCAGCAAAGTGGCCGGATACAAAATTAACTCAAACAAATCTGTAGGCTTCCTATACTCAAAGGATAAACATGTGGAGAAAGAAATTAGGGAAAAGGTACCCTTCACAATCGTTACAAAAACTATGAAATACCTTGGTGTGACTCTAACTAAGCAAGTGAAAAACCTGTATGACAAGAACTTCAAACCTCTAAAGAAAGAAATTGAGGAGGATCTCAGAAAATAGAAAGATCTCCCATGCTCATGGATTGGAAAGATCAACATCTTAAAAATGGCCACCCTACCAAAAGCAATCTACAGATTCAATGCAATCCCCATCAAAATTCCAACCCAGTTCTTCATGGAATTGGAAAGATCAATGTGCAATTTCATATGGAATAACAAAATACCTAGAATAGCGAATTCCATCCTCAACAACAAAAAAATATCTGCGGGAATCACCATCCCTGACCTCAAGCTATATTACAAGGCAATTGTGCTGAAAACTGCATGGTACTGGTACAGAAATAGGCAGGTGGATCAATGGAATAGAATAGAAGATCCATAAATGAGCCCTCATGAATATGGTCACCTCATTTTTGCAAAAGGAGCAGTAAACATTCAATGGAAAAAGGACAGCCTATTCAACAAATGGTGCTGGTCCAACTGGCACTCAACATGCAAAAGAATGAAAATAGACCCGTTCTTATCTCCTTGTACAAAGCTCAAGTGTAAGTGGATCAAAGATCTTCACATTAAACCAGATACACTGAAACTATTAGATGAGATAGTAGAGAAAACCTTAGAACACATAGGCACAGGAGAAAATTTCCTGAACAAAACACCAATGGCTCAAGCTCTAAGGTCAAAGATTAACAATTGGGACTTAATGAGATTGCAAAGTTTCTGTAAGGCTAAGGACATCGTCAAGAAAACAAAACGGCAACCAACAGAATGGGAAAAGATCTTTACCAATACCACATCAGATAGCGGCCTAATATCCAAGGTGTACAAAGAACTCAAAAAGCTAGACACCAGAGAATCAAATAACCCTATTAAAAAATGGAGTACAGAGCTAAACAAATCATTTTCAGTTGAGGAACACCGAATGGCCGAGAAACATCTGAGGAATTGCTTGACATCATTAGCCATCAGGGAAATGCAAATCAAAACAACCCTGAGATTCCACCTCACACCAGTCAGATTGGCCAAGTTCCAAAACTCATATGACAGCAGATGTTGGTGAGGCTGCGGAGAAAGAGGAACACTTCTCCACTGTTGGTGGGGTTGCAAGCTAATACAATCACTCTGGAAATCTGTCTGGCGATACCTCAGAAAATTGGATATAGTACTACCTGAAGACCCAGCTATTCCACTTCTGGGTATATACCCCAGAGACACTTTAATACACAACAAAGATATATGCACCACAATGTTCATAGTGGCTCTATTTATAATAGCCCGAAGCTGGAAGGATCCTAGATGTCCTTGAGAAGACAAATGGATACCAAAATTGTGGTACTTATACACAATGGAATACTACTCAGCCACCAGAAACAATGACTTAACCAAATTCTTAAGAAAATGGCTGCATCTAGAGAAGATCATCCTGAGTGAGATAACCCAGTCACAAAAGAACAGACATAATATGCAGTCACTGATAGTGGGATACTAACCCCAGAGGCTTGCACTCCCCCAGAAACAACTCACAGACTGTATGAAGTCCAAGAAATAAAGAAAACAAAAAATATACATATATTCACAAAACAAGAAGACTTTGACTATTTCCATGTTGCGTTTTGTTTTACATATACTTTACGCTTATTGTAACTAGTAGGCTTTCAATGCATACTGTCAAGCCCTTGAAAAAAATCAAGTACTGACTAAAAAATATATTCACATGGTTTTATGTAAAATTTATTTTAATGTCTGAAAAAACAGTACTGACAAAAATGTAAAATTTTAAGCAAAAAATGTTTAAAATCTGTACATTTATCTTTGTTTTGCAAAATAAAGTCGTTAAAAAAAAAAGAGAGAGCAAGGTATTGCAGAGTACACACGGAAAGTGCACCCCCTTCCTTGACCTGCCCTGTCCTGCCGGATCCAGTTACCTGGAACAGAACTTAGGAACTTCTGTTTCCAACCGAAGGCGACTTCAGGACACAGAGCGAGGCCTGGCCCATCTGACACCCGGAACGGCAGCTTGTAGAGGCTGAGCAACTGGTGGGTGGGAGACCTGGGCTTCCAGGGAGCAGAAAGATCTCTGTGGAGTGCACACGGAAAGCTCACCCGCTGTCTTGCCCTGCCCCGTGCTGTCTGATCCAGTGACCAGGAATAGAACTTTGGAATTTCTGTTCCCACATGGCGACTCTGAGGCGTAGAACAGGGCTCGACCCATCTGCCACCTGGACCAGTGGAGATCCAGGGACACAGACCAGATACAAAGGAAAGGCAAGAACATATCACTGACAACAAAATGGCAAGAGGAAAGCGAAAGAGTATATCCCAAGGAAACCAAGAAAACCTGACAACACCAGAACCCAGCTCTCCCATAACAGAAAACTTCGGAATTCCAAATACTCCAGAAAAGGAAGACACAGACCTGAAATCATACCTCAAGATTCTGATAGAGATACTTAAACAAGAACGAGAGGAAAAGCAAAAAGATTCAGAAGCTTTTAAAGAGGAAACAAGAAAAACACTCAAAGAACACAAGAACTAGAGAAAAACAGACTCAAAGAGATGAAGAAATAGAAAAGGGAATTTAAAACAGAAATTGACACAATAAAGAAAACACAAAAAGAGATAACCCTAGAGGTAGAACACCTAAAAAAGAAATCAGGAATCACAGAAGCAAGCATTTCCAATAAATTAAAAGAGATGGAAGTGAGAATCTCGGGGGCAGAAGACAACATTGTAAACATAGACAAAACAGCCAGACAAGATGCAAAAAACAAAAAGCTCCTAAACCAAATGTCAAGGAAATCCAGGACACAATGAGAATACCGAACCTAAGGATAATAGGAATAAAAGAGAGATAACAGTATCAACTAAGAGGCACAGTAAATATCTTCAAAAAAATCATAGAAGAAAACTTCCCTACCCTCAAGAATGAGATGACCACGAGCATAAAAGAAGCCTTCAGAACTCCAAATAGGTTGGACCAGAAAAGATAAACCTCCCGACACATAATAGTAAAAACATAAAGTGCCCAAAGCAAAGAAAGAATACTAAAAGCAGTAGGAAAAAAAGATCAGGTAACATATAAAGGCAGGCCAATCAGACTCACACCCGATTTCTCAACAGAGACTATGAAAGCTAGAAGAGCCTGGACAGACATCATGCACACCCTAAGAGAACACAAGTGCCAGCCCAAGCTGCTATACCCAGCAAAAATATCTATCACCATCGATGGAGAGATGAAGATATTTCAAGACAAATCAAAATTTACACAATATCTGACCATAAACCCAGCACTTCAACGAATTATAGGTCTAAAACCCAATACAATGAGGGAAAATACAGCCTCGTAAAAACAAGAAAAATCCTAAACAAGAAAACTAAAAGAAGAAAAAGACACAGACACAACTCAACCCACAAAAGAAATAATGGCGGGAAACAGAAACAACTATTTCTTGATATCTATTAACATAAATGGACGCAACTCTCCAATAAAGAGACATAGGCTATCAGACTGGATACATAAACAAAATCCAGAATTCCGCTGCATACAGGAAACTCATCTCAGAGACAAAGACAGATACTATCTCAGATTAAAAGGGTGGGAAAAAAACTTCCAAGCAAACAGCTCCAAGAAGCAAGCTGGAGTGGCTATTCTAATATAGAATAAAGTAAATTTCCAACCAAAAGTTATCAAAAAAATTAAGGAAGGACACTTTTTACTCATTACCAGGGAAAGCGGTCAGGAGAAACTCTCAATCCTTAACATATATGCGCCAAATAAAAAAACACCCACATTCATAAAAGAAATCCTACTAAAGATAAAAAATATATTTCACCTTACACAATAATAGTGGGAGATTTTAATACCGCATTCTCACCAAAGGACAGATCAGGGAAACAGAAACTGAACAAGGAAACTGCAAAAATAGCAGAGACATTGAATCAATTATAATTAATAGATATATACAGAACATATTATCGTAAAGTAAAAGAATACACCTTCTTCTCAGCACCCCATGGCACCTTCTCAAAAATTGACCACATAATTGGACACAGAACAAGCCTCAATCAATATAAAAAGATTGAAATACTCTCATGCATCCTCTCAGATCACCATGGTCTATGGCTGGTCTTTACCAACAACAAAGACAACAAAAAGCCCACATACACATGGAAACTAAACAACACTCTTTTAAAGGATAGCAGGGTCAAAGAAGAAATAAAAAGAGGAATTAAAGATTTTCAAGAATTCAACAAAAAGGAAAACACAACATACCCAAACCTATGGGATGCAATTAAAGCAGTACTGAGAGGAAAACTTATAGCCCTAAGTGCATCCAAAATAAAACTGGAGAGAGCTTACATCAGCAACCTGACAGCACAGCTAAAAGCCCAAGAAAAAAAGGAAGCAGATATACCCAAAAAGAGTAGACAGCAATAAATAATCAAAATTAGGGCAGAAATTGACCAACTAGAATCAAAAAGAACAATTGAAAAAATCAACAAAACCAAGAGTTGGTTCTTTGAAAAATCAAAAAGATTGATAAACCCCTAGAAAGAATAACTAGAGGGGAAAGAGAGAGTATACAAATTAACAACATCAGAAAGGAAAGTGAGGACATAACAACTGAAACTGAGGAAATTCAAGAAATCATCAGATCCTACTACAAAAACTTATACTCCACAAAATTGGAAAATCTGGAGGAAATGGACGAATTCCCAGACAGATACAAGATTCCAAAGTTAAACCAGCACCAAGTAAACCATCTAAATAACCCTATAACACCTAAAGAAATAGAAGAAGTCATCAAAAGTCTCCCAACCAAAAAAAGCCCAGGTCCAGACGGGTTCAGTGCAGAAATTTAGCATATATTTATTGGGGATATAACACCAATAATCTCCAAACTATTCCACAAAATAGAATCAGATGGAATACTACCTAACTCATTTTTGAGGCTACAATAACCCTCATACCTAAACCACAAAAAGACCCTGCAAAGAAAGAGAACTTCAGAACAATCTCACTTATGATCATTGATGCAAAAATACTCAAGAAACCTTTGCAAACTGAATCCAAGAACACATCAAAATGATCATTCATCATGACCAAGTAGGCTTCATCACTGGGATGCAGGGATAATTTAACATAAGGAAATCCATCAATGTAATCCACCATGTAAACAAACTTAAAGACCAAAATCACATGGTCATCTCACTAGATGCTGAGAAAACATTCGACAAAATCCAACACCCCTTCATGTTAAAAGTCCTGGAAAGAACAGGAATCCAAGGTCCACAACTAAACATAATAAAAGCAATATACAGAAAACCAACAGCCAACATCAAACTTAATGGCGAGAAACTTGAAGCAATCCCACTAAAATCAGGGAATCGACAATGCTGCCCACTCTCCCCCTACCGATTAAACATAGTACTGGAAGTCCTGGCTGGAGAAATTAGAAAGCAAAAGGAGATCAAGGGGATACAAATCGGAAAGGAGGAGATAAAAATATCACTCTTTGCCAATGACATGATAGTGTACATGAGTGACCCCAAAAATTCCACCAGAGAACTTCCACAGCTGATAAACAAGTTCAGCCAAGTGGCTGGATACAAAAATAACTCGAACAGATCAGTAGCCTTCCTATACCTAAAGGACAAACATGTGGAGAAAGAAATTAGGGAAAGGTACCCATCACAATCATTACAAAAACTATGTAATACATTGGTGTGACTCTAACTGAGCAAGTGAAGGACCTGTATGACAAGAACTTCAAACCTCTAAAGAAAGAAATTGAGGAGGATCTCAGAAAATGGAAAGATCTCCCATGCTCATGGATTAGAAAGATCAACATCTTAAAAATGGCCATCTTACCAAAAGCAATCTACAGTTTGAATGCAATCCCCATCAAAATTCCAACCCAGTTCTTCATGGAACTGGAAAGATCAATGTGCAATTTTATATAGAATAACAAAAGACCTAGAATAGCAAAATCCATCCTCAACAATAAAAAAACTTCTGCAGGAAGCACTATCCCTGACCTCAAGCAATATTACAAGGCAATTGTGCTGAAAACTGCATGGTACTGGTACAGAAATAGGCATGTGGATCAATGGAATAGAATAGCAGATCCAGAAATGAGCCCTCGTGTATATGGTCACCTGATTTTTGACAAAGAAGCAGTAAACATTCAATGAAAAAAAGGACAGCCTATTCAACAAATGGTTCTGATCCAACTGGCACTCAGCATGCAAAAGAATGAAAATAGACCCGTTCTTATCTCCTTGTACAAAGCTCAAGTGTAAGTAGATCAAAGATCTCCACATTAAACCAGATACACTGAAACTATTAGATGAGAAAGTAGGGAAAACCTTAGAACTCATAGGTACAGGAGAAAATTTCCTGAACAAAACAACAATGGCTCAAGCTCTAAGGTCAAAGATTAACAAATGGGACTTAATGAGATTGCAAAGTTTCTGTAAGGCTAAAGACATCGTCAAGTAAACAAAACGGCAACCAACAGAATGGGAAAAGATCTTTACCAACACCACATCAGATAGAGGCCTAATATCCAAGGTGTACAAGGAACTCAAAAAGCTAGACACCAGAGAATCAAATAACCCTATTAAAAATGGGGTACAGAGCTAAACAAAACATTTTCAGTTGAGGAACACCGAATGGCCGAGAAACACCTGAGGAAGTGCTCGACATCCTTAGCCATCTGGGAAATGCAAATCAAATCAACCCTGAGATTCCACCTCACACCAGTCAGATTAGCCAAGATCCAAAAATCAGATGACAGCAGATGCTGAAGAGGCTTCAGAGAAAAAGGAACACATCTCCACTGTTGGTCGGGTTGCAAACTAATACATCCACTCTGGAAATCAATCTGGCGATACCTCAGAAAATTGGATATAGTACTACCTGAAGACCCAGCTATTCCACTTCTGGGCATATACCTCAGAGACACTTTAATACACAACAAAGATATGTGTACCACAATGTTCATAGCAGCTCTATTTATAATAGCCAGAAGCTGGAAAGAACCCAGATGTCCTTCAGAAGATGAATGGAAACAAAAATTGTGGTACATTTACA
Source organism: Micromys minutus (assembly GCF_963924665.1). NCBI lineage: Eukaryota > Metazoa > Chordata > Mammalia > Rodentia > Muridae > Micromys > Micromys minutus. The sequence goes on from NC_137971.1 coordinate 21,487,186, forward strand.
CAATGCAATACTACTCAGCCACCAGAAACAATGACTTAACCAAATTCTTAAGAAAATGGCTGCATCTAGAGAATATCATCCCGAGTGAGATAACCCAGTCACAAAAGAACAGACTTAATATGCAGTCACTGATAGTAGGATTCTAACCCCAGAGGCTTGCACTCCCCCAGAAACAACTCACAGACTGTATGAAGTCCAAGAAATAAAGAAAACAAAACAAAACAAAACAAAATATTTACAAAACAAGAAAACTTATCTATTTCCATGTTACACTTTGTTTTACATATACTTTATGCTCATTGTAACTATTAAGTTTTCAGGGCATACTATCAAACCTTGAAAAAAATCAAGTACTGACTAAAAAAATATATTCATATAGTTTTATGTAAAAATTATGTTAAAATCTGAAAAAAAGTACTGACAAAAATGTATAATTTTAAGCAAAAAATATTTAAAATCTGTACATTTATCTTTGTTTTGTAAAATAAAGTTTTTTAAAGAGAAAAAAAATAATACTGTATTGGCCAGTTCTGAATATATACTCAAGATAACATTATAAAGATTATATAGGTTATATTTAGGAATAAGTGTATAAAATATACATATGTACATTTAGCAACAATTAATAAAAGAATAGGCCATGGACTTTTAAATAGAGTAAAAATAAGTATATGGGAAGACTTGCAAAATGACAAACTCTGTATATAATTCTTCCCATTTTTATTTTAATGTTGTTTCCAGACATTTTTTTTTTGCTAAAGGTCTCTGTTAAAGCGCACATCACATCATCCACCAAGTTAGAGGAAGAAGTATATATTATAATAACAAACAATATTGTAATTATAGTCTTAAAATAAAAAATTAAAAAAGAGTTTAGTTTATCTTTGATTGCAAGCATACTTACACATGCATTGGTTATGAATTGGGTGACTTTAGCTACATCTAGCCAGAATAAACTGCCAATACTTGGAATTTGGGTAGAGCCAGGAGGAAACTTTCCTCTCCCAGAACTCTGTCTTCAGAATGAGGAGAATGAGACAAGAGAGTGTGAAAACTAGGAATGTGACCATCTCTGTTGAGTTCTTCCTTATTCATACAGCTATGGTCAGGCAGCCTGAAGCTTTTATCATGTTGCTACAGAATTAATATTATGTTACAATTGACTAATAATCTTGCTGCTGTTTTTCATCTATCTTTAATATGGTCCTTATCCTAGTGATAAAGATAAAAATAAGATGTTCTTCATGCCTAAAAAAAGTATACTATAGCTCAAACTATCTACTCATTGGCTTTACCTTCCCAAGGTTAAAAGTCTAAATATGAGAGACAATACCCAAGTTTAAATGTATATATTTCTTACCTTAAACATTTACCCATGCATAAGTGTAGCTTTATGAGGACTTAACAGATTCTGACAAATACAACTAAGTAAATAAGTTGTGTTTAGTGTTAGTCAGACATCCTGAAATGAAGACAACGTATTATCCTGTCCTTAACCACTATGTAACACAAGACATGTAAAATCAAGACTGTTGTGATTTGTTCTAATGGTGAAAAGACAAACAATATCTGTCAGTAACACACAGTTCATTCAAAAAGGAAGTTGAATTCAATGTGATTTTTTGACCAGAGTTATTCATAGAGGTTTTATTACAATTTATTTATTATTGAAAATATATTTTTGTTTGAAACTATACATTCAGGCCACTCCTCCCTCCACTATTTACAGCTCCTCTCACATATCTTCTTTCCAAGATTTACTCCCCCTCTGTTTTCATTTTAGAAAAGGTGCAGGCCTCCAAGTTATGACAGCCATAATGGACACATGAAGATATAGTATGACAAGGCAAGAGCCCTCAAATCGAGGCTGAAAGGACAACACAGTAGGGGAGAAAGTGTTCAAGATCAAGCAAAAAGCCACTCTTTGTTAACAGTTGCACAAACCACAAAGCTAACATTGCTTAAGAAAAGTTTTGGGATTTTCCCCTTTATATCATTTTAGAAGTGATTCTAAAGTATCATAACTGACCACAGACACATCACATAACTGAGCAGAAAGTACTTGAGTAATTTCAAGCACTTGACTATATTGTCTCCTCCCAAAAATGTATAATATGTAGGTTTTTATTTTTGTTTAACTTAAAGATACTATTACTGTGGTAAAATATTATAACCAAAAGCAACTTGGGGAGGAAGAGCTTTAACTGGTTTACAATTCCCCACCATGATTCCTCATTTGGAAAAGCCAAAACAGGAACTCAAGCAGAGAAGGATTCTAGAAGCAAGAACTGATGCAGTAGTCATAGAGGGATGCCACTTACGGGTTTGTTTCTCATGGCTTGGTCATCCTGCTTTCTCCTAAATCCAGGATCACCATCTCACTGATGGCCCCACCCATAATGAGCTCAACCTTCCTCAATAAATCACTAATTAAGAATATGTCTACAGCTAGATTTTAGGAAAACATTTCTCAATTAAAGTTTCCTTTTTGCAAAACACTCTCTACCTTGTTTCAAGTTGACATAAACTTCATCATCATAATTCTGTAATTACTAAGGATAAAGGAGGTTGAATAAACAGCAGTTTCTGTGGCTTTAGTAAATCAGGTGCTTTCGGATATTAGAAAGCATAGTATAAAATGATCAAACTGTTCATAATAGAATGTGAGGACACAGATCTTAGAAAGATTCAAATATTAATAGAATTACATATATTATTCTAATTATAAAGACAAAGACTTGATTTGTAGAGATGGTCTCATAGGTGTTCTAATTGACTAACCATATATTGCTAAGCTCTCTCACCCCAGAAAATTGTCTTTAGGACTATGTTATAAAATATTTCATAAATAATATTACAGAATTTCTGTGGTTTTCTTAAAATGCTCATATCATTATTTATTCTGATTCTCTTTAATTCCTTTGTCTAAGCCAAAATTTTTCCTACTGGGGACTAAAATCTGAGCCTTGGATATTCTGTCTTTCTGCTAGGCAGACAGACACTATAAGTAGTGGAGCCAGGATTTGAGTCCTTATCTTGCCCCTTTGTCTTCCTTATGGACACTCAGTTCTATTGCATTCCCCAGCATTTACTGACTGTGTACTTTAATTCAATGTAGACCTCAACCCTGTTCAAAACAAACATGAGTTTAATTATTAATTACATCAAAATTCATGACATATAGAGGCCAGAAAGGTTTGATCTTAATTATCTTTCGAAACTAGTTAATGATTAGATCATCATTTTCTGACACAGAGGTCAAAATGTTTGAAGTTAATGATCATTAGACCTCTGGTGACCCAAAGTCATCTTGCCCTATTGTTTTATTCAAAGTAAGCAGAATTTGTAGTCTGATTCATGTAGACCTCAATTCTCAAAGAAACAAGTTCCATTTACTAGACAGAGGCTAGACTATAATTGAAAATGGGCAAAATCTTAAATTGGTGAGACTATAAGTCCCTAAATGCCCATAGTACTAGCTGAGGACCAAGCCTATGGAATTGCTGGCGACATATGTCCTAACCTGTTGTATTTCCCACCAGATTATTGTGAGTGGCTGATAAAATCTTGAGCCACACAGAATTCTCAGAAGAATCAGGACATAAGCATTATGACCTTGGTCCTTCCACTTTTCTAAACTGGTCTCAGAACTGGTCTGAGTTATGGGTTTAGAATGAGGTCCAACATACCACATTTTTTCCAATGGGCTACCCACACCATTGCTCCCTGAATATCAAGAAGCTCAATTGAGAGTAACTGTCTTTAGAAGAGAATGTGGGAAGTAGGTAACAATTTGTAACATAAAAGATTACATTTTAATGTTACTCACTAAGGAAGACTGCTGAGACACATGTTGAAGCCAATAGAGAGTCTAGTAGCCAGCAAGTACTACCAGTATTATGTGTCCCAGTATAGCCTTGTGCCATTCTCATCATTTGCTTTAAATGAAAATTTAATTTGCTTTACACACACACACACACACACACACACACACACACACACAAACATTTTCAAAGTTGACACAGTTCAGTTAACAATGGTTAGCCAGAAACAGAACTACAGAAGCTGATAAAGCAAGGCTAATACTTGTAGAAACTTTCCCAGAACTATACCTTGATGAGTAAGGTTTTCTGGGAGGTTGTGTTTTTTGTTTGGGGATATTTTCTTGCTTGTTTGTTTTAATTTTAGCAAATATCATTGTCTGTGTACTGGGTTTTATGGCTGGAATGGCACATTCCCCATGAGGTCAGTTGTGCTAAGACCTGAGGGAACATTATATTTATAATTAGTCCTATCATAGTTACTGTTTCTGTTGCCAGAGAAAATTATACAGTATGTGGTCAAAGAAAAATGACTATTCCAACCTAGAGGATAAATTATTCTTTTTTAAAGATATTTAAATTTTTTGAAATATTTGTACATAATTTGATGATATACTCTTTCCCATTTTCTACTAGATCTGCTCTTTGCTACAAACTTTGATAGAATGCAGTGAAATCCCACTAGTTTTCATAAGAATGAAGTACATGCAGGATAGAACATAACATGTAACCAATTTTCTTGGTGAGTATAGATTAAGCATAATGATCTTTGAATACCAAAAATTGCCAAAAGGTACATTCATAGATCTTGGGGTATTAGTGATTTAAGGTCCAGGTGTACCACATTCTGAGAGGTTGCTATACATTTCTTTTTCCTAAGAAGGACTGAGGCTTTCTGGGGTTGTTGTTTGGTTTTTTGTTTGTTTGTTTGTTTCTTTCTTTTATTTTTTTTTTTTGCCTTTTTTTCTTGAGGTTCATATACTCTATGAGTTGTTTCTGGGGTGTTCAGAGCTTTCTCAGGTAAGTATCCAATTATCAGTGACTTCATACCATGTCTGATCTTTTGTGACTGGATTACCTCACTCAGGATGATATTCTCTTGATGCATCCATTTTTTAAGTATTTTATAAAGTCATTGTTTCTGATATCTGAGTGGTACTCCATTGTGTAAATATACCACAATTTTTGTGTCCACTCATCTACTTAAGGACGTCTGGGTTCTTTCCAGATTCTGGCTATTATAAATAGAGCTGCTATGAACATTGTGGAGCATGTGACTTTGTTATTTGTTGGAGCATCTCTGGGGTATATGCCCAGAAGTGGAATAACTGGGTCTTCAGGTAGTACTATGTCAAATTTTCTGAGGAACCACAAAACTAATTTCCAGAGTGGTTGTACCAATTTACAACCCCACCAACAGTGGAGAAGTGTTCTTCTTTCTTCACATCCTCTCCAGCATCTGCTGTCATCTGAATTTTTGATCTTAGTCATTCTGATTGGTGTGATGTGGAATCTCAGGGTTGTTTTGATTTGCATTTCCCTGATGACTAAGGATGTTCAGCACTTCCTTGGATGTTTCTCAGCCATTCGATATTCCTCAATTAAAAACTTTTTGTACCCCATTTTTTAATAGGATAGTTTAATTTTCTGCTATCTAACTTCTTGAGTTCTTTTTATACCTTGGATTTTAGGCCTCTATCAGATGTGGCATTGGTAAAGACCTTTTCCCATTCTGTTGGCTGCTGTTTTGTTTTTTTGACAGTGTGCTTATCCTTACAGAAATTTTCAATCTCATTAAATCCCATTTGTCGATCTTTAACCTAAGAGCATAAGCCATTGGTGTTCTGTTATGGAAATTTTCCCCTGTGATTATGTGTTCTAAGGTTTTCCCTACTTTCACTTCTAATAGTTTCAGTGTACCTGGTTTAATGTGGAGATTTTCATCTGCTTGCACTGGAGCTTTGTACAAGTAGATAAGAAAGAGTCTATTTTCATTCTTCTGCATGCTGAGTTCCAGTCCGACCAACAACATTTGTTGAAGAGGCTGTTCTTTTTCCACTGTATATTTTCAGTTCATTTGTCAAAAATCAAGTGACCATATATTTGAGGGTACGTTTCTGGATCTTCTAGTCTATTCCATTGATCAATGTGCCTATCTTTGTACCAATACCATGCAGTTTTTAACACAATTGCTTTGTAATATAGCTTGAGCTCAGGGATGGTGCTTCCCATAGCCCAGGTAGACCTCCATTTTCCTTGCTGTCTTTTTGATTACCTTAATTAGTCCTGTTGCTCCCTAACCATACAATGCAAAGACACCCATCAGAGGCCTGCCACACCATGACCATTGAAGTTAATCCCTACCCAATATCTACAAAAAAAGACCTTTAGTGTCCAGCGGCATCTATTTGGCTAAAGGATCTCAGAAGAACACACATTCTTAACAGAGCCACCCTTCTACAGCAAGCCTTGAATATTGTAACACAAACAAAACACATGAAAATGACTTTAAATTAAATCTTATAAGGATGATAGGGGTCTTTAAAGATGCATCAAATAAATCCCTTAAAGAAATGCAAAACAGTTTGAAAGATAGCTTCATGGTTAAGAGCACTGACTGCTTTTCTAGAGATCCTGAGCTCAAGTACCAGCAACTATATGGTGACTCCAAATCATCTGTAATAAGAATCCAATGCCCTTTTTTGGTGAGTAAAGCTACCCTGTACTCACATACATGAAATAAATAAATAATTCTTAAAAATAAAAAAAGAAAAAAACAAAAGAAAACCAAGAAAGTTTAATCAAGCAGGTAGAGGTCTTCAGAGAAGAAGGAAATAAATCTCTTAAAGATATACAGAAAAACACAATTAAACGTGTGAAGAAAATAACTAAAAGTTTGCATGACCTAAATGTAGATATAGAAGCTATAAAGAAAAGACAAACTCAGAGAATCCTGGAGATTAAAAAAGCTAGGGAAGAGAAAAGGAACAAAAGATGAAGGCATCATCAAGAGAATATAGGATATGGAAGAGAAAAATCTCTGGTGTAGAATATGCCATAGAATAAATTGTTGCATCAATTAAAGAAAATGTTCAGTCTAAAAAAAACAATCCATCAAAACTGTCAGAAAAATCTGGGACACCATGAAAAGACATAATCTAAGAACAATAGGAACAGAAGAGGATGAAGTATTTCAGCTTCTAGGCCCAGAAAATATTTTCAACAAAATCATAGAAGAAAACATGCCTAGCTTAAAACAATAATCTAAATAACAAATAAAAATATTAAAAACAGCAAAGGATTTCAACCCCGTAGGAAAAAAAATAATGTTGGCTGGCTGGACCACGCAGCACTTCCAGGGACTAGATCACCAACAAAAAAATTATACAGGGAGGGATGCATGGCTTCAGGTACATATGTACTAGAGGATGTTCTTGTCCGACATTGATGGGAGGGGAGACCTTTGATCATGTGGAGGTTTGATGCCCCAGTATAGAGGGATGTTAGGCAGTGGAGCAGACATGGATGAGTGGGTGACTGAGCACCCATATACAGGCAAAGAGGAGGGCGAGAGGGCACCTCTGAATGGGGGGGTTATATAGGGGTACATGAGGGAAGGGTATATCATTTGAGATGTAAACAAATGAAAAGATTAATAAAAGAAAAATGAAATGTAAACAAAATAACCAATAAAATAAAGATTTAAAAGAACAGCAAGGGGGAAAGGGCAAGTAACATAAAAAAGAAGACCTATCAGAATCTTACTCAACTTTCCGCAGAAACTCTGAAGGTTTCTTACAACCTCTAAAATAAAACAAAACAAAACAAAAACAGAAACAGAAACAAAACAAACAAAAAATGTAGATGTTAATCTAGGGTAATGTACCCAGAAAAACTCCATAGATGGATGGTAATTACAAACCATAAAAAAGCTTGCCCACATACTAACATCACCAACATCAAAATAACAGGAAATAAAAATCACAAGTCATGAATATCTCTCAATATCAGAGAACTTAATTTTTCAAGACAAATGCTAACAGACATATCAATCATTCTGTTACATACAAGAAACTCACCTCATCAATAAAAACAGACGTTCTTCAGAGTTAAAAACCTGAAAAAGTTATCCAAACAAATGGACCAAAGAAGAAAGCTGGAGTAGCAATTATATATGTTATAAAATAAAATTTCACCCTAAATTTATAAAAAGAGACATGGAAAGATGAAAGGACGCCTAATATTCATCAAAGGAAAAATCCACCAACATGGTATTTCAATTCTGAATATTTATGCCGCAAATACAAGGCCAACAAAATTTGTTTTTAAAAAATGTTATGGATTAAACCTCACATCTAAACCCACACACTAATAGTGGGAGGTTCAGCACCCGAATCTCGCCAATTAATAGGTCATGAAGACAAAAACTAAACAAGAAAACAATAAAAGTAAATCAATTATGAATCAAATGGATCTAACAGAAGTCTATAGAATATTTTACCCAAACACAAAGGAGTATACCTTTCTCTTAGACCTCATGGTTCCTTTTCCAATTTTGATCATATAAAGATTCACAAAGCAATCCTCAGTATATACAAGAAAAGTAAATTATCACCTTGTATCTTATCAGAACACCAAGAATTAAACCTTCAAAAGAGACCAGGAAAAGCGGAGACCACAGGACTGGCGAGAACCGGGTGAGAAGGGTTTCTGAATAGTCAGGGGGCAGAGAGATCTCAGCTGAGCACCCTGAAAGTGTGTGCCTGCCCATCCGGCTTGATCCAGGGATCCAGGAACACGTTGGCATTGGGCCCTCTGTTCCCAGCCATCGGCTTCTGGGGTGCACAACAGGCACTCGGACTATCCCCACCAGGAAAAGTGGAGACCCAGACAACACAGAACTGGCAAGAACCTGGTAAGAAGGGATTCCGACTAGAAAGGGGGCAGAGAGATATCAGCGGAGAACACAGAAAGTGTGCACCTGCCCACCCAGCCTGATCCAGGAATCCAGGAAACTTGCAGCATCAGGCCCTCTGTTCCCAGCCTACGGCTTCCGGGGTGCACAACAGGCACTTGGAACATCCGCCACCAGGAAAGGTGGAGACCCAGACAACACAGGACTGGCAAGAACCGGGTAAGAAGAGATTCCAACTAGCTTGAAGGCAGAGAGATATCAGCAGGGCACTCGTAACGAGTACGCATGCCCAACCAGTTTGATCCAGGGATCCAGGAATCCATTGACATCAGGCCCTCTGTTCCCAGCCGACAGCTTTTGAGGTACACAACGGGCACTCAGAACATCTGCCACCAGGAACTGCGGAGATCCAGAGACACAGGCCAGGTACAAGTAAAAGGCAAGAACCAATCACTGACAACAAGATGACAAGAGGAAAGTGAAAGGATGTACCCCACGGAAACCAAGACTACCTGGCAACACTAGAAAACAAGCTCTCACATCAAAACGAACAGCAGGATGCCAAACACTCCAGAAAAAAAAAGACTCAAACACAAAATCCTACCTCAAGATGATGATAGAGATCCTTAAACAAGAACGGCAGGAAAAGCATAAAGAATTAGAGGCTTTTAAAGAAGAAACAAAAAAAAAAAAAAAAAAAAAAAAAAAAAGCACTCAAAAAGCTAGAAGAAAACAAAACCAAAGAGATGAAAAAATGGAAAAAGGAATTTAAAACGAAAATCAACATAATAAAGAAAACACTAAAAGAGACAACCCTAGAGGTAGAAAACCTAAAAATGAAATCATGAGTCACAGATGCAAGCATTTCCAACAGACTACAATAGATGGAAGTGAAAATCTCGGGGGCGGAAGACAACATTGAAATCATAAACAAAACTGTCAGAAAAGATGCAAAAACAAAAAAAACTCCTAACCCAAAATGTGCAGGAGATCCAGGACACAATGAGAAAATCAAACATAATGATAATAGGAATAGAAGAGGGCGAAGAATATCAACTAAGAGGTACACTAAATATCTTCAACAAAATACTAGAAGAAAACTTTCCTACCCTTAAAACTGAGATGACCACTAGCATAAAATAAGCCTACAGAACTCCAAATAGGTTGGACCAGAAACAAAATTCCTCCCAACACATAATAGTCAACACATCAAGTGCCCAAAGCAAAGAAAGAATACTAAAGCAGTAAGGGAAAAAGGTCAAGTAACATATAAAGGCAGACCAATCAGAAACACACCTGATTACTCAACAGAGACTATGAAAGTTAGAAAAGTCTAGACAGACATCATTCAGGCCGTGAGAGAGCACAAGTGCCAGCCCAAGCTGCTATAACCAGCAAAACTATCAATCACCATAGGTGGCAAGACAAAGATATTCCAAGACAAAACTAAATTTACACAATATATGACCACAAACACAGGGCTACAACAAATTATAGGTGGAAACCCCAATACAATGAGGGAAACCACCTCATAATTAAAAGAAGAAAACATCTAAGCAAGAAAACCAAAAGAAGAAAGACACACAGGCACAATTCAACCTACCAAAGCAACAATAGCAGGAAAGAGCAAGCACTATTCCCTGATATCTATTAACATAAATGGACTCAACTCCCTCATAAAAAGATATAGTGTTGGGATTCTGTAAACCCCACCCCTCAGTTACCTAACAACAGCCAGGTATACCCCAACCCTCAATTACCCAGCAGTGGCCAGGTATGCTCCGCCCCAGTGACCTGACACTATAAAAGGAGCTGCTTGACCCCTCCTCTCTCTCTTGGCCTCTCTTGCTCTTGTGCTCTTGCAGCCTTGCTCTCCCCTTTCCCTTCCCCCCTCTGTCCCACGTGCTCATGGCTGGCCTCTACTCTCTCTCTCTCTCTCTCTCTCTCTCTCTCTCTCTCTCTCTCTCCCTGCCACTACCACCCTCTTAACTCTCCCATGACCTGAATAAACTCTATTCCGTACTATACTGTTGTGTGGCTAGTCTCTCAGGGGGAAGGGATTCCCAACATGGGCCCCTCAGAGGCATCTCCCTTGCCCTCAGGCCTTGCCACACCTCCATGGACCATATGCCCCCCACTCTCTTCATCCTTCCCCTAACATTGATGCCGTGACTCGGATCATTATTTTTTTACAACATTGGTGCCCTGTGACTTTTCCTTTCACTGACTTTTCCTTTCATTGGTGCCCCATCATCTTTTCCTTACATATAGGCTATCAGACTGGATACATAAACAAAACGCAGCATTTTGCTGCATACAGGAAACTCATCTCAGAGAAAAAAACAGACACTATTTCAAAATAAAATGTTAGGAAAATAACTTCCAAGCAAATGGCCCCAAGAAGCAAGCTGGAGTGGCCATTCTAATATCGAATAAAGTTGATTTTCAATCAAAAGTTATCAAAAAAAATAAGGAAGGACACCTTAATACTCATTACAGGGGAAATCTGTCAGGTGAAACTCTCAATTTGTATTATATATGCTCCAAATACAAAAGCACCCATATTCATAAAAGAACCCCTACTAAAGCTCAAAAAATACATTTTACCCCACACAATAATAGTGGGAGACTTTAATACCAGACTGTCACTAATGAACAGATCATGGAAACAGAAAAACACAAGGACACTGTAAAACTAACAGAGACTATGAAACAACTGGAATAATAGATATCTATAGAACATATCATCCTAAAACTAAAGAACACAACTTCTTCTAGGCACCTCATGGCACCTTCTCGAAAATTGACCACATAATTGGACACAGAAAGAGCCTCAATCAATACAATAAAATTGAAATACTCCCACGCATCCTTTCAGATCACCATTGTCTAAGGCTGGTTTTTAATAACAACAAAGACAACAAAAAGCTCATATAAACATGGAAACTAAACAATGTTCTATTAAAGTAGAGTAAGGTAAAAGAAAAAATAAAGAAAGAAATTCAGAATTTTCAATAATTCAGTGAAAATGAAAACACCACATACCCAAATTTATGGGATTCAATAAAAGCAGTACTGAGAGGAAAATTCATAGCTCTGGGTGCTTCCAAAAAAAAAAAAAAAAAAAATGGAGAGAGCATACACTAGCATCCTGACAGCACAGTTGAAAGCTCTTGAACAAAAGGAAGCAGATACACCCAAAAGGAGTAGACGGCAAGAAATAATCAAACTTAAAGCAAAAATAGACCAAATAGAAACAAAAAAAAACCATTGAAAGAATAAACAAAACCAATAGCTGATTCTTTGAGAAAATTAACAAGATTGATAAACCCTTAGCGAGACTAAATAGAGGGCAAAGAAAGAGTAACCAATTTAACAAAATCAGAAAGAAAAGTGGAGAAATAATGACGGAAAATAAGGAAATTCAAGAAATCATCAGATCCTACTACAAAAGCCTATACTCACAAAAGCTGGAAAATCTAGAGGAAATGGATGAATTCCTAAGAGATACAAGACACCAAAGTTAAACAAGGAACAGGTAAACCAGCTAAATAATCCCATAACACCGAAAGAAATGGAAACAGTCATCAAAAGCCTCCCAACCAAAAAAAAAAAAAAAAAAAAAAAAAGCCCAGGTCCAGATGGTTTCACTGCAGAGTTTTATCAGACATTTATTGACAACATAATACCAGTACTCTCCAAACTATTCCACAAAATAGAATCCAGGAGAACACTACCTAACTCATTTTTTGAGGGGACAATAACCCTCCTTTCTAAACCACACAAAGAACCTACGAGGATAGAGAACTTCAGAACAATCTCACTTATGAACATTGATGCAAAAATACTCAACAAAATCCTTGCAAACTGAATCAAAGAACATATCAAAACAATCATTCACCATGATCAAGTAGGCTTCATCCCTAGGATGCATGGATGGTTTAATATAAGGAAATCCATCAATGTAATCCACCATATAAACAAACTCAAAGAAAAAAAAACACATGGTTATCTCACTAGATGCTGAGAAAGCATTTGACAAAATCCAACACGACTTCATGTTAAAAGTCTGGGAAAGAACAGGAATCCAAGGCCCATACATAAACATAATAAAAGAAATATACAGCAAACGAACAACCAACATCAAACTTAACGGTGGGAAACTTGAAGCAATTCCACTAAAATCAGGGACTAGACAAGGCTGCCCACTCTCCCCCTACCTATTCAACATAGTAATGGGAGTCATGGCCAGAGCAATTAGACCGCAGGAGGAAATAAAAGGGATACAACTTGGAAAGGAATAAGTAAAAACATCACTATTAAAGATGACATGATAATGTACTTAAGAGAAACCAAACTTCCACCAGAGAACTCCTACAGCTGATAAAGAAGTCCAGCAAAGAAGCTGGATATAAAATTAACTAAAACAAATGAGTAGCCTTCCTATACTCAAAGGACAAACTTGTAGAGAAAGAAATTAGTGAAAAGATACCCTTCACAATAGTCACAAAAACTATGAAATGCCTTTGTGTGACTCTAACTAAGCAAGTGAAGGACATGTATGACAAAAACTTCAAACCTCTAAAGAAGGAAATCGAGGAAGATCTCAGAAAATTAAAAGACCTCCCATGCTCATGGATTGGAAGGATCAAAATTTTTAAAATGGCCATTATACCAAAAGCAATCTATAGATTCAATGCAATCCTCATCAGAATTCCAACCAATTCTTCATTGAGTTGGAAAGATCAATGTACAATTTCATATGGAATATCAAAAGACCTACAATAGCGAAATCCATCCTCAAAAACAAGAAAACATCTGTTAGAATCACTATCCCTGGCATCAAGTTATATTACAAGGCAATTGTGCTGAAAGCTGAATGGTACTGGTACAGAAATAGGCACGTAGATCAACGGAATAGAATAGAAGATCCAGAAATGAGACCTCAGGTATATGGTCACTTGATTTTTGACAAAGGAGCTGTAAACATCCAATGGAAAAAAAAACAGCCTCTTCAACAAATGGTGTTGGTCCAACTGGCACTCAGCATGCAGAAGAATGAAAATAGACCCTTTCTTATCTCCTTGTACAAAGCTCAAGTGTAAGTGGATCTGAGATATCAACATTAAACCAGATACACTGAAACTATTAAAAGAGAAAGTAGGGAAAACCTTAGAACACATAGGCATAAGAGAAAATTTCCTGAACAAAACAAAAATGACTCATGCTCTAAGGTCAAAGATTTACAAATGGGACTTAATGAGATTGCAAAGTTTCTGTAAGGCTAAGGACACTGTCAAGAGACCAAAATGGCAGCCAACAGATGGGAAAAGAGCTTTACCAACCCCACATTAGATAGAGGCCTAATATCCAAGGTATACAAAGAACTCAAAAAGCTGGACAGCAGAGAATCAAACAACGCTATTAAAAATGGGTTACAGCGCTTTAAAAAATGTGCTTAATTGAGGAATATCGAATGGCTGAGAAACATCTAAGAAAGTGCTCAACATCTTTAGCCATCAGGGAAATGCAAATCAAAACAACCCTGAGATTCCACCTCACACCAGTCAGATTGGCTAAGATCCAAAACTCAGATGACAGCAGATGCTGACAAGGATGGGGAGAAAGAGGAAAACGTCTCCACTGCTGGTGGAGTTGTAAACTGATACAACCACTCTGGAAATCAGTCTGGTGATTCCTCAGAACATTGGACATAGTACTACCTGAAGATCCAGCTATTCCACTTCTGGGCATATACTGCAGAGACACTCCAATATACAACAAAGATACACACACCACAATGTTCATAGCAACTCAATTTATAATAGCCAGAAGCTGGAAAGAACCCAGATGTCTTTCAGTAGATGATTGGATACAAAATTTCTTGTAAATTTACACAATGATGTACTACATAGCTATCAGAAACAATGACTTAAAGAAATTCTTAAGAATATGGATGCATCTAGAAAATATCATTCTGAGTGAGATAACCAAGTCACAAAAGAACAGATATAATATGCAGTCACTGATAATGGGATACTAACCACAGAAATCTATGGACACCCCAGAAACAACTCACAAACTGTGTGAAGTTCACGAAAGAAAATCCTACACACCAAGAAAATTTTGACTAATTCCGGCTTACATCCTATTTTACATGAACTTTATGCTCATTGTAACTAGTAAGACCTTAATGCACACTATCAAATCTTAAAAAAAAAAAGCCAAGCACTGACAAAAATGTATTCATATACTTTTATGCAAAAATGCTTAAAATTTGTACATTTATCTTTGTTTTCTAAAATAAAGTTGTTCAAAATAAATAAAAAAACACATGCAATTAAATATGCAATATGAACCATGAAGTTTATTAAATGAGAAATTATATTCTGATTATCTTTATAATTTCATCTCCCAAAAGCAGTCTCTTTTTTTGGGAACTCTGATGCATGCATTTATCTATGCTTTCATGAGTGAGAATCTGATCAGTTTTACTGAATATATCACTATTTATGTAGCATACTATGAGTCTTTTATTTTGTTTTTTGTTTTTTTACAAAAGTAAGCTTGAAATACATATATGTCACACAAATTCTGTTTTGTTTTCCACTAAGCAATGTGCTAATAAAGCCTAAAGTCAATAGACATGTGGAATATTATGTAAGTATTCAAATTACATTTATTTTAAATGGTTATAAAACATGCAAATTATAAACATTCGAGCTACCCATGATATCTGATATAAGAAATTTATATATTTTAATCATATCTTCTTAAATATTCAACATTTTTTATACTGAAAACATTCAAAAACCCACTATATTTTGGGAAATATTGAGCACATGTTCATTATTAGTACTCCATGCTGAAATTTTCTAATAACATTTTTACTTTTTTGTTTGTTTATTGGTTCTCTGTAAATTTGAAATCATGTACCCCTGTCCCACTTATGTTACCCTCCCCTTGCAACTATCCTCTACCTTTGTAACCTCTCCCCACCACAGAGAAAAAAAATTCTTGCTGGGGAAGTTGTAGTGTGTCATAGTGTTTCCTACAGTATACCTTTTTGTCCACAATTCTTTGCCTGTAAATGTTCATTGCAATGACTCTTTAGTATGAGGCCTCTGTTTTTGCTACTTTATCCATACTGGAACCTCACTGAAACTCATCTTAATTACATTGTTCATGCTGTGTCATTGATATCCTATAGTTTTGGATCTAGCACGCACCCCAGCAGATCCAGACATGGCCTCCAGTTTCAGCACAGGCCAAGATTCCACCATGGCTCTAGGTGGCATCACTGGCTACTCACATCAGGCTCTTACTCACTAAACTCAAGTCTACAGTTCTTTCTCTCTTCATTGTACCCATAGTTTTCTGTTTATCTTTCTCATCCATTTCTCCACCACTCACTGTGGTCATCTCAGGAGTGGTCACAGGAGTGTTATGCCTCAACTTATATATTATGGTGCTGGACGGGGGTCATCTCAAGAATGGTCTGCCCACTCACCTGGCCTGCTCGGCACCAGATTAATGATCATTTCAGTCTACTTTGCTGTATAGGCCAGGTACTGTACAGGTCTGGTGGTCATTACAGGTATACTTTTCACCTGGTCTGCCTGGATGGGCCCATGTAAGGATTAGAGGCCATGGGCTTACTCCCATCTTGCTCCACATCCTGGGAGCCCATCCAGGCCTGCAAGATGTTGGAATGGTGGTTGTTTCATACTAGTCCCATTTCTGGGATCCCTGACACTAGAAAGGTGGTCATCTCAGGCTTGCTTTATTCAGAGGATATTGGGCTACTAAGCATTTAGATGTTCATAGATCAGAACACTGAGCATAAGCATGGTCACTCTTCTCCCTACCACCTACTGACATGCATGTTGATACAACAACCACAATAAAATTGCTAACATGGTGGCGATTTTTTGCATTTGTGTGTGTGCACGTTAACATATGTGCACGTGGTAAAAACGCTTTACTACTGTTTGGTGCTTATTATTATTACCCATTAATAACCATTATTCATGTTCTTCTTCATTTCTATTCTTCCAAAATCCTGGTAAATATTATTTTGCTCTCAATTTGTATAAAAAATCTTTCAAAATATATACTCCACATGAATGTATAAAAATAGAGCTGCTGTCCTGAGTCCACATATTTTCACTTGACACAATGTTTTTCACCTTCATTTACATCATAAATATGACTTCAATTTCATGTGCTTAATAGCTAGGTCTTTTCTCTAAACACTCTCTCTTCTGTGGTAAGATTTAGGAAAGAAATAAAATATATCAGATTCTGAAAACAAATAAAAATACAACATAGAAAGGTTCACAAACCTACAGGACTTACAAAGTCTTTCTAAGTTATTAAATGGTTTGGAGCAATTGTTGAGATGAGGTTTTTCAATGGGCCAATCTACCTTAAAATTTATCTAGGAAATTCTAGGAATGGACCTTTGGAGAGTAAACACAAGGCTGTGTGTGTTTGCTTATATGTTTGTTTGTTTGATTTATTGATTGATTTTGATTTTGATTTTCTGGTGTGTGGGAGGGGAAAGAGAGATTGTGTGTGTGTGTGTGTGTGTGTGTGTGTGTGTGTGTGAGTGTGTGTGTGTGTGTGTGTTGCTGCTGCTTTTAGTCATGCATACTCCTCATTCATACTCAGGAAAAATAACCTGAATGAACTCAATGGCTTATGAAATTAGACTTAGGGAGAATTGTTTTCTTGTTTTTTTATGTGTGTGTTATTTCGGTTGTTTAGGATGCTATTTATATCTATCAAAGAAAAGTCAGACAAAACAGTTGGTTATGAAATGAGTTGTTTATGGGAGTAGTTCCAATACCCTCCAAAAAATCTTGCAGCCATGGTCAAACCATTGAAAGGTA
Source organism: Micromys minutus (assembly GCF_963924665.1). NCBI lineage: Eukaryota > Metazoa > Chordata > Mammalia > Rodentia > Muridae > Micromys > Micromys minutus. The sequence goes on from NC_137971.1 coordinate 21,504,816, forward strand.
AATATACCATGAGAGCAATCCCAATATGGCTACCTTACATCATGTGATGCCTCTTTGCTATAGCAGTCATTGCAGATTCCCTCAGGTGGTTAATGCAACATGAAATCACATCTAAGACAGAAAAATAGTGTCATTTGGGATACTCCAAGTATAGCTTTCTCCTCTTTATGCAGTGGCTTGGCTTGAAGTACAGGATCTAGTTTGCAAGTATAAATATACCCTCCAAAAAGCTGATTGACCAGAGAGAATATTGCAATTTTTGAAGTTAGAATATATAGCATTCAGTTGTGAGTAGGTTGTATTGCTAGTTATGAGGCTTTTGTTGTAGGTAATAAGCCACACCCATAAGGAGATCTACCTGCTGAAAGAACTTGTCTCCATCAAGGAGAATTACAACAGAGAAAGATATACAGATCTTATGTGATGTGTGAAAATTCTATTTGTAAAGACAAGTTGAAAGTGGAAGGATTACATAGGTGTGATAGCTTTTTATTTATGGTAGTTTAAGGGAAATTGTGAACAAATTGCACGTTTGTTGAAGAGACTGTAATGGGACTCAAAAATTTTCGAGAGTACAGGCAAAATCAGGTGGTGACTCAGTTGTGAATTGGGTAATGGCAATTGATTGCTATCCTCAGGAATGATCTTTAATATGAGAGAAGGTAAATTTATTATTTAGCATATTGGGGACTTAATAAAACCCTAATACTATAGATAGGTGCGTAGGAAATATTACCTAATTGTTTCAACTAGAAAGACCTTTAAGAATATGGCAGAGCCTATCATATTCTATGTCCCGAGTTTATGTTCTATGGAAATAGCAAATGGAATCAGTCTGTGTGCCAGTGAAAAGAAACAAAAAGAGCAATATAAATTTTAACTGTTCCTTCAGACAAAGGCTACATGTGCTGCAGTAGTAGAAAGAAAATCAGTTCTTGACTACTAAAAATAAACCATTAGCCATACATGTTTAAAACCAGATGTATCCACCAAGAATATTTTTGTTGTTTGTTACTTTTATTTTTAAAATGACACAAATTTGAGTAACTTGGAAAGAGGGAAACTCATTTGAGGAATTGTCCAGATTAGATTGGCAGTGGTTTTTCTTTTGATAAATTGTATTGATTACTGATTGACATGAGAGTATCTAGCCCATTACATGCAGTACTAGCCTAGGCTAGATGTAAAAGAATATAGTTAAGCATAAACCAGTGAGCAATTTAATAAGCAGAATTTCTCCATCATCTCTGCTTCAATTTTTCCCTCCATGTTCTTGTCTTCACTTACCTCAATAATGGACTGTTACCTGAAAGTATAAGCTGAAATAAACATTTTCCTTCTCAAAGATGATAGTCATAGTGTATATGTGCTGCCGAAGTGAGCACATAGTCATAGTGTATATTATAGTTACAGGAACAAAATTTCTGGACACCTGGAACAGCAGAGGCCTAGGGACACAGTCCTGGTGAGACTGCACTGTGAGTAACCAAAGATCATGGAGGGCTAGGCAGAGCACACAGAAAATGCACCCCTGCAGCCCACGGTGGGGACAGAACTCTAGAATTGCGATTTGGGATCCACCCGGAAAACTCAGGCTCACAGAATAGACACACACAAAATCATAATAAGGCACAGTACCATGTCAGTGGGAGCCGGGGTCTGCCCTGAAAAGGCAGTGCTTGAAATTCAACTCTACAGACCCTCATACACCTGATTCAGAGGGGAGCCTGGCACATAGGCCCAGGGAGAACACACCGGGAGTTTGCAGAGAGCTGAAAGTACTATGCTATCTGGAAAAGGGTTCATTTTGGCTTAGAGAAAGAGCAATGTCCCTGCAAGTAGTACACAGGACCTGTGGTCTCAGGCCTGAGCTACCAGAACAGCCTCACAAGAGCTCCCATACATGACCCCACAAAGACAGAGCTTAGTCACTATTACCAAAACTCACTGCTTGCCCATTAAAAGCCAAACACTCAGAAGTGGTTCTCTTCCTGAACGCATGGGCCCTTGGACCTGAAATCATACCTCAAGATGATGATGGAAATCTTTGAGAAGAGCATGAATAACTCACTTAAACAAGTACAAAAACACAACTATAAAAAAATAGAAGCCTTTAAAGATGAAGTACACAATTTACTCAGAGCTCAAAGAATTACAGGAAAACATGACTAAAGTAATGAAGGAATTGAAAATGGATATAGAAACAATAAAGAAAATACAAAAAGAGACAACTCTGGAGATGGAAAACCTAAAAAAGAAATCAGGAGTCAGAGATGAAAGCATCTCCAACTGACTACAAGAGATTGAAAAGAGAATGTCAGGGGCAAAAGACAACATTGAAAACATGGACAAGAAGTTTAGAGAAGATGCAAAAACCAAAAATCAGTTAACCCAAAATGTCCAAAATATCCAGGACACAATGAGAAGACCAAACATAAGGATATTAGGAATAAAGAGGGTAAAGAATATCAACTAAGAGATAAAGTAAATATGTTCAACAAAATCATAGAAGAAAACTTCCCTACCCTTAAGAATGTGATAACCATGAGCATAAAAGAAGCCTGCAGAACTCCAAATAGAGTGGACCAGAAAAGAAATTTTCCGAAAATAAATGTCAAAACGCAAAGTATTCCTCCAAAGGGGAATACTAAAAACTGTAAGGGAAAAAGGTCATGTAACATATAAAGGGAGACCAATCAGAATTACACCCCATTTCTCAACAGAGACTATGAAAGCTAGAAGATAATGGAAATACATCATACAGAACCTAAAAGAACACAAATGTCAGCCCAGACTGCCATAATCAGCAAAACTCTTAATCATCATAGATGGAGAGACCAATATATTCCAGGAAAAAATTAAATTTATTCAATATCTGGCTACAAATCCAGTCCTACAAAAAATAATAGATAGAAAACACAACACAAGGAGGGAAATTACATCCTAAAAAAAAAAAATCAAGAAAATACCTAAACAAAAAAACCAAAAAAGGACAAATGGACATAATTCTACCTCTAAAAGCAAAAATACCAGGAAACAACAACCACTATTCCTTAATATCTGTTAATATAAATGGACTCAATTCCCCAATTAGAGACATAGGCTACCAGACTGGATACATAAACAGAATCCAAAATTTTGCTGCATAGAGAAAATTGATCTCAGAGACAAAGACAGACACTATCTCTGAGTAAAATGCTGGGAAAAAAACATCAAAGCAAACGGCCCCAAGAAACAAGCTTCAGTACCCATTCTAATATCAAATGAAGTAGATTTTCAACCAAAACATATCAAAAAAGGTAAGGACGAACACTTTTTACTCTTTACAGGAAAAATTTGGCAGGAGAAACTCTCAATCACTAACATATATACTCCAAATACAAGAGCACCCATATCAATAAAAGAAACCCTACTAAAGCTCAAAAAATACATTGTACCACTAACTGTAATAGTGGAAGACTTCAACACCCCACACTCATCAATGGACATATCATGGAAGCAGAAACTGAACAAGGACACAGTGAAACTAACTGAGGTTCTATAACAATTGGTATTAAGACATTTACAGAACATTTCATCCTAAACAAAAGAATAGACCTTCTTCTCAGCACCTACTCCAAAATTGACGATATATTCGGTCACAAAACAAGTTTCAATAGATATAAGAAGATTGAAATACTCCCATTCATCCTATCAGATCACCATGGTCTAAGGCTGGCCTTTAATAACAACAAAAACAACAAAGAACACATATACACATGAAAACTGAACAATGCTCTACTAAGCAATAGCATGGTCAAAAAAGAAATAGAGAAAGAAATTAAGGATATTTTAGAATTTAATGAAAATGAAAAAACAACATACCCAAACCTATGTGATGCAATGCAAGTATTACTAAGAGGAACTCTCATAATGCTGAGTGCAGCCAAAAAGAAACTGGAGAGAGCATGCACTAACAGCTTGAAAGCACAGTTGAAAGCTCTAGAGCAAAAGGAAGCAGATACATCCAAGAGGAGTAGACAGCAAGAAATAATCAAACTCAGAGCAGAAATCGACCAAATATAAACAAAAAGAACCATTCAAAGAATCAACAAAACCAAGAGCTGGTTCTTTGAAAAAATTAGCAGGATTAATAAAACATTAGGCAGACTAACTAAAGGGCAAAAAGAGAGTATCCAAATAAACAAAATCAGAAAGGAAAGTGGAGACATAACATCTGAAACTGAGGAAATTCAAGAAATCCATCAAATCCTACAACAAAAGCTTATACTTAACCAAACTGGAAAATCTGGAGGAAATGGATGAATTCCTAGACAGATACCAGATACTAAAGTTAAACCAGGACCAGGTAAACCTTCTTAATCATTCAATAACACCCAAAGAAATGAAAGCAGTCATCGAAATCCTCCCAACCAAAAAAGACTAGGACCAGATGGGTTCAGTGCAGAATCCTATGAGGCATTTGTTGACAACTTAATGCCAATACTCTCCAAACTATTCCACAAAATAGAGTCAGATGGAATACTAACTAACTCATTTTTCGAGGCCACATTCCAAAACCACACAAAGACACTACAAGGAAAGAGAACTTCTGACCAATCTCTCTTTTGAACATTGATGCAAAAATACTCAACTAAATCTTTCAAACTGAATAAAAGAACACATAAAAAAGATCATTCACCATGGTCAAGTAGGCTTCATCTTTGGGATGCAGGTATGATTTAATATACAGAAATCCATAAACATAATCCATGATAAAAACAAACTCAAAGAAAAAACAGCATTGTCATCTCACTAGATGCTGAGAAAGCATTTGAAAAAATTCAACACCCCTTTATGTGAAGTTTTGGAAAGAACAGGAATCCAAGACCCATGCATAAACATAATAAAAGCAATATAGAGCAAACCAATACCCAACATCAAAATTAACTGTGAGAAACTTGAAGCAATCCCACTAAAATCAGAGACTAGAGAAGCATGCTCATTCTCCCCATACATATTCTACATGGTACTGGATGTCCTGGCCAGAACAGACGGGAAAAGGAAATTAAAGGAATACAAATCATAAATGAAGAAGTAAAAACATGACTGTTTGCAGATGACATGATAGTGTATGTAAGTGACCCCAAAAATTCTACGAGAGAAATTTTACGGCTCATAAACACTTTCAGGAAAGTGGCTGGATAGAAAATTAACTCCAACAAGTCCGTAGCCTTCCTCTACTAAAAGGAAAACATGCAGAGAAAGAAATTATGGAAAAGATACCCTTCATAATAGTCACAAAAATATGAAATACCTTGGTGTGACTCTAATTAAGCAAGTGAAGTACCTGTATGACAAGAACTTCAAATCTCTGAAGAAGGAAATTGAGAAAGAGCTCAGAATATGGAAAAATCTACTATGCACATGGATTGAAAGGATAAACATTCTAAAATGGCTATATAACCAAAGCAATCTACAGATTCAATGCAATCCCCATCAAAATTCCAACCCAATTCTGAAGAGAGTTGGAAAGAGCAATGTGCAAAATCATCTGGAATAACAAAAACACTATAATATTCAAAACCATCCTCAACAAGAAAACATCTATGGGAAACACCATCACTGACCTCAAGCTATATTACAAGGCAATTGTGTTAAAAATTGCATTGTGTTGAAACAGAGATAGTCACATTGATCAAGGGAACAGAATAGAAGGTCCAGTAATGAACCCTGACACATATGGTCACTTGATTTTTGACAAAGGAACTATAAACATTCAACGGAAAAAGAACAGCCTCTTCAACAAATGGTGTTGTTTCAACTGGCACTTAGCATGCAGAAGAATGAAAAAAGACCCTTTATTATCTCCGTGTACAAAGCTCAAGTGGAAGTGGATTAAAGAGCTCCATATTAAACAAGATACACTGAAACTATTAGAAGAGGAAGTAGGGAAAACCTTAGAACACATAGGCACAGGGGAAATTTTCCTGAAGAGAACAACAAAGGCTTGGGCTCTAAGGTCAAAGATTGACGAATGGGACTTAATGAGATTGCAAATTTTCTATAATGTTAGGTACACTGTCAGAAAAACAACATGAAATTCAACAGATTGGGAAAAGATCTTTACCAACCTCACATCTGATAGAGGTATAATATCTAATGTATACAAAGAACTCAAGAAATTAGATGCCAGAGAATCAAACATTCCTATTAAAAATGGGGTACAGAAGTAAACTAAACAAAAAATTCTCAGTTGAGGAATATCGAATGGTTGAAAAGCATCTAAGTAAATGCTGGAGAGGATAGGGAGAAAGAGGAACACTCCTCCACTGTTGCTGGGGTTGTAAACTGGTACAAAGACTCTGGAAATCATTCTGGCTGTTCCTCAGGATATTGGGCATAGTCCTACCTGAAGACTGAGTTATTCCACTTCTGGTCATATACCCCAGAGGTGCTCCAACATAGAATAAGGGCACATGTACCTCAATGTTTATAACAGCCCTATTTATAATAGCCAGAAGCTGGAAAGAATCCAGATGTCCTTCTGTAGATGAATGGATACAAAAATTTTGGTATATTTACAAAATGGAGTATTACTCTGCTATTAGAAACAAGGACGTTATGAAATTCCTAAAAAATGAATTCATCTATGGAATATCATCCTGTGTGAGGTAACCCAGTCACAAAAGAATAGATATAATATGCAGTCACTGATAATTGGATACTAACCCCAGAAAGCTCTGAACACCCCAGAAACAACTCACAGGCAATATGAAGTTGAAGATAAACAAAAACTAAAAAATGAAAGCCTCAGTCCTTCATAAGAAAAATATAAATGTATTGTACCCTCTCAGATTGTGGTACATCTGGACCTTAAGTCAATAGTAATCCAAGAGCTAAGAATATCGCCTTATGACAATTTGGGTATTCAAAGATTATTATGCTTAGTTTATACTCACCAAGAAAACTGACTGCTTCCATTTTATGTTCTGTACTACCTGTACTTCATATTTATGGTAACTAGTGGAATTTCAATGCATGCTATCAAACATCTGAAAGAATTCAGTGTTAGCAAAAAATATTCATGTAGTGTTATGACAAAATACCTTTCAAAATCTGCATATGTATCTCTGTTTTTGAAAATAAAGTTGTAAGAGAGGGAAAAAAGAAAAAACAAATTTCTAGGAAACATTAGTATTGCAGGAGAAAATTGGTATGAGAAAGCCATTTTTGGTTCCCAGTGTACTAAGTCAGATAGTACTGTGTTCACAAAAGTACTAGAAAAGAATTTTTTACCTGGTAAGTACATTTAAACTATTATATGTCTTCAGTAGTTAGCTATGTTTATGGTAGGTGAGATCTTTACAGATAGCCTTCGCTGATACTAGTAAATAAAACTAGCATTTAAATTGTGTTTCTAAAGTGTAAAGGCTATCAAAAGAGTGCAAGAAATGAGCAGAGCAGACAAAAACAAGTATGCTTGGGTTACTCAAATGAAATATCCCATGATGTGCTGATCTAATATTTCTAAGGGAAAAATTGATAGAAAGTTGAGTGTTAGGTAAATGAATATCTGGAAGCCTTTAAAAAGTTTTTGCCAGTTTATGAAAGACAAATAGATAGACCAATGCAGATATAGAAATATGAAGCTCCACCTAGGTGTAGGAAGTTATCCACCTAGAGCATACTGCATACATTTCTCTCTTCTAAATATTCTGGAATAAAGACTGTCCTCTAAGTCAGAAGTTTATTATACAAAAATCACTCTCCTGTGAAATAGACAGGTTGATCATAGAGAAATATTGAGCATCAAAAAGAACTCTCTCAGATAAAAGCCACATCTACACTGCTGTACTAAACATTACTTGTTGACTAAAAACTGTATTAAAAATTACAGGAGATTTGTATTATGTGGTAAAGCTTGTTAGTGTTTCAGAATGCCCAAGATATAGTCCACAGAACTAAAAGACATCAATAAGCAGAAGGGTCCAAGTGAAGATGCTTCAGACCCACTTAGGAAGGAGAAGGAACAAACAATCATGGAGAAAAGAGGAAGTGACCTGGGAGAGAAAAGGGACAGGGGGAATGCAGGGAAACATGTTCTTGTATTTGGGGGAGGGGAAAGGACTGAAGCACTGAGAACCAGCAAAAATAAAGGAAGCAGGCAACCTTGTGAAATAGGAGGTTCAGATGACCCTCTAAAATGTGCCAGAGACCTCTGAAGTGAGAGACCCTCAGGGCTCAAACTGGGGAACACTAGATGAAATGTCCTATAGTGGGAAAAAGAAAATTGTAGACCCCCACCTCCAGCAGAAAAACAGGGTATCAAGTGAGGGATGGGATTGCTATCCCACAGTCAAAAAAACTCTGATTCATAATTGTTCCTGTCTTAAAGAACTGGAGAGGTGAATATGGAGAAGAGCCAGAGAAAAAGAAGGTCCAGCAACAGGCCTCAAGAGTGATCCAGCTCAAGGGAAGGCCCCAAGGCCTGACACAATTACTGAGGTTATGGAGCGCTCACAAAAATGGAACTATCATGACTGCTCTCTAAAAGACCCAACAAGCCACTGAAAGAATCAGATGCAGATATTTGCATCCAACCTATCAACAGAAGCTGCTGACCCCAATGGATGATTTAGATAAAGGCTGGAAGAAGCTGAGGAGGAGGGCAACCTTGTAAAAGGACTAGCAATCTCAATTAACATGGGCCTATGAAATCTCTCACACACTGGATCACCAACAAGGGAGCATATTACAGCTGATATAAGGTCCCCAACATATATACAGCAGAGAACTAGGTTTGGATTAAGCCAGAGAAGATGTAACTAACCCTCAAAGACTGGAGGCCCCAGAAAGTTCAGAAGTCTGAGGTAGGGACTTCCTCGTGGAGACAGGGGTGGTAAGGAGGTATAGAATGTTGAATAGTCTGGGGAAGAATACATACTGGAGTGTAGAAATAAAAAATAAAAATAATAATTAAAAAGGAATTTGGAGAGATCATACACTAGCAAATTTACATCTATCTGAAACAGAAAGAATAAAACACACCCAAGAGGAATAGATAGCAGTAAAGAATAAAACTCAGAGGCAGAGTCAACCAATTAGTAATAAAGAGAAGAATTCAAAAAATTTAAAAAAACTAGGAGCTGGGTCTTTGAGAAAATCAACAAGGTAGATAAAGCCTTAGCCAAACTAACTAAATAGTACTTTGATAGTATCCAAAATAAGAAATCCGAAAAGGGTAAGGGAGATATAACAACAGACACTGGGAAAATGCAAACATTTATCAGATCCTACTGCAAAAACCCATACTCAACAAACCCGGAATATCTAAATAAAATGAATAATTTCCTAGACAGATACCAGGTACCAAATTTAAATAGAGTAGAGATAAATGATCTAAAGAATACAATGAATGGCAAGACTATAGAAACAGTCATTGACAATCTCACAACTGAAGAAAACAAGGCTTTAGTGTAGAATTCTTTAAGAACATCCAAAAAACCTAAAACCTATATTACTCAAACTATTCTATAAAATGAAAACATAGGAGAAACACGAGGGATTTTGCTCTACAAAGTTAGAATTACATTAATACATAAAATACACGAATACCAAAGAAAGAATTTCAGACCAATTTTTCTTAAAAATATCAATGTAAAATACTCAAAAATACTCCAGGGAGCCGGGTCTCTGAGACCAGAGCCAAGATGGCGGCTGCCATTGAGATGAATGTATAACATATTAGTTCTATCTGGCCTGCTGGTGCTTGAGCTAATGTGGGAGAAACCACCGGGGGTAAGAGAGTACTGGATGCAGCACGGCATAAACCCATGCTGGATGCTGTCAGCACCCTTTAAATATTTACTGAAAGTAGAGACAATACTTATTGTTTCACCTGAAGGTGAGTAAGAGCAAAGAAATGAACTTAAATCATGAAGAAATCTCCATTTTAATGGTGAGTGAGTAAAATGTAAATAAAGTTCTTATTTGAAGATGGAATCTTTGGCATTTCTGTGATGTACCTAACATAAGAAAGCAAATTGCCTATGCTCTAGGTTTCTGAATTTCTGAACAATGGATGACTAAGTAAAAGCCTTACTGTCACAGGTCACTGCATGTGGCTGGCTTGTAGGGAGGAGGTCAATAAACCTCTGGACCTCATGAATCATGCCATCTGTAAAGGGCATGTTTCTCCTGTCCCGCACGCAAGGGCTGTGATGTTTGGCAACCACACGATGAATCTTTTCTGAGCATTAGCTGGTTGATCACAATGAGAAGTGTTGCAAGGTTAAAGAAATGACTGGCTTGTCACAATAGAAGACTACACAGTACCTGGAAAAGTGCCTTAATAGCATCAAAAATACAATTTATATCCAGGAGTACATTAAGACCTGTAGAGATGCTACATGTAGGTTCATAACACTATCTTACAAACCGCTGTTATGGTATAACACTATGTTCTTGTTATTCCAAACAAAATTAACTTGTGATCTTGGGAGATTGTTCATAGGTGCTTGATACAAAATATCGGTGGCAGTAAAGATAATAAGACTCACTGCACTTGTTTCCTGGTTAGCTTAATTTGGTTGGGTAGTTTTCATGTTAATTTTCTATCTATATATCTACTATTCTGCCTATATATCACCTTTCCTAGTTGATTCAGATTAATCTCATGGAATATAAGGTATAATCTTGCTCACTCAGTTGTACTGGGGTTTTTAACTCCTGTTCTCTGTGGGTCTTAGTCCAAAATAACATGTGCTTCCACTCAGGTCCATAGCTTCTACCGCCAAGGATTAAGGAACTCCTCCCTCATCTGTGGATCTTACTGAAGGTAAGATCTCAGCCGTACTCTGCTTCTGGAACCTCTGTGCTTTATCTCTGACCAGATCAAGCCACCATCCTGGATCTTCACTGAAGCAATATAAGTATGACTATTACAAAGTACCTAACTACTTTCTGATTAGTTTTAAAGTCTACAGCATGGAATTGCATACTGGAAATCTGTCTTTAGTTAAATATTCATGGATGGATAGGTCAGAGACCTCAAAATAAATTACCAATGTTATTTTTATAATGGTCATATTGCCCAAATGATGAGTTAATGTTTATGTGTATCCCCGTAAACTTGGGCTTTTATAAATATTGGTACAATAGGCTACTTTTTGCAGGCTAGAAATCTATCCAGAGATGTGTTAATTATAAAAGAGCATAAAATAAGAATCCGAGTACTCAGCCCTTAATCTGACACCTTCTTTCTATGGTTTATATAACACTGTTCAATAAAAGGTAGAAAACTTCTAAGAACAGGAGGTTTAAAAGGAAAGACTTGAAGTACAATCTTCTTCACATGACACAGACCTGAATAAAATCAGGTCACTAAAACTTCCAGATGTGATGGGGGAAGGGCTATCCAGGTAGTATATATACTAAAAAGCTATTTGCAACTGATAACTAGTGCAGAGAGAGATTCTTTCTTTTGAGTCTATGACTAATGAGAGATTTCCCATGATGTATTTCCTAAACTGAACTACAATGACTCAGGTTCTAAAATCATGAATTGATAAATGGGGCACAGGGCAGAAGGACAGAGAGACATTGGAGAAAAAGAAGACAGGGAGGCAAAATGAGAAATATGATCAGGTATTAGGTGGGGAGAACAAGACTAAAGTCCCGAAAGCCAGCTGAAAAACTGAAAACAGGCAAACTTGGGAGATGGGTAGTGGAGAAACCCTCTAGAATGTACCAGAGACCTATAATGTGAGAGAACTTCAAGATTGAAAGGAAGAGATATTAGATGAAATGTCCTCAGAAAACAAGACATAGCACTACCTGAAGACCCAACTATACCAAGACTGGGCATATACCATAAAGATGTTCCAACATATAACAATGACATAAATTCCACTATCTTCATAGCAGCCTTATCTATAATAGCCAGAAGCTGGAAAGATTTCATATATCCCTCAATAGAGGAATGGATACAGGAAGTGTGGTATATTTATACAATGGATAAGTACTTAGCCATTAAAAAAAGACTTCACGAAATTCACAGAAAAATGGATGGACCTAGAAAATATTATCCTGAGTGTTGTAACACAGCCACAAAAGAACACACATGATATGTACTTACTGATTAGTGGATATCATATTGAAATATTTATGATATAGCTTACAGACCAGATGTAGCTCAAGAAAAAAGAAGACCAAAGAGTGGGTGCTTCAGTCATACTTAGAAGAGGAAACAAAATGATCACAGGAGGTAGAGGATGGGAGTGACATGGGGGAAAAAGAGGGGTGGGAAAAAAGGGGGTCAGTATCAGGTTTATAGAAGACAGGGAAGATATACAGAGTGTCAGGAAATTAAACAGATGTGTGTAGCAGTGGGAGATGGGGAATTCATAGTAGACAACTGAAAGTCACAGACACCAGAAAAGCAAGAAGCTCCCAGAAACCAACAGAGAAGACATTAGCTGAAATACCCAATGAAGGGGAGAAAGAACCTGTAGAGACCATATCCAAAAGCTAGTCATGGACCCTGATTAAGGGATGGGGCCACCCACCCTTCAGAATTTTAACCCTCAAAAGCTACTGTCTAGAGGAAATGCAGGGATAAAGAATGGAGCAGAGACTGAAGAACAGAAAATCCAGAAACTTCCCCACCTGGGGATCCATTCCATTATCAGCCACCAAACTCAGTCACTATTGCTGATCCCAGGATGTGCTTAGTGAAAGGTAGGAGACATATGGATGTCTCCTAAGAGGCTCTGCTAGAGCCTTACTGATACAGATGTGGATGCTTGCAGCCAACCATTGAACTGAGCACAGAAACCCCAGTGGAAGAGTTAGGGGATGGACTAAAGGACCTGAAGCATTTAAAACATCATAGAAAGAACAACCATATAAAAGAACCAAAGAATCCCCCAGAGCTCCCAGGGACTAAACCACCTACCAAAGAATACACATTGAGGGACCCATGATTCCAGCTGCATATGTAGCAGAGGATAGCCTTATATGGCATCAGTGGGAGGGAGGCCAATGATTTTATGAAGGCTTGATACCTCACTCAATGCAGGGGAATGCTGGGACAGCAAGGCAGGAGTAGGTGAGTAGATAGGGGAACAATATCATAGAAGGGAAAATGGTTAGAATAGGGTGATTTCCAAGGGGAAACTGGGAATGGGGACAACATTTGAAATGTAAATAAATAAAATAACCAATAGTTTTTAAGTGACCTACAGTGGGGAGAAGGAACTGGTAGAGTCCACGCACTCCCATAGAAAAACAAAATATCAAGTGGAGGGATGGGGTTGCTATTCCACAGTCAAAAACTCTGACCCAGAATTATTTCTGTGTGAAAAAATGGCAGGGTCAGAAATGGAGAAGAGACAGAGGGAAAGAAGATCCGTTGACTGGACCAAACTGGAATTCAGCTCAATCAGAGGCCCAAAGACCTGAGACTATGACTGAGGTTATGGAGCACTCACAGAACAAGACCTGTTACAACTGCCCTCTGAGAGGCCCAACAAGCAGCTGAAAGACTCAGATGAAGACACAGAAAACCAATATACTGAAGCAAGAGCTGTTTAGTTGAATTAGAGAAAAGCTGGATAAAGGTGAGGAGGGGGGTGACCCTACAGAAAGAACCCTATAAGAGAACCAGCAGTCTCAAATAACCTGGACCCTAGAGAGCTCTCAGACACTGAGTCACCAACCCAGCAGCATATACCAGCTGATATGAGGCCCCGAAGACATATACAGCAGAGAAGTACTGGGTCAGGGTTCTGTCATAGAAGGTGCACCTAACCCTCAAGAGAATTGAGGCCTTAGAAAGTGGAGAGATCTGGTGGGGACATCCTAATGGAGACAGTGGTAGTGGGAAGTATGGGATGAAGAACAATAAAAGGACAGATCAGGAGGGGGGGAAAGACTGGATTTTAAAATTAGGAAAAAAATTAAAGAATAAACCAAAAAAACCAATAAAACTTAAAAATAATTTTTATGTTTGAAAATGCTTAAGGCACAAAATGACAATTACATATGAATAATTTTCTTACTCATGTGGTAAATAACTAATAAATAAAAATAGCAATCTCATGGACTTGGAGATGTGAGAAAAGTCAGAAAATACAAAGCTTATTTGACACATTATCTTCTACATCATAAAATGATTTGAGTCTGTTTCCATCTCTCCTGCACTTTGTTCTCCTTTCTCTTCAGTTCTATTGGATTCTTTAATATGAAGATAAATGTCAATGTGTTCTAATAAACTAATTCCCCTTTTGTCTTCCTGAATCTATATTGTATTCTCACACACCAAATAAATATTCAAGTTGGTTTGCTAATGACACTGGACTCAGCCTTTACAAAGCTCTGGCAAACAATTAAATACTCAGCAAATGAGGAAATACTTGCAAAATCAAAAAATGGAGTGAATACCAATGCTTTACCTGCTTCCACTTAATTAGGTAATAATAAATAAAGTCCCAAATATTTGTAACATCCAGTAATTCTTGATGTTCTTCTATTTTCTTCAGAAGATAGTTTTTAGCATACTAAAGATTTTAGCTAATGTCTTATGACTTTCTGGACAATAATCAACAAGAACAGGGAAAGTGCTGAAGAACTACAAAAAAAATTATTAAATGTATGAGGTATAATAAAAATATATACATACTATAATATAGCAAGACTGATCCATGTTTATTGTTCCATATATAACTGATGTTCACCTTAAATAAGACTTGCTCCATTTTATATATAATAATTTTCTATGCTAGTAAAAGAATTGAAGTAGAAAATTCTGCCAAGGTTCATAATAAATTTTTCCACATTTAATAATAATTCAATTTTGCTTATAAATTTGAAACATCATGTGTTATAAATTAATGTAACTTATACATTTTAGATGCCAGTATATGTTAAGATAATAGGGTAACTGATTTACTGCAGAAAGGTTTCCAATCAGCCAATCTCTGCCATGAAGCGAGAACATGGAAGTGAGTGGGCTTCTAAAGATGCCTTGACAACAATTACACACCTGTAGGCAGTCTTACAGCAGTTTGTATTTTAATGTTAATTCCACTTCCCCAAGAAGGACTGCTGAGTCATATACACATGAAGGTGACTTCATCTGAACCTTCCCATTTTTATTAGTAAAATAAAGGCGAGAGTCAGTGACTGGGCAGGGTAAGGGAGGTGGAGAGAGAGAGAGAGAGTCAGAGGGCAGAGGGCAGAGGAGAAGGAGAGGGAGGCTCCAGGATGGTTCTCAAGAAGTATAAATTAGATCCAGGTGGGCTTAACTGGCATTAAAGAGCTATGAACATTTAAGAATTTTATAGGTCTTATTTCTCATATAGAAAGGCAGTTTATATCTTTGTCTATTTGATGTAATCTTATTGAGTAGAGGGTTTGATGTTTGAGAGTTTGATATATGAACTTGTATGAAAATATATCGAGCCTTGGAATTGTATATGTGTTGGGATTTGGGTACAGAAACACCCCGGGACAGAGGCACTGGGGCAAGCAGAATAGATCGCCAGGGAAGGTAGTCATGAGAACAGAGTGAGACCATGGTGGTGGGGGCAGCTTGGACTGAGCGACAGAGGCCATATGACAGCTCCATGCCAGAAACAGTGACCGTGGAATGAGACTGCAATGGCCGATATAGAGATAATCAATTCCATTTTTAATATTTACTGCAACACATAACTACTATATAGGCCAAAAACAGAAGATGCTAATTCATCACAGGGGAAGACTGTAAAGTATTTGTGTTTCACACAGCAAAAAACTAATCATATTGTTATTTCTTCCTGTTTCCTTGTCATAGAGGATCCAAAATCAAGCATCAAACATTCAAACGATTTCAGTGCTTCCTGTATCATTATCCCAAATATGCGTTAGCATAATATTTTCTGTCTAAACCAAGGTATTTCTGCCAATTACTGTAATGGGTAGGTCTTAACTGCTGACAGTGTAAGAACTTGTTGGAAGTGCCAGGATATTCTATGAGTGACTAAATATCTTTCTCAAAATCAATGAACTAATTTATAGAAAATCTCTCTGAAAATTAGTTATTAAAAAACATACATCAGAGAGGAATCTAAGCAGCTTGAGCCATCTTGTCATTTATGCTGAGTCTTTCTGTTTGAAAGAGGACTTAAACCTTCCTTCCAGATGTTCTTCCCATAAAAGTCGAAGCGGCACATGGGTGCTATCACATCACTATTAGCCCATGTGTAGTTTGACCTGAGAGAAAGAATAGTCATAAGTTTGCATTCAGAAGGAGATGAAATATTATTCACGTGTATCCAAGGAGTGCTCAGAATTTTGATGTTCTCGTTGACTTTTTCCATCAAGATTAAACAATCCTGATTTTTCTGATCAAAATGATTTTGAAAAATAATGGAACAGATGACTTTGCAGGGAGCACTGGACAGAATGAAGGTGAGGTCACAGGATGAGCCTGAGGAATGGGAAACAATTGTAATCTGTTGCTGAAATATAAATAGAGGAAATGTTATCTTTGCTAATGGGTAATGTCCTTTGACAAATTTTAAGCAGTATTTTATCTACAAATTCCTTTAACAGCTAAATATTCAAAATATATGAAAAAAACAAACACTTGAATTTTAAATTTTAATTAACGAAACAAAAAAATCAAAGAGATACAAATTGGAAAAAAAAGAAGTAAACGCATCACTGTTTGCAGATAACATGATAGTGTATGTAAGTGACCCCAAAATTTCCACCAGAGAACTTCTACAGCTGATAAACAAGTTCAGAAAAGTGGCTGGGTATAAAATTAACTCAAACAAATCAGTAGCCTTCCTCTTCTCAAAGGACAAACATGTGGAGAACGAAATTAGGGAAAAGATACCCTTCACAATAGTCACAAACAATATGAAATACCTTGGTGTGATGCTAACTAAGCAAACAAAGGAACTGTATGACAGGAATTTCAAATCTCTAAAGAAGAAAATTGAGGAAGAGTTCAGAATATGGAACGATCTCCTATGCTTATGGATTGGAAGAATCAACATTTTAAAAATGGCCATCTTACCAAAGCAATTTACAGATTCAATGCAATCCCCATCAAAATTCCAACCCAATTTTTCATACAGTTGGAAAGAGCAATGTTCAATTTTATCTGAAATAACATGAAACCTAGAATAATGAAATCTATCCTCAACAACTAAAAAACATCTGTGGGAATCACCATCCTGACCTCAAGCTATATTACAAGACAATTGTGTTAAAAACTGCTTGGTACTGGTGCAGAGATAGGTACATAGATTAGTGGAATAGAATATATGACCCAGAAATAAACTCTCACATGTATGGTCACTTGATTTTTGAAAAAGGAGCTGTAAACATTCAATGAAAAAGGACAGACTCTTCAACAAATTGTGTTATTTCAACTAGCACACAGCATGCAGAGGAATGAAAATAGACCCTTTCCTATCCTCTTGTACAAAGCTCAAGTGCAACTGGATCAAAGATCTACACATTAAACCAGGAACACAGAAATTATTAGAAGAGGAAGTACAGAAAATGTTTGAACACATACGCACGGAAGAAAATTTCCTGAACGGAACACCATGGGTCATGCTATAAGGTCAAATATCTGCAAATGGGACTTAATAAGATTGCAAAGTTTCTGCAAGGCTAAGGAAACTGTCAAGAAAACAAAACAGCAGCCAACAGATTGGAAAAAGATCTTTACCAACCCAACATCTGATAGAGTTCTAATGTACAAGGTATACAAAGAACTCAAAAAGCTAGACACCAGAGAATCAAACAACCAAATTAAAAAAGTGGGGTACAGAGCTAAACAAAGATTTCTCAATTGAAGAATATCGAATGGCTGAGAAGCATCTAAGGAAGTGCTCGACATCATTAGCCATCAGGGAAATGCAAATCAAAACAACCCTGAGATTCCACCTCACACCAACCAGAATGGCTATAATCAAAAATTCAGATTACAGAAGATGCTGACGAGGATTCAGAAAAGGAGGAACACTTCTCCACTGCTGGTGGGGTTGTAAACTGGTACAACACCTCTGGAAATCATTCTTGTGATTCTTCAGAAAATTGGACATAGTACTACCTAAAGACCCAGTTATTCCACTTCTAGGCATATACCCCAGAGACACTCCAATGTACAACAAAGACACATGCACCACAATGTTCATGGCAGCTCTAATTATAATAGGCAGAAGTTGGATAGAACCCAGATGTCCTTCAGTAGATGAATGGATACAAAAATTGTGGTATATTTACACAATGGATTACTACTCCGCTATCAGAAACAATGATTTAATGAAATTCTTAAGAAAATGGATCCATCTAGAGAATATCATCCTGAGTGAGTTAACCCAGTCATAAAAGAACAGACATAATATGCAGTCGCTGATAATTGGAAAATAACCCCAGAAATCTCTGAACACCCCAGAAACAACACAAAGACTATATGAAGTTCAAGAAAAAAAAGAAAATGAAAAACCATTATGCTTAATATTTACACACCTAGAAAACTTTGACTAATTACAGATTACATCTTTTTTACATGTACTTTATGCTCATTGTAACTATTAAGATCTTAATGCACACTATCAAAATTTTAACAAAAACAAGTACTGACAAAAATATATTTGTGTATTTTATGAAAAAATGCTTAAAATCTATACATTTAACTTTGTTTTTTAAAAATAAAGTTGTTCAATTAAAAAAAACAGTCTTTAACAATCTCACAACTGAAAAGTCACAGGCTTTAGTGTAGAATTCTTTTAGATCATCCAAAAGACCTAGTACCTATATTACTCAAAATATTTTATATAATGGAAACAGAGAGAAAACACGAAAGATTTTGTTCTACAAAGCTGGAAATACATTAATACATAAAACACACAAATACCAAAGAAAGAATTTCAGACCAATTTTTCTTATGAATATCAATCTAAAATACTCAAAAAAAATCTTTCAAACCAAGTCCAAGAACACATCAAAAATATCCTTCCACATGCTCAAGTAGACTTTATCCAAGGAACGGAAGAATGGTTCAATATATGGAAATCCATCAAAGTGATTCACTTTATTTTAAAAAGCTCAAGAACTATAGCCCATAATTATTTCATTAGATGCTGAGAAAGCGTTTGACAAAATTCAACACACCTTCATAATAAAAGTCTAGGAAAGATCAGGAATTCAAGGCATATACCTTAAACATAATAAAAAGTAATATACAGAAAACCAATAGCCAACATCAAACTAAATAGAGAGAAACCTCAAGCAATACTGCTACAATGAGAGAAAGAACAAGGTTGCACACTATCCCCTATCTATTCAATACTGTACTTGAAGTACTAACCAAAGCAGTTATAGAATGAAGGGGTACAAATCAGGAAGAAATAAGTCAAGATATCATTATTACAAATGATAATATAGTGTACATACAAGACCCCAAAAGTTCTACCAGAGAACTCTTACAGCTGATAAAAAATTTTAGCAAACTAGCTCTCTATAAAGTCAAACAAATCAGTAGTGTCTCTCTAAATATAAAGGAGTCTATAAAGAAATTAAGAAAACCACTCTTCATAATAGTCACAAATAATATAAAGTATCTTAACCAAGCAAGTGAAGGATCTGTAAGACAAAAAATTCAAGTCTCTGAGGAAAGAAATCAAAGATCTCAGGAGATGAAACAGTCTCCCATGCTTGTAGATAAGTAGAATTAATAGTGTAACAATGGCCCTCTTACCAAAAGCAATATACAAATACAATGCAGTCACCATCAAAATCCCAGCTTAATTCTCAACAGCAGTAAAACCTAAAGCTTGGAACAGGCAGGACACAATTCTCAGAGCACATGAAGATCAAGAAGAAGGATGACAAAAGTGTGGATGCTTCAGTCATCCTTAGAAGATGAACAAAATACTAACAAATGGAACTACAAACTGTGAAGCAGATACTGAAAAAAAAAAGACCATCCAGAGACTTCCCCAACTGAGGATCCATCCCATATACAGGCACCAAACCCAGTCACTATTGACTCCTGAGAGTCTCTGAGAGCTTTACTGATAATGATGAAGATGCTCACAGCTAACCATCAAACTGAGTGTGGGGACACCGATGGAGGAATTAGAGATAGGACCATAGGAATTGAAGAAGTTTGCAACACTATAGGAAAAACAACAATATCAACCAACCAAACTCCACTGAGCTTCCAGGGAATAAATTACCAACCAATGAGTACACATGGAGAGACCATGGCTTCAGCCACATATATAGAAGAGGATGGCATTGTCTGGCATCAATATGAGAAGGTATTTGTCCTGTGGAGACTCAGTTCCCCGGTGTAGGAGAATGGCAGGGCAATGAGGTGGGAGCAGGTGGGTGGGAGTAGGAAAATTTTCATAGGAACAACCAGAGGTGAAAGGGGTATAAGAGAAGTGGGAAAGGCGGGATCAATCAAAATGTAAATAAAGAGAAATCCAACATATAAGAAAAAAACACTAAAAGTTTCTTATCTTTGTGGAAAGCAAACTTAGTCACAATCCCTAACCTGAACGTCTATTCCTCACTGTGACTTCTCTTCACTATTTTTCTAGAGTGCTTCTGGTTCTGGTCACTATTCATCTGTTCCAAATACAAATAATGCCAGTGACTATTGTTAATCTTCACTAAAAGAGCTATCTTAAAACTTTCCCTTTTACATCTTCTTTTCTGTTGGGGAAGGGGAAGACAGTGTCTGCATGACTAGTTACATCTTTGAGAATAGAGTCATATCTATGTAGAGGCCAGAAATAAAACTTGGGTGCTGATTCTTGGGAAGTTCTTGTCTTGTTTTCTGATACAGTGTGTCCCCAGGCATGGCTATTAAGCTAGTATGTGTGACAGGAAACCCTGGTATAATGAGTATATGCCACTATGCCTAGAGTTAGACACATGTGCTAGAGAGAAAATTTGTCTTCTAGCTTGAATGACAAGGACTACATGAGATACTTAATCTCTCTCCTCAGCACACCCACTTTAGATGCTCTGTTCTCATTATATGAAACAGAATAATGTGTGTGTGTGTGTGTGTGTGTGTGTGTGTGTGTGTGTGTGTGTGTCTCCAGGGACTCCAGAAAATGTAAAATGGAATATGGATATTTCTTAAATTTTGAGGAATATGTGAGTTATTTAAAAGGAGAAAGGACAATCTATCAGGAACCAGGAAATTTGATCTCTCTAGAGAGGAATGAAGCACAGCTCATAAAATGGTGACAGAGAGGCAAATGCACTGAACACTGAAGTGGTAATGATGTACTTTGGGTGAACCAGATATTTAGGCTTAAAGTTTCATAAAATTGTGGACAGAAATAGTTCTATGCAGGCTAGGTCTTCTTCTACACATACCCATTTTCCTTTGTGGAAAATGCTAAAGAACTTAATTATTTTTTGTATACAACTGTTAGCTATAGATGCAGTGTACTGGTAAAAATTCAAGAGAATAACATTAACTACTGAGTTATAGAGTTTGTGGTTAGATTAATGAATGGCTAAAGGGTAAACCTTTTACACAAATATACAGAGGTTCACTTTTTAAAACTAACCTATGATATCAAAGTATGTATCATTCAGAAATACGTGCCAACAAAATGTGTTTGATCGTATCTGTATTCTAAGTCCCAGGGAAGTTCTGGAGGGGTGATATTTAATTTTTCACAAAAAAAACATAAAACTAAGGTAGCATGCACATTGCAGGAATGTGTTTAATATCTATTGTTCATACCATAGGTTTGAGGCAGTGGGAACCCTAAGTCTACTGCAAGGCATCATGGCATATATAAAATGTCATCATCTTGAGGTGAACTGAAATATTCTGAGTAGAGATAAAATGTCCTGTTCCAGTGGTTAGGGCACTTCAATGAAATAATCCCCATTTTCTTTTGAATATTTTTGTGACACTTTGAGGAAGCTAGACAACGTTTTATGATAATTCTGTTTTATGTTTTGTACAAATGGAGTATAAAAAAACAAAGTATGAACTTATTCCCAAAAAACCGCTTGCTCTTGGATATGTGATGACCTCACTTATATTAGTCTAACTGCATTAATATAAAGTACTTCACTTTTTCAAACATGCTTTAGGCCCTTGGTGATTTTCTTCAGTTTTGCTGTCTTTATCCATGTGAAGACAGTCACAAGATAAAACAAGGCCTGTCATTGGATGATAAAAAGAGTAGGCAAGAACAGAGTTTTAGAAAGGGGGAGGGAAGCAGGAGGGGAAAAGAGAAGATGGAGGATGAAGATGAACCATTTCTACATAGATCTGCATAGCTACACTTGGCTATGAATATTTTATAAGGAATGGATTTGTATAGGAGAATTTATCTCCTCTAGGTGGGCAAAATTTATATTATTTGGCTCTAAGTTTAGGGTGTGAAAGTTTTGTGGACAGTAAAATTTACTAAAATAACCTGAGGTAAAATCATTGCTAAATTACAACTTTCTTGTGTTTTGAATTTCTCTGGAAGGATGGAGTGTAGGCAGAGTGTTCACCTTCTGCCAGCAGAAGGTGGCAATGGCTTATGGCTAGCAAAGAGAACCATTGTTGGGACCAGGGAGCCAGATCTCTGAGACCAGAGCCAAGATGGCAGTTGCCACTGAGATGAATATAACACATTAAATCTATCTGGCCTGCTGGTGCTGGAGCTAATGTGGGAGAGACCACTGGGAGTAAGAGGTACTGGGTTCACCATGGCATGAACCATGCTGGATTCTGTCAGCGCCCTTTTAATATTTACTGCAAGTAGAGACAACACTTATTGTTTCACCTGGAGGTAAGAGCAAAGACATGAATTTAAATTATGAAGAAATCTCCATTTTAATGGAAGTGAATAAAATGTAAATACAGTTCATACTTGAAGATGGAATCTTTGGCATTTCTGTGATATACCTAACAGAAGAAAGCAAATTGCCTATACTCTAGGTTTCTGAATTTCTGAACAATGCATGAATAAGTAAATGCCTATTCATAGCCTGAAAAAAAGTTTGGACTTTATAAAAACGTGTGTATGGGTAATGAAAGTCATGTTTCTAATCATGCCCAACTGCAAATCTAGCAACACCAGTGGAATCACTTTGTAAATCCCGACAGATATGCATGCCACTGGAACCAGTAAAATGTGTTTTTATTACTTGTTGAGAAAGGAATGAGGTAGTTACATTTTTAATGTTTCCATTGGCATCTAGAAAGTGTCCAGGGTCAAACATCTCTGGGTTGGGGAACTTTTTACTGTCATGCAGCACTGATGACAGTGATCTTATTCCTGTTGTCTCCTGAAATGACACACAGGAGAATAACAAAAAAGCAAGTTACAAAGAAATCATGGCATGGAAAGAAAATGGAAAATTACATAGTTAAATCTTATGCTCCATTGATAGAATTAAGTATAAAAATATTGCTGATATGTCTGACAGAGAGAACACAGGAAGAGTCTGAGGTCAGTGACAGTGAAGTTGCTAAAGTGCCTTCAGTCCAATTTTAGGTCAGTACTTTGAGTACTGAAGTGATCATCTGTAGAGAAATTTTAATCAAGCACCTGGCTGTTCTTGCAAGAGGTCATATCCAAACAACTTCTAGATCTGTGTGATCTGGATGGAATACAGATATGACTTTAATTCCAGGGGACAAAGGCAAAGAAACCTCTGAGTTAAAGATCAATATTGTATACACCAAGTTTCAGGTAAAGCAAAGCTTAGGTCCAGGTATGATAACATACATCTTTAGTCCCAGGACGAAGGACACAGTGATATGTAAACCTCTAATTTCCAGTTAATCAGTTGAGTTAATCAGTATGCTAAAAGGCAGGGGAAGTGGAGTTCATGGAAGTTCAGTTTGTGGAGTTCAGTGGCAGTTTTTACAGTGGCACATTTACAAGACAGTTTGCAGTGAGAACAAGTTAGACACAGGTAAACACAAAATGTGTCAGAGAATATAAAATAGCCAGAATATTACAACAGATTGCCAGAGTTAGCATAAGGCCAAGTAGAGGAGTAATTCAGTAAGGTTCTGTGAAAAGTCATATCAGATAAGTCAGCTTGGAAAGGAGTTTGGGCCTGAGAATGGAGATGATCTAGCCAAATGGAGTTCAAAAGTAACTAGAAAGGATGAGCTTATTTAGCAGTAATTCTAGATGACAATTATATCAGGCAAAAAAAGTTACAGTTTTGCAATGATCATAGCAAAAACATCATTCATCACAACCAAGCTGATTTAATTCCAGAGATTCTGAGATGATATAACTCAAAAGAAGAAAATACTTCTGTCATACTCATGGCAAAATGTATAATTCTTTAGTGAAGTCATATAGCTCAAAACAAATATGCTACATGTTTTTTCTCACTTGAGAGCCTTACCTTAAATCATTTATTTGTTTTATGGCTTTAACTTAGGGTATATATGTAAGGTCAATAGCTAAATGCAGGTGGTTTTCAATGGATGATTCATGGGGTAGTAGACTACAGGTGAAATCAAAATAGAAAATACATTGCTGGGAACATTTTTCAAACAGGTAAAAAAAAAATTATATGAATGAGAAATCAGCACCAAAATAAAGGCTTAAACAAAATGTAAGGTATATAAGAATTTATGTGGGAACCTATATAGCATTTCTAATGGGAATCTCCTAGTCCAAGTAAAAATATATAATGAAGGTGGATAATTCAACATGTGTACTATCAAGAACAGGGTAAATGTGCTAGAAATGAAAAGTTTAGTTATGGATAGATGTATAAAATAAATAAATAAGTGTTAAGTGTCAATTACACTCTCAATCCTCAGGAAACATCATGAAGGAGTGGGCAGAAAGAATTTAAAAATCAAAGGGAAAGTGTGACTCGGAGAACTGGAGAACAGAGCACAGAGGTGCAGCAGAGAAAAAAAGCTTACCTTTGGAATGATGTAATTCCTGAACTTACTTTCACAAGTCACTGCATGTGGCAGGTTGATAAGGAGGAGATCAATGAATCTCTGGACCTTGTTAGTCATGTCATATGTAAAAGGCATGTGTCTCCTGTCCTGCACGCAAGAAGTGTTTTATCTGGCATCCACATGATGAAATTTTCCAGGGCTTTAGCTGAATGATCACAATGAGAAGTGTTGAAAGGTGAAAGAAGTGACTGTATTGTCAAAATACAAGACTACACAGGGCATGGAAAATTGCCTTAATAGCATCAAAAATGCACTTTATGTCCAGGAGTACATTAAGACTTGTAGAGATGGTACATATAGTTTCAAAAAACTATCTTAAAAAAAACTGTTATAGTATATCACTATGTACTTGTTATAGACTCAGATAGAACACTATCTAACTCATTTTTCAAGGCCACAATAACCATTGTTCTTAAACCAACCAAAGACCATACAAGGAAATAGAACTTCAGACCAGTCTTACTTATGAACATTGATTAAAAAATACTCAAGAAAATCATTGCAATCTGAATCCAAGAACACATCAAAACAATCATTAACCACGATCAAGTAGGCTTCATTTCTGGGATGCAGGGGTGGTTTAATAAACAGAAATCCATCAACATAATCCACCATATAAACAAACTCAAAAAAACCCACATAGTCATCTTACTAGATGCTGAGAAAGCATTTCACAAAATTCAACACCCTTTAATATTAAAAGTCTTGGAAAGAACAGGAATCCAAGACCCATACCAAAACATAATAAAAACAATATACAGCATACCAATAGCCAACATCAAAATAAATGGTGAAAAACTTGAAGCAATTTAATTAAATAAGGCAATAGACAAGGCTGCACACTTTCCCCTATCTATTCAACATAGTACTAGAAGTCCTTTTCGGAGCAATTAGACAGCAAAAGAAAATCAAAGGGATACTAATTAAAACAAAAGAAGACATCTGCCACCAGGATGATCGGAGACCCAGACACACAGGATCGGTGAAAAAAGGGTGAGAACATATTCCGACTAGCCAGGGAGCAGAGATATCTCAGCAGAGCACACGGAGAGTGTGTGCCTGCCTGGCTTGATCCAGGGACCCAGGAACCCAGTAGCATTGGGCCCTCTGTTCCCAACTGGCAGCTTCTGGGGTGCACAACATGTGCTGGTAACATCCACCACAAGGAAGAACAGAGACCCACACATACAGGACTGGCGAGAACCGGATGAGAATGAATTCCAACTTTACCAACTCCACATCAGATAGAGGCCTAATATTCAATGTATACAAAGAACTCAAAAAGCTAGACACCAGAGAATTAAACAACCCTATTAAAAAATCGGGTACAGAGCTAAATAAAACATTCTTAATTGAGGAATATCGAATTGCTGAGAAACATCTAAGGAAGTGCAGGACATCCTTATCTGTCAGGGAAATGCAAATCAAAACAACACTGAGATTCCACCTCACACCACTCAGATTGGCCAAGATCCAAAAACCAGATGACAGCAGATGCTGGCGAGCTTGCGGAGAAAGAGGAACATTTCTCCACTGTTGTTGGGGTTGTAAACTAATACAACCACTCTGGAAATCAGTCTGGCAATTCCTCAGAACATTGGACATAGTACTACCTTCAGATCCAGCTATTCCACTTCTGGTCATATACCCCAGAGACACTCTAATATACAACAAAGATACATGCACCACAATGTTCATAGCAGCTCTATTTATAATATCCAGAAGCTGGAAAGAACCCAGATGTCCTTCAGTAGATGTAAGGATACAAAAATTTTTGTACATTTACACAATGGAGTACTACTCAGCCATCAGAAACAATGACTTAACCAAATTCTTAAGAAAATGGTTGCATCTAGAGAATATCATCCTGAGTGAGATAACCGCATCACAAAATAGCAGACATAATATGCAATCACTCATATTGGGATGCTAATCCCAGAAGCTCGGACTACCCCAGAAACAACTCACAGACTGTGTGAAGTTCAAGAAAAAAAGAAAACAAAACAAACAAACAAATATAAAAAACAAACAAACAAAAAAAAAACCCGTCATGCTCAATCCTTACACACCAAGAAAACGTTGTCTAATTCTGGGTTACCTCCTGTTTTACATGTACTTTTTGCTCATTGTAACTAGTAAGACCTTAATGCAGAGTATCAAACCTTAAAAAAAAAAAAGAAAAAAAAAAAGCCAAGCACTGACACAATTGTATTTGTATACATTTATGCAAAAATGTTTATAATTTTTTTCTTTTATCTTTGTTTTTTAAAATAAAGTTTAAAAAAGGAATTTCATAAAGCCATTGTTTCTGATAGCTGAGTAGTACTCCATTGTGTAAATATATCACAATTTTGTATCCATCCATCTACTGAAGGACACCTGGGTTCTTTCCAAGTTCTGAATATAATAAATAGGATGGCTATTAACATTGTGGTGCCTTTGTCTTTGTTTTACATTGGAGTTTCTCTAGGGTATATGCCCAGAAGTGGAATACCTGGGTCTTCAGGTAGTACTATGTCCAATTTTCTGAGAAATCGCCAGACTGATTTCCAGAGGGGTTGTACCAGTTTACAACCCCAGCAACAGTGGAGAAGTGTTCCTCTTTCTCCTTATCCTCGCAGGCATCTGCTGTCATCTGAATTTTTTATCTTATTTTGGTTGGTGTGAGGTGGAATCTCAGGGTTGTTTTGATTTGCATTTCCCTGATAGCTAATAATTTTGAGTATTTCCTTTGATGCTTCTCAGACATTCTATATTCTTCAGTTGAGAACTTTTTCTTTAGCTCTGTACGCTATTTTTAAATAGAGTTGTTTGATTCTATGGTGTCTAACTTCTTGAGTTCTTTTTATACCTTGGATATTAGGATTTTATCAGGTGTGGGGTTGGTAAAGTTCTTTTCCCATTCTGTTGGCTGTCGTTTTGTTTTTGTGAAGTGTCCTTAGCCATACAGAAACTTTGCAATCTCAATAAGTCCCATTTGTCAATATTTGAACTTAGAGCAGGAGCCATTGTTGTTCTGTTCAGGAAATTTTCTCCTGTCTATGAGTCCTAAGGTTTCCCCTACAATCTCATCTAATAGTTTCAGTGTACCTGGTTTGATGTGGAGATCTTTGATCCACTTATACTTGAGGTTTGCATAGGAAATAAGAAAGGGTCTACTTTCATTCTTCTGCATGCTGAGCACCATATAGACCAACACAATTTGTTGAATAGGCTGTTCTTTTTCCATTGAATGTTTACAGCTCATTTGTCAAAAATCAGTTGACCATATACGTGAGGGTTCATTTCTGGATCTTCTATTCTATTCCATTGATCCACATGCCTATCTCTGTACCAGTACCATAGAGTTTTTAGCAAAATAGCCTTGTAATATAACTTGAGGTCAGAGATAGTGATTCCTGTAGATATTTTCTTGTTGTTGAAGATGGATTTTGCTAATCTAGGTGTCTTGTTATTTCAGATTAAATTGCACATTGCTTTTTCCAACTCCATGAAAAATTGGGTTGGAATTTTGATGGGGATTGTAATGAATCTGTAGATTGCTTTTGGCAAGATGGCCATTTTAAAAATGTTGATCTTTCCAATCCACAAAAATGGGAGATCTTTCCATTTTCTGAGATCTTCTTTAATTTCGTTCTTTAGAGCTTTGAAGTTCTTGTCGTACAGGTCCTTCACTTGCTTAGTTAGACTCACACCAAGGTATTTCATAGTTTTTGTGGCTATTGTGAAGGGTATCTTTTCCCTAATTTCTTTCTCCACCTGTTTGTCCTTTGAATATAGGAAGGCTACTGATTTGTTTGACTTAATTTTATATCCAGCCAGTTTGCTGAACTTGTTTATCAGCTGTAGAAGTTCTCTGGTGAAATTTGTGGGGTCGCTTAAGTACACTATCATGTCATCTGCAAAGAGTGATGTTTTTACTTCTTCTTTTCCAGTTTGTATCCCTTTGATTTCCTTTTGTTGTCTAATTGTTCCGGCCAGGACTTCCTTCATTATGTTGAATAGGTAGGGGGAGATTGGGAAGCCTTGTCGAGTCCCTGATTTTAGTGGGATTGCTTCAAGTTTCCAACTGTTAAGTTTGAAGTTGGCTGTTGTTTTGCTGTGTGCTGCTTTCATTATGGTTAGGTATGGGCCTTGGATTCCTGTTCTTTGAAGGACTTTTAACATGAAGGGGTGTTGGATTTTGTCGAATTCTTTCTCAGCATTTAGTGAGATAACCATGTAGTTTTTTTCTTTGAGTTTGTTTATATGGTGGATACATTGATGGATTTCCTTATATTAAACCATCCCTGCATCCCAGGGATGAAGCCTAATTGATTATGGTGAATGATCGTTTTGATGTGTTCTTAGATTCAGTTTGCAAGGATTTTGTTGAGTATTTTTGCATCAATGTTCATAAGTGAGATTGGTCTTAATTTCTCTATCCTTGTAGAGACTTTGTGTGGTTTAGGAATGAGGATTATTGTAGCCTCAAAAAATGAGTTAGGTGGTGTTCCCTCAGATTGTATTTTGTGGAATATTTTGGACAGTATTCGTATTATGTCTGCAATAAATTTCTGATAAAACTCTGTACTGAACCCATGTGGACCTTAGCTTTTTTTGGTTGGGAGGCTTTTGATGATTGCTTCTATATCTTTAGGTTTTATGGGATTATTTAGATGGTTTACCTGGTCCTCGTTTAACTTTGGTATCTTGTATGTGTCTAGAAATTCATCCATTTCCTCCAAATTTTCTAGCTTTTGTAATAGGATCTAATGATTTCTTGAATTTCCTCAGTGTCAGTCATTATTTCCACACTTTCCTTTCTGATTTTGTTAATTTGGATACTCTCTCTTTGCCCTCTAGTTAGTCTGGCTAAGGGTTTATTATTCTTGTTCATTTTCTCAAAGAACCAGCTCTTCATTTTGTTGATTCATTGAATCGTTCTTTTTGTTTCTATTTGTTCTATTTCTGCCCTAAGTTTGATTATTTCTTGCCGTCTACTTCTCTTGGGTGTATCTGCTTCCTTTTGTTCTAAAGCTTTCAACTGTGCTGTCAGGATGCTAGTGAATGCTCTCTCCAGTTTCTTTTTAGAAACATTCTGAGCTATGAGTTTTCCTGTCAGTACTGCTTCCATTGCATCCCATAGGTTTGGGTATGTCGTGTTTTCATTTTCATTGAGTTCTAGAAAATCCCTAATTTTTTTCTTTATTTCTTCTTTGATGCTGCTATCATTTAATAGAGTATTGTTTAGTTTCCATATGTATATGGGCCTTTTGTTGTCTTTGTTGTTATTTAAGACCAGCCTTAGACCATGGTGATCTGAAAAAATGCGTGGGAATATTTCGTTTTTCTTGTATCAATTGAGGCTCTTTCTGTGTCCAATTATGTGGTCAATTTTTGAGAAGGTGCCTTGAGGTGCTAAGAAGAAGGTGTATTCTTTTGTTTTAGGATGATATGTTCTATAGATATAGATTAATTCCAGTTGGTTCATAGTCTCTATTAGTTTTACAATGTCCTTTTTCAGTTTCTGTTTCCGTGATCTGTCCATTGGTGAAAGTGGGGTATTAAAGTCTCCTACTACTATTGTGTGGGGTGAAATGTATTTTTTGAGCTTTATTGTGTTTCTTTTATAAATATGGGTACTTTTGTATTTGGAACATATATGTTAAGTATGGTGAGTTCCTTCTGACAGATATCCCCCGTAATGAGTAAAAACTGTCCTTCCTTATCTTTTTTGATAATTTTTGTTTGAAAATCTACTTTATTTGATATTAGAATGGCCACTCCAGCTTGCTTCTTGGGGCCATTTGCTTGGAAGGTTTTTCCCAACCTTTTATTCTGAGATAGTGTCTGTCTTTGTCTCTGAGATGAGTTTCCTGTATGCAGTAAAATGCTGGGTTTTGTTTATGTGTACGATCTGATAGCCTATATCTTTTTATTGGGGAGGTGAGTCCATTTGTGTTAATAGATATCAAGGAATAGTGGTTGCTGTTTCCTGCTATTGTTGATTTGGTAGGTTGAATTGTGCCTGTGTGTCTTTCTTCTTTTGGTTTTCTTGCTTAAAAGTTTTCTTCTTTTTATTATGAGGTGGTTCCCCTTATTGTATTGGGTTTTCCACCTATAATTCGTTGTAGTGCTGGGTTTGTGGTCATATATTGTGTGAATTTAGTTTTGTCTTGAAACATCTTCGTTTCGCCATCTATGGTGATTGATAGTTTTGCTTGGTATAGCAGCTTGGGCTGGCACTTGTTCTCTCTTAGTGTCAGCATGATGTCTGTCCAAGCTCTTCTAGCTTTCATAGTCTCTGTTGAGAAGTCAGGTGTGATTCTGTTTGGTCTGCCTTTATATGTTACCTGACCTTTTTCCCTTACTGCTTTTAGTATTCTTTCTTTGCTTTGGGCCCTTGGTGTTTTGACTATTATGTGTCGGGAGGAATTTCTTTTCTGTTCCAACCTATTTGGAGTTCTGTAGGCTTCTTTTATTCCCATGGTCATCTCATTTTTAAGGGTAGTGAAGTTTTCTTCCAGGATTTTGTTGAAGATATTTACTGTACCTCTTTGTTGATATTCTTCTCCCTCTTCTATTCCTATTATCCTTAGGTTTGGTCTTCTCATTTTGTCCTGGATCTCCTTAACATTTTGGGTTAGGAGCTTTTTGGTTTTTGCATCTTCTCTGACTGCTTTGTCTATGTTTTCAATCTTGTCTTCAACTCCTGAGATTCCTGTTCCTGGTGGCAGATGTTCCAAGTGCCTGCTGTGCACGCCGGAAGACATAGGCTGGGAACAGAGATCCCAATGCCACTGGGTTCCTGGATCCGTGGATCAAGCCAGATGGGCAGGTACACACTTTCTGCATGCTCCGCTGAGATCTCTCTACCCTCTGGCTAGTCGGAATCCATTCTCACCCGGTTTTCGCCTGTCCTGTTTTGTCTGGGTCTTGCTTTTCCTCATTGATTTTTCTTAAAATGCTGACGTCAGTATTTCTTCTGATTCCATTTACTTTCTTTGTCTAAGCCAATATTATTTCCACTTGAGATTAAAACTAAGCCTTGAAGATTCTGTCTTTTGGCTAGTCAGACAAAGACAATAAGTGGTAGAGTCATGGTTTGAGCTATTATCTTGCCCTTTTTCCTCCTCCATATAGATATTCAATTCTATTGTATCCATCATCCTTGACTAACTGTGTTCTGTGATTCAATATTAACTTTATTAAATCCTATACAATACATACATGAACTGAGCTAATAATTACATCATCACTTTTGACATTGAGGTCAAAAAAGTTTGATCTTTATAAACTTTCAAATCTAGTTAAGAATTAAATCATTATTTTCCAACATAGAGATCAGAAAAGTTCTATTTTAACAACCTTTAGACCTTGGTAACCCAAAATCATCTTGCCCTATGATCTTGTGTAAGATAAACAGAATTTGTTGTCTAACTCATGTTGACCTAAAATGCAAAAGAAACAAAGTTCCACTTACTAGACTTGGGCTAGACTAAAAAGTATAAAACTTTATATTAAAATTCATATTGGAAATTGATAAGCTCTTAAATTGATGAGATCCTAATTACTTCAATGCCCAGGAAACTAGCTGAGGACAGAGCCTATTGAATAGTTAGAGACATATGGAATAACCTGTTGTAATTCCCACTAGAATCATTGTAGGTAGCTGATAAAATCTTGAGCTACATATCACCCTTAGAAGTATCAGTACATAGGCAACATGACCTTGGTCCTTGCCCTGTACTGAATTAGTCTCCAAATTGATCTGAGCTATGGATTCATTATGGAATGTATCTTACAGCATTGGTTTTCAATGGAATGCTTACACTATCCTTTCCCCAACATCAGTAAGCACAATGAAGAGTAATTTTCTTTATAAGAAAGAATATGAAAAATTGGTAACAAGATGTAACATAAAAAAATATTTTTGTATGGTACCTACTAAGGAAGTCTTCTCAGACATAGGTTTAAACCAATAGAAAGCATATTACCAAGCTGTTAACTACAGTGGTTGTTCTGGATCTGAGCCTTTCTCATGCTGTTAAGCACAAAACCATGTTCTATGTTAACAAACTACAATTATCAATAATGATTGGCTAGAGGCAGAACTACAGAGGCCAAAAGAAATGCTAATACATTTAGAGACTTTCCTAGAACCGGACTTTGGAGAAAGCATTCAACTAATGAGACATGGGAGACATGGCTTAATTATCTGCACTCCCAGCCACAACCACTACCAAACTAAGGATAGTCACCTCTGAAATAAGGCAGAGCTTTCTTTTTCCCAGTCCCAGGCTAAACATTAGTCCCTATGGTCCCCAACTCAACTCCATTCTTGGCTCTTCCAAACTCTCAGTGGTGCATGGATGTCCAAAAATCTGAGAACCCAATGACCCTGACCTCGTCACAGGCCCAGGACCCATAAAACAGCTTCGGCTTTCCCAACATTCCAAATGAGAGTGTAAACAAGTGCAATAAAACTCCCCTTATTTCACTGCCCATGCTGAATGTGAACCTACACCAGCCCTTTTTGCTACTTTTCTTACCAAAATACCTGTGAATGTTTTCAAGTGGCCTCATCTTATAGAGGTTACAAATATTGGTGCTACAAAATTAAATTCACCAGCCAAAAGGGCATCATACTTAACAATGTAAAATTCACTTTCGGCTTTCCATCAGTGGCCCATGGGATGAACATTGGTGAACTAGAATAATGTGTAAACTCTACCCTAATGGCTATGCCAAATACCCCATAACTGACATACTTGTATCCTATGAGCTTGTTCACACCTCCAAATCAGTCTTTACCCATGTTAATATTCTTCGACAGGAAAATCAACCTCAGAAGAATCTCCAAGCTACTGACTTCTAGCTACACTACATCCAATATACAGCTAACATTGTTTCCTTAATCAAACATCCCAACTCCCCTTAATGCTTTTCCTATGCTTCTCTCCCAACCACTATTATTAGCTGTTCCCATTAACATTTTACTTCATAAACTCCATGGAATCTTACCCAAAATAAAAGCACAAGTGATTTCTCTTTTTGACCTACACCACTCCATTTTTGCCTTGTAAGAACCTCCATGAAACCCCGTCTTACATATGCCCATAATATCACCATCATCAAATTTATATGTGTTAACTCTTCTGCTCTCCGCTGGTGCAAAGGCACTATAGGGTCCTATATTAACCCTCGTTTTCAAGGATCCTGCACCCACATGATAAATGTATTCAGGTTTATTTCTACAAACCTGAAAAATTTACCTTACAGGTGGGAGAAAGTCAAAAGAAGAGAGAGATCTTCATTCCTCTCCTCATTGGACTGAACCTCAATGTCTTACTGGGTATAACAAGAACATCTTGAACAGCCCATGTCTAATACATCATCTGTCCAGATACTTTAAGAAAAAGATAGACCAGGCAATGGATTCCACTACAGACATTCTTGAGGCCTTTCAATGCCAGATAACATCCTTAGCAGGAGTTCTTTCCCAAAATTGGAGAACCCTAGACAAACTGACTGCTAAACGGGACAAACTTCAGATTTGCTGGGGAAGGAATTGTGTTTCTAAGTCAATAAATCTGCACTGTTAGAACAAACTGTACAAGTGCTAAAAAGCTCCAGAGAAACATCCAGGGATGCTATGTTTCTGACACCATTATCCCATGCTACACTAACAAATTGGTAACTTGGCTTCCTTCCCTCATTTGCACCATATTAGTCATTGGAGCCTTGCTTCTTTTTTAATCATTTTATTGGATATTCTTTGTTTTTACATTTCAAACATTATATCCTTCCCCTTCCCATCCTCTTCCCCCTCCACTTGTTTCTATGAAGGTGCTCCACTTACCAATCACACTCTCTATCCCAGTCCCTTCCCATTCCCCTACACTGGGAAAACATGCCTTCAATGGAACAAAGGTCTCCTCCCCCAATGATGGAACAAAGGTCTCCTCCCCAAAAATTCTATCCTCTGCTACATACAAAACCTGAGCCATGAGTCTCTCCATGTGTGCTCAGTAGTTCGTGTTTTAGTTCATGTGAATTCAGGAGGATTTGGTTAGTTGATAATTCTGTTCTTCCCATGGGGTTGCAAACCCTTTCAGCTTCTTCAGTGATGTTTTATCACCTTCATTGGAGTCCCCATGTTCAGTCTGGTGGTTAGATTCAGGAATCCTCAACTGCATCTGTATGACTCTGTCAGAGCCTCTGAGTAGGCATCCATCTCTATTTCCAGTCAGTAAGTAAATCTTGGCATCAGGAATAGTGCTTGGATTTGGTGGCTGCATATGGAGTAGAATCACAGGTGAGGCAGTCTCTGAATAATCTTTTCTTCAATTCCTGCTCAGCTATTTATCCTTGTATTTCCTCCCATGAGTGTTTTGTTCTCCCTTCTAAGAAGGACTGGGGCATCCACATTCTGGCCTTCCTTCTCTTTGAGCTTCATAATGTCTGTGAATTGTTTCTTTGTTATTCATAGCTTAAGGGGTCTAGTTTCTGCCTACCAGTGAGT
This sequence comes from Micromys minutus, assembly GCF_963924665.1. Lineage (NCBI taxonomy): Eukaryota > Metazoa > Chordata > Mammalia > Rodentia > Muridae > Micromys > Micromys minutus. The sequence goes on from NC_137971.1 coordinate 21,540,290, forward strand.
GCATAGTATATGTGAACATTTATAAATAAGTTACTTCACACATGTTGATACTTTCTAGTTCCATCTATTTTCCTAGGAATTTCATAAAGTCAATTTTTCTAATAGTTCAGTAGTACTCCCTAGAGTAAATGTACCACATACTCTGTATCCATTCCTCCAATGAAAAACATTTGGGTTCTTTCCAGCTCTGGATATTATAAATTAGGCTGCTATGAACATGACGGAGCATGTTTCGTTGTTATATGTTGGAGAATCTTTTGGGTATATGCCCATGAGTGGAATAGCTGGGTCCTTAGGTAGTACTATGTTTTTTTTCTGAAGAACCAACAAACATATTTCCAAGTGGTTGTACCAGCTTGCATACTAAAATTCAATCAAGATAAGTTAAACTATGTATATAGCCCTGTAATCCCTTAAAAGTGGAAGCGGTTATTAAAAGTCTCCCAACCCAAAAAAAAAGAAAAAAGAAAAAGAAATGCTCAGTACCAGATGTATTTAGAATTCTGGTCCTGCCTTTAAAAGAACATCTAAGCCTGATACTCCCCAAACTATTTCACAAAATAGAAACAGGGGCAAAATATCCAAATTCATTCTATAAAGCCAGAATCACCCTGATACCTAAACCACACAAAGACTCAATCAAGAAAAATGACTTCAGAACAATTTTCCTTCTGAACATTGATACAAATATACTCAAGAAAATACTTGAAAACAGAATCTAAAGACACAGCAAAAGCTTCACCAACCAATATCAAGTAGGCTGCTTCTGCCTGCTCCTTTCTGCTGGGACAGACTAAGAGCTGGCCTGTTTCCCAGAAAACATCATATCCTGATGCATCCCAAAAGTTCTGCTGTAGTCAAAGCATTTGACAGCACATCTGAACTTATCCCAGGATGTCTATTGCACTCAGGACATCTGACACTACAGCCAGAGACATCACAGTAGATTCACTGCACTCAGGACATGACAGCTTGAAGACATCCCAGGACTTCCTCTGTATATAGGGAAACTGGGCCACCAATACTCTGAAGATCTCCTAGAGGCTCTGTGGCAGGCAGGTAAACTGGCCCAAAAGACTGAATGTCTCCCTGTAGTTCTGCCCACAATGAAAGAGGAACAACAATCCATATCACCCACAACCCCTCCCTACTGAGAACAACTTTACACAGGACAACAGTTTGACTGCTTCTTTGAAGACCCAACAATCTTAAGGTCTGCCAGGAGATCTACTGCAGCCAGAGCAACAGATTAGCAGCTTTACTGTCCCTCTGAAGACCCTCCAGTTGAAGGACTAGGGTTGCCAGCACTGCAACAACCAAAAAACAAAAGAGGCAAATCCAAGACAGAGTCACTCAGAACAGGAAACACACGGGATAACCAGTAAGAGGCAAGTCAAGATGAAAACAACAGAAACAAGAATACATAGGCAACATCAGAACCCAGTTTTCCTATCACAGCAAGTCCTGAATACACCAACACACCTGAAAATCAGAGAGCTGACCTAAATTCCTCTCATGATGATAATGGAGGGCATAAATAATGCAGTTAAAGAAATGCATGTAATCACAGGTAACCGGGTAGAAACCCTTAAATAGGATACAAATAAATCCCTAAAGAAATACAGGTAAATACAATCAAACAGGGAAATGAATAGCATAAAGTGGTCCAAGACCCAAGAGTGGAAGTACGACCAATAAAGAAAATACAAATAAGAGATATCTAGAAATGCAAAAGCTAGGAAAGGTGTCATGAATTGCAGATGTAAGTATCACCAAAAGAATATAAAAGATAGAAAAGAGAATCTCAGGTATAGAAAATACAGTAGAAGAGATTGGCACAACTGTCAAAGAAAATGCAAAGCATAAAAAACTCCTAACCGAAAACATCTAGGGAATTAAGGACACAATGAAAAGACCAAATAGAATAATAGTTGGAGTGGAGGAGAAAGAAGATTCCCAGCTTAAAGAACCTGAAAACAACTTCAACAAAATCATATAAGAAAACTTTCCAAACCTAAAAAAATAGACAGCTATAAAGGTGCAAGAAGCCAATAGAACATCAAACAAATAAAACCTTAAAAGAAACTCCTCCCATCACATTTTAATTAAAACACTAAACAATCCAGATATCCCATGAATGAAGAATGGATGCAGAAAATTTGTTTCATTTAAACAATTGAATATTCTTCAGCTATTAAGAAAGAGGACATCATGAGTTTTGCAGGCAAATGGATGGAACTAGAAAATATCAATCTGAGTAAGGTAACTCAGACCCAAAAGGACATTCATGGTATGTACTCACTAATAAGTGGATATTAGCCCAAAAAGGCAGAATACCCATGTTACAGGTCACAAAACTCAAAAAGGGTCAAGACACTAATGAATCCAAGTGAGGACACCTTAGTCCTGCTTGAGAGGGAAAAGAATGCAACCCCAAGGTGGGGGAGAAAGGGAGAGACCTGAAAGGGAAAAAGGACAAGAGGTGGTGAGAGGGGAGAATGACTTGGTACTGGGTGGGAGATAAGGACTGAAGTCTTGAGGGCCAGCAGAAAAAATGGAAACAGAAAACCTCGGGAAGTAGAAAGTTAGGAGGACCCTTCAGAATGTACCAGACACCTGGGAGCTTAGAGACTCTCAGGACTCAAAGGGATGGACCCTAAAGGAAATGCCTTACAGTGGGGAGAGAGAAATTTAGAGCCAATGTCTAGCAGAAAGACAGAAGATCAAGTAAGGAATGGGGTTCCAATTCCACAGTCAAAACTTTGACCCATAATTGTTGCAGTCTGAATAAACCGCAAGGATGGAAATGGAAAAGAGCCTGAGAAAAAGAAGGTTCAATGACAGGCCCAAAGTAGGATCCAGCTCAAGGGGAGGCCCCAAGATCTGACACTATTACTGAGGCTATGGAGCACTCACAAAAAGGGACCTATCATGACTGCCTTCTAAAAGACCCTACAAACAGCTCAAAGAGTCAAATTACATACTTCCACTAAGCCAAGGAACAGAAGCTGCTGACATCTCTGGTTGAATTAGGGAAAAGCTGGAAGAAGCTGAGAATAAGTGCCACCCTGCAGGAGGACCAGCAGTCTCAATTAACCTGGATCCCAGACATCTCTCAGACACTGGACAGCCAACCAGGCCGCATACACCAGCTGATATGAAACCAATGCATATACAGAAGAGTGCTGCTGTGTCTGGGATAGTCAGAGAAAATTCCACCTCACCCTCAAAAGACTAGAGACCTCAGGGTGTTTAGAGGTGAGATGAGTGGGGTGGGAACATCCTCATGGAGACAGGGTCATGGAAGAGTATTAAATATGGAGAAGTTGGAGGGTGGACTTGGAGGGGAATAAAATCTGCAGTTTAAAAATAAGCAGAAAGAACAAGATAATTAAAAATTAAATACCAAGTAGTCTTCATCCCAGGGATTTGGAGGTGGTTCAATATAAGAAAATTCATTAACAGAATCCATCATATAAATAAACTGTAAAAAAAAAAAAAAAGAACACATGATCATCTCATTTGATGCTTTGAAAAAAATCCACATACATAAACACATCTAATCAATATACAGCAAGCCAATAGCCAATATCAAGCTAAATGGAGAGAAACTTAAAGCAATTTCACTAAAATCAGAAACAAGAAAGGTTCCCCACTCTATTCCTATTTATTCAATATAGTACTTGAATTTCTAGCCAGAGCAATAAAACAGCTAAAGGAGATCAAATGGATACAATTTAGAAAAGGAAGAACTTAAAGTATCTTTATTTTATGGATGATATGATAGTATACATAAGCTACCCCAAAAATTCTGCCAGAGAACTGCTACAGCTGATAAACAGATTAAACAAAGTGACTGGATACAATTTAATTGAAAGAAATTAATAGCTCTCCTTTATACAAGTGATAAATTGGTCAAGAAAGAAATTAGGGAAATAATACATTTTACAGTAACCTTGAATAATAAAAATATCTTGGTATAACTCTAACCAAGCAAGTGAAACAGCTGTATGACAAGAAGTTTAAGAGTCTAAAAAAGGAAATTTAAGACAATATCAGAATATGGAAAGATCTCCCATTCTCATGGAAAGGTAGGATTAACATTGTGAAAGTGGACATTTTACTGAAAGAAATCTACAAGTTGAATGAAATCCCCATCAAAATAAAAAACATGGCTTTTTAAAGAACTTGAAAGAGGAATTCTCAGATACATATGGAAAAATAACACACCCAGTATAGCTAAAACAATTTCAAGCAATAAAAGAACTTCTCAGGGAATCACCATGCCTGACCTACCAGCAATAGTGAAAAACTGGTATTGGTACAGAGACAGACATGTTGATCAATATAATCAATTCAAAGACCCAAAAATAAACTCATATATCTATGGTCATTTGATTTTTCATAAAGAAGCCAAACCCCTACAATAAAATTAAACCATCTTTAACAAATGGTGCTGATTTGTGGGGCAATAGGCAGTACTGGGAAAGCAAATACCAATAGAGCTCTTTTACTCTAACTGCTTGGTGACTTGGCTCCTCCTCCTTTTTGGATCCATACTACCTATCAGAGCCCTGCTCCTCCTAGCACCCTGCCTCACCCAGTTTGTAAAGTAGCAAATGAGCAACTTTGCAAAAATTACTACCAATCATGTCTTGGTTCAGTAACAAACTATTGCCAACTTAAAAAAACAGTTCTGATGACACCTCTACCTTAAAAAAATGGAAAAAAGAAATTGTGGGGCAGATAGGTAGTGCTGGGAAAGCAAATAACTATAGAGCTCAGTTGAAGCCCTGAACAGAATATGAAAAAGAATGTGCTTTCTAAACTCTTGGATTTGCAAGCCCATGCTGCCTTCACTCTGCCAGAGTGGCACAGCCTCACAAAGCACTAGTCATGTCCCAAGTCCCACCTCCACAGGAGGATGTAACATAGACTCTAGCCAGATCAGCCACTCCCTAAGTCCCTCCCCTGCACACAGATATGACTGCATGTAAGCCCAGAACTAAAGAGGACCACCTAAAATTATGAAAACAAGCTCTCCCCAGTCTGAGGCAAAACAATGGGATCCTGAGCCATTTAAAAGACTGAACATAAGAAAAAGCAGTAAAAAATGAAGGAAGCATGTTAAAATCATTTTTCAGTCTAAGCTTCTTTGTTTCAAGAGAGCCTCAGAGATGTTCCTTGCTCTGCTTAAGAGCATTTCACCAGATGCAGCCATTTACTTAAGAATTTGGTTAAGTCATTGTTTCTGGTGGCTGAGTAGTATTCCATTGTGTAAATGTACCACAATTTTTGTATCCATTCATCTTCTGAAAGACATCTGGGTTCTTTCCAGCTTCTGGCTATTATAAATAGAGCTGCTATGAATATTGTGGTGCATATATCTTTGTTGTGTATTAAAGTGTCTCTGCGGTATATGCCCAGAAGTAGAATAGCTGGGTCTTCAGGTAGTACTGTATCCAATTTTCTGAGGTATTGCCAGACTGATTTCCAGAGTGGTTGTATTTGTTTGAAACCCCACCAACAGTGGAGAAGTGTTCCTCTTTCTCCGCAGCCTCGCCAGCATCTGCTGTCATCTGAGTTTCGGATCTTAGCCAATCTGACTGGTGTGAGGTGGAATCTCAGGGTTGTTTTGATTTGCATTTCCCTGATGGCTAAGGATGTGTAGCACTTCCTCAGATGTTTCTCAGCCATTTGGTGTTCCACAACTGAAAACGTTTTGTTTAGCTCTGTACCCCATTTTTAATAGGGTTATTTGATTCTCTGGTGTATAGCTTTTTGAGTTCCTTGTATACCTTGGATATTAGGCCTCTATCTGATGTGGTGTTGGTAAAGATCTTTTCCCATTCTGTTGGTTGCCGTTTTGTTTTCTTGACAATTTCCTTAGTCTTACAGAAACTTTGCAATCTTAATAAGTCCCATTTGTTAATCTTTGAATTTAGAGCTTGAGCCATTGGTGTTTTGTTCAGGAAATTTTCTCCTGTGCTTATGTGTTCTAAGGTTTTCCCTACTTTCTCATCTAATAATTTCAGTGTATCTGGTTTAATGTGGAGATCTTTGATCCACTTACACTTGAGCTTTGTACAAGGAGATAAGAAAGGGTATATTTTCATTCTTTTGCATGCTGAGTGCCAGTTGGACCAGCACCATTTGTTGAATAGGATGTCCTTTTTCCATTGAATGTTTATGGCTCCTTTGTCAAAAATAAGGTGACCATATACATGAGGGCTCATTTCTGGATCTTTTTTCTATTCCATTGTTCCACATGCCTATTTCTGTACCAGTACCATGCAGTTTTCAACACAATTACCTTGTAATATAGCTTGAGGTCAGGAATAGTGATTCCCGCAGATGTATTTTTATTGTTGAGGATGGATTTCGCTATTCTAGGTCTTTTGTTATTCCATATAAAATTGCACATTGATCTTCTCAATTCCTTAAAGAACTGGGTTGGAATTTGATGGGGATTGCATTGAATCTGTAGATTGCTTTTGGTAGGATGGCCATTTTTAAGATGTTGATCTTTCCAATCCATGAGCATGGGAGATCTTTCCATTTTCTGAGGTCCTCCTCAATTTCTTTCTTTAGAGGTTTGAAGTTCTTGTCATATAGGTCCTTCACTTGCTTAGTTAGAGTCACACCAAGGTATTTCATAGTTTTTGTGACAATTGTGAAAGGTACCTTTTCCCTAAAATCTTTCTCCAAATGTTTGTCCTTTGAGTATAGGAAGGCTACTGATTTGTTCGAGTTAATTTTGTATCCAGCCACTTTGCTAAACTTGTTTATCAGCTGTAGGAGTTCTCTGCTGGAATTTTTGGTGTCATTCAAGTACACTATCATGTCATCGGCAAAGAATGATGTTTTTATCTCTTCCTTTCCGATTTGTATCCCCTTGATCTCCTTTTGCTGTCTAATTGCTCCAGCCAGGACTTCCAGTACTATGTTGAATAGGTAGGGGGAGAGTGGGCAGCCTTGTCGAGTCCCTGATTTTAGTGGGATTGCTTCAAGTTTCTCGCCATTAAGTTTGATGTTGGCTGTTGGTTTGCTGTATATTGCTTTTATTATGTTTAAGTATGGGCCTTGGATTCCTGTTCTTTCCAGGACTTTTAACATGAAATGGTGTTGGATTTTGTCAAATGCTTTCTCAGCATCTAGTGAGATAACCATGTGATTTTGATCTTTGAGTTTGTTTATATGGTGGATTACATTGATGGATTTCCTTATATTAAACCATCCCTGCATCCCAGGGATGAAGCCTGCTTGGTCATGATGAATGATCGTTTTGATGTGTTCTTGGATTCGGTTTGCAAGGATTTTGTTGAGTATTTTTGCATCAATGTTCATAAGTGACATTTGTCTGAAGTTCTCTTTCCTTGTAAGGTCTTTGTGTGGTTTAGGTACGAGGGTAATTGTAGCCTCAAAGAATGAGTTAGGTAGTATTCCATCTGATTCTATCTTTTGGAATAGTTTGACAAGTATTTGTTTTATATCCCCAATAAATGTCTGGTAAATTTCTGCACTGAACCCGTCTGTACCTGGGCTTTTTTTGGTTGGAAGACTTTTGATGACTTCTTCTATTTCTTTAGGTGTTATAGGGCTATTTTGATGGTTTACTTGGTCCTGGTTTAACTTTGGGATCTTGTATCTGTCTAGGAATTCATCCATTTCCTCCAGATTTTCCAATTATGTGTAGTATAAGTTTTTGTAGTAGGATCTGATGATTTCTTGAATTTCCTCAGTTTCAGTTGTTATGTCCCCACTTTCCTTTCTGATGTTGTTAATTTGTATACTCTCTCTTTGCCCTCTAGTTAGTCTTGCTAGGGGATTATCAATCTTGTTGATTTTCTAAAAGAACCAACTTTTGGTTTTGTTGATTTTTTTCAATGGTTCTTTTTTATTCTATTTGGTCTATTTCTGCCCTAATTTTGATTATTTCGTGTCGTCTACTCTTTTTGGGTATATCTGTTTCCTTCTGTTTTAGAGAATATCATTCTGAGTGAGATAACCCAGTCACAAAAGAACAGACATAATATGCAGTCACTGATAGTGGGATGCTAACCCCAGAGGCTTGCACTCCCCCAGAAACAACTCACAATCTGTATTAAGTCCAAGAAATAAAGAAAACAAATATATATATATATTTACAAAACAAGAACACTTTGACTATTTCAATGTTGTGTTTTGTTTTGCATGTACTTTACGCTCATTGTAACTATTAGGTTTTCAATGCATACTGTCAAGCCCTTGAAAAAATTAAGTACTGACTAAAAAATATATTCACAGAGGTTTATGTAAAAATTATTTTAATATCTGAAAAAACAGTACTGACAAAAATGTATAATTTTAAGCAAAAAATGTTTAAAATCTGTACATTTATCTTTGTTTTGTAAAGTAATGTCATAAAAAAAGAGCATTTCACCAGCTCAGCATTGTTAATACACTCTGGGTTAATACACTCTGCCTAGCCAGGTCTTAATCTCAGCACCCTGCTAAGCATTGTTCTTACAAACTCAGGTTAGAGTTTATACACCCTGACTTAATCTCAGTGCCCCACTTAGATTTGTTCCTACCATTTGCAGCTTGAGTTCATACATGCCGGTGAAAAAGTAACAGAGGCTGCATTCCCTCATATGCGTTGTGTGGGACTGAGGAAGCAAAGTTCCACTACTGGTGCCCAACGTGAGGCCTGATACTGACTCAGTGACCCATCTACACAGACAGCTAAAGAGAAAAGATAAGCTCTCTACAACCCTAAAGACACTCCTCTACCAATCTGCCAATCTATCAATCTACAAATCCTCTCAAAAATAAAAAAAATAAAACTCTGGCAACACAACAGCTATGTAAAGGCCATTATAGCAGCTGCAGGCATTTAAATATGTGGGAAGGCTTAGCACTTTTGGACCTAGTGGAATCCCCCAAAAACCAAAAGGCTGAGGGATGCTCCCATTGGGCAGAGTACTTCTCTTTTCTATACTCAGTAATTCACAATCACATAATGACTTCCCCAGACCAGGGAGATGCCTTTCTAAAGTGGGGATGAAAATAGCCAACAAAGAAGCTTCTTTGTTCTGGGAAGAGGTTCTTCAAATAGCACCATTCATGGTTGATGAAGGAATTTACAGCCCAGACTTGTGGATCCAAGTTGCTTCCCTAGTTAGAAACAGATGCCCAAGAAGAAAAACTACCTTCTCGTTATTTTTTTTACCAATTTTAGCCACGATTAGACAATGCATAAGATCACTCAAAACAAGACAGCCTGAGAACAACTCAGCCCCGCAACCACCCAAATTAGATGAGCCCAAAAACCAGGATTCCTAAAACCACTCCACCTAAGATCTTGAAGCTCTTACTCAGCTAATAAGAGAAATTAAATCCATTTACCCACTTCTGACTCCTAACCTTCCTGGGGGGAAATAATAAATAAACCATTGGCCCCCAACCCCTTCCCCTATCCAACAAGAGAAATCGATCTCTCCTCTTCCTTTCTGAAGCCATAAAGAAAGAAAAGAAAGAAAGAAAGAAAGAAAGAAAGAAAGAAAGAAAGAAAGAAAGAAAGAAAGGAACACCCTCCTTCCTCAAGCCATAAAACAAAAGGGAGGGAGATAAAAGTCAGTCAGATTCCTGAGTTCCCTACCCCTAACCATCTACCACCCAACAACTTTGCAACTTTAGGGATTCCCTTGGAAAAACAAATACCACTCCCCACATTACTGAGGCATATGATACAGAAATAGAACCAAATACTCGAACATACCCTGTTAATATTAATCCATGTCAGCCTAAACCACTAAATTAGTATCCACTACAAGCTTTAGATTTAAAAGAACTTTAGCAAGCAGTGAAAGAGGATGGCATCCATGCACCCTGGACAAAATCCCTCCTGCATAGTCATATCACCAACCTAAATACATCCCAAGACTGGAGAAATATTTGTCATTCTTCCCTGACTGGCCCTATTTATAGAGTGGAAAACTATTTTGGGATTAATGCCTCCAGTAAATCAGGCTAAATCAGCACTGAGGTGACACCCCCTGGGGTTTTAATGAACTTTTAGGCCAGGGAGACTTTCGACAAGAATAAAACAAACAAACCAACTTTCAGGTTACTACAACCAAGTTAGTATCTGCGCTACCCAAGCTTGGGACCAAATAGATCTAGAATGAAAAATTGCCAACACCACTGCCAGAGACCTCCTTCTTAAAAATATTGTATTGGAAGGTATGACTTCTAAATCCAGACTACCTTGAGAGGGTCTCGGAGAGCAACATCAATAATAAGTGGACTGTGGCAACCAAAGACATAGAAACCACATCACACCAGATTATATCCATGGCTCGAGCATTTGCAGCAGCAGTAAAAACAGAAGGAATATGCTTTAAATGTGGAGAGCCAGGACATTGGAGAAATGAATGCTCACAAAATTCTCTCCCCACAACAGATCCTAATCCCCCTTAGACAGTTTGTCTCCACCTTAGAAGGGGTTTCCATTGGAGGAAACAATGTACTGCTGCGTATAATAAGGATGGTAAGCCACTAGAGCCTTTAAACTTCAAATGGGGAAGCCCTCAACCCTGACAGTAAGAGGGATAAATAACCCCCTAGAAGTCGTATGGGTATACAGCATCTCAGAAAGCTCCACCATAAGTTGACCATTAAAATAGACAATAAACCATTCAAGTGCCTTATCGACACTGGAGCAGATAGGACAATTATAAAACAACAAGAGATCCCAAATAACTGACAACTGATCCCTGGCCCAACTCCTAGGCACAGGGGGTACCTCTAATGCTTTCATCACCAAACAGGCCTATAAGTGGTAAGTTTCAGATGGAGCCATTGGCCTGATATGCCCTCTAGTGGTTCAAGTAGCCACCAACATTCTAAAATGAATTATCTTACAAGCTCTAGAGGTAGTCCTTACCGCCCAACCAGAAGTAGACTATAGTAAAATAGAGGATATTACATATAAAGAAAATAATGCCAGAGGAAATCCTAAATATCCTTCTCCAAATCACCCCCAATTCTAGGGGCCACTGTTATATTTAATCATCTGTCCCTTGATAGGCTCTCCAATAAAGCTGTCTGGGTCCCACAGTGGCCTCTATCCAGGGAGAAGCTTATAGCCCTCACACAACTAGTATTAGAACAGCTAGTGCTACAACATATTCATGCCTCCTGCAGCCCATGGAACACTCCTGTTTTCCCTTAAAAAGAAGATTTAGGGGGGTGGATATTATTACAAGATTTGAGAGCAATCAATAAAACCATGTGAGTCTGGGGCTCCCAACAGAGAGGGCTGCCACACATCTCAGTCATCCTTGCCAATGTTTCCTTACTGGCCATATACATTAAAGATTGGTTGTTTTTTTTCTCCATCCCTCTAGACCCCCAAGATTTTGAATGCTTTCTATTCTCAGTACCTCCTATTAACTCTGGCCCAGCCTCACGGTATGAATGGACAGCCATTCCACAGGGAATAGCTAACAGTCCAACCAATTGTCAGGAGGTTATAGCCACTGCATTAAAACTCTACTTAGACAAAGGATTCAACATATACCACTTCATAAACAATGTGTTAAAATGGGAAGACACTTCCACCTTCCCCTCCCAGCTTAAGGATCACCTTGTAACTTCCCTAACTGCCCTAGGTTTCAAAATCGCCCCTCACAAAATCCAGCTTATCTTCCCCATCACATTTTTTAGGAACAGAAACATCTCTTACATGCCCACTCAAACCCACTCTTTCATTCCCTCGAAAACGAGCTCTAGCTTCCTCCCTCCACAGCTTTTTAAGCAATCTTAATTGGCTTCGACCATAGCTCTTTCTTCCTACAAGCACCCTTCAACCCCTCTTCAAGATCCTAAAAGGAAATAAAAGGTCCTCATTCTAAAGAACATTGTCCTCAGAAATAATCCAAGCTCTAGATTCTGTTAATGCAGCTTTGAAAGATATGGTTATTGCTAGGTATAATCCAACATTGCACAATCAGTTTCTAATCTTTAACTCCTCCCCTATGCTTGTCGAAGCCCTATATCAACCTCAAGGAGTGCTGGAATGTCTCCACATTCCAATGAGTAGTTCACCCTTTATCTTAAATGAGGTAGACATATTGACAACCATGATTTAAAATGGCAGGGATAGAGCCTTACAGACCTTGGGGAACCTCACATTCTTGTTACCACCTTCTCACTCTCTGACATTCAATGGCTAATCAGAAATCACTCCCACTTCTCTATCAGCTTTATAGGATTCCAAGGACAGACTGACACTATCATCCCAAAGAAAAATAAGACTCTGTGGCCCCTCTGTCGCAAAGGCTGCTTTCCAAATTTTTTTAAAAGAGCCTACAGTGGGAGCCCCCTTAATATTTACTGATGGGAGAAAGAGGTAAGCTGTAGCAGTAATATACTACTTCCCTGAGGATGAACCTCTGATCCTAGAGTTCAAAAAATTGCCCCATCACTCTCCCCAATATAAAAAATTATGTGCCCTTTATTTAACTCTAAAAGAAGTCAAGAGCCCCATTAATCTCTTTTCAGACAGCTTGTATGCTGTCAATGTGCTCTCCTGGTTGGCAAAATCCTTCATAGACTGGATGTCAACTTGCTCTCCCCTCTACTCATGCAGGTTTTCACTCCCTACAGGAAAAAAAAATCCCCCACCTACATTCAGCATGTCAGATATCATAGTCCTCTACCAGGTCCTATATCTGAAGGAAATGCACTCGCTGACTGAACTGCCTCAACAGGGGCATTCTTAGCCACCACTGAGCAAGCAGGCCAACTTCATTCATGCACACATACAAATATAGAGGGGCTTTGTACCTGTTTCCCTCACATTCCCTTTGCTCAACTCCAAAGTATAATAAAAAACATGCTTCTCTGTACATCTCTTATTACCACACCAGCTTTGCAAATGATGGGAACCAATCCCCAAGGCCTCAAATCCACTGTTTTATGGCAGAACGATGTCACTCATATTCCCCAAATTAGGAGACAGACATATGTCTTTGTTACTATAAACACATACTCACACTTTATATGGGCTACAGTCCAAACAGGAAAAAACTCAAAAACGTTTATTCACCACATGCTCTCTACCTTTGCCATCATCCTCATTCATCAACAAAAACTGACAATGTCCCTGCCTTTATAAGCTTTCAATTTATAGCCTTATGCACAAACTGGGAAATTGCCCACTATACAGTAATTTCTCACAACACTCAAGAACAAGGAATAAAAAAATCTTATCAGACCCTAAAATCTCAACTCTTAAAACAAAAGAAAAACATCTACACCCAATTAAAAAATAATGATGGCCCTGACCATTATAAACATATTTAATATTTACAAAAACTAGAAAATCCATCCTTTTTTAAATTGAACAACTTGAAGAAAACAGATAAATGTATAGGTTTTAAAAGCTTTATTGCGGCTCGTAGAGGCTAAGCAACTGGTGGGTGGGAGACCTGGGCTGCCGGGGAGAAGAGAGATCTCTGCAGAGTGCACACGGAAAGTGCACACCCTGCCTTGCCCTGCCCTGCCTTGCCCGATCCAGCAATTGGGAACAGAAAATTAGAACTTCTGTTTCCACCCGGAGGCGACTTCAGGACTCAGAGCAGAGCCTGGCCCATCTGCCACCCGGAACGGCGGACGGTAGAGGCTGAGCAAATGGTGGGTGGGAGACCTGGGCTGCCTGGGAGCAGAGAGATCTCTGCGGAGTGCACACGGAGAGTGCACACCATGCCTTGCCCTGCCCTGCCGTGCCCTGCCCGATCCAGCGACCAGGAACAGAAATTTCGAACTTCTGTTTCCACCCGGAGGTGACTTCGGGACGCAGAGCAGAGCCCAGCCCATATGCTACCTGGAACGGCAGCTCATAAAGGCTGAATAACTGGTGAGTGGGAGACCTTGGCTGCAGGAGAGCAGAGAGATCTCTGCGGAGTGCACACAAAAAGTGCACATTCTGCCTTGCCCTGCCCTGCCATGCCTGATCCAACGACCAGAAACAGAACGTCGGAACTTCTGTTCACACACGAAAAATCTGAGGCATAGAACAGGGCTCGGCCCATCTGACACCTGGACCAGTGGAGAACCAGGGACACAGACCAGAAACAAGGGAAAGGCAAGAACATATCACTGACAACAAAATGGCAAGAGGAAAGAGAAAGAGTATATCCCAAAGAAACCAAGAAAATCTAGCAACACCAGAACCCAGCTCTCCCATAACAGCAAACATCGGAATTCCAAACACTCCAGAAAAAGAAGACACAGACCTGAAATCATACCTCAAGATGCTGATAGAGATACTTAAACAAGAAAGGCAGGAAAAGCAAAAAGATTCAGAAACTTTTAAAGAAGAAACAAGAAAAACACTCAAATAACTCAAAGAACTAGAGGAAAACAGAACCAAAGAAATAAAGAAATGGAAGAGGGAAATTAAAACAGAAATTGACACAATATAGAAAACGCTAAAAGAGATGACCCTAGAGTCAGAACACCAAAAAAAGAAATCAGGAGTCACAGAAGCAAGCATTTCCAATAGATTACAAGAGATCGAAGAAAGAATCTTCGGGGGAGAAGACAACATTGTAAACAAAGACAAAAAAGCCAGAGAAGATGCAAAAAACAAAAAGCTCCTAACCCAAAATGTCCAGGAAATCCAAGACACAATGAGAAGACCGAACCTAAGGATAATAGGAATAGAAGAGAAAGAAGAGTATCAACTAAGAGGCACAGTAAATATCTTCAACAAAATCATAGAAGAAAACTTCCCTACCCTCAAGAATGAGATGACCACAAGCATAAAAGAAGCCTTCAGAACTCCAAATAGGTTGGACCAGAAAAGAGATACCTCCCGACACATAATAGTAAAAACATCAAGTGCCCAAAGCAAAGAAAAAATACTAAAAGCAGTAAGGGAAAAAGGTCAGGTAACATATAAAGGCAGACCAATCAGACTCACACCCGATTTCTCAACATCATGCAAAAAAACAAGAAAACTCCTAAACAAGAAAACTAAAAGAAGAAAAAAACACAGACACAACTCAACCCAAAAAAGCAATAATGGCAGGAAACAGAAACAACTATTCCTTGATATCTATTAACATAAATGGTCTCAACTCCCCAATAAAGAGACATAGACTATCAGACTGGATACATAAACAAAATCCAGACTTTGACTATTTCCATGTTGCGTTTTATTTTGCATGTACTTTACGCTCATTATGACTATTAGGTTTTCAATGCATACTGTCAAGCCTTTGAAAAAATCAAGTACTGACTAATAAATATATTCATATAGTTTTATGTAAAAATTATTTTAAAATCTGAAAAAACAGTACTGACAAAAATGTATAATTTTAAGCAAAAAATGCTTAAAATCTGTACATTCATCTTTGTTTTGTAAAATAAAGTTGTTTTAAAAAATGGAGTACAGAGCTAAACAAAAAGTTTTCAATAGAAGAATATCGAATGGCTGAGAAACATCTAAGGAAGTGCTCAACATCCTTAGTCATTAGCGAAATGCAAATCAAAACAACCTTGAGATTCCACCTCACCCCAATCAGATTGGCCAAGATCCAAATCTCAGATGACAACAGATGCTGGTGAGGATGCGGAGAAAGGAGAACACTCCTCCACTGTTGGTGGGGTTGTAAACTGGTACAACCATTCTGGAAATCAGTCTGGCGGTTCCTCAGAAAAGTGAATATAGTCCTACCTTAAGACCCGGTTAGAGAACAGAGCCTGGCCCATCAGACACCCGGACCAGCAGGCACTAAAAGTCTAAAAACTGGTGAGTAGGAGATCGAGGCAACCAGGGAGCACAGAGATCTCTGTGGAGTGCACACAGAAAGCACACCCCCCCTCCACCCTGCACGATCCAGGGACAAGGGACACAACTTTGGAACTTCTGTTTTTACCTGGCAGCGACTAGTGGCACAGAACAGAGTCCAGCCTATCTGCCACCCAGTCCGGCAGGCAGTAAAGGTTTAACAACTGGTGAGTAGGAGATTGAGGCAGCCAGGAAGCAGAGAGATCTCTGCGAAGTGCGCACAGAAAGTGCACCCCCCACCCTGCCAGATCCAGGGACCAGGAACACAACTTTGGAACTTCTGTTTCCACCCTGTGACGACTTCAGGGCACAGAACCAAGCTCGGCCCATCTGCCACCTGGTCCAGCAGGTCCTAATGGTTTAAAAACTGGTGAGTGGGAGATTTAGGCAGCCAGGGAGCAGAGAGATCTCTGCGAAGTGCGCAAAGAAAGGGCACCCCCGGCCCTGCCTGATCCAGAGACCAGGGACTCAACATTGGAACCTCTGGTTCAACCCGGCGACTCTGTGGCCCAGAGCAGGGCTCGGCCCATCTGCCACCTGGACCAGTGGAGATCCAGGGACACAGACCAGATATATACAAAGGAAAGGCAAGAACATATCACTGACAACAAAATAAAAAGAGGAAAGCGAAAGAGTATATCCCAAAGAAACCAAGAAAACCTGGCAACACCAGAACCCAGCTCTCCCATAACAGCAAATACCGGAATGCCAAACACTCCAGAAAAAGTAGACACAGACCAGAAATCATACCTCAAGATGCTGATAGAGATACTTAAACAAGAACAGGAAGAAAAGCAAAAAAAGTCCGAAGCTTTTAAAGAGGAAACAAGAAAAACACTCAAAGAACTCAAAGAACTAGAGGAAAACAGAACCAAAGAAATAAAGAAATGGAAGAAGGAAATTAAAACAAAAATTGACACAATAAAGAAAACACTAAGAGATAACCCTAGAGGCAGAACACCAAAAAAAGAAATCAGGAATCAGAGAAGCAAGCATTTCCAATAGATTACAAGAGATCGAAGAGAGAATTTCGGGGGCAGAAGACAACATTGTAAACATAGACAAAACAGCCAGAGAAGATGCAAAAAACCAAAAGCTCCTAACCCAAAATGTCCAGGAAATACAAGACATAATAAGAAGACCGAACCTAAGGATAATAGGAATAGAAGAGGGGGAAGAGTATCAACTAAGAGGCACAGTAAATATCTTCAACAAAATCGTAGATGAAAACTTCCCTACCCTCAAGAATGAGACGACCACGAGCATAAAAGAAGCCTTCAGAACTCCAAATAGATTGGACCAGAAAAGAAATACCTCCTGACACATAATAGTCAAAACACCAAGTGCCCAAATCAAAGAAAGAATACTAAAAGCAGTAAGGGACAAAGGTCAAGTAACATATAAAGGCAGACCAATCAGAATCACACCCGATTTCTCAACAGAGACTATGAAAACTAGAAGAGCCTGGACAGACATCATGCACACCCTAAGAGAGCACAAGTGCCAGCCCAAGCTGCTATTCCCAGTAAAACTATCAATCACCATAGATGGAGAGAAAAAGATATTTCAAGACAAATCAAAATTTACAGAATATCTGACCACAAACCCAGCACTACAATGAATTTTAGGTGGAAAATCAAATACAATGAGGGAAAATACAGCCTAGTGAATACAACAAAACCAAAAGATAAAAAAGACACAGACACAACTAAAGCCACAAAACCAATAATGGCAGGAAACAGAAAAAACTATTTCTTGATATCTATTAACAAAAATGGACTCAACTCCCCCAATAAAGAGACACAGGCTTTCATACTGGATACATAAACAAAATCCAGCCTTTTGCTGCATACAAGAAACTCATCCCAGAGACAAAGACAGACACTATCTCAGAGTAAAAGGGTGGGAAAAAAACTTCCAAGCAAACAGCCCCAAGAAACAAGCTGGAGTGGCTATTCTAATATCGAATAAAGTAAATTTCCAACCAAAAGTTATCAAAAAAGATAAGGAAGGACACTTTTTACTCATTACAGGGGAAATCTGTCAGGAGGAACTCTCAATCCTTAACATATATGCTCCAAATAAAAAAGCACCCACATTCATAAAATAAACCCTACTAAAGCTCAAAAAATACATCTCACTCCACACAATAATAGTGGGAGACTTTAATACCCCACTCTCACCAATGGACAGAACATGGAAACAGAAACTGAACAAGGACACTGCAAAACTAGCAGAGACTTTGAACCAACAGATGCTGTCGAGGTTGCGGAGAAAGAGGAACACTTCTCCACTGTTGGTGGGGTTGCAAACTAATACAACCACTCTGGAAATCAGTCTGGCAATACCTTAGAAAATTGGATATAGTACTACCTGAAGACCCAGCTATTCCACTTCTGGGCATATATCCCAAAGACACTTTACTACACAACAAAGATATAAGCACCACAATGTTCATAGCAGCTCTATTTATAATAGCCAGAAGTTGGAAAGAACCCAGATGTCCTTCAGAAGATGAATGGATACAAAAATTGTGGTACATTTACACAATGGAGAACTACTCAGCTATCAGAAACAATGACTTAACGAAATTCTTAAGAAAATGGATGCATCTAGAGAATATATCATCCTGAGTGAGATAACCCATTCATAAAAGAACAGACCTAATATGCTGTCACTAATAATGGGATACTAACCCCAGAAAGCTCTGAACACTCCAGAAACAACTCACAGACTGTGTGAAGGTCAAGAAAAAAAAAGAAAGAAAAGAAAGAAAAGAAAAAATCATTATGCTCAATCATTACACACCAAGAAAACGTTGCCTAATTCCGGGTTACATTCTGTTTTACATGTACTTGATGCTCATTGTAACTAATAAGACCTTTATGCACACTATCACACCTTTGGAAAAAAAGCCAAACATTGACAAAAACGTATTCGTATACTTTTATGCAAAAATCCTTAAAATTTGTACATTTATGTTTGTCTTTTAAATAAAGTTTTTCGAAAAAAAAAAAAAAAGACCCAGTTATTCCACTTCTGGGCATATACCCTAGAGAAGCTCCAACATACAACAAAGATACATGCACCACAATGTTCATAGCAGCCCTTGCTACAATATTCAGAAGATAGAAAGAACCCAGAAGTCCTTCAGTAGATGAATGGATACAAAATTGTGGTACATTTACACAATGGAGTACTACTCAGCTATCAGAAATAATGACTTTATGAAATTTTTAAGTATATGTATGCATCTAGAGAATATCCTGAGTGAAGTAACCCAGTCACAAAAGAACAGACATAATATGTAGTCACTGATTTGGAGACTAACCCCAAAAAGCTCTGAACACCCCAGAAACAACTTACAGACTATATGAAGTTCAAAATAAACAAAGGCCAAAAATAATGAAAAATCATTATGTTTAATCTTTACACACCAAGAACACTTTGAGTATTTCCAGGTAACACTTTGTTTTACATGTACTTTATGCTCATTGTAACTAGTAAGATTTTAATGCATACTATCAAACCTTTAAAAAATCAAGTACTGACAAAAATTTATTCATATACTTTTATGCAAAAATGCTTTTAATATTTGTACATTTATCTTTGTTTTTTAACATAAAGTTGTTCAATTAAAAAAGAAATAAGGAATGACTGGATGTCCATTAGAATGAGTAGAATGCTGTAACTAATAGGAGGTGGGGAGAAGGAGCATCTGTAAAAAGAGACAGAGTCCTGAGATAGGGGAGAAACCCAAGAATACATGGGAGTGTTATCACCTATGACTCACAGCTTTGGGTATATAGAACCCTTAAAGGCAGGAACCATGGTTAAGTAGTAGGAACAACAAACCACCCGAAATTTTTTTTACACAAAATTTAGACTGTCTATAAAACTTGTAGGGCCTTGGAATGGAGCATACTCTGAGGAAATGGCCAAACAATAACCTTTCCAACCTGAGATACATTATAGAACAAGCACCAAACCCTGACACTATTACTAATACTTTGTTACACCTTCACATAGGAGTCTAACATGGCTATGCTCAGACTACCAAATGACTCAAACAGGTGCAGACATCCACAGCCAACCAGTGGAAGGTTTTGGTACCTCTTATGGAAAAATAGTAAGAAGGATTGTAGTCTTTAAGATGATAGTAACTTCCCCACAGGAAGACCAGTGAAATCAACTTACCTGGACCATTGTGGCTCTCAGAGACTGAACAACCAACCAAAGAACACATACAGAGTTTGGACTTAGGCCTCAATGAATCCATAGCAGTGAGTGCAGATAAGTTGAGTCCATTCATGAATTCATGAAGTTCAGTTTAGGTCGGCAGAAAGAGTTGAAGCCAAAGAATAAGAAGCCAGAAGATTAGACCACATTTCCAGAGTAAGTTTTATGCCAAGCAGAGCCAATCAGAAAGAAGTTTAGAGAAGCCAGATTGGGTCAGTCATCTTGGAGAGGACTTCAAGAGAATTGCTAAGCTGTACCAGACAGCCAGAGGTCAGAAAGAACTAGAAATGGTAAACTTTTTCAAGAAAGACAGCAATTATATCTGATGAATAAAAGTTACATTTTCATAGAAAATAACGAAAAGATACATGCTACATTAGTTCAATTTAACAATGAATTTTATTTAATTCCATATAAATGCATATGTGTGTATGGAATGTGTTGGAAGTAAATTTTAAATGTGCCCATGTTTATGCATGTGTGTCTACATGCATTAATATCTTACATTAATGGATAGTATCACATTCTTTAGGTTAACTTGAGATTTCAATCTAAAGTTCTATAAAATGGTAGTGAGAAAGAAAAATAACCTCATTTGATCCAGGTTTTTTCTCACACAAATCCATTTTCCTGCAAAAAATTACATAATTAACTATTTGTATTAGACTGGAACAGGCACTCTGTTTGTACCTAGGATAAAGAGAATGTCAGGTAGCTTCCACTGAGAAATTAACTACCACTCACTCTTTATTTTTTTGTATGTATTATGATGAAGAGAAAAAACTATCGGGAGATTATTTTTATTTATTACTACTTGACTTGTGAACAATGAACAAAGACAATGTATCAGTTTGTGATATTATATATATACATATATGACTATATATGAAATTTCAGAACTCAGGTGCTAGAGTAGGTAATTTGAAATTTAATGTTACTTTCAGCTGAATAGTGAGTTTAGATCTAGTCTGGAGTACATGAGACCATACCAAACAAAAATAACCTTTGCAAACAGAGCAAAAATATAATCTTTTTATTTAAAACATGCAGAGCTTTAAAACTGTCACAAATCTCTGTTTTAAACTAATATTGGTAATGCATCATCAGAGACTAACAGTGCTGAAGTCAATAAATCATTGCACAGCATAGAGAATTATGGACTTGTGTTTGTAGTGAACCTAAAAAAAATCACCTCAAAGAGAAGGTAGGCATTTTTTGTATCTTTAAGAGATAGAATGTCAGAGATGTCAGGGTTTCCTTGTATGTATTATGTTAAAGAAGCATCTTGTAACATTGTTTTAACTTATTACTGTTTGAATTATGAATAAAGAAGGGCAAAGATCAGTTTGTGCACGCATATATATGGAATCCCAGAACTCAGGTGGTAGGGTCATAGAGGCGTATGAGAGAGAAGTCAACTATACCCTCAAAAAAAAAAGCTTTAGTGGAGGAAACACATTTAGATGGGAATAAAGCATATCTGGAACTTGGGTGGCACAGAAACAAATCCATTGGCAACTGGGGTGATATCAAGGTCTTTCAGATCAACTGGAGATTTCAAATTAAAGTTCTGTAAAATGGTGGTCAGAAATAAAAATAATTCTGTTCGAGCCAGACCTTCTCCCACACAAATCCGTTTTCCTGCAAATAAAAAAAAAAAAAAAAAAAACAGAATTTAATTAAATCATTTGCTTGACTAGGATAGGAACAGCACTTGCAATTATAATAAAGGAGAATACATATGTCACCTTTGATATCAATATATGGATGGCCATTTGGTTGAATAAATGTAAAAATGATAGACATATTTTTCTCCATGTCTAGTACTAGAAAACACAATATTAAAGTAGTTGCATAACAAGCTTTAGAGGGTGATAGATTATCACTGGACACTGGATTTCCCATCAACACAATAAAAACAAGGGAACATTTATTTAACTGCTCCTGGCGGTGAGTAACTCTGGTAATCCCTGGGATTTAATGGAGCACAAAAGGAGAGCTGGTGTGCTCCAGAGAATATGAAGAATTTGGCAGAAGAAGCAGATTACCATTACTCTGAAACAAAAACCCCAGGATAATATAAAGGACTTCCATCTAAAGGGGAAAGGGGAGAAGAGAAATTGGGACAACATGTACAGAAGGCTCCACCCAAACAAAAAATGTTAAAATAAGCAGATATCCATAACCCTTCCTAACCAGTGAGCTTTAAAAAAATACTCATGCATCTCTTAGCAAATACTCAGAGTACTATAGACAGCAGCCATCTTGACAATAGTCTAAAATTGTAAAGATTAAATTTCTTTGGTGACTAGAAAACCTGACATCATTGCAAATGTAGTCACCACAGATGGACAGTCTACAACTATAACTGGAGAGTCAGGAGTTACCAGAGACAGCTGCTTAGAAAAGACTGTATAATATGTACTGAATACAATGTTCTACATTTGGCTCATGTATTTAGTTAAACATATAGTCCACAGTTGTAAATGCTGTTTTATAATGTGGAAACTTTAGTAGGTGAAACCTTAGGATAGAAACTCAGTCACTGAAGATGTGCCTTGTAGGTTTATAGTCTCTCTCGCTTCCAGCCTACCCATCTGTTTCATGTTCAGCCGAGATGTGAGGTGAATCTTTCCAGCCACCCCAGAGGCACATATTGCCAGTTTCCCAAGCTTCCCACCAAGTAACAAGGACTAGGAAACTAGTTTTGTGTCATGTCTCTTCTTCCCTTATAGACTATCCTCCCTCAAAGCTTAAGCCAAAATAAACCCTTAAGGTGCTTCTTTTTTTCTTTCAATTTTATTGGATTTATCTGTATTTATTTCAAATGTTATACCCTCCCCCCCAGCATTTTACACAAAACCAAGAAAAGTAACTTGTAGAAAAACTGGTACCAATGAGTTGGCTATCATGATACTTACTAGCAGCCTTCTTCACAGGAAGAAAATATCTATAGTATCTCAGTTATATATCTAGATAGACAATCCAACTATGCTAAGGTCTAGGTTGGTGAGTTTGAAAAGGATGGGTCAATATTCTAAAGTCTCACTAATGTCAATCTGCAGATACGTTTTGTCACAGAGAAAGAACATGGGCGTTATAAAGAATAAGCAGATCAAATTTAATCAACTATCACAGAAAAAAGTACCTGTAAGTTTAAAGGGATAAATACAAGTTACTCTGTTACCAGAAATAACTCTTTTGAAATTTAAATGTAATTATATCATTTATATCATTTACTCCTTCCCTTTATTTTCTGTAAACATTTCCATATACTGCTTTCTCGTTCTGAAATTCATCCTCTCTTTTTCTATTATTGCTACATATAAATGTTAAATATAACATAACATAATATAAAATAATATAATATATAATACAATTAAGTGTATATGTAACATATAAGTATATGAAAATACACCATGCAGACTCCATTAATGTTACTTTTATGTCTATGATATAAAAGATAACCAATTAGTGTTATAAAAGCAATTAGGAGGCTCATCAATAGGAACAAGGAATTTTTTCCCACTCTTTGCATTCTTTAGTTGTCCATAGTTCTTTGTTTAGGAATGGAACATCATGAGATTTCCATTTCATGTCAACATGCCTATTGGTACTGTACATGCTTAAATCTTGTTTAGGTAGCAGCATTACTGAGATATCATGGGTAAAGTTTCCTTGTCATTTCTAGGAGACACACTATCATAAGGGAAGGAGGCAACCAATATTCATACCTAGCTGTGATATTAACAATCCACAATAATTCCAAGGATATCAAAATATCACTAAGGGTTCAATAATGACATTCACACATCTTTTTGGTAAACTGTGGTTGTCTAGTTGGTCTTAAAGCCCTCTCAACAGGCACTGGAAACCTATTGAACTTCATTTTCAAAAAAAAAATGTACCTTCGAGCAAATACATCTACAATACAACTCCTACAGCTAAGGTTCAGAGAGTATTGCCAAAGAGTGAGTGGAAATATTGTAATATTCAAAAGCTAGAAAATAATTTTGATTACCTGTGGAGAAAGGAAAAAAGTAGTCACTTTTCTTAAACTTGCCACTCTCATCCAGAAAGTGACTAGGATCAAACCTCTCTGGGTTGGGAAATTCCTTATTGTCATATAGTACAGAAGTGAGTGATGCTATGACAGTGGTACCCTGGTAACAAGAAAAATAGGCAAGTTATGTTACATAAAGGTTTTAAAAGTAGGAGAAACAATGGGCATGGCATAGTCAAAGTTTATGAGGAAATTATGTCCAAATAAGAGCAGAGACACTGTTAGGCATTATCACCCACTTATTTCCCACACCACTGTTATTATTGCATCATACATACTTAAAATGTGACTTAAAATGTGGCTTCAAACATAAGGTTTGGTGTGAAAATCAGAAGTATCTGCTCATAGCAATGCTACATGAATAATGTCTGGGGAGATTAACAATGCCTTGTGGAATAACCTGGCCAAAACCAAATTATTCTGTTTCCCCTGCCACACAGTTTATTTGCCTTAATTTTAAAATATAGATGAGGTCTTTTCACAGTTAACAAAACTGGAAAATAACCTAAAGAGATGGCAGACTTAGAAGAATTTTAGTCAGGGTCATCAGTTTACTTGAGTATAAACACTGGAACTGAAAAATTCATCAGATGGCTCACATGAACAGAATATTCATAACGTGTCAGTGAGCTATACCAAAGATTTTATTAATTGCAAAAGAGCAGAACTTCTATAATGGAAATATCTGAATATCATCTTAAGACAAGGAGTGGGCATATCCACTAAGTGCATAGTTAACATGCTCCAGCCCACCTTACAAGATATGAAACCTGTAGGATCTCCTTATCCATTTTTCTGCCAAACTTATAACTGAGAGTAAACAGTCAGAGGACAATGACACACAAGCAAACACATAATCAGAGGAAATAATAATATGAACTAGAATATTTAATAGGTCAATATATGAATTATGCTAAATGTACCTATATACTTCTTGGCATTCTGATAAAATCATACAAGAGCCTTTTCAGAAACTGACAATCTGAACTCTAAAGTGCAAACATCCAAAAGAAAATTTGGAAGGCCTACAGTGCCACAAACTAAGATTTGATCTAAAAATTTATAAGCTCTTACTGTAAATAGCATAGTCTATTCAGGTTCCATATTTAAAGTGTTTATTTTTGTGGGGATAGAAAATTGCAATCAACCATTAGATAAATTCTGAAGAATTCTAGTACAGTTTGATTTTGAATATACTATCTGTGGTTTGGTTGGCTAATCACCTAAACTCCCTGATGGTTTTTCATAACTTTCTCTTTAACATTGGTAATTTGAAATTGCAAGACCCAATATCTTGGGCCAATGATATAACTTCACTCACTCATTTTAGATTAAGAGCATTAAAGAACAGTGTAGAAGAAGGAAGCTTACCTTGGGGATGAGATAATCTCTGAATTTCAAGTCACAAGTCACTGAATGGGGAAGACTGGTAGGAAGGAGGTCAATGTATCTCTGTATCTCATGCAACACAGCATCAGTGTAGGGCATGTGATGCCTATCCTTCATGCAGGGGCTCCTGTGTCTACCAATCACATGGTCAATTTCTTCCTGAACTTTGGCTGTTGCAACACAGTGAAAAATTACATGAATTGAAGGGAGTGATACAGTGGTCACAACTCAAGGTTACTTGTAGCAAAATAGAAATAGCTGGCAGTATTTTTAAAGCATGATATATGCTAATTAAGTGACAGTTGTTACGATATAAATACTAACATTCAATATATTAGATGTCACAATATATAGCCCTTATATATAAATTAGCATGATTAAAAATCAATATCCATATTGATTTCAAATAAAAAACAGAACACTGAGTCAAGAAAACCCGCTTTTTCAATAGAAAACTATTATATTATATTATTTATATTATATTATATTATATTATATTATATTATATTATATTATAACAATGCAATACATTTTTATCCTATACATCTCTCAGGTACTGGCCAAGATTCCTGTAGAGAGGACTTATCAAAATAGATTTCATTGAAACAAGCCTCTTATTTCCTATGAGAAACCTTGGTTTCCTGATGAATGGAGACATTGAAAAACATATGTCCCAGAAGGAGATATAATTTCCCTTGATCTTTATAAATTTTGCCATTTATTATTTCCAAACATAGACTCTGGGGATAATAGGTACATAACTTACTATTCCTCCTAATTAAATCTTCCCCTGCTGTGTCATCCTCTCTTCTCCATTAATTGTTCATCTTTTCCCCCTCCTTATTCTTTGAGCTCCAGTGAATACTACATGTTTATTGGCCAATTTTGTTAGGCAATCTCAAGTTCTCTGAACTTAAAGGGACTAATTCAGCTTCAAAATTATCACCATCAAGGACCTTCTTACCCGCTTAGATATATCTTCCTTCAGATCCACAACTGTGTCTAGAAGTATATTCTGTGGTCCAACTACACACACACACACACACACACAGAGAGAGAGAGAGAGAGAGAGAGAGAGAGACAGAGACAGAGACAGAGACAGAGACAGAGACAGAGACAGAGACAGAAAGTTCCAGGAGTTCTGATACTCCAAGACTCAAGGGTGTGTCTACTACCCCCAATACCTATTGTAACTGGGACCCCACCCAGGGCCAATAGGACAGAGAACTTCCAGTCTTTCAAGAGACACAAATGCCTTATGACTTGCATCTCTGCCCAGGAGCAAATCCTGTGCTTCAAATGACCCACCCTGCCCACACCCAGAGAAAACTTGATCCCCAGAAGTTCTGATGCCCCCATGGTCACAGGTGAATCACTCATCCCTGCCCAATACCTAGCCTAACTGGAAAACCCCTAGGGCCCAGAGAATGCACAATCATCTGCCCAGCCTCAGACATCTGCAACTGAGAGCAGATTTCTTGCTCCAGTCCTTTTCACTACCCTGCAAATATCCAGAGACAGTTTGACCCCCAGGAGCTCTGACACAGCCAAGCTCACAGATCAGGCTCTCCAGACCCCCTTCCATACCTAAAGACAGTCTGACCCAAAAAGACTTGACATAACCAGGATAAAAGGAGGGACAGGCTGCAGTCAGAGACAGCAGGGCCTCTTTACATCAGAGATAACCAGATGATGAGAGGTAACCACAAGAATATAAGCAACAGACACCAATGGTACTTGGCAATATCAAACCCAGTTTTTCTACCACAGCAAGCTCTAGATACCCAAACACACCTGCAAAGAAAGATTTTGATCTAAAATATCTTCTCATGAAGTTGATAGAAGACCTTAATGAGGGCATAAATAGCTCCCTTAAGGAAATATAGAAGAACACAGGTAAACAAGTAGAAGCTCTTAAAGAGGAAACACATAAATCCCCTAGAGAAATACAGGAAAGCACATCCAAGAAGGTGAAGTAATTGACCAAAATTGTTCAGGATCTAAAAATGGAAAAAGCAACACATAAGAAATCACCAAGAGAGACAAACATGGAGACAGAAAACTTAGAAAAGCATCTGAAATCACAGATAAAAGAATCACCAACAGAATGCAAGAGATAGGAGAGAGAATCTCAGGTGCAGAATACACCATAGAGACATTCATACAACAGTACAAGAAACACAAGGCACAAAAACCTCCTAACCCAAAACATCCAAGAGATGGAAGACACAATGAAATGAGCAAACCTAAGAAAAATAGGAATAGTAAGTCATTCCACAAACGATTCTATTATGCTTAAGCATTGTTTTTGCTATTCTGATTTTGTTTGTTTGGTTGGTTGGTTGGTTTTTCTCTTTTTGCCTTTCCAAATGAATTTAGGAAATGCTTCTTTTCCATGTCTTTGAAGAATTGTGTTGATATTTTTCTATGATTATGTTGAATATGTAGATTGCCTTTGGTAGGATGGCCATTTTAACTATGGTAATTCTGCTAATCCATGAGCAAGGAAGATCTCTCTATTTTCTGAGATCTTCCTCAATTCTCTCTTGAGGGACTTGAAGTTATTGTCATACAGATCTTTCACTTGTTTGGTTAGAGTTATTCCAAAATATTTTATATTGTTTCTGGTTATTGTGAATGGAGTTGTTTCCCTAATTTCTCTCTCAACCTGTTTCTAATTTGTATAAAGGAGAGCTACTGATTTATTTGCATTAATTTTATATATGGCCATATATTTATACATATATATGCAGTTCATTATCAGTTCTCTGCTAGAATTTTGGGGGTTGCTTACTTATACTAACATACCAGTTGCAAATAGTGATGCCTTTATTTCTTCTTTGCCAATTTGAATCCACTTGATCTCCAACCCTGACCTCAAGGATTATTACAGAGCAATAGTGATAAAAACTTCATGACATTGTTACAGAGACAGACAGGTTGATAAATGGAATAGAATTGAAGACCCAGAAATAAAACCATATGCACACTGTTGATCGTTGTCAAAGAAACCAAAAATATACAACAGAAAGAAAAAAGTATCCGTGATAAATGATGTTGGTCGAACTGTCTATCTCTATGCAGAAAAATGAAAATAGTTTTATATTTGTCACCTTACACAAAACTAAAATCCAAGTGGATCAAGGACTTGAACATAAAACCAGATACACCAAATTTAATAAAAGAGAAAGTGGGAAATGTCCTAAACAAAACTCCAATGGCTCACTCTCTAAGATCAAGAATTGATAAATGGCCCATCATGAAACTGGAAAGCTTCTGTAAGGCAAAGAACATACTCAATAAAACAAATCAGCAACCTAAAAATTGGAAAAAAATATTCATTAACCACACTAATCCAATACAGCAATAATATCCAAGACATATTAAGAAACTCAGAAGCTAACCACCAAAAGACCAACCAACCCAATCAAAAGTAGGATATAGAACTAAACTGAGAACTCAAAACAGATAAATCTCAAATGACTGAGAGGTACTAAAGAATTGTTCAAAGTAGTTAGTGATAAGAGAAATGCAAATCAAAACAACCCTGAGATTCCACTTTGCACCAATCAGATGGCTAGTATCAAAACCTCAGTTTACAACACATGTTGGTGAGGATGTGTAGAAAGAGGAATAATCCTTCATTGCTGGTGAGATTGCAAATTGGCACAACCACTCTAGAAATCAATCTGGAAGTTCCTCGGAAAATTCGAATAGAAAATACCTGAAAACCCAGCTATACTACTCTTGAGCCCCATATTACCACAGGGTACATGCTCTACTGTGTTCAATAGACTCAATTCCACAATTTAGAAAAAAAAAACACATGCTGACATACTGGATATGTAAACATGGCCCAGGATTTTGTGGCATACCGGACACAAATATCAGTAACAAAGATACATACTACCTCAGAGTATAAGTCAGCAAAATAAATTTTCAACATCTGAAATGTAAATACTTAAAATAACTAATAAAAAAGAAAGAAAAGGAAGTTATATTTATCACTTGAGTAGACTCGTGGCACAATTGCAAAGCTTTTTCACATGTGTAGCATAGCTGAGGTTAATTTCTTACATTTATTCTCCTGCACCTCTCTCTCTCTCTCTCTCTCTCTCTCTCTCTCTCTCTCTCTCTCTCTCTCTCTCTCTCTCTGTGTGTGTGTGTGTGTGTGTGTGTGTGTGTGTGTGTGTGTGTGTGTGTTTGTGTGTGTGTAGGATGGTTATTACATCAAGGAGTTCATTCTCTTCTTCCACAATATACTGGGAGGGAGAAATATAGATTCTCAGCAAGAACCTTTTCTCATAAAGGCATCTGAGTGCTCATATTTGGAACTCTTTTTAAAACACTATAAAAATGTTCTTAAAGACAAAATATGTCTTAAGACAAAATGATAGGGCTACCTTGGCTGGCCTTAGTGGAAGAATGCACCTAATCTGACAGATACTTGATGTGCCAGAGTTGGGGAATCCCAGAGAACCCCATCCTTTCAAAAGAGAATGGCAGTCAGGAGAGATGCTGTAAGAAAAGGGCTGGGAGGGGAAGCAGTGTTGGGATATTAAATGATTAACTAATTAATAAAGATGAAAAAGAATTGGCACAGAAGTTAAGAGCATTTGTTGTTCCTGCAGTAGACCTGGATTCAATTGTCATCATTCATACAGTGGCTCATAACCATGTATAATCTACAGTTCTGGATATCTGATTCCCTCTTCTAAACTCTGTGGTCACTAGGCATGCACATGGTACACAGAGATAAATGTAGGCAAAACATTCATATACATAGAAATTTTTTAATTTAAAAGGAATAGTTCTATGTTAAGTGGAATTTTAGGGAAGCAGATTTCTAAAATAACAAATGTGTGGGTTTATTTTAATTCTGCCTAAATTGAGATGTTCTCTCATTAAATTCTAAGATTAATATTTATTCTCTGTAAAAAAAAGTTCTAATAACAATAAAAGAACTATAAGAGTAAGAAAAAAATATCTTTAAGAGTGTATCTACTACTCAGTATGGCTTTTTCCAATGTAAACTAACTTGTGTGTTTAAAATAAATTGTGTGAGAACAATTAATTCCTATAAAATCCATGCACAAGAATAGAACTTTATTGATCCTTTTCCCTCCTCCCTTGTGTCTTCAATTTCATACAGCATCCTCCTCTGATATGGACAAAGAGATGTCACTTCAGTCCTACTGATAAATGTAGCAGATTGTGGTGCTGCAAAAGGTTAGATTCTGAGGCTTCCCTTAGACAAAAAAAAAAAGTGAAAGAAAGAAAAGGACAGACTCAAGGAGCATCTTCTGACTTGCTTCCCAACTGTGTCCTTACCTGTGACTTCTGGATACTTGAGCAGGAGCAGCAGGGAGTACCTCAGGGTTGTGCTTGTTGTCTCTGTCCCAGCAGCAAACAGATCTGATGCTGTGACGACCAAGTTCTCACAAGTAAATTCTGTCTGTGGATTGTGCTTTTCCTAAGAATGGTTTGACTGTGTTATCCAGCAAATTATTTATCAATGTACTTATTAGAGTGAATAAGATTACTTATATGTAAAAAGTTTGACCTGACAGATCTCAGAGAGTCTAGCAAGAGAAGAAACTGATCTGTGTTCAGGAGAAATGTGGGTTCCCCCTGCCCTATATTCTAATCTTACACCCAGTTTCTTATATGGAAAAGTCTTTTATAAGACTCTTCTGTCAGATGAAACATGCAGCCTACTCTATTCTGAAAAAATACATAAATAAAAGAAATGGTCCCTATTTCCCTTTTGTAAAAAACATGCTTTACTCAAAACTAAGGAGAAAAAGCAGACAGTATGTGATATGGAGGCTAATCATGAAGGTAAATTTCTCAATTGTAAATGTAGTAAAGAAAACTGAAAGGTCCTTAACTCATCAGGCAAATATATTGTTTGAATAAGAATAGTAAATCCATTACACAGCTAGCATAAGGGTACAGTTCAATGGATGAGAGTGGGAAATTAACAAAACAAACAAATACCTTACATTTGTGATGAGTTCTAACAATATTTAATGACAATAAGTGGCTTTTTAAGAAAATGGAGCTATGACAGAAACATTTTTACTTACAAGTGCCTAATAGTAATCAACTGATAATTTCAAAATCATGTCAATTCACTGGAAGTTACACTCAGTTAAGGCATCTTTTATCCTTGGCAATAATCATTTCCTTCCCAAACCACAACCTACACCTTAGAAATCATCTGAAGACCCCTCACCTATACACGGCTATTATCTTAAAATTTGATAATTTAAGATTCAGTCTGCAGATATTGTAGGTAGTCTGGCTATCTTGAGTTGCTTTTCTAAGTTTCCATGCATTGTCTACAAAGACAGTATTCATCATTATGTTATGGCATGATATTTTTATGAGAGTTTTGATGGACCCATTGCATGACTCTTTATCAAGGTTACTTTTTTCTAAAAAAACATAGGGCCAATATATTCAAATTACTAAACTTTATGTTATCTGAAATGCTTACTGAAAATTGATGGACACATAGGCACAAAAAGTGCTTGTCAAACAGTACCAGTCTGAACCACTTAATATCCCTGTAAACACACACAATTCATGGGACAAAATAGTACTACAGCAGTCAAATAAACAAATTGGAGTTTTATTAATATATTACCTGCTCCATTCTGATGAGGAAACAATCAATAAAGTCCCGGGGATTGTTAATATCCAGTGATTCTTGATGCTGTAAGACTTTTGCCAAAAAGTAATGTTTTCCAAAAGCAAAATTTTTAAGTAATTTTCTGTGTTTTCCTGGCAGATAATCAATGATAGCAGGAAAATTATTGCAAATCTACAAAAAAAGTGATAGATGCCAGAAATCACAGAATTTATGAATGTGTATCTTATAGTATAGTATACATTGTCCAGAAAGAGTAAATACAAATATAAATAATATGCTGTCTATCTTAATGAGTGCATTTTCATTTTATATAGAAATTCTTTTTTCCTTGTGAAAATATCTATGAGGGAACGGACAAAGAATTTTAACAGGGAGCCTTCCAATCTCAATCTGCACAACAAAGTTAAAACTGTGCAACAGCTTTCTGGACTCAAATCCAACCTGGAGATAGCTGATCTCCCAGAAATTTTGTACTCCTAAGTTCACAGAAGAGACAAACATGCTTGCTTCAATAACTGGCCAAACAGTGATCCAATACAAGACCTCAGGGCCTGGGAACCATGGAGCAATTATGGACAGGATACTTCTTTTTTCCATCTGAGCCCAGGAATAAAGCCCGTGGCATAACTGTCCAGATAAAAATACCAACTGAAAAGAGCTGGACTCCCAGGAGTGCTGAAACATCTATGATCACAGACTCACAGAAGGGAGAGGCTACAGTAAAAGACAGCTAAATCAACTAAAACCAGAGATAACCAGATGGCAGGAAGAAAGAGCAAGAATTTAAGCCATACAAATCAAGTCTACTTAGCACCATCAGAACACAGTTCTCCCACTACATCAAGTCATGAAGACACCAAAATATCAGAAAAGCAAGATTCAGATTTAAAAATGGTCTCATGGTGATAACAGAGAACTTTAAGAAAAACACAAATAACTACTTCAAAGAAATACAGAACAGCACAGGTTAAAAGGTAGAGCCCTTAAAGAGGAAACACAAAAATCCCTTAAAGAATTATAGGAAAAGCGCATATACCCAAAAGTAGTTCCAATATCTAACAAAGACACATGCTCAACAATGTTCATAACAGCCTTATTTATAATAGCAAGAAGCTGGAAGGAACCCAGATGTTTCTTAACAGAGGAATGGATTCAGAAATTGTAGTACATATACACAATAAAGTACTATGCAGCTATTAAAAAGGACTTCATGAAATTCATAGGCAAATGGGTGAAACTTGAAGCTATCATCTTGAGTGAAGTAACCCAGTCACAAAAGAAAACTCATGGTATGTACTCACTTATAAGCAGATACTAACCCCTCCCGAAAAAAGTCCAGAAAACCCGAGAAACCATCCACATATGAAGCTCAAAAAGAAGGAAGACCAGAATGTAGATGCCTAAGTCCTACTTAAAAAGGAGAACAAAACAGGGGAAGAAATACAAGGCCAAATAGAGAAGGAAGGATTGAAGAAAAGATCTACAGAGGCTGCCTCACATAGAGAACCACTGAATATGCAGCCACCAAACCCAAGCACTATTGCTGATGCCAAGAAGTGTTTACTGGCAGGAATCAGACATGAATGTCTCTTAGAGGTTCTCCAAGACTCATGCAGATACAGGAGAAGATGCTTGCAACTAAACATCAGACTGAACATGAGGACCCCAATAATAAAGCTAGAGAAAGGACTGAAATAGCTGAAAGATTTGCACCATCATGGTAAGAACAACATCATCATCAGTCAAGGCACTGAAGTAGAGAGGGTGATTGAGAGAGGGAGCACCTTCATGGAAACACGTTGAGAAGGAGAAGGGAGGAGGAAAGGTATAACATTTGAAATGTAAATACAGAGAATATCTATTAAAATTCAAAAAATTATAGGAAAATACACAAAAAAACAACAGAAGGAATTAAACAAAACCATCTAGCATCTAAAAATGGAAATATAAACAATGAAGAAATCACAAAGGGAAACATCCCTACATATAGAAAACCTAGGAAAGAGATCAGGAGTCATAGATATAAGAATCACCAACAGAATACAAGGAATAGAAGAAAGAATCTCAGGACAATGCAAAAAGGAAAAAGCTCCTAACCAAAAACTTTCATGAAACCCAGGACAAAATGAGAAGACTAAACCTAAAAATAACAGGTATAGAAGAGAGCAAAGATTCCCAAATTAAATGCCCAGTAAATATCTTCAGCAAAATTATTGAAGAAAACTTCCCTAATCTAAAGAAACAAATTCCCACAAACATACAAGAAAGCTAAAGAATTACATATAAACTGGACCAGAAAAGAAATGCCTCCAGTCATGTAATAATCAAGACACCAAATGCACAAAATAAAGAATATTAAAAGCAGTAAGATAAAATGTCAATTGATAGGCTCTGGACATTTACCACCAGGAACAGCGGAGATCCGGGGACACTATCCTGGTGAGACTGCACTGTGAGTAGCCAAAGCTCAGAGAGGGCCAGGTGGAGCACTCAGAAAATGCGGCCCTCCGGTTGGTTCAGGGGAGCAGGAACCTTGGCATAGGGACTTGGTATCCACCTGAAAAGCCGTTGTGTGTGGACCAAACGCTCAGGCTATTTGCCACTGAGAACAACGGAGATCCAGGGACACAGGCCTGGTGAGACTGCACTGTGAGTAGCCAAAGCAGAGAAAGTACCAGGCAGAGCACACAGAAAATGTGGTCCTCCAATTGGTTCAGGGGAGCAGGAACCCTGGCATAGGGACTTGTTATCCACCCTGAAAATCAGTATGAAAATGGATGCATCTAGAGAATATTATCCTGAGTGAGGCAACCCAGTCGCACAAGAACAGACAAAATATGCAGTCACTGACAACTGGATACTAACCCCAGAAAGTTCTGAACACCCCAGAACAAACTCACAGGCTATATGAAGCTCAAGAAAAACAAAGGCCAAAAACTGAAAGCCTCAGTCTTTCTTGGGAAAAAAAATAAATGTATAGCAGCCTCTCAGTGTGTGGTACACCTGGACCTTAAATCATTAATAATCCAAGAGCTAAAATAATAGCCTTGTGGCAATTTCTGGTATTCACAGATCATTATGCTTAATCTATACTCACCAAAAAATCTTTTTCCATGTTACATTCTGTCCTACATGTACTTTATGCTTATGGTGACTAGTGGGATTTCAATGCATGCTATC
This sequence comes from Micromys minutus, assembly GCF_963924665.1. Taxonomy (NCBI): domain Eukaryota; kingdom Metazoa; phylum Chordata; class Mammalia; order Rodentia; family Muridae; genus Micromys; species Micromys minutus. The sequence continues at coordinate 21,575,660 of NC_137971.1, forward strand.
AAACCTCTAAAAGAATTTAGAACTGACAAAAATATTCATATAATTTTGTGCCAAATGCCTTTCAAAAATTATATATGTATCCCTCTTTTTTAAAATAAAGTTGTAAGGAAAAAATGTTAATTGATATTTGTCAATATGAATATCAAGATAAAAACAGACCTATCAGAATTACACCAGACTTCTCAGCAGAGACTCTAAAATCCAGAAGATCCTGGGTAGAAGTCATGAAGATCATACAAGAAAATATCTGCCAGCCCAGACTACTATGCACAGCAAAGCACTCATTTACCATACATGGAGAACAAAGATATTCCATAACAAAATGAAATGTAAACAGTATCTTTCTACAAGTCCAGCCCTACAAAGGATAATAGATAGAAAACTCCAACTTGAGAAAGGAAACTATACGCTTGGAAGAGCAAGAAACTAATCTTGAAACAAACTCAAAAGAAGATAGGTGTACAAAAATAATTCTACCTCTAACAACAAAAATAACAGAAAACAACATTCAGTATTCCTTAATATCTCTTAATATCAATGGATCCAATTATGCAATAAAAAGACAATACTAATATATTGGATATGTAAACCGGACCCAGTATTTTGCTGCATACAGGAAACACATCTCAGTGAAAAAGATAAACAAAACCTCACAGTAAAAGAATGTAGGTTTTCCTGAAGCTGTTCTATTTTAGTGATAATTCCAATTCCCAAGAAGTACTGCCTAGTCATATACTGATGAGGTGACTTCATCTGAACCTTCCCATTTTAATCAGTAAAATAAAGAAATCCAGTTACTGGGTGGAGTAAGAGAGGTGGAGAAAGAGGGTCAGACATGAGAGGAAGGAAGAGGACTGGGAGGAAACTCCAAATGGAGATCAGAAAAATAAATCTGATCCAGGTGGGCTTTATTGGCATTAAATAGCTATGAACATTTAAGGATTTTATAGGTCTTATGTCTCATATAGAAAGTCAGTTTGTATCTTTGTCTATTTGATGTAATCTTATTGAGTAGAGGGTTTATGGATTAAGAGTTAGATATATAAACTTTTATGAAAAGCTATCAGGCCTTGGAGTTGTATTTGTGTTGGGATTTGGGGCAAAGAAACACCCTGGGATGGAGGCAATATGGAAGGCAGAGAAAAACCACCAAGGAAAAGGAGTCCTGAGAACAGAGTGAGTCCCGGGTGGTGGCTCAGACTGGGCGACAGAGGCACACTCCGCTCCGTACTAGAGGTGGGCCTGCCGAATGAGACTGAAGGGCTGATAGAGGTAAGCATTTATTTTTTTTAATATTTACTGCAACGAAAGGATGGTAAAAGTTTTCCAAGAAAATGATCCAAAGAAACAAACAGGAGTAGCCATTCTAATATTGAATAAAATTGACTTGCAACCAAATATTATAAAAAAGATAAGGAAAGACACTTCATACTTATCAATAAAAAATCTATCAAAACTCTTAATTCTGAACATTTATGTCCCAATGCAAGAACACCCACCTGCATAAAAGAAATCCTACTGAAATTCAAACCATATATTGCACCACACACAATAGTAGGGAGAGATTTCAACACTCCACTCTCATCAATGGACAGATCACAGAAACAGAAACTGAAAAGAGACACAGTGAAACTAACAGAAGTTATAAAACAAATGGATTTAACAGATAACTATAGAACATTTCATCCAAAAACAAAATAATATACGATCCTCTCAGCACCTCACAGTACCTTCTCCAAAACTGACCATATGATTGATCACAAAATAGGCCTCCAAAGATAAAAGTAGATTGAAATATTTCCATGCATCCTATCATTTCACCAAGGACTCAGGCTTGTCTTCAATAACAACAAAACAAGACCAAAAAAAAAAAAAAACAAAATCACATACACATGGAAGCTAAACAATGCTCTACTCAATGACAACTTGATCAAGAAAAAAAGAAAGAAAGAAAAGACTATAGAATTTAACAAACCTGAAGGTACAACATACCCAAATTTATGAGGTTAAATGAAAGCAGTGCTAGGAGAAAAATTAATAGCTCTGAGTGCCTCCAGAAAAAATCTGGGGAGAGCATGCACTTGTAGCTTGACAGCACATCTGAAAGCTCTAGAACAAAAAGAAGATACATCCAAGAGAAGAAGACAGCAGGAAATAATCAAACTCAGGAGAACTCAGCCAAATAGAGACAAAAAGAATTTTACAAAGAATGAACATAACTAAGAGCAGTTTCTTTTAGAAAATCAACAAGATTGATAAACCCTTAGCCAGACTAACTAGAAGGCACAGAGAGAGTATCCAAATTAAAAAAAAATTAAAAATGAAAGGAGAGACAACAGAAACTGAGGAAATTCAAGAAATATTCAGAACCTACCAGAAAATCCTATATTCAACAAAACTGGAAAATCTCAAGAAAGTGGATGAATTTCTAGACAGATACCAGATACTAAAGTTAAATCAGGATCAGATAAACCATCTAAACAGTTCCATAACACCTAAAGAATTAGAAGAAGTCATCAAAAGCCTCCCAAACAGAAAAAATGTCAAGGATGATATGGGTTTAGTGCATAATTCCATCAAACTTTCAATGAAGACCTAAAACCAATATTCTCCAAACTATCTCACAAAATAGAAAAAGAGAAAAAAAAAAAAAACACTATCCAACTCATTTCTGAAAGCCACAATTATGCTTATTCCTCAACCACACAGAGACCCTACAAAGAAAGAAAACATCAAACCAATTTCCCTCATGAATAATGAGGCAGAAATAATAAAATTCTTACAAACCAAATATAAGAACACATCAGTATAATCATTCACCATAATCAATAGGCCTCATTCCAGGGATGCAAGGATGATTCAATATATGGAAATCAATCAACATAATATACTATATACACAAATTCATAGTAAAAAAAAACACATGATCATCTCATTAGATGCTGAAAAAACCATTGGGCAAAATTTAATACCCTTTCATAATAAAAGTCTTGGAAACATGAGGAATTCAAGGCCAGTACCTAAACATAGTAATGGCAATATACAGCAAATCCATAGCCAAAATAATAGTAAATGGTGAGAAACATAAAGCAATCCCACTAAACTCATGGAATAGAAAAGGATGCCTACTCTCTCCCAACCTATTTAATATAGTACTTGAAGTTGTACCCAGAAAAATTAGACAATGAAAGGAGGGCAAAGGAATGCAAATTGAAAAGCAAGAAATCAAAATCTATTTGCATATGATTTTATAGTATATTTAAGTGACCCCCAAAATTTCATCAGACAACTTCTAAACCTGATAAGCACCTTTAGCAAAGTAGCTGGATATAAAATTGAACAAATGGATAACCTTTCTCTACTACAAGGATAAACAGGCTGAGAAGTAAATTAGAGAAATGATACCCATCACAATAGTCACAATACTCTCTCTCTCTCTCTCTCTCTCTCTCTCTCTCTCTCTCTCTCTCTCTCTCACACACACACACACACACACACACACACACACACACACACACACACATATATATATATATATATATATATATATATATATATATATATAAACACCTTGATCTGACCCTAACCAAGCAAGTTAAAGATCTGTATAAGAGCTTCAATTCTCTAAAGAAAGAAATTGAAAATATTATCAAAAGATAGAAAGCTCTCCTATGCTCATAGATAGGCAGGATTAATATAGTAAAAAAGGCCATCTTACCATATCAGTCTACAGATTCAATGCAATCCCCATCAAAATCCAGCTCACTTCTTCTTAGAGTTAAGAAGAGCAATTTGCAAATTCATTTGGAATAACAAAAATGCAGGATACTAAAAACTGTCCACAACAATAAAAGAACTTCTACGGTAATCACCATCCCTGACCTCAAGCTGTATTACATATCAATTAAGTATAACTGCATGGTATTGGCACAGAGACAGAAAAGTAGATTAGTGGAATATAATTGAAGACCCAGAAATGAACCAAGACAGCTATGGTCACTTGATCTTTTACAACAGAGCTAAAGTCATTCAATAGAAAAAATGCAGCGAAAGGCTGAAAAACTGATGAGTAAGAGATCTAGGCAGCCAGGGAGCAGAGAGATCTCTGCAGAGTGCACACGGAAAGTGCACCCCCTGCCTTGCTGTCCCTATCCAACAACCAAGAACAGAACTTTGGAACTTCTTTTTCCACCCGACGGCAACTTCAGGATGGAGAACAGAGCAGGGCCCATCTGCACATGGACCGGCAGTTTGTAAAGCCTAAAAAACTGGTGAGTAGGAGATCTAGGCAATAAGGGAGCAGAGAGATCTGTGCGGAGTGCACACAGAAAGTGAACACCCGCCTTGCCCTGCCTGATACAGCGACCAGGAACAGAACTTTGGATATTCTGTTCACACCCGGTGAATCTGAGGCATAGAACAGGGCTCGGCCCATCTACCACCTGGACCAGTGGAGATCCAGGGACACAGACCAGATACAAGGGAAAGGCAAGAACATATTACTGAAAACAAAATGGTAAGAGGAAAGAGAAAGAGTATATCCCAAGAAAACCAAGACAATCTAGCAACTCCAGAACCCAGGTCTCCCATAACAGCAAACATCGGAATGCCAAACACTCCAGAAAAAGAAGACACAGACCTGAAATCATGCCTCAAGATGCTGATAGAGATACTTAAACAAGAATAGGAAAAAAAGCAAAAAGATTCAGAAGCTTTTAAAGAGGAAACAAGAAAAACACTCAAAGAACTCAAAGAACTACAGAAAAACACAACCAAAGGGACGAAGGAATGGAAGAGGAAATTTAAAACAGAAATTGACACAATAAAGAAAACACTAAAAGAGATAACCCTAGAGGTAGAACACCTAAAAAAGAAATAATGAGTCACAGAAGCAAGCATTTTCAGTAGATTACAAGAGATGGAAGAGAGAAACTCGGGGGCAGAAGACAACATTGTAAACATAGACAAAACAGCCAGAGAAGATGCAAAAAACAAAAAGTTCCTAACACAAAATGTGCAGGAAATCCAGGACACAATGAGAAGGCCAAACCTTAGGATAATAGGAATAGAAGAGGGAGAAGAGTATCAACTAAGAGGCACAGTAAATATCTTCAACAAAATCGTACACGAAAACTTCCCTACCCTCAAGAATGAGATGACCACGAGCATTAAAGAAGCCTTAAGAACTCCAAATAGGTGGGACCAGAAAAGAAATACCTCCCGACACATAATAGTCAAAACACCGAGTGCCCAAAGCAAAGAAAGAATACTAAAAGCAGTAAGGGAAAAGGGTCAGATAACATATAAAGGCAGGCAAAAAAGAATCACACCCGATTTCTCAACAGAGACTATGAAAGCTAGAGAGTCTGGACAGACATCATGCACACCCTAAGAGAGCACAAGTGCCAGCCCAAGCTGCTGTACCCAGAAAAACTATCAATCACCATCGATGGAGAGATGAAGATATTTAAAGACAAATCAAACTTTACGCAATATCTGACCACAAACCCAGCACTACAACGAATTATAGGTGGAAAACCCAATACAATGAGGGAAAATACAACCTAGTAAAAACAAGATAACTCCTAAACAAGAAAACATAAAGAAGAAAAAGACACAGACACAACTCAACAATAATGGCAGGAAACAGAAACAACTATTCCTTGACATTTATTAACATAAATGGACTCAACTCCTTAATATAGAGACATAGGCTATCAGACTGGATACATAAACAAAATCCAGCCTTTTGCTGCATACAAGAAACACATCTCAGAGACAAAGACAGACACTATCTCAGAGTAAAAGGATGGGGAAAAAACTTCCAAGCAAACAGCTCCAAGAAGCAAGCTGGAGTGGCTATTCGAATATCAAATAAAGTAAATTTCCAACCAAAAGTTATCAAAAAAGGTAAGGAAGGAAACTTTTTACTCATTACTGGGGAAATCTGTCAGGAGGAACTCTCAATCCTTAACATATATGCTCCAAAAGAAAAGCACCCACATTCATAAAAGAAACCCTACTAAAGCTCATAAAATACATTTCACCCCACACAATAATAGTCGGAGACTTTAATACCCCACTCTCACCAATGGACAGATCATGGAAACAGAAACTTAACGAAACACAGCAAAACTAGCAGAGACTTTGACCAACTAGAATTAATAGATATCTACAGAACATATCATCCTAAAGTAAAAGAATACACCTTCTTCTCACCACCCCATGGCATTTTATCGAAAATTGACTACATAATTGGACACAGAATGAGCCTATATCGATATACAAAGATTGAAATACTCCCATGCATCCTCTCAGATCACCATGGTGTACGGCTGGTCTTTAACAACAACAAAGACAACAAAAAGCCCACATACACATGGAAACTAAACAACGTTCTGTTAAATGATAGCAGGGTCAAGGAAGAAGTAAAGAAAGAGGTAAAGGCTGAATAAATGGTGAGTAGGAGGCCAAGGCTGCCAGGGAGCAGAGAGATCTCTGCGGAGTGCACACGGAAAGTGCACCCCCTGCCTTGCCCTGCCCTACCCTGCCTGATCCAGGGACTGGGAACAGAACTTGGGAACTTCTGTTTCCACCCTGTGGTGACATCAGGGCACAGGACAGAGCCTGGCCCATCTGCCATCTGGAACAGCAACTCATAAAGGCTGAACAACTACGAACAGGAACAGAAATTTGGAACTACTGTTTCCACCCAGCGGGGACTTCAGGGTGCAGAACAGAGCCTAGCCCATCTGCCACCCGGAACGGCAGGTCGTAAAGGCTGAACAACTGGTGAGTAGGAGACCTAGATGCCAGGGAGCAGAGAGATCTCTGCGTAGTGGAAAATGAAAGTGCTCCCCCTGCCTTGCCCTGCCCCGCCAAGCCTGATCCAGGGACCAGGAACAAAACTTGGGAACTTCTGTTTCCACTCTGCGGCAACTTCATAACGCAGGACAGAGCCTGGCAAATCTGCCACCCGGAACAGCAGCTCGTAAGGCTGAACAACTGGAGAATAGGATATCTAGACAACCAGAAAGCAGAGAGAACGCTGTGGAGTGCAGACGGAAATTGCATCCCCTGCCTTGCCCTGCCTGATCAGCGACCAGGAACAGAATTTTGGAACTTCTGTTCCCACCCGGCGACTCTGAGGCATAGAACAGGTCTCGGCCCATTTGACACCTGGAACAGGGGAGATCCAGGGACACAGACCAGATACAAGGGAAAGGCAAGAACATATCACTGACAACAAAATGGCAAGAGGAAAGGGAAAGAGTATATCCCAAGGAAACCAAAACAATCTAGCAACACCAGAACCAAGGTCTCCCATAACAGCAAACATCGGAATGCCAAACACTCCAGAAAAAGAAGGCACAGACCTGAAATCATACCTCAAGATTTTGATAGAGATAATTAAACAAAAACGGGAGAAAAAGCAAAAAGATTCAGTAGCTTTTAAAGAGGAAAGAAAAAAAAGACTCAAAGAACTACAGAAAAACACAACCAAAGAGATGAAGGAATGGAAGAGAGAATTTAAAACAGAAATTGACACAATAAAGAAAACACTAAAAGAGATAACGCTAGAGGTAGAATACCTAAAAAAGAAATCAGGAGTCAGAGAAGCAAGCATTTCCAGTAGATTACAAGAGATGGAAGAGAGAATCTCGGGGGCAGAAGACAACATTGTAAACATAGACAAAACAGCCAGAGAAGATGCAAAAAACAAAAAGCTCCTAACCCAAAATGTCCAGGAAATACAAGACACAATGAGAAGACCAAACCTAAGGATAATAGGAATAGAAGAGGGAGAAGAGTATCAACTAAGAGGCACAGAAAATATCTTCAACAAAATTGTAGAAGAAAACTTTCCTACCATTAAGAATGAGATGACCACGAGCATAAAGGAAGCCTTCAGAACTCCAAATAGGTTGGACCAGAAAAGAAATACCTCCCGACACATAATAGTAAAAACATCAAGTGCCCAAAGCAAAGAAAGAATACTAAAAGCAGTAAGGGAAAAAGGTCTGGTAACATACAAAGGCAAGCCAATCAGACACACACCCGATTTCTCAACAGAGACTTTGAAAGCTAGAAGAGCCTGGACAGACATCATGCACATCCTAAGAGAGCACAAGTGCCAGCCCAAGCTGCTATACCCAGCAACACTATCAATCACCATCGATGGAGAGATGAAGATGAAGAGATGATTTGTCTATTTCAAGACAAATCAAAACTTACACAATATCTGACCACAAACCCAGGACTACAACGAATTATAGGTGGAAAACCCAATAAAATGAGGGAAAATACAGCGTAGTAAAAACAAGAAAACTCCTAAACTAGAAAACCTAAAGAAGAAAAAGACACAGACACAACTCAACAATAATGGCAGGAAAGAGAAACATCTATTCCTTGATATCTATTAACATAAATGGACTCAACTCCTTAATAAAGAGACATAGGCAATCAGACTGGATACATAAACAAAATCCTGCCTTTTGCTGCATACAAGAAACTCATCTCAGAGACAAAGACAGACACTATCTAAGAGTAATAGGGTGGGGAAAAAACTTCCAAGCAAACAACTCCAAGAAGCAAGCTGGAGTGGTATTCTAATATCGAATAAAGTAAATTTCCAACCAAAAGTTATCAAAAAAGATAAGGAAGGACACTTTTTACTCATTACCCGGGAAATCTGTCAGGAGGAACTCTCAATCATTAACATATATTCTCCAAATAAAAAAGCACCCACATTCATAAAAGAAACCCTACTAAAGCTCATAAAATACATTTCACTCCACACAATAATAGTGGGAGACTTTAATAACCCACTCTCACCAAAGGAGAGATCATGGAAACAGAAACTGAACAAGGACACTGCAAAACTAACTGAGAATTTGAACCAAAAAGAATTAATAGATATCTACAGAACATACTATCCTAAAGTAAAAGAATAAAACTTCTTCTCACCACCCCATGTCACCTTCTCAAAAATTGAACACATAATTAGACACAGAACGAGCCTCAATCGATATAAGAAGGTTGAAATACTCCCATGCATCCTTTCAGATCAACATAATGGACGGCTGGTCTTTAACAACAACAAAGACAACAAAATACCCACATACACATGAAAACTAAACAACGCTCTGTTAAATGATAGCAGGGTCAAAGAAGAAATAAAGAAAGAAATTAAGGATTTTCTAGAATTCAACGAAAATGAAAACACAACATACCCAAACTTATGGGATGCATTGAAAGCAGTACAGAGAGGAAAACTCATAGCCCTAAGTGCTTCCACAAATAAACTTGAGAGAGCTTATATTAGCAACCTGACAGCACAGCTAAAAGCCCTAGAACAAAATGAAGCACATATACCCAAAAAGAGTAGACGGAAAGAAATAATCAAAATAAGGGCAGAAATAGACCAAATAGAATCAAAAAGAATCATTTAAAAAATCAACAAACCCAAGAGTTGGTTCTTTGAGAAAATCAACAAGATTGATAATCCCCTAGCCAGACTAACTAGAAGGCAAAGAGAGAGTGTACAAATTAAAAAATCAGAAAGGAAAGTGGCGACGTAACAACTGAAACTGAGGAAATTAAAAAAATCATCAGATCCAACTACAAAAATTATACTCCACAAAATTGAAAAATTTGGAGGAAATTGACGAATTCCTAGACAGATACAAGATCCTAAATTTAAACCAGGACCAAATAAACCATCTAAATTACCCTATAACACCTAAAGAAATAGAAGAAGTCATCAAAAGCATCCCAACCAAAAAAAGCACAGGTCCAGACGGGTTCAGTGCAGAATTTTATCAGACATTTATTAGGGATATACCAACAATACTCTCAAAACTATTACAAAAGGTAGATTCAGAGGGAATACTACCTAACTCATTTTTTGAGGCTACATTAACCCTCGTACCTAAACCACACAAAGACCCTACAAGGAAAGAGAACGTCAGACCAATCTCACTTATGAACATTGATGCAAAAATACTCAACAAAATACTTGCAAAACGAATCCAAGAACACATCAAAACGATCATTCATCATGACCAAGTAGGCTTCAACCCTGGGATGAAGGGATGGTTTTATATAAGGAAATCCATCAAAGTAATCCACCATATAAACAAACTCAAAGATCAAAATCACATGGTCATCACACTAGATGCTGAGAAAGCATTTGACAAAATCCAACACCCCTTCATGTTAAAAGTCCTGGAAAGAACAGGAATCCAAGGTCCATACTTAAACATAATAAAAGCAATATACAGCAAACCAACAGCCAACATCGATATAATGGTGAGAAACTTGAAGCAATCCCACTAAAATCAGGGACTCGACAAGGCTGCCCACTCCCCCCTATCTCTTAAACATAGACTGGAAGTCTTGGCTGGAGCAATTAGACAGCAAAAGTAGATCAAGGGGATACATATCAGAAAGGAAAGAGATAAAAACATCACTCTTTGCCGATGACATGATAGTGTACTTGAGTGACCCCAAAAATTCCACCAGAGAACTCCTACAGCTGAAAAAGAAGTTCAGCAAAGTGGCTGAATACAAAATTAACTCAAACAAATCAGTAGCCTTCCTATACTCAAAGGACAAACATGTGGAGAAAGAAATTAGGAAAAGGTACCCTTCACAATCGTCACCAAAACTATGAAATACTTTGGTGTGACTCTAACTAAGCAAGTAAAGGACGTGTATGACAAGAACTTCAAACCTCTAAAGAAAGAAATTAAGGAGGATCTCATAAAATGGAAAGATCTCCCATGCTCATGTATTGGAAATATCAACATTCTAAAAATGGTCATCCTGCCAAAAGCAATCTACAGATTCAATGCAATCCCCATCAAAATTCCAACCCAGTTCTTCATGGAATTGAAAAGATCAATATGCAATTTCATATGGAATAACAAAAACCTAGAATATCGAAATCTATCCCCAAAAACAAAGAAACATCTGCGGGAATCACTATCCCTGACCTCAAGCTATATTACAAAGCAATTGTGCTGAAAACTGAATGGTACTGGTACAGAAATAGGCATGTGGTCAATGAAATAGAGTAGAAGATCCAGAAATGATCCCTCATGTATTTGGTCACCTCATTTTTTCAAAGGAGCCTTAAACAATCAGTGGAAAAAGTACAGTCTATTCAACAAATTGTACTGGCCCAACTGGAAATCAGCATGCAATAGAATGAAAATAGACCCGTTCTTATCTCCTTGTACAAAGCCAAGTATAAGTGGATCAAAGATCTCCACATTAAACCAGATACACTGAAACTATTAGATGAGAAAGTAGGGAAAACCTTAGATCACATAAGCATAGGAGAACATTTCCTGAACAAAACACCAATAGCTCAAGCTCTTAGGTCAAAGATTAACAAATGGGACTTAATGAGATTGCAAAGTTTCTGTAAGGCTAAAGACATTGTCAAGAAAACAAAACGGCAACCAACAGAATGGGAAAAGATCTTTACCAACTCCACATCAGATATAGGCCTAATATCCAAGGTATAGAAAGAACTCAAAAAGCTAGACACCAGAGAATCAAATAACCCTATTTAAAAATGGGGTACAGAGCTAAGCAAAACGTTCTCAGTTGAGGAACATCAAATGGCTGAGAAACATCTGAGGAAGTGCTCGACATCCTTAGCCATCAGGAAAATGCAACTCAAAACAACCTTGAGATTCCACCTCACACTAGTCAGTTTGGACAAGATCCAAAACTCAGATGACAGCAGATGCTGGCCAGGTTGCAGAGAAAGAGGAAAACTTCTCCACTAATGGTGGGGTTGCAAACTAATACAACTACTCTGGAAATCAGTCTGGCGATACCTCAGAAAATTAAATATACTACTACCTGAAGACCCAGCTATTCCACTTCTGGGCATATACCCCAGAGACACTTTAATACACAACAAAGATATATGCACCACAATGTTCATAGCAGCTCTATTTATAATAGCCAGAAGCTGGAAAGAACCCAGATGTCCTTCAGAAGATGAATGGATACAAAAATTGTGGTACATTTACACAATGGAATACTGCTCAGCCACCAGAGACAATGACTTTATCAAATTCTTAAGAAAATGTCTGCATCTAAAGAATATCATCCTGAGTGAGATAACACAGTCACAAAAGAACATACATAATATGCAGTCACTGATAGTGAGATTTTAACCGCAGAGGCTTGCACTCCCCCAGAAACAACTCATAGGATGTATGAAGTCCAGCAAATAAAGAAAACTAAACAAAACAAAATAAATATTTACACAAGAAAACTTTGACTATTTCCATGATACATTTTGTTTTACATGTACTTTATGCTCATTGTCACTATTAAGTTTTCAATGCATACTATCAAACCTTTAAAAAAAAACATGTACTGACTAAAAAATATATTCATATCGTTTTATGTAAAAATTACTTTAAAATCTAAAAAAAAATACTGACAAAATGTGTTGTATAATTTTGAGCAAAAAATGCTTTAAATCTGTACATTTATCTTTGTTTTGTAAAATAAAGTTTTTTTTAAAAAAAGAAATAACGAAAGAAAGAAAGAAATTAAGGATTTTCTAGAATTCAACGAAAACGAAATCACAACAAAACCAAACCAATAGGATGCAATGAAAGCAGTACTGAGAGAAAAACTCATAGCCCTAAGTGCTTCCAAAAAGAAACTGGAGAGAGCTTACATCAGCAACCTAACAGCACAGCTAAAAGCTCGAGAAGAAAAGGAAGCAGATATACCCAAGAAGAGTAGACGGCAAGAAATAATCAAAATAAGGGCAGAAATAGACCAAATAGAAACAAAAAGAACCATTGAAAAAAATCAAAATAAACAAGAGTTGGTTCTTTGAGAAAATCAACAAGATTGATAAACCCCTCGCCAGACTAACTAGAGAGCAAAAAGAAAGTATACAAATTAACAAAATCAGAAAGGAAAGTGGCAACATAACAACTGAAACTGAGGAAATTCAAGAAATCATCAGATCGTACTACAAAAACTTATACTCCTCAAAATTGGAAAATCTGGAGGAAATGAAGAAATTCCTAGACAGATACAAGATCCTAAAGTTAAACCAAACCAAGTAAACCATCTAAATAACCCTATAACACCTAAAAGAAATAAAAGAAGTCATCAAAAGCCTCCCAACCAAAAAAAGCCCAGGTCCAGATGGGTTCAGTGCAGAATTTTATCAGACAATTATTGGGGATATAACACCAATACTCTCCAAAATATTCCAAAAGATAGAATCAGTTCGAATACTGCCTCATTTTTTGAGGCTAAAATAATCCTCATACCTAAATGACACGAAGACCCTACAAGGAACGAGAACTTCAGAGAAATCTCACTTATGAACATTGATGCAAAAATACTCAACAAAATCCTTGCAAATCGAATCCAAAAACACATCAAAACAATCATTCATCATGTCCAAGTAGGCTTCATACCTGGGATCTATGGATGGGTTAATATAAGGAAATCCATCAATGTAATCCACCATATAAACAAACTCAAAGATCAAAATCACATGGTCATCACACTAGATGCTGAGAAAGCATTTGACAAAATCCAACACCCCTTCATGGTAAAAGTCCTGGAAAGAACAGGAATCCAAGGTCCATACTTAAACATAATAAAGGCAATATACAGCAAACCAACAGCCAACATAAAACTTAATGGTGAGAAACTTGAAGCAATCCCACTAAAATCAGGGACTCGACAAGGCTGCCCACTCTCCCCCTACCTATTCAACATAGTACTGGAAGTCCTGGCTGGAGCAATTAGACAACAAAAGGAGATCAAGGAAATACAAATCGGAAAGGAAGAGATAAAAACATCACTCTTTGCCGATAACATAATAGTGTACTTGAGTGACCCCAAAAATTCCACCAGCGAACTTCTACAGCTGATAAAAAAGTTCAGCAAAGTGGCTGAATACAAAATTAACTCAAACAAATCAGTAGCCTTCCTATACTCAAAGGACAAACATGTGGAGAAAGAAATTAGGGAAAAGGTACCCTTCACATTCGTCACCAAAACTATGAAATACTTTGGTGTGACTCTAACTAAGCAAGTACCTGTATGAGAAGAACTTCAAACCTCTAAAGAAAGAAATTGAGGAGGATCTCAGAAAATGGAAAGATCTCCCATGCTCATGTATTGGAAAGATCAACATTCTAAAAATGGTCATCCTGCCAAAAGCAATCTACAGATTCAATGCAATCCCCATCAAAATTCCAACCCAGTTCTTCATGGAATTGGAAAGATCAATGTGCAATTTCATATGGAATAATAAAAGACCTAGAATAGCGAAATCTATCCTCAAAAACAAGAAAACATCTGCGGGAATCACTATCCCTGACCTCAAGCTATATTAGAAGGCAATTGTGCTAAAAACTGCATGGTACTGGTACAGAAATAGGCATGTGGATCAATGGAATAGAATAATACATCCAAATATGAGCCCTCATGTATATGGTCACCTGATTTTTGACAAAGGAGCTGTAAACATTCAATGGAAAAAGTACACCCTATTCAACAAATGGTGCTGGACCAACTGGCACTCAGCATGCAAAAGAATGAAAATAGACCCTTTCTTATCTCCTTGTACAAAGCTCAAGTGTAAGTGGATCAAAGATCTCCACATTAAACCAGATACACTGAAACTATTAGATGAGAAATTAGTGAAAACTTTAGAACATATAGGCACAGTAAAAAATTTTCTGAACAAAACACCAATGGCTCAAGCTCTGAGGTCCAAGATTAACAAATGGGACTTAATGAGATTGCAAAGTTTCTGTAAGGCTAAGGACATTGTCAAGAAACAAAACGGCAGCCAACAGAATGGGAAAAGATTTTTACCAACTCCACATCAGATAGAGGCCTAACATCTAAGGTATACAAAGAACTCAAAAAGCTAGACACCAGAGAATCAAATAACCCTATTAAAAATGGAGTAAAGAGCTAAACAAAATGTTCGCAGTTGAGGAATATTGAATGGCTGAGAAATATCTTAGGAAGTTCTCGACATCTTCAGCCATCAGGGAAATGCAAATCAAAACAACCTTGAGATTCCACCTCACACCAGTCAGATTGACCAAGATCCAAAACTCAGATGACAGCAGATTCTGGCGAGGTTGCAGAGAAAGAGGAACACTTCTCCACAGTTGATGGGGTTGCAAACTAATACAACCACTCTGGAAATCAGTCTGGCGATACCTCAGAAAATTGGATATAGTACTACCCGAAGACCCAGCTATTCAACTTCTGGGCATATACCCCAGAGACACTTTAATACACAACAATGATATTGCTCCACAATGTACATAGCAGTTTTATTTATAATAGCCAGAAGCTGGAAGGAACCCAGATGTCCTTCAGAAGATGAATGGATACAAATATTGTGGTACATATACACAATGGAATACTACTCAGCCACCGGAGACAATGACTTAACCAAATTCTTAAAAAAATGGCTGCATCTAGAGAATATAATTCTGAGTGAGATAACCCAGTCACAAAAGAAGAGACATAATATGCAGTCACTGTTATAGGGATGCTAACCCCAGAGGCTTTCACTCCCCCAGAAACAACTCACAGACTGTATGAAGTCCAAGAAATAAAGAAAACTAAACAAAACAAAAAAAAATATTTACACAACAAGAAAACTTTGACTATTTTCATGTTACATTTTGTTTTACATGTACTTTATGCTCATTGTGACTATTAAGTTTTCAATGCATGCTACCACATCTTTAAAAAAAAATCAAGTAATGACTAAAAAATATATTCATATAGTTTTATGTAAAAATTATTTTAAAATCTGAAAAAAAGTACTGACAAAATGTATTGTATAATTTTACACATAAAATGCTTAAAATCTGTACATTTATCTTTGTTTTGTAAAATAAAGTTGTTCAAAAAAAAGAAATGGGGTATAGAGCTAAACACAGAATTCCCAACTGAAGAATGTCAAATGGCTAATAAACACCTAAAGAAATGTTCAAAGTCCCTAGTCAGCACAGAAATGCAAATCAAAACAACCTGAGATTCCACCTCACAGCAGTCAGAATGGCTAAGATCAAAAGCTCAGGTAAGAATAGATGCTGGCTAGGACATGGAGGAAGAGAAACACTCCTTCATGGTTTGTGGGATTGTAAGTTGGTAAAACCACTCTAAAAATGAATCTTCTTGTTCTTCAGAAATTTTAACATATAACTACCTAAGAACCCAGGTATATCATTCCTGGGAATATACCCAAAGATACTCCAACATATAACAAGGACACATGCTCTACTATGTTCAGAGCAGTCTTATTTATAGTAGCCAGAAGCTGGAAATAACCTAAATATACCTCAACAGAGGAATGAATACAGAAAATGTGGTACAATTAAACAATACAGTACAACTCAGCTAATAAAACAATGACATCATGAATTTTTAGGCAAATAATTCTAATTAGAAAATATCATTCTAAATGAGATAACTCAGTCACAAAGGAACACATTTGGAACACACTCACTGATAAGTGTATATAAGCCCAATAGCTCAGATTATTCAAGATATAATTCACAGACCACATGAAGCTCAAGAAGAAGGAATACCAAATTTTATATGTTTTAGTCCTTCTTGAAGGGAGAACAAAATACTCACAGAAGAATATACCGAGACAAATTGTGAAGCAGAACCTAAAGAAAAGGCCATTTACTGACTGCCCTGCCTGGTGATTCATCCCATACACAGACACCAAACCTAGACACTATTTCAGATACCAAGAGTCCTTGCTGACAGGAGCCTTATATAGCTGTCTCCTAGAAGGTTCTTCTAGAAACTGACAAATCAGAGTCAGATGCTCACATCCAACCTTTTTACTGAGCATGAGGTCCACAAAAATAGAGTTAGATAAAGGACTGAAGGAGAACAACAATATCAACCAACCAGACCTGCAAAAGCTCTCAAGGATTAAAGCACCAACCAAAGAGTATCCATGGAGCAACCCATGGTTCCAGCCACAGATGTAGCAGAAGATGGCCTTGTCTAACATCAATAGGAGGAGAGGCTTCTCGTCCTGAGAAAGTTTGATGCCCCATTGTAGGGAAATGCCAGGTGGAAATTCAAGAGTGGGTGGGTTGGTCAGGGAAAACCTTCATAGAAGCAAGTTGAAAGCAGATGGGATAAGCAATTTCCAGAAAGAAAATTTGGAAAGGGGATATTCAATGGAGCATAAGCCTTGTTGTTAACAGAAGAATTGTACAATGAAATAAATGCCCACTGGTTTATGTAGGCATCTGTTAAGTATTTACCTAATTATTTATAGAAAAAGTGATTTGAGGTTTAATGAAAAATCAGTGAACAGTATTCTAACAACCCACTTTTAAGCCTTAATTTCTCTAAAGAAGTCTTTGAAACCCAATGGAGCCTATATCTCTAAGTAATTGTTGGGTTTTGTTTGGTTTGCCTTTCTTTGGTTTGCTTTGGTGAGGTTTGGTCTGATGTCTGGTCTGGTCTAGTCTGGTCTGGTTTGGTTTGGTTTGATTTGGTTTTAAAAAATAAGAAACTTTACTCACCTGAATCCAAGGGGAACTCAGAATCTCTACATTTTCATTTAAGATGTCTATTAAGGTAAGAAATTCTTTATCTTTATAATCAAAACGATTCTGGAAAACAATGGAGCAGATGACATTGCAAGGAGCACAGCCCAGGATGAAGGTAGGATCACAGGGTACACCTAAAGAATTGGGAATCATTGTAAAATGCTACTGAAATACACGTGTGTGTATAAAATGATATCTCTTAGCATATAAAGAAACTAATGACAATTTAAACAACTCTTACCCACACATGGCCTAATAGACATAACAGTATAGACTACACCTGTGCATCATTTTTACATTTAATGTAAGTTCTGGCCTGCTATCTAAGTCATAAATTTAAGTAGGTTCAGTTGTCATTTCATACGTCTATTGACTAGCCTTTCACACAAAGTGTCGGCTCTTTTGGAAGAGGGGAAAAGACTTTGCAAAACTTTAGCAGTCAGAAGTTAGTCATGTCTGTTTGTGAAGGCTCCAAACAACAGAGTACAAAAATTAATAGGAGTGGAAGGCAGTATGGATCTGGGGATAGTTTCGGGGGTAAGTGTGATCAAAATGCACTGTACAAACTTCTCAAAGAACTAATAAAAATTAGAGAAAAAAAAGCGTTCCCCTCCAAAAAAAGGGGGAAATTATGGAAACCTAGAAACACTTATATGTCACAGTTAAAAGATCCAAGTCTTTATCCTGTAGAATACAATAACTAGAGATTGTGTTACATGAAAAACTAACATGAAAATTAAACACACCTATGTTATATGAGATGAAAATTGTAAAAAATGAGTGTTAATAATAAAATTGATTTCTTAGAGCAAAATTATGATGAGAACCTTTATTTTAAATATGCCCCCCAAAAAAAGTAAAGAGTAAGAAATATATAGTTTTAATTCTTTCTTCTATGTCTAAAACCCTCTATAATTCTCTCCCATTTAAAAGGAACTAAACGTCTGAGGTGTTTATTATTGGTCATCAGTGTGACGGGCTTTTGCATCACCAGGAAGCCTCTAGATAAGTCAGTGGAGTTTGAAGATCCATGCCATTGATTAGCACAATTCTATAGGGTTAGGTGCTGGACTACATAAATTGAAGGGAGTTTGCCAAGCAGAAGCATTTTTCATTATTGTAATTAATAGTAATTTATACTTCTATAAACTCTTTTATTTATTTACATTCCAAATGTTGCCCCCTTCCTGTCTCCCTTCCCAAAGTTATACACTACGTCCCCCTCCCCTTTGTCTCTAAGAAGGTGCTACCAGACCCACCCTCCACCACTTATATATCCATTCTCCCCCACCTCATCTTCCTCAGCATCCCCCTTCTCTGGGGCTTATAGTTTCTACAGAATTAAGGCTCATCTTCTCCCAATGAGGACAGACAAGACAGCCCTGTACTACATATGTGTCAGAGAACAGAGAGTACAAGAAGTGATTCAAGTTCCACTTCTGCAAAATTCCATCATGATAGATTATAACCAAAACCTATAATCTTAAAAAATCCTTCTTCAGACACTTTTTCTGGGTATTTTATTACAGCAACAGAAGTAACTAGCATGTCCATCATCCTGTAACATTGTTACATTTTAACATTTGTGGATTAAGGAGGACTCTATAATCAAATCAGTAAATCACTTACAAAACTTGAAATCTAAAATTAAAATAACTTGAACCAAAAGTACTTTGGATAAATACCGAGGCATTAGATAATAATAAGTTGAGTTAGTCATTTAAATTTCATGTGCTTAAAACAATATAGCATTGCTGGAAATGTTGAATCAATAGATATTTTGCTATGTCAATGAACAAAATAAAATTGACTTAAGAAGCACAAATGTATGTGTGACTCGGGAAAGAAATCTTACTTTTTTCTCTTATGTCACTTAATGTGAAAGACAGCATTTAAAAATAAGGTCATGTTTGATTGTGACAAATACTTCAAACTTTTTCTAAACATTGGAGTGAGGGAAGACAATTATTCCCATAAATTTGTAATCCCTAATACAGCAAATAAATGGAAATAAAATAAATATATAAAGATAAAGTCAATAATGAACCCTAATTATACACAGAACTGATGGTTGTACATTAATTTTTAAAATCATATAACAACATATATTTACTAAAGCATATAAATCAATAGCATAAAAATAAGAAGTATTGTACTAAGCACAGGTTCCCCAATAGAGAAGTTATATAAAGGACTGAAGGAACTGAAGAGGTTTGCAATCCATAGAAAAAACAATAAAATCAACCAACCAGACCCCCTCCCCAAGATCTCCCAGGAACAAAATCACCAACCAAATAGAAAACATGGAAGGACCCATGGCTCAGCCACATATGAAGCAGTGAATGACCTTATCAAGCATCAATGAAAAGAGAGGTCCTTGGCCCTGGGAAGGTTTGAAGCTCCAGTGTAGGAGGATGCCAGCGCAGGGAGGCAGAAGGGTATGAATGAGTGGGTGAGGAGCACCCTCATAGAAGCAGGAGGGGACATGGGATGGAAGTTTCTGGAGAAGAAACTGGGAAATGGGATAACATTTGAAATGTAAACAAAGAAAATATCCAATAAAAAAGAAGTAAGTTATTCCATCTTTTATAAATTATTCCATGATTTCAAAAAAACATGAACTGATAAATATTTATTGAGATATAGCCAAATTAAAAACTGTTACAAAACAACATCCATCAGAATTTTATGCATGGATGTAACATATGTTAGTTGTACAATGTAGTTTAATTAAAGACAACTATACAATGTGGTTTCTTTTCTAAAGTGTGATTACATGCAACATGTTTGCTAGTGAAGTTAATGTTTATAATATATAATATTATATTTATATATTATCCTTAAATAGTCAAAAATAATCTCACAACATAAATTATATAACCATTTTATTATTTAAAAACTATTGAGTTGAAAAACTGACATTAAATGGTGGCTTAGGCCATCTACAATCCCACCTTAAAGCAAGCATCACAGATAAATAAGAGTTCCTATTTTTCTCTATAAATCATGCTTTCCATAGGAAGACTGAAGCATAGCATAGAATAAAAGCACTAGCAAGCCTCAAAATTTCTTGAGGATTTCACAAAAAGACAGAAGTCTAAAATGAGTGACACCCACCATTGGTTTTCCTCAACTCATCCACAAGACAGCGAGCCTCCTCTTGAACTCGGTCCTCAATACTCCTCTTCCCCATCCCAAAGTTACGCAGAGTCATTAGAGAGAAGCGTCTCATCTCTTTCCAGGTCTTCCCACTACTGAAAACAACCCCTAAAAGGAAGAGCAGAAATGAGTAGGCAGTTTCCAGATAAGGAAGGGGAGCTGATGGGTAGCTGCCACACCGAAACTCAAGCTGGGATTGAACAAGTTTCAAGTCTGATTTTCATCCTTATATTCCCTATGACCACAGTCCAACGTACATACATGAACACATAGGTGCATGAAGTTAGTTGGATGCATGGACACATAGGTAAATGGGCATATTGGTACATGGACATTTACCAGTGTTTTTATTAAACTTCTCAGCCACTGGGAAGCTTCCTCTTCCAGCAAACTCCTCTCCACGATCAATAAAGGCTTCTTTCACTGCTTTATATCCATGCAATACCACAGCAGGCTTCCTACCAAAGTACAGAGTAAACACAGGGCCGTAGACTTTTGAAAACTGGAAAACAAAAAGGAGATTAAAATGTAGTGAAAAAGATGTCGGTAGGTTACAGGCCACACCTGCCAGAAGACTAGTTAGATTGTCCCCACACCTTCCTCACTCTGTGTGTTACCGCAAATCCAGTTCTTAAGGTAACCCCTAGTACACCAACAGAATACAAGCTTCAGCTCCTCTTCCCACTGTTCATGACTCCTGGGGACTCAACAGACCACCCAATCCTTGACATTTCTCACCACCTCTGTGCTGCACCCAAGCCCCCAACTCAGGGAGATACACCATGCTCAAGCACAGGACATGCCAACCAGAGGGTCAGATTGGCTTCACTGCTTTCTATTATCCAAAAATACTACTCATGGTCTTGCCTATCACAATAACTGACACTCTCTACTTTACCTCCCTTCTCCAGGTCTCCAATACCAGCATGCATTCCCCTTAAGTACACGAGCTTAGTAAATTAGAAAAAAATAGAAAATTAGAAAAAATAAAAACACAAACAAATACCCTAGCCAATGAAACTCTACAGTGGAAGCAGAATCCTAGAAGCAAATCACTCACCAGCCAAGACAAACTCAGAAATTAGCACCTAGACCTCAGAAAGAATCACCCCAAATTCAAATGGCTAGATGCCCTGTAAAGACCTCAGTCTATAACAGCTAAGCCAATATGTCTCCATTCAATCCCAGTTATGTTACCACAGCAGAACTTCCATATTCTAGCATAGCTGAAGCACAAGAAAAAATTTAAATCCAACTCTGTGAAGATGACAGGATCCTTAGAGAGGAATAAATTCCTTAACAAGATCCAGGGAAACAAAAACAAACAATTGAGAAAATTAATAAACCTCTCAAAAAATGCCAGAAAACACAAACCACTGGAAAAAAAATAACCACATAAAAGAAAGCAAAAATAAAAAATAAAAACAAGGTAAAGTTAACAAATGAAACTGTTCAAAAACTGCAAATGGAAATAGAAAATATAATAAGAAAACATGCTGAAGGAAATCTATAAACAAGAATTTTAGAACTGCAAATGGGAACTGCAGAAATAAGCTTTACAAACAGAATTCAAAAGATGACAGAGAGAATCTCAGGCACTGAAGATACAATAGAAAAAAATAGATACATTGGTCAAAAAAGGTAAAACTCTAAAAAAATTTCTGACCAAAAAAAAAAAAAATCAGAAAATTTGGGTCACTATGAAAAGGTCACATCTAAAATAAAAGAATAAAGGAAGGAGAATAAACCCAAGTGAAGGCTCCGGAAAATATTTTCAAACAAGTCAGAGAATAAAATGAAGTCAAAGTAGTATTGTTTGCAGATGCTATGAGAGTATACATGGGTCATTTTAAAAACTCTACTAGGGAAGTTTTATGGCTGATAAACACTTTCAACAAAGTGACTGGTAACAAGATTAATTCAAAAGAAACACAACAAAAACAGTAGCCTCTGTCTACACAATTGTCAAATACGCTGAGTGAAAAATTAGAGAAACAGTACTCTCCACAATAGGCTCAAATACAAATTATCTCAAGGTTAGTGATAACTAGCCAAGCAAGTGAAAAAATTGTATAATAAAAACTTCAAGTATTTGAAGAAAGAAGTAGAAGGAGATATTAGAAGATGAAAAGACCTCCCATGTTTATGGATTGCTAAAATTTAACTTAATAAAAATAGCCATATTACCAAAAGCATTATACACATTCAATGCAATCTTCTTCAAATTTTTAACAGTTACTCTCAGATTTGAAAGAACAATTATCAACTTCATGTAGAAAAACAAAATCTCCAGTATAGCTACAACAATCCTGTAGAACTTCTGGCTGCATCAGCATCCCTGATTTTAAGTTCTTCTACAAAGCTGTAGTAATAGAATGGCATATTGTTGAAATAAAGACAGACAGGTATATTAATGGGATTGAATTAAAGATCCAAACATAGAGCCATATACCTATGGACACCTATTTTTTAGTTTTAAAAAAAATTTAGAGATATTCAATGAAACAAAAAGTACCTTTGACAAATATTGCTGGATAACTGTGTGTCTGAATACAGAAGAATGCAAATTAGTTTATACTTATTACCTCACATGAAACACAAGTCCAATAAGTTAAAGACCTTAACATAAAGCCAGATATACTGAACCTGACAGGAGACAAAGTGGGGAACATTCTTGAACACATTGGCACAGGAAACAACCTCCTGAACAAAAGATCAATAGCACAAGCACTAAAATCAAAATTTAATAAATTTAACAACATGAAACTGAAAAGTTTCTTTAAAGCAAAGCACACCATCAATAGGACAAAGAGACAGACAGCAAAATAAGAAAAGACTTTCACCAACTCTACATTTGATAGATGTCTAATATCCAAAAAATATAAAGAAATCAAGATATCAAGAAATAACCCAATATAAAAATGGGGTACAAATTTAAACAGAAAACTCTCAATAAAAGAATCTCAAAAGTAAGAGAAATGCATTTAACATGATTAACATCCACTACTCCACTTTTGATGGGATTGCAGGCTGGTACAACCACTCTGAAAATAAGTTTGAAGGTTCCTCAGAAAACTGCATATAGTACTAACTGAGGACCCAGCAATACCACTCCTGGGAATATACACAAAAGAAGCTCCAACATATAACAAGGACACATACTTAACTGTGATTATAGCAGCCTTATTTATAATAGCTAGAAGCTGAAAAAAAACCCAGATGTCCTTCAACAGAGGAATGGATACAGAAAACGTGGTACACTTACACAATGGAGTATTGTTCAACTATTAAAAATAGTGACTTTATGAAATTCTTAAGCAAATGGATGGAACTAGAAAATATAACCTGAGTGAGGTAACTCAATCACAAAGAAAAAACACACATGATATCCACTCACTGATACGCAAATATAAGTCCAAAAGCTCAGATTATACAAGATAAAATTAACAGTCTACATAAAGGTCAAGAATAAAGAAGACCAAGGTGAAGATGCTTCAGTCCTTAGAAAAGGAAACAAGAATATTCACAGGAAGAAATATGGAGACAAAGTTTGAATTAGAAACTGAAACAAAGGCCATCCAGAGACTGCCCCCACCTAGAGATCTAGCCCATGTACAGCCACCAAATCCAGATAATATTGCTGATGCCAAGAAGTACATGCTGACAGGAGCCTAATATAACTGTCTCTTGAGAGGCTTTGCCAGATCATGACAAATACCCAGGCAGATTCTCACAACCAACCATTGAACTGAGAAAAACTTTCCTACTATATGAGTTAGAGAAAGAATTGAAGCTGCTGAAGGTGTTTGCAACCCCATAAGAACAACAATATCAACCAACCAAAGCTCCCAGGGTCTAAACCACCAACCAAAGATACACATGGAGTACCCATGACTCCAACTGTATATGTGGCAGAGGATGGTCTTGTTGGGTATCAATGGGATGAGAAGCATTTAGTCCTACCAACCCTTGATGCCCCAGTGCAGAGGAACATCACAGAAACAGGTGGAAGGGGATGGGATAGGAGGCTTATTGAGGGGAAACTGGGAAAGTAGATAACATTTTAAATGTAAATAAAATATATCCAATAAAAAGGAAAACACACACACACACACACACACACACACACACACACATAAATGATAAGAATTCTTAGCCATCAGAGAAAGGCAAATCAAAACTACTTCGAGATTCTATCTTAATACCTGTTAGAACTGCTAAGATCAAAAACCATGTAGCAGTTGATGCTAATGAGAATTTGGAGCAGCAAGAACACTAATCCATTGCTAGGAAGAGTGTAAATCTGTACAGACACCATGAAAAACAATACTGTGCTTCCTCAGAAAATTGGGTGTGGGCCTACCTCAAGATTTAGCTATGCCATTCTTGGACATATACCCAAAAGTTGCTCTGTCTTACCACAAAGACCCTTGCTCACCTATGTTCACAGCAGTTTTTTTTTTTCATACAAGCTAGAAACTGGGAACAAACCTAAATATCCCTCAAGTGAAGAGTGGATTTTTTAAAATGTAACACAAAATGAATTTTTTTTAATTGACATAATACAATTTTCAGGAAAATGAATGAAACTAGAAAAATCATCCTGCACGAGGTAACTCAGACCCAAAAATATTAATGTGGTATGTTTATTTATAAGCGGATATTAGTTATTGAGTAAATCATAACCAAGCTGCAACCAGGTGACTCAGAGAGGCTAGATAAAGAGGAGGGCTCTAAGGAAGATGCATAGACCTCCGTAGGAAAGGAAAATTAAATTTTATGGGTGAACGGGTAACAGCTTGGAATGGGAGTAGGAGGGATTATGTGGGGCTAGGAGAAGAGAATATGAAGAAAAACAGCTACAACTGGGATTCATTATGGGAGAGTGGATACAGTGAAGTGAAAACTTTCTGGAATCAAAGAAGGTAACCCTTGTGAGGATGTACAGTTACAGGGAATACAAAGTCTAAATTGACCATCTTTTGTAGCCTGACAAGGCTTACAGTGATGAGACAGGATTGCATTTGGTTGAGTTGTTGGCTGTCAGTATACCCTGGAGATTCCTAAGCAACCCACGCTAATGCTAAGACAAAAAATATCACTCTGATAACTGACATTGGATCCCCATTGCCAAGGACAACATCCATAAAGCATTTTTAAAGAGAATAAGTCAAGCTGATATGAGCATTGAACATTCACTTCTACATGTGGTGTGAGAAGATACTCTGCAGAAAGAGAAACCTGAATACCAATCCAACCACAAAAACCTCAACCTACAATCTGTCCAGTTTTCTAGATAATCTGGGAAAATGGTGGTGCAGAAATTTTGGGAGTGGTCAAGTAATATTTGGTTTAAGCTAAGGCTCACACTATAAAATGGATGACCAATCCCAACATTGCCTGGATGTTCAGGAACAAGACACTGGATAACCCAAACACAACTGGAAAAAAAATTAGTTAAATAATTTCTTGTGGTATCCTGCTCTACTTGTAGATAAATGCCTTCTCCAGTCATCATGAGAAAGACTTCCTCTAGCAGCTAATGGGAGTGTGTTTGGAGATCAATAGAAATACATTATGCAGAAAGAAAGTCTAAATTAGAGTTCTCCTTCAGGTCTCAGCTATCAGAAATCAGGAAAATGTAGAGACAATTGTTTGTGTACTGAATGGATACGTGATCTGTCAATAAAATATGGGTTGCTTATTTATTAGCTGAGGCAAAAAATTCTGGTAGGGAAAGAGGAACTATGGGATGGAGTCAGACATCGGAACAGATTCACCCTGAAATACAAGAAGAGATATACATAAAACTAAAGAAAAGTAACCAGCCATATGGCACACATGGGTTATAAGTTGTGAGCTAGTTGGAAAATGAACTAAAGCTTATGGCCTGGGCATTATTTCTTGAATAATTAAGACTCAGAGTCATTATTTCTGGGAAGAATGGGGCTGTATGGAAAATCTCGTGGCTACAAGGAACTCCATGGAAGCTGGGGAGAAAAGAAGGAGGAAATAAAAGGGGATGAAGGACACCAGGAGAACATGACCTATTAAATCAACTAAGCAGGGCTTATCCAGCATGAGTGTGTACCGGATATTCTACATGTATGGTATGGACTATTAGCTTTATGATTTTTGTGAGACTCATAACAGCAGGTATGTCTCTGGGTCTTTTGCCTGCTCTTAGGAACCATTTTCTTCTATGTTGCCATGACAGGCCTCAGTATCAGGGCTTTTGCCTTACTTTACTGTATCATGTTTGGTTTGCTTGGTTGAAGTCTCCTAGGGGCCTTCTGTTGCTGAACAGAAATGGTGGAAGAGTGAGCCTGGGAGAAAGTGGAGATGGGGGGAGGGGAACTGGGGGAGTGAAGAGAGAAAAACTGGTGAGGATGTATTACTGAAGAGAAGAATAAAGTAAACAAAGGAAAGAAAAAGAGGGAAGGAAGGGAAGAAAAAATATATAATTAGTAATTCTGTTATCTTGGAGAATGTAAGTCCATATTTGCCTTTAATAGAGATACAAGCATTATTATGTTCTATGCAAATAGGAAGTAATTTAAATCCCAAGGGAAATATTGAATGCCATCTCTTCATCACATGAAAAAAAATTTTTTAAATGTCAGTGTTATTCCTGTACAATATGCTCAATTACTACAGATATTGTCATTACAGTTTTACATTTTCTACTACATGTTGCATTAATATTTTACTTTAATGCATAATTATTAGAGTAATAGGAATCATTTTTATTTATAAATGGTCTACAATTGCCCACCCTGAAAGTAAACAGATGGCAGTTAACTATTAAACCAACCTAATTTTATTTCTATTTATTAGCATTATAAAATCAAAACAGAAGTATCACAATTTGCATTCTAGTACCCCAAATTTTAAATGCTATAAATCCCAATATTTTTCTGAAATCCCAAACTTTAACACTGTCTATTCTGCCTTTTTTACCTTGAAATTAATACCTAGATGACTGTTTCAGCATCACCTACAAGCTCTACTCATAAAGGCTCTGAATCAGTACTTCTAGCATTAACTATTCTGTATTTTAAGTAATAACAAGATGTCTTCACCAT
Source organism: Micromys minutus (assembly GCF_963924665.1). Lineage (NCBI taxonomy): Eukaryota > Metazoa > Chordata > Mammalia > Rodentia > Muridae > Micromys > Micromys minutus. The sequence goes on from NC_137971.1 coordinate 21,603,522, forward strand.
CCGGGCTGCTTTGCTGTCTACAAGCATTATGAACAAATAGAAAATCTCTAGAAAGTATAGTATTTTCCAAAAGCAAGTTCTAACAAATGCCAGAGGCTTGTTTCCAAAAAAGGGTATGTTCAGACTAACAAGAATTCTAGTGCGAACTACTAAGCCCTGAAAGACTTCTTGTTCTTAACATCTTTTTGTTTGTTCAAACACATAGCTATTTTTTGGATATCATATGGCCATTAATTGTTCACAAAAAACCTTTATTTGTTTGCCCACTCTACATACACTGAATGGCTAACTGAAGAAAATTTCTAACTATGTCATTAGTTTTTTCTCCAGACATTAATTGAAGATATTAAAAAGGAAAACTTGCAACTTTGCCACACCATGATTTCTATCCTACTAAACAGTCTCTAATATTTAACTAGACACACCACGTTACCTCATATTACAATTTCTGACAATGTGAAGATGAAAAACACAACTAACCCATCAAACTTAGGTAACAAGTTTCCAATCCTCTATTGTGTATGGCATGCCTTGCCATGTTTTTCACTTAATCATTGGCCCATTTACTTCCCTTTGAGTGCTGGTAGAAAACCCATATGTATACTTACATTCCTCAGAGATCCACTGATGTCCTTAAGATCTAGCTGAAGAATATTTCCAATGATGGGGAGAGGTGTGGGGCCAGGAGGAAGGTTTCTTCTCTGAGAATTCTTCCTCCATAGTGAAAGGAGAAACAGAAATGTAAGAAGAATCCCCAGAAACACACCTAGAATCATTGCTTGGTTCTCAAGGTAAGTCTGTACACACAGCCAAGCCTTATATAATGAAGTCTGTTAATACAACTGTGAGTTTCTGATATAAAACAACCCAACCAGAAGCAACACCTTATCTCTCCTCTCAGTGGACTTTGTTCCAACATAGTGACTAAAGTGCTGACTCATTTCCACTAATTTATACCACAGTGTGTCCTGTATATTGTGGCTTATCATAAAGGACTGTGTTTGAAAAGTGTAGGTGAAAGGTTTTCTGATATGTAGGGACAATTTAAAAAGAAGCAATAAAGGTACTTCATGATGGAAAATTAAAAAATTGTGAAAAATTCTGAATTTTCAAGTTAATGAGCAACTGAGAATTTATAATAACAAAGAAGTTTAATATTTTATATGACTTTCAAAAATATTATATTGTGTAAAACACTGACTAATCTTTTACAATCACACAATAAACTGATTTTTCAAATAATATACTAACATTACAAAAACACTAACATAAAATAGCGAAGAATATAGACTTCAAACAGCATATAAAGCCAATGATAATACAAAATATTTAATTAAACTAATGAGGATAATTTTATCATGAGACAAATTTTAAGATAGAAGCATAAATTATAACATTTTATATTTCAAACATGGAAAGGAACTTTCTGTCAGGGAACCTGTCATTTAAAACAGTTCCTACATGACTAGCATATTTAATTTAGATCTGATAGCCACTATTATTCTATGTTACTTACAGATGAGAGTAATCCCATCAAGTAAAACATATACCACAGTAGAAATTACCCGACCATACTTCCTCTGCTCTTGTTATTAAGCCAGAATTACCATATTAAATACCTACCCTGGAAAATGATAGGCTTCAAAATGTTACTAACATATTTTACTTATGCCATTTCACAAATAAAATTAAATGGCACACAATGGAAAGTAAGCTCATGAACAGAACCATGGGGTGCAATGAAAGATAAATGTTGCACTTCAAATATAAAAGACCGAGGATATCTGGGCAGCCAGGGATCAGAGAGATCTCTGTGGAATGTGCATGGAAAGCGCACCACCACCCTGCCTGATCCAGGGACCAGGAACACAACATTGGAATCTCTGTTTCCACCTGGTGACTTTGGGGCACAGAACAGGGCTCGGCCAGGCTAAGACCTGGACCAGTAGAGATCCAGGGACACAGACCAGATACAAGGGAAACGCAAGAACATATTACTAACAACAAGATGGCAAGAGAAAAGTGAAAGAGTATATCCCAAGGAAACCAAGACAACCTGTCAACACCAGAACCCAGCTCTCCCTAACAACAAACATTGGAATGCCAAACACTCCAGAAAAAGAAGACACAGACCTGAAATCATACCTCAAGACACTGATAGAGATACTTAAAAAAGAATGGGAGGAAAAGCAAAAAGAATCAGAAGCTTTTAAGAGGAAATATGAAAAACACTCAAAGAACTCAAAGAACTAGAAGAAAACAGAACCAAAGAGATGAAGGAATGAAAGAGAGAATTTAAAATGGAAATTGACACACTAAAGAAAACACTAAAAGAGATAACCCTAGAGGTAGAACACCTAAAAAAGAAATCAGGAGTCACAGAAGCAAGCATTTCCATTAGACTACAAGATATGGAAGAGAGAATCTCAGGGGCAGAAGAACATTGTAAACAGAGACAAAACAGCCAGAGAAGATGCAAAAAACAAAAACTTCCAAACCCAAAATGTCCAGGAAAACCAGGACACAATGAGAAGACCGAACCTAAAGATAAAAACTATAGAAGAAGGAGAAGAGTATCAAATAAGAGGCACAGTAAATATCTTCAACAAAATCAAAGAAGAAAACTTCCCTACCCTGAAGAATGAGATGACCACGAGCATAAAAGAAGCCATCAGAACTCCAAATAGGTTGGACCATAAAAGAAATACCTCCCGACACATAATAGTAAAAACATCAAGTGCCCAAAGCAAAGAAAGAATAGTAAAAGCAGTAAGGGAAAAAGGTCAGGTAACATATAAAGGAAGGCCAATCAGACACACACCCGATTTCTCAACAGAGACTATGAAAGCTAGAAAAGCCTGGACAGACATCATGCACACCCTAAAAGAACACAAGTGCCAGCCCAAGCTGCTATACCCAGCAAAACTATCAATCACCATCGATGGAGAGATGAAGATATTTCAAGACAAATCAAAATTTACACAATATCTGACCACAAACCCAGCACTACAATGAATTATAGGTGGAAAACCAAATACAATGAGGGAAAATACAGCCTAGTAAAAAAAAGAAAACTCCTAAACAAGAAAACTAAAAGAAGAAAAAGACACAGACACAACTCAACCCACAAAAGCAATAAAGGCAGGAAACAGAAACAACTATTCCTTGATATCTATTAACATAAATGGACTCAACTCTCCAATAGAGACATAATATCAGACTGAATACATAAACAAAATTCAGCCTATTGCTGCATACAGATAACTCATCTCAGAGACAAAGACAGACACTACCTCAGAGTAAAAGGGTGGGAAAAGAACTTCCAGGCAAACAGCTCCGAGAAGCAAGCTGGAGTGGCTATTCTAATATCGAATAAAGTAAACTTCCAACCAAAAGTTATCAAAAAAGATAAGGAAGGACACTTTTTACTCATTACCGGGGAAATCTGTCAGGAGAAACTCTCAATCTTTAACAAATATGCTCCATATAAAAAGGCACCCACATTCATAAAAGAAACCCTACTAAAGCTCAAAAAATACATTTCACCCCACACAATAATAGTGGGAGACTTTAATACCCCACTCTCACCAATGGACAGATCATGGAAACAAAAACTGAACAAGGACATTGCAAAACTAGCAGAGACTTTGAACCAAGTAGAATTAAGAGATATATACAGAATATATTATCCTAAAGTAAAAGAATACAACTTCTTCTCAACACCCCATGACACCTTCTCAAAAATTGACCACATAATTGGACACAGAGCGAGCCTCAATCAATATAAGAAGATTGAAATACTCCCATGCATCATCTTAGATCACCATGGTCTATGGCTGGTCTTAAACAACAACAAAAACAACAAAAAGCCCACATACACATGGAAAATAAACAACTCTCTGTTAAATGATAGCAGGGTCAAAGAAGAAATAAAAAAAGGAATTAAGGATTTTCTAGAATTCAACAAAAACGAAAACACAACATACCCAAACCTGTGAGATGCAACGAAAACAGTACTAAGAAGAAAACTCATAGCCCTAAGTGCTTCCAAAAAGAAAATGGAGAGAGCTTACATCAGCAACCTCACAGCACAGCTAAAAGCCCTAAAACAAAAGGAAGCAGATATGCCCAAATAGAGTAGATGGCAAGTAATAATCAAAATTAGGGCAAAAATAGACCAAATAGAATCAAAAAAAAAAAACATTGAAAAAATCAACAAAACCAAGAGTTGGTTCTTTGAGAAAATCAACAAGATTAATAAACCCCTAGCCAGACTAACTAGAGAGAAAAGAGAGAGTATACAAATTAACAAAATCAGAAAGGAAAGTGGGGACAAAACAACTGAAACTGAGGAAATTCAAGAAATCATCAGATCCTACTACAAAAACTTATACTCCACAAAATTGGAAAATCTGGAGGAAATGGATGAATTCCTAGACAGATACAAGGTCACAAAGTTAAACCAGGAACAAGTAAACAATCTAAATAACCATATAACACCTAAAGAAATAGAAGAAGTCATCAAAAGCCCTCCAACCAAAAAAAGCCCTGGTCCAGACGGTTCAGTGCAGAATTTTATCAGATATTTGTTGGGGATATAACACCAATACTCTCCAAACTATTCAAAAAGATAGAATAAGATGGAATACTACCTAACTCATTTTTTGAGGCTACAATAACCCTCTTACCTAAACCACACAAAGACCCTACAAGGAAAGAGAACTTCAGACCAATCTCACTGATGAACATTGATGCAAAAATACTCAACAAAATCCTTGCAAACTGAATCCAAGAACACATCAAAAGGATTCAACCTATAAAAGCAATAATAGCAGGAAAGAGAAACCACTATTACTTGATATCTATTAACATAAATGGACTCAACTCCCCAAGAAAGAGACATACGCGCTATCAGATTGAATATGTAAACAAAAACCCACATTTTTCTGCATACAGGAAACTCATCTCAGAGACAAAGACAGACACTATCTTAGAGTAAAAGGGTGGGAAAAAACTTCAAAGTAAAAAGCCCAAAGAAGTAAGCTGGAGGGGCTATTCTAATATCGAATAAAGCGAATTTCCAACCAAAAGTTATCAAAAAAGATAAGGAAGGACACTGTTTACTCATTACCGGGGAAATCTGTCAAGAGGAACTCTCAATATGTAACATATATGCTCCAAATAAAACAGCACCCATATTCGTAAAAGAAACTCTACTAAAGCTCAAAAAATGCATTTCACACCACAAAATAATAGTGGGAGACTTTAATTCCCAACTCTCAAAATTGGACAGATCATGGAAACAGAAACTGTACAAGGACAGCGTAAAACTAACAGAGACTTTGAACCAACTAGAATTAATAGATATCTACAGAACATATCATTCTAAAGTAAAAAAATAAAAAAATACACCTTATTCTCAAAACCCCATGGCACCTTCTCGAAAATTGACCACATAATTGGACACAGAACAAGCCTCAATCGATATAAGAAGATTGAAATTCTCCCATAATTCCTCTCAGATCACCATGGTCGAAGGCTGGTCTTTAACAACAACAAAGACAACAAAAAGCCCACATACACATGGAAAATAAACAAAACTCAGTTAAACGATACCAGGTTCAAAGAAGAAATAAAGAAATTAAGGATTCTCTAGAATTCAATGAAAACAAAAAGACAACATACCCAAATCTATAGGATGCAATGAAAGCAGTACTGACAGGAAAACTCATATCCCTAAGTGCTTCCAAAAAGAAACTGGGGTGACCATACATCAGCCATTTGACAGCACATCTAAAAGCCCTAGAACAACAGGAAGCAGATACACCCAAGAAGAGTAGATGGCAAGAAATAATCAAAATTAGGGCAGAAATAGACCAAATAGAAACAAAAAGAACCATTGAAAAAATCAACAAACCAAGAGCTGTTTCTTTGAGAAAATCAACAAGAATAATAAACCCCTAGTAAGACTAACTAGAGGGCAAAGAGAGAGTATACAAATCAACAAAATCAGAAAGGAAAGTGGAGACATAACAACTGAAATTGAGGAAATTCAAGAAATCATCAGATCCTACTACAAAAACTTATACTCCACAATATTGGAAAATTTGGAGGAAATGGACAAATTCCTAGACAGATACAAGGTCCCAAAGTTAAACCAGGAACAAGTAAACCATCTAAATAACCTTATAACACCTAAAGAAATAGAAGAAGTCATCAAAAGCCTCCCAACCAAAAAAAGCCCAGGTCCAGACAGGTTCAGTGCAGAATTTTATCAGACATTTATTGGGGATATAACACCAATACTCGCCAAACTATTCCAAAAGATAGAATCAGAAGAAATATTACCCAACTCATTTTTTGAGGCTACAATAACCCTCGTACCTAACCACACAAAGACCCTACAAGGAAAGAGAACTTCAGACCAATCTCACTTATGAACATTGATGAAAAAATACTCAACAAAATCCTTGCAAACTGAATCCAAGAACAGATCAAAACGATCATTCATCATGACCAAGTAGGCTTCATCCCTGGGATGCAGGGATGGTTTAACATAAGGAAATCCATCAATGTAATCCATTATATAAACAAACTCAAAGACCAAAATCACATGGTCATCTCACTAGACGCTGAGAAAGCATTCGACAAAATCCAACACCCCTTCATGTTAAAAGTCCTGGAAAGAACAGGAATCCAAGGCCCATACTTAAACATAATAAAAGCAATATACAGCAAACCAACAGCAAAAATCAAACTTAATGGCAAGAAACTTGAAGCAATCCCACTAAAATCAGGGATTCGACAAGACTGCCCAATCCCCCCCTACCTATTTAACATAGTACTGGAAGTCCTGGCTGGAGTAATTAGACAGCAAAAGGAGATTAAGGGGATACAAATTGGAAAAGAAGAGATAAAAACATCACTCTTTGCTGATGACATGGTAGTGTACTTGAGTGACCCCAAAAATTCCACCAGAGAACTCCTACAGCTGATAAACAAGTTCAGCAAAGTGGCTGGATACAAAATTAACTCAAAAAAATCAGTAGCCTTCCTATACTCAAAGGACAAACATGTGGAGAAAGAAATTAGGGAAAAAGTACCCTTCACAATCGTCACAAAAACTATGAAATACCTTGGTGTGAGTCTAACTAAGCAAGTGAAGGACCTGTATGACAAGAACTTCAAACCGCTAAAGAAAGAATTTGAGGAGGATCTTAGAAAATGGAAAGATCTCCCATGCTCATGGATTGGAAAAAATCAACATCTTAAAAATGGCCATCCTACCAAAAGCAATCTACAGATTCAATGCAATCCCCATCAAAATTCCAACCCAGTTCTTCATGGAATTCGAAAGATCAATGTGAAATTTCATATGGAATAACAAAAGACCTAGAATAGCTAAATACATCCTCAACAACAAAAAGACATCTGCGGGAATCACTATTCCTGACCTCAAGCTATATTACAAGGCAATTGTGCTGAAAACTGCATGGTACTGGTACAGAAATAGGCATGTGGATCAATGGAATGGAATAGAAGATCCAGAAATGAGCCCTCATGTATATGGTCACATGATTGTTGACAAAGAAGCAGTAGACATTCAATGGAAAAAGGACAGCCTATTCAACAAATGGTGCTGGTCCAACTGGCACTCAGCATGCAAAAGAATGAAAATAGACCCTTTCTTATCTACTTGTACAAAGCTCAAGTGTAAGTGGATCAAAGATCTCCACATTAAACCAGATACACTGAAACTATTAGATGAGAAAGTAGGGAAAACCTTAGAACACATAGGCACAGGAGAAAATTTCCTGAACAAAACACCAATGGCTCAAGCTGTAAGGTCAACATTTAACAAATGGGACTTAATGAGATTGCAAAGTTTCTGTAAGGCTAAGGACATCATCAAGAAAACAAAACGGCAACCAACAGAATGGGAAAAGATCTTTACCAACACCACATCAGTTAGAGGCCTAATATCCAAGGTATACAAGGAACTCAAAAAGCTAGACACCAGAGAATCAAATAACCCTATTCAAAAATGGGGTACAGAGCTAAACAAAACGTTCTCAGTTGAGGAACACCGACTGGCCGAGAAACATCTGAGGAAGTGCTTGACATCCTTAGCCATCAGGGAAATGCAAATCAAAACAACCCTGAGATTCCACCTCACACCTGTCAGATTGGCCAAGATCCAAAACTCAGATGACAGCAGATGCTGGCGAGTGGGCGGAGAAATAGGATCACTTCTCCACTCTTGGTGGGGTTGCAAGCTAATACAACCACTCTGAAATCTGTCTGGCGATACCTCAGAAAGTTTGATATAGTACTACCTGAAGACCCAGCTATTCCACTTCTGGGCATATAACCCAGAGACACTTTAATACACAACAAAGATATATGCACCACAATGTTCATAGCGGCTCTATTTATAATAGCCAGAAGCTGGAAGGAACCCAGATGTCCCTCAGAAGATGAATGGATACAATAATTGTGGTACATATACACAATGGAATACTACTCAGCCACCAGAAACAATGACTTAACAAAATTCTTAAGAAATGGCTGCATCTAGAGAATATCATCCTGAGTGAGATAACCCAGTCACAAAAGAACAGACATAATATGCAGTCACTGATAGTGGGATGCTAACCCCAGAGTCTTGCACTCCCCCAGACACAACTCACAGACTGTATGAAGTCCAAGAAAAAAAGAAAACAAAACAAAAAAAAAATAGTCATGCTCAATCCTTACCCACCAAGATTACATTGACAAAATCAGGGTTGTACCCTGTATTACACATCCTGTCTGCACATTGTTAAAAAAAATCTGTACACACCTAGAAAACTTTTACTATTTCCAGGTTGTATCTTGTTTTACATGTACTTTTTGATCATTGTAACTGGTGGGATCTTGATCACACTATCAAACCTTTACAAAAAAAAAGTACTGACAAAAAATGAAAAAATGTATTATATTCTTTTATGCAAAAAATGCTTAAAATCTGTACATTTATTTGTTCTTTAAAATAAAATCATTAAAAAAAAGAAAATCATTATGCTTAATCTTTACACAAAAATAAAACTTTGTCTATTATTATATTACCTTTTGTTTAACATGTACTTCATGAACACTGTAAATAGTGAGATTTCAATGCATACTATCAAACCTTCAGTCAGATCTCCTCTTTCCTCATTCCACCTTCTCCTGTTATTTTTGTCCTCCTTAAACTTCCCACTTTTTCCTGTCACCCTCCTCCACACTATTCTATACTCATGAGACCTTCCTTCTCTGACCTCTTAAAGACTCCCTTCTCTTTTCATGTTACCATTACCCTCCTTCTATTTTTTTTCTTACAATGTTTCCCAATCTCCTCTCATCCTTTTCCTCTTCCTCCATCACACCTTGCTCTAATTCCTTTCTCTTATTCACCTATATCTTTCCTTTCTTAATCTATGATTTCTATTCACATTTTACCTTCTGCCCCATCTACCCATTTCTCTCCTCTTACACCACCCCTCCAATGAAGTCATCTCTCCTGTTTCAGCTCTGTCTCCTCCCACCTTTCTCCACTTCCTTCTTTCTATTTCATTTTAATCCATCTTCCCTTTGCTCAATCATCTAACATTCTTCTTCCCTCCTCTTCTTCACCCCTCACATTCCCTTGTATCTTCTCTTTTTCTCTGACAACATTCAAATTCCCTTCATTTTCCTCCTCAATTTTTCCTACTCATTTTCTCTATTCACTGTGCTCTTTTATCCTTTCCTCAGCCTCCCTTGCTCTCCAATTTCCTCTTCATACTCCTTTTTTTTATTTCCACACTGTACTTAAACCTTTTTCTCTTTACTTCCCCCTTTCCTACATTTTTCTTCACTCATATTGATGTCTCCCTCTTCTTCCCTACTTCCTACAGTTCCATATTTCCCAAATCATCTCCATCTTCTTCTCTTTTCCTTTTTAATTCACATCTTTTCACTTTTTTCTATTTCCTCTTCATCTCCTTTCTCTTCTTCTGTCTTTTACAATTATCTATCATCTCTTCATTTCCCAAAGGTCTTATTACCTCCTATTTCATTAATTATTTTTTCTTTCCCTCTACCCCTTCACACCTCTTTCTTTGCTCCTCCTTTCTCCCCTTTATTTTTGCTTCCTCTTCTTCCCTCCTTTGAACTCAGACACCCTCTGTCTGCTTTTCTACTCTCTCACCTTTCTTCTTCCTGCCTGTTTACTCCTTTTTCTAATCTACTCTTTCCCCATTCTGTTCAGCCTGTGTTTTCTCACCCCACTCATGAAGCCCTTATCTTTTCTGATTTTTCCTATGAAATACTTTATGTTCTTTGTTTTCCTTTCTCAACTCTTCTTCCTCCTCCTTCATTAGGGAAACAGTCTTGTTTTTTCCCTGTGTATCCTCCATTTCTCTGGTTCTACGGGTAAACTACAATAATAAAGTTTGCTCGCTACCAAACAAATAAAAAAGTCATTTTCGTCACATATTCCTTTGCTTGTTTTTGTAACTATAGTAAAGGTCCTAATTAGCTCATATATGAGTGACTATGAAAGAGAATGAATATAGAAATACATTTTTAAAATGGAAAAATTAAGTGTTTAAGTTATTCAGCCATTAGATATTATTATCTGTTGCCCTGTAATGAAAATGTAAAGCATATTCTTGTAAAAATTTGAACAATATAATGAAAACTCATTATAATTTTATTTTAAATTAATTCCTTTATAATAATGATGTTTGATACCATCAAGCAATGACTGTGAAAACATCTAAATGTAACCACATTTTTATTGACAGAAGCAATCAGAAATTATGGATCTGATAACGACAGAAACTGTGTCACCAAGTCAACAACAAATGAATACCAATCTTCAACTTTATGAGGCTGCACTGATAATTGAGAAAGTTAAGAAATAGAAGATATTTGTTGGTAAGTGTTGCCAAGACATGTTCCCCCAAAATCAGTAGCTTGAAACACCAATTTACAGATCTATACAGTAGAAATCTGGATGGGTTCAGCTATTCTCTGACTTTGGGGTCTCATGGTACAAAAAAACAAGGCCATATTTGTTAGGTTGCTTTTTAATTTGAGACAGACCTATTTCAAGTTCCTATAGGATTTTGGCAGAATCCAAATATTTGCAGTTATAGGACTGTAATCTGTTCCCTTGCTGTGTCTGGAGGCCACTTTTAGTCTATGATCAGACCACACACCATTCATCTAAGAAAAAAACAAAAAAAAAACTTTCATCTTCAAATCAAGAACCAAAGATCAAGTTTTTGCACATTTTGACTCCTGTGACACCTTTGGAGAAAGTTGTTTGCTTTTAAAACTTGTGTAATTAGTGAAAGCCTTTTAGAATAATCTACCAGTGTTAAGATTAATGCTTTCATTTAGCATAACTAAGGATTAAATGTTAAGACATTCAAAAGTTCCAGCAAACAGACTGGACATATTTGAAACTATATCAAAGAAGAATATTAGGTTGACACAATTAGCCCTAATTACATGCCCATCACAGTAGGAAAACCTAACAATGTGTTTTTTTGTAAGGCAATGTTTAAGTTTTAAAGGTATTATTTTTGAAATGCTTGCAACATGGGTATAACTACACAAATTTTGACTTAAAGAAAACCAGTAAATAAATATGAAGAAAATCTAGATTACTGTATTTTATATGTGAGTATAAAATAATTAAACAACAATTAGAATTACACCCTCTACCCAGAAATATAGATTTTCTATAAGCATCACAATACTGTATTATTTAAATTAACATTTTAAGTACTGCGTACCTTTTAATTAGATTTTTCTTTTGCTTAAGGAAAAGGCCCCACTAACATTATTAAATTTTCAGCTTCTTCATCAAGATACAAGAATTACAAAGAACTCAACCTATTGATCTCCCTCTTGTGCCCTCAGGCACATGACTTATCTGCCTTTAATCCAAATTTCTTGAATTTGTGATAATTAAAACATATAATTTACATGTATTGTGTTGATGTATTTCGAAAACATGTGGCTAAAGATACAATATTAACTCATATGTAGAAAACTTGAAGAATATATCACGACAAAATTACAAGGTATAGGCACAGATATCAATATATTAACTGAGAAATAAAAATTGTGCTCTTTATTGATTATGCTTTTGAATATTATTTTCTCTTTCATTATATCAAATTAAAATAGTCTAATATATACTTAGCTGGTATATTGATAGGTACTTAACTGCCCCCACGACTCCCCAATATAGTTTACTATCATAAAAAGAATTTATTAAAAATGTATAAATTGCCTTATTTTGCATCTTTTTTTATGTAGAATTGTCCAAAAATTTAAATTCAGAGCTAAAGGAAAATATAAAATATATGTGGTACACATAATATTAAACCAATTTCTATATCAATCTTACTATTTTGGCCTTATCTATCCTGAAACCCTGAGTTCTTTATGCCCCAAACTGCCATATTCCATCTATATGAGTCCCCCCTGTATTCCTGACCAGTTCTGTATTTTCTATAAATAGATTACATGCAAATTGCGGCCTCTAGTTCATGTATCAGACTTACACCCTTCCCCATTTCCTACTACTTTGTCATAGCTTGACACTTTTAGGACATATAATACATTTTCATTCTCTTTATACAACTAATGGCTCATATAAATGCATAATCTCTGTTGACTACATTTCCTATAAATGTTCTCTACAAAAGACGTAAGATGTGATGAGTAAAATTTTTGAAATGAGGGCTGAAAAGATGGCTCAGTAGTTAAAAGCATTCACTGCTCTTTTAGAAGTCTCAAGTTCATTTCCCAGCTCCGCATGTTAACTCACAACCATCTGTATCCTGTGTCTTCTTCTAGTGTGTCTGAACCCAGCTACAGTATACTCATATAAATAAAATAAATCTTTTTTAAAAATGGAACAGAATTATATAAAAACATTTGGTTTTGTGGAGAAAGGATTGGAGCAAGTTTAACACAGCCTGTATTTGGCGGGTGACATTACTAGTAGGGTGCAATTGGAAAAGATATTGGCACCACACGTTAAAAACTAGAACCTCTGCACTGAGGCAATAAAAGATTCCTTGGGAACAAGATACCATCCATAATAGGTTGTAACTTATAAGAATGTAAATTCACATGATATTAGAGAACCTAAACTGAGATTTCTGGAATAATTTTCATTTCAAAAAGCCTTACCAGTGAAGCATTTCTCCAGGGTGAATATTCAAGAGAACAAAACCGACACTGCATATGTGGCCCAAGAATTCCTGTACTTGGTCTTAATCTGCTAGTAGAATCTGGTGGCATTATGTTCATGGCACTAGCCTTATGAGCATAAAATAAAGAATTAGAGAGTCACACAGGTTTACCCCATGGCACTAAACAACTTCACACAAAAAAGTAGTGTATGTCAGGATAGATTTCTATACACTAAATGATTAAGACACCATTGTATGAAGCTGAGAATGTGAACGATATATAGTAAAGAAGATGTCATACTGGTGGAAATTCAAGTACTTTGGGACTTTTGCTGAAGAAAACTATAAACATAAGTATGTAGCTGCATCACAAGAGTGATCATAGACAGTACAGAAGACAGGCATAAACGTTTGTAGCTACACTAAGCTGTCAGAAACAGATTCCACCTTGAGCACCAGTTGCTGGATAATGAGTTTCAGGAATTTTGGGAACCCTACTGGAATTTATTCTTGCTTTGCTCTGCTCTTTTTATTCGCTGCTGCCATACTTCCCTTTAGGAGTGGAACTCTTTACTTTTTTATGCCATATCAGAATCATGCAGTAGGCTTTTATCTCACCAGGTTTATGTTAACTGATTGCCTTTAGTCTCAGAAGGGATTGTAGACTTCAGACTATTGAACAGTGTATGAACTATCAATCTCTACAAGAACTTTGTAAGTTTAAATGAATGCAATTTGAAGTATGAATCAGCAAAAAGAATGAGAACCAAGGTAAGATATATGGTTTGGGCATCAGATTTAAACTTCTGCCACTGTTCTTTGTAACCCAGTTCTACCTGGAGAGAGCTGGACTCCAAGGAGTGCTGACACACCTAAGATCACAAGGTCACAGTGCCATAGGAAGAATAAGCTACAATCAGAAACAGCAAAACCAACTAACACTGGACATGACCAAATAGCTAGAGAAAAGTACAAGAACATAAGCAACAAAAACCAAGGCTATTTGGCATCATCATAACCAAGTTTTCATACCACAGCAAGTTCTGGATACAGAAACACATAAGAAAACAAAAATTCTGGTTAAAAATCACATCATTTGACAATGATAGAGGATTTTACTGACATAAATAAATCCCTTAGAAAATATAGAACACAGTTAAACAGGTAGAAGGACTTAGAGAAGAAACTCATGAGGGACACAGGACTGGTGAGACAGTGCTCTGAGTAACCAGGGAACAGAGAGGTCTGTGCCAAATATGTGAACAGTGCCACCCCCTCTGATTGGTTCAGGAGAGCAGTAACAGTGCCTTAAAGTGTCTGTTTCCAGCTGGTGACCCATGCCTGCAGAACAGGTGCTTAGGCCATCTGCCACTAGGAACAGCAGAAATCAAAGGACACAGGCCTGGTGAGAAAGCATTCCCAGTAACTGGGGAACAAAGAGGTCATTGCAGAGAAGGTGGAAAGTGCACCCCCCATTGGTTCAGAGAAGCAGGTATCCTGCTTTAGGGTGTCTATTTCTAGCTGAAGGCCCAAACATGCAGAACAGGCTCTCAGGCCATCTGCCACCAGAAATAGCAGAGATCCAGGGAAACAGGCTTGGCAAGAATGCCTTCCGAATAGCTGGGGAGCAGATAGGTCTCAGACAAGCCCCCGGAAAGTGCAGCCCCCCATTGGTTCAGGGGAGCAAGAACCCTGCTTTAGGGTGTCTGATTCCAGCTGGCAGCCCCTGCATGAAGAAGAGGCACTCAGGCCATCTGCTACCAGGAACAGCGGAGATCCAGGGACACAGGCCTGCTACAATAAAGAGACAAGAAACAATCATTAACAACAAGACCACTTATAATCACAGACATCAAGACAGCAAGAGGAAAGCGAAACAATATACCCCAGGGAAACCAAGAAAACCTGGCAACAACAGAACCCAGCTCTCCCATCACAGCAAACAGCAGGATGCCAAACACTCCAGAAAAACAAGACTCAGATCAAAAATCATACCTCAAGATAATGATAGAGATACTTAAAAAAAAAACTGGAGGAAAAGCATAAAGAAATAGAAGCTTTTAAAGAAGAAATAAGAAAAACACTCAGAGAACTCAAAGAACTAGAGAAAAACAGAACAAAAGAGATGAAGGAATGGAAGAAGGAATTTAAAACAGAAATGGAAACAATAAAGAAAACACTAAAAGAGACTATCCTGGAGGTAGAAAACGTAAAAAAAAAAAAAAAAAATCAGTAGTTACAGATGGAAGCATCTCCAACAAACTACAAGAGATAAAAAGGAGAATCTCAGGGGCCGAAGGCAACATTGAAAACATAGAAAACAGTCAGAGAAGATGCAAAACCTGAAAAGCTCCTAACCGAAAATGTCCAGGATATCCAGGACACAATGAGAAGACCAAACCTAAGGATTAAAAAAAAATAGAAGAGGGCAAAGAATATCAACTAAGAGGCACAGTAAATATCTTCAAGAAAATCATAGAAGAAAACTTCCCTACCCTTAAAAATGAGATAACCATGAGCATAAAAAGAGCCTACAGAACCCCAAATATAGTGGACCAGAACAGAAATTAATCCCAACACATAATAGTCAAAACACCAAGTGCCAAAAGCAAAGAAAAAATACTAAAAGCAGTAAGAAAAAAAGGTCATGTAACATACAAAGGCAGACCAATCAAAATCACACCCGACTTCTCAACAGACACTATGAAAGGTAGAAGTGCCTGGACAGACATCATGAACACCCTAAGAGAGACCAAGTGCCAGCCCACGCTGCTATACCCAGCAAAACTATCAATCACCATAGATGGAGAGACCAACATTTTCCAAGACAAAATTAAATTTACACAATATCTGACAACAAACCCAACACTACAACGAATTATAGGTGGAAACCCAATAAAAGGAGGGAAACTACATGCAAGGAAAAACGAGAAAATACCTAAGCAAAACACACACACACACACACACACACACACACACACACACACAATTCTACCTCCAAAAGCAAATTGTAGCAAGAAACAGCAACCACTATTCCTTAATATCTGTTAACATAAATGGACTCAGTTGGCAAAAAAAGATACAGGCTATCAGACTGGATATATAAACAAAACCCACCATTTGGCTGCATACAGGAAACTCATCTCAGAGACATAGACAGACACTACCTCAGAGAAAAAGGTTGAGAAAAAAACTTCCAAGCAAACAGCCCCAAGAAGCAACCTGGAGGAGAAATTCTAATATCAAATAAAGTAGATTTTCAACCAAAAGATATCAAAAAAGATAAGGAAGGACACTTTTTACACATGACAGGGGAAATTTGTCAGGATGAACTCTCAATCCTTAACATAAAGGCTTCAAATACAAGATCACCCATATTCATAAAAAAATCCTACCAAAACACAAAAAATATATTGCACCACACAAAATAATAGTGGGAGACCTCAACACCCAACTCTCACCAATGGACAGATCATGGAAACAGAAACTAAACAAGGACATGTTAAAACTAGCAGAGGTTATGGACCAATTGGAATTAATAGATATCTACAGAACATATCCTCCTAAAACAAAAGAATTCGTCTTCTCACCACCTCATGGCACCTTCTCCAAAATTGAACATATAATCGATCACAAAACAAGCCTCAATAGAAATAAGAAGATTGAAATACTCCCATGCATTCTATCAGATCACCGTGGTTTAATGCCGGTCTTTACTAACAACAAAGACAACAAAAAGCCCATATACACATGGAAACTAAACAATGCTAAATTAAGCAATAGCAGGGTCAAATAAGAAATAAAGAAACAAATTAAGGACTTTCTACAATTTAAGGAAAATGAAAAACAACATACTCAAACCTATGAGATGCAATGAAATCAGTACTGAGAGGAAAACTCATAGCTCTGAGGGCTTCCAAAAAGAAATTGGAGAGAGCATACACTAGCAGCTTGACAGCACAGTTGAAAGCTCTAGAACAAAAAGAAGCAGATACACCCAAGAGGAATAGATGGCAAGAAATGATCAAACTTAGAGTAGAAATTGACCAAATAGAAACTAAAAGAACCATTCAAATAATCAACAAAACAAAGAGCTGGTTTTTTGAGAAAATTAACAAGATTGATAAACCCTTAGACACAATAAGTAGAGGCCAAAGAGAGAGTGTCTAAATTAACAAAATCCAAAAGGAAAGTGGAGAAATAACTGAAACCGAAGAAATTCAAGAAGTCATCAGCTCCTACTACAAAAGCCTATACTCAACAAATCTTAAAAAATCTGGAGGAAATTGATAAATTTCTAGGCAGATACCAGATAATAAAGTTAAACTAGGACCAGGTAAATAATCTAAATAATCCCATAGCACCTAAAGAAATAGAAGCAGTCATCAACAGCCTGCCAACCAAAAAAGCCCAGGTCCAGATGGGTTCAGTGCAGAATTTTATCACATATTTATTGACGACCTAATACCAATACTCTCCAAACTATTCTACAAAATAGGATCCGAGGGAATACTACATAACTCATTTTTTGAGGCCACAATAACCCTCGTTTCAAAATCGCACAAATACCCTACAAGGAAAGATAACATCAGACCAATCTCATTGATGGTCTTATAAACATTGA
This sequence comes from Micromys minutus, assembly GCF_963924665.1. NCBI lineage: Eukaryota > Metazoa > Chordata > Mammalia > Rodentia > Muridae > Micromys > Micromys minutus. The sequence goes on from NC_137971.1 coordinate 21,621,366, forward strand.
TGCAAAAATACTCAACAAAATTCTTGCAAACTGATCAAAGAACACATCAAAATGATCATTCACCGTAATCAAGTAGGCTTTATACCTGAGATGCAGGGATTCTCTAATATACACAAATCCATCAATATAATCCACCATATAAACAAACACAAAGAAGAAAACCACATGGATATCTCACTAGATGCTGACAAAGCATTTGACAAAATTAAATACCCCTTCATGCTAAAAGTCTTTGAAAGAACAGGAATACAAGGCGCATAACTAAAAATAATAAATGACATATACAGAAAACAAACAGACAACATCAAACATTACAGTGAAAATTTTGAAGCAATCCCACTAAACTCAGGGACTCAACAAGGCGGCCTTCTCTACCCTATGAATTCAACATAGTATTGGATGTCCTAGATGGAGCAATTAGACAGCAAAAGGAAATCAAAGGAATACAAATTGGAAAGGAAGAAGTAAAAACATCACTATTTGCAGATGACATGATAGTGTACCTAAGAGACCCCAAAACCTCCATCAGAGAACTTCTACAGCTGATTAAAAAAAATGAGTAAAGTGGATGGATATAAAATTAACTCAAGCAAATCAGTAGCCTTCTTCTGCTCAAAGGACAAACATGTGGAGAAGGAGATTATGGAAAAGATACCCTTCACAATAGTCCCAAACAATATGAAAAACCTTGGTGTGACTCTAACTAAGCAAGTGAAGAACTTGTATGACAAGAATTTCAAAGCTCTGAAGAAGGAAATTGAGGAAGATCTCAGAAAATGGAAAGTTTGCCAATGCTCATGGATTGGAAGGATAAACATTGTAAAAATGCCATCTTACCAAAAGCAAACTACAGATTCAATGCAATCCCCATCAAAATACCAACCCAATTATTCACTGAGTTGGAAAGAGAATTTTGCAATTTCATCTGGAATAACAAAAGACCTAGAATAGCAAAATCCACCCTCAAAAACAAGAAAACATCTGTGGGAATGACTATCTCTGACCTCAAGCTATATTACAAGGCAATTTTCCTAAAACTGCATGGTGCTAGTACAGAGATAGGCATGTGTATATATAGAATAGAATAGAAGATCCAGAAATGAGCCGTCACATATATGGTCACTTGATTTTTGACAAAGGAGCTGTAAACATTCAATGGAAAAAGGACAGCCTATTCAACAAATGGTGTTGGTCCACCTGGCACGCAGCATGCAGAAGAATGAACATATACCCTTTCTTATCTGCTTGTACAAAACTCAAGTGCAAGTGGATCAAAGATCTTCACATTAAAACAGGTACACTGAAACTATGAAAAGAGAAAGTAGGGAAAACCTTAGAAAACATAAGCACAGGAGAAAATTTCCTGCACAGAACAGAAATTGCTCGTGCTGTAAGATCAAATATTAACAAATGGGTCTTAATGGGATTAAAAATTTTCTAAGGCTAAAGACACTCTCAAGAAAATGAAATGGCAGCCAACAGATTGGCAAAAGATCTTTATCAACCCCACATCAGATAAAGGCCTAATATCCAAGGTATACAAAGAACTCAAGAAGCTAGACACCAGAGAATCAAACGTTATTAAAAAATGGTGTAAAGTACAGGGCTCGGCCCATCGGCCACCTGGACCAGCAGTTCCCAAAGGTTTATAGACTGGTGAGGAGGGGATCTGGGCAGAGAGATCTCTACCTAGTGCTCACAGAAATCTCGCCCCTTCTTTGCCTGACCCAGGGACCAGGAACCCAGCACTAGGATCTCTGATCCCAACTGTCTGCTTTGGAGCAAAGAACAGGACTGGGCCCATCCGCCGCCTAGACCAGCCATTCCCAAACGTTTAAGGACTAGTAAGTAGGGTATCTGGGCAGCCAGGGAGCAGAGAGAACTCTGCAGAGTGCGCACAGAAAGTGTGCCACCTGCCTTGCCTGATCCAGGAACCAGGAACACAGCATTTGAACCTCTGTTTCCACCCGGCGACTTTGGGGCACAGAACAGCGCTCGGCCCATCTGCCACTTGGACCAGCAGTTCCCAAAAGTTTAAAGACTGTTGAGGAGGGGATCTGGGAAGACAGGGAGCAGAGAGATCTCTGTCGAGTGCGCACGGAAAGCGCTCCTCTTCCCTGCCTGACCCAGTGACCAGGAACCCACCATTGGTACATCTGATCCCACACGGCGGCTTTGTGGAACAGAACAGGGCTCCGACCATCCACCACCTCGAACAGTGGAGATCCAGGGACACAAACCAAATACAAGGGAAAGGCAAGAACCTATCACTGAAAACAAGATGGCAAGAGGAAAGCGAAAGAGCATATCCCAAGGAAACCAAGACAACCAGGCAATACCAGTACCCAGCTCTCCCTTCACAGCAAAGGGCAGAATTCCAAACATTCCAGAAAAAGAAGACACAGACCTAAAATCATACCTCAAGGCGATGATAGAACACCTAAAAAAGAAATCAGGAGTCACAGAAGCAAGCATTTCCAATAGACTACAAGAGATGGAAGAGAGAATCTCGGGGGCAGAAGACAACATTGTAAACATAGACAAAACAGCCAGAGAAGATGAAAAAAACAAAAAGCTCCTAACCCAAAATGTCCAGGAGATCCAGGACACAATGAGAAGACCAACCCTAAGGATAAAAGGAATAGAAGAGGGAGAAGAGTATCAACTAAGAGGCACAGTAAATATCTTCAACAAAATTGTAGAAGAAAACTTTCCTACCCTTAAGAATAAGATGACCATGAGCATAAAGGAAGCCTTCAGAACTCCAAATAGGTTGGACCATAAAAGAAATTCCTCCCGACACATAATAGTCAAAACACCAAGTGCGCAAAGAAAAGAAAGAATACTAAAAGCAGTAAGGGAAAAAGATCAGGTAACATATAAAGGCAGACTAATCAGAATCACACCTGATTACTCAACAAAGACTATGAAAGCTAGAAGAGCCTGGACAGAAATCATGAACACCCTAAGTGAGCACAAGTTCCAGCCCAAGCTGCTATACCCAGCAAAACTATCAATCACCATCGATGGAGAGATGAAGATATTTCAAGACAAATCTAAATTTACACAATATCTGACCACAGACCCAGCACTACAACGAATTATAGGTGGAAAACCCAATAAAATGAGGGGAACTACATCCTAGTAAAACAAGAAAACCCCTAAGCAAGAAAACCAAAAGAAGAAAAAGACACAGACACAATTCAACATACAAAATCAATAATATCAGGAAACAGAAACCACTATTCCTTGATATCTATTACCATAAATGGACTCATCTCCCCAATAAAGAGACATAGGCTATCAGACATAAACAGAATGCAGCATTTTGCTGCATACAGGAAACTCATCTCAGAGACAAAGACAGACACTATCTCAGAGTAAAAGGGTGGGAAAAAAAAAACATCAAAGCAAACAGCCCCAAGAAGCAAGCTGAAGTGGCTATTCTAATGTCGAATAAAGTAAATTTCCAACCAAAAGTTATCAAAAAAGTTAAGGAAGGACACTTTTTACTCATAACTGGGGAAATCTGTCAGGAGGAACTCTCAATCCTTAACATATATGCTCCAAATAAAAAAGCACCCACATTCATAAAAGAAACCCTACTAAAGCTCAAAAAATACATTTCACCACACACAATAATAGTGGGAGACTTTAATACCCTACTCTAACGAATGGACAGATCATGGAAACAGAAACTGAACAAGAACACTGTAAAACTTGCAGAGACTATGAACCAAGTGGAATTAACAGATATCTACAGAACATATCATCCTAAAGTAAAACAATACACCTCACAGACTGTGTGAAGTTCAAGAAAAATAGAAAACAAAACAAAACAAAAAAATATCATGCTCAATCCTTACACACCAAGAACACATTGACAAATTTCGGTTACACCCTGTTTTACGTGTACTTTTTGCTCATTGTAAAAAAACGAAGAAAATGGTGTACAGAGCAAAACAAAAAATGAGGAATATCAAATGGCTGAGAAGCATCTAAGGTAGTGCCTGACATCATTAGCCATCAGGGAAATGCAAATCAAAACAACCCTGAGATTCCACCTCACACCAGTCAGAATGGCTAAGATCAAAAATTCAGATGACTGCAGATTCTTGCGAGGATGCTGAGAAAGAGGAACACTTCTCCACTTTTGGTGGGTTTGTAAACTGGTACAACCACTGTGGAAATCAGTCTGGCAATTTCTCAGAAAATTAGACATATTACTACCTGAAGACCCAGTTATTTCACTTCTGAGCATATCCACCAGAGAAGCTCCAACATACAACAAAGTCATATGCACCACAACGTTCATAGTACCCCTATTTATAATAACCAGAAGCTGGAAAGAACCCAGATGTCCTTCAGTAGATGAATGGATACAAAAATTGTGGTATATTTATACAATGGAGTATTACTCAGCTATCAGAAAGAATGACTTTATGAAATTCTTAAGAAAATGGATGCATCTAGAGAATATCATCCTGAGTGAGATATCCCTGTCTTAAAAGAACAGACCTAATATGCAATAACTGATAATTGGTTACTAACTCTAGAAAGCTCTGAACACTCCAGAAACAACTCATAGACTATATGAAGTTCAAGAAAGAAAAAAAGAAAATGAAACAACATTATGCTTAATCTTTACACACCATGAAAACTTTGACTAATTCCAGGTTACATCTTGTTTTTCATGTACTTTATGCTCATTAGTAAGATCTCAATGTACACTATCAAACCGTCAAAAAAAACCAAGTACTGACAAAAAAGTATTTGTATACTTTTATGAAATAATGCTTAAGATCTGTACATTTATCTTTGTTTTAAAATAAATTTGTTCAATTTTAAAAAAAAGAGGAACTCATAATTTCTATAAAGACGGGAAAACACAACCAAACAAAAAGGCGAAGGAATAGAAGAAAAAGATACACTATCTAAAAATGAACAAAGAATCAATGGGCCCACTACAGAGTTAGAATTCGAGTTTGTTTCGTGTAATAAAACTCAGCTGAGGGAAAGTGAGTGAAAACTGCATCCTGGGGCAGTCGTGGACTATGTGGGTCAGAAGCTGCCAGAGCAGACTCTTCAGACCTGCTTGGTCAAAGGCAACCGGGGTCTCTCTGCGGTTTGTGGCTTGAAGACCCTATGGCTCTGCACGAAGTAGACCTCATGGAAACCAGGTACTGACTTTTTTATACTTACAACACTGAAGGTGTCATAATACCTGAGTAGTCGAGCTTCAACTGAGGTATGGGCTGTGTTGGTTCATATCCAGTGTGATGGCTCTGCTCCAGGCACAGGTGCAAACCAGAAGGTGCCAATGTATGTCTCTTGTTTGCAGCAAAATTATGGGTCTTGCTGGTTTATCCAGTGTGTTAGCTGTGTCTATTAATAAGCAAATTGAATTTTTTGATATTGAGAGATACTAAAAACAAATGATTGTTACTTTCTGTTACATTTGTTGTTGTATGTGGCACTACGTGTATTTGATTCTTTCATTTTGGTTTTGTTGTAAGGTGATTGATATTTTGTATTTTCTTTTGCATAGGTGTCCTCCTTGTATTGGTGTTTTTCTTCTACAATCCTTTGGAAAGCTGAATTGGTAGATGAATATTATCCAAATTTGGTTTTGTCTTGAAATATTTTGGTTTCTCCATCTAGGATGATTGAGAGTTTGGCAGGGTATAGTAGCTTTGGTTGGTATTTGTGTTCTCTTAGGGCCTTCATGACTTCTGTTCAGCCTCTATTGTCTTTTAGGGACAGTCTCAGTTCAAAGTCTGTTGTAATGCTGATAGGCCTACCTTTATATGTTACTTGTCCATTTTCCCTTATAGCATTTAATATTCTTTCTTTGTTCTGTGCATTTGGTTCCTTGGTTATTATGTGACAAGAGTGTTTTCTTTTCTGGTCTAACTAATAAGATTTTTTTAAAGATTTGCTTTCTGTAGATGAATATCCTGTTGCTGTCTTCAAAGACAGCATTGATTACCATTAAAGATTGTTGTAGGTCACCATGTCGTTGCTGGGAATTGAACTCACACGCCAGAAGAGCTTCCAGTATTCTTAACCTCTGTGACATTCACAGACTCTCCAAAATTGAAAATAGAACAGCAGTGTGTAAAGAAAAGAGGATATATTTTCCTCACAGTAACAGAGGTTCAATGTCCAAACCACATAGTACAGGTTTGGTAGGAAGCACAGCTGTAGAAATTACTGTTTTATACAGCTGCTAGACATTAGGATTATGCAAGTCAGGCACATTACAGCTGCTTGTTTTTCCCTTGTATAAAGAATTTAACAAGCCCTGTATTCATTCATAAAAAAATGTAATGTACTCAAAACTATGACACACATTTTAATCCTCAGGTGCATCAATTATTAACTAAATTCATGTTACTAAGTCACAGATGAAGTCATTCAATGTTGACTCCTAATGTATAGTTAACGTTGGTAAGACCAGTTGATGTGAAAATGACTCAGTTTGTAAAGTATAAACTGTGTAAGCATGAGGACCAGAGTTCAGTGCCTCCAACACTCATGTAAAAGCAAAGGTCTGTAGTACATGTCAGTAATCTCAGTGATGGGTGTGATGGTGGCAGATGCAAGAGAAGCCATTATAATCTCTAGGTTCAGTGAAGGATCCTGAGATAGATAGATGATAGATAGATAGATAGATAGATAGATAGATAGATAGATAGATGATAGATAGATAGATAGATAGATAGATAGATAGATAGATAGATAGATAGAGGTAGAATTGAGACAGACACAAAAGTTGACCTCTGGCCCCCAAATGTACAATATCTGGGTCAAGTCCAGCTCCATACTAGTTATGATAATTTTCCAGACTTGGGGAGTAGAAGGAGAACAATTGTAAAGAATATCTTGATTCTTTTCTGATTTGCCAGCAGAAAAGAGTTCATTTAGAAGATAGATAAAACTATACATTGCTGATTGATCACTTAGGCCTCAGAGGTACATTTTGAGTTGGCAGCTAGCATTATAAAAGCTCTGGACTGCAAACTCACAGGAGTCTCCCTGAGAAGTGAAGGCTGCCATAGATCCAGTCCTGGTCTTGGTGCTCACTTTCTCCTTTCTGGTTCTCCTCTCAATATAGACACATAATTCTGAGAGAGAGAAGCCCCCTCTTGACCTAACTCCTCTCCCAATAATTGGAAATATCCTTCAGACAGACGTGAAGAACATCAACAAATCCTTTACCAATGTAGGCATCCTTATTGCTGCACAGTAGCTGAAAAATACAAATTATTCCCTGCAGTAAATACATTTCTGGAGGGAAATGGCTAAACTATGTTATCACATGGCAAATTTGTACTGTTAATTTTCATATTTGGATTCTCATTGTCAGAAATGACTATATGCGATAGCACATTTGTCCAGGATAAACATTTTTACATTGTAAGATAAACTCCATATAACAGAAAAAACATGTACCTTTTCATTGTTTCATGACTTTTAGCTACAGCTTTTTGCACAAGACAAAAAGTATCAGAATTAACAATGTGCTGCAGAAGTTGTCAATGTACATATTATGCATTATTTTTAAGGTTTGCCAAGCAAAATAAGTAAATTTCTTCAAAGAACCAATTTTTGTGTCTGATATCAAAGAGTCTGAGTCAACATTAAACATATGTAAAGAACATAAAAGTAGTAAGGTCGAGTAGGGCCTCACCGTTTCTTTGCAAAACTGCTACCGTACATATAGAAAGACAGCATGGAAGAGATTTCTTTTGTGGGATGCTGTAGGTGCTCCTGCTTGCTGTCTGTTCCTCAGTTACCAGGATGGCAGACAGCCTGCCATCACACTTATCTAGAAAGATATTTCTTTTAGTAATATGATAATTTGTATATTTATTAATTTTAACATCTCAAATGATACCCTTCCTGGTCCCTGCTCACAGAATAATTTTTCTCCAGGTCCCCACCCCTTTGTTACTGAAAGGGTGTGTCTCCTAGATATCCCCCTACTTTGCTGTATCAAGAATTTGCAAGATTAGGTGCATCTTGTATTACTGAGGCCAGACAATCCAGCATTCTGTTATATACATGCTGAGGCCTTGGGCTGGCTTTTTTGTTGATGGCTCAACCTCTGTGAGCACTGAGGGGTCCAAATTAGTTGATACTGTTGGGCTTCCTGTGGGGTTGCAACCTCATTCAGGGCCTTTAAGCTTCCCCCTCACTCTTCATTAAGGGTTCAAAACCTCAGTCCAGTGATCTTCTCTGAGTATCTGCATTTGTCTCAATCAGCTGATGTGTAGAGCCTTTCAGAGAACAGCTATGTTAGGGTTCTGTCTGCAAACCATAGTATTACTAATAGAGTCAGAGACTGATTGCCTGCCTATGAGAAGGGTCTCAAGTTGGGCCAGTTGTTGGTAGGCCATTTCTTCAGCTTCTGTCCATCTTGGCTCTGAATTTCTTTAGACAGGACCAACTTTGAGTTGAACTTTTTGTAGGAAGTTTGGTTTTTCCATTCCTCCACTGGGAGTCCTCTGTGGCCATGGGAGTAGTCTTTTAAGGTTCCACATCCCCACAGTTTGGCATTTGGAGTAATGTTACCCACATCAATTCTTGGGAGCTTCCTAGGGAGAATTTTGAATTAAGGTTTCAGGATTTATCACGGGTGACTGAGTGACCATGTGAAAAGATCTCAGCAAATCCTGGAGTAGAGTCCTACATAGTTGAATATTTGTTTCAGTGTGTGAACACCAGGTGTTTGTTCGCTGCCCAAGAATCAGAGGTTTTCTAAGAAGGGTTCACATCTGAGTCTTGAATTTTGATCCATAGGAAAGTAAAATAAAATGGAGATTCTTTCTACCTTATTCTCTTTATCTGTAAACTTACTTCAAAATGTCAGAGGTCTGACTGTTTGCATACTGATTTTTCTGGGAATCTTCTAGTTAACAAGACGCTTGCAGCATATGAAAGCTATAGCAAACAGCACTATATGTATTGAATCTAAATTTGAAGTTGTGGTTGGCAGACTACAGATGTGGACAGTAAGATGTTCATATCAGCCTGGATCCTTCTTCTGCTACTTATATTTTATTTTATATTTCCAGTTCTCAAAAATCTATGGCCCTGTGTTCACTCTGTACTTTGGTTCAAAGCCTACTGTGGTGGTCCGTGTATATGAAGCTGTAGATGACCTTGGAAAAAAGTTTTCAGGACAGGGTATCTTCCCAATTGTTGAAAAAGTAAATAATATCCTGGACAAGTGTGCACATGTACATATATATGTGCATATATGTGCATGCATGTGTATGTCTGTGTATGCTAGGCATGGATCAGAGGGATGAGACATGAAAAGTTTCTTTATGTAGGGAATCCAGTGTTAGTCAAGGGCCATTCCCTTTCTTGTCTGAATTCTCCCTTCTAGTTTCTGTTTCCTGTTCTGGTAGGGATCATTTTCAGCAATGGAACAAAATGGAAGGAGCTTCGGTGCTTCTCACTTATGACCTTGGGGAATTTTGGGATGGAGAAGAGGAGCATTGAGGATCATATTCAAGATGAACCAAACTGTCTTGTGGAAGAGCTAAGAAAAACAAACAGTGGGTATGTGTTTACCTGGCTCTTCCTCAACAATCCCTTTTCAACACTGCAATTGTAGCCAGCTACTTTTGGTCAGTGGTGGTTAGTTCTCACGCTAGTGCCCAAGGACAGAGCTTTGCTTGTCTATCCTCATGTCTGTCCATGCTAATGGTGCACACATTGTGTACACAGAACTCATAAAATCCCATTCTGACTGAGCATGATTTTAGAACAGAACATCATGAAGCTAGAATGTGTTAACCATCATTAAATATTCACATAGCATAATATTTTCCTGTAGTGTCATTGTGGCTTTATTATTTAGAATTTTTGAAGAATATTTGTCAAGTGCACATGGTATGATTGAACTCATCATACTTTCATGAAAGAAGAGAAAGTGACATGTTTTGTCATTGAGGTGTTCTATATCTGTTTGGTCAGCTTTAGTGACACAGTGGCACACATATTTGCTTCAAGACCCATGCCTGTAACTTCAGCCAAAAATGAAAATAAAATATATTATTTTATTTCCTACTGCTCAAGCAGTTTTGAGTGCTGTTTCATCAGTTGTACTTACACTGTAAACAAAGGGCTGTTTGGAAGCTGTCATCTGGTTACTTGATTTTAATAACTACTTGTTATTGTTTTCATATATCTTGAGTAAATATGTACTGTGATAAATTTTGCTAATATAGAACATGTATGACATGATTTATTTAACTGTTTTTCAACTATTAACTCTACCATATCTTCCCCTTAATTGTTAATTTTATTTCAGTCTATTCTTTATTTGCTTATTAGCCATGTTTTAATTTTTTATATTTTACAATTTTTACTCTCATTTTTGTTGGATATTTTCAGTATTTACATTTCAAATGCTATCCCTCTGTTTTTCCCCCTCTCACATACTCTTTCTCTCTCCCCTTGCTTTCATTAAAATGTTCTTACTCCCAAACACCCACTTCCACCTCTGTGGCTTGGCATTCCCCAACTTTGGGAAAATGAGCCTTCACTGGGCCAAAGTCTTCTCTTCCCATTGATGCCAGACAATGCCATTCTCTGCTACATATGCAACTGGAGCCATGGGTTTCTCCATGTGTACACACTGGTTGGTGTTTTAGTCTCTGGGAGCTCTGGGGGTTAGTTGGTTGATATTGTTGTTCTTCCCATGGGGTTTCAAACTCTTCCAACTCCTTCAGACCTTTCTCTAGCTCTTCCATTTGGGTCCCTGCACTCAGTCTGATGGTTAGGTGCAAGCATCCTCATCTGTATCAGTATGGCTCTCACAGAGCCTCTGAGGAGGCATTCATATCAGGTTCCTGCCAGTAAGCACTTCTTGGCATCAGCAATAGTGATTGTGGTTAGTGGCTGCATATGGGATAGATCCTAAGGTGAGGCAGTCTCTGGATGATCTTTTCTTCAGTCCCCGCTCCTCTGTTTGTCCTTTTATTTTCTTCCATGAGTGTTTTGTTCTCCCTTCCAAGAAGGACTGAGGCATCCACATTCTGGCCTGCCTTCCTTCCTCCCTCCCTCTCTCCCTCCCATTCTCCCTTCCTCCCTCTCTTTCAAGAAAATGCTGAATATCTTTATGTTTTACCTGAAAATGAGTCTGATGTAAGATCTGTCAACTATACAGCTTTCTATAGTTTGAATCCTCTTTCATTTCCTTATATACCTTTAATAAGAACTGTTATTTATAATGTTTACTGGTGATTCAATTTAAAATGTTTTTGAGGTCTTGAGAGAAGGCTCAATGAATAAAAGCACTCACTGTTCTTAAAGAGGTCCTGAGTTCAATTCCCTGTAACTACATGGTGGCTCACAACCATCGGTCCAAAGACAGTGACAGTGAATTCATATATACAAATAAATAAATAAATAAATAAATAAATAAATAAATAAATAAATCAATAAATAAATAAATTATCTTTGAAAAATGTTTTTGAGACAGAATCTCACTCTAGTTCAGTTCTCCAAGCTTGCCAGCTTCTCTAGGGACTCCAGATTTCTACAAACTAGTGGCTGAATCTTCATCATTTTATCTAAATATGCCAATGTAAAATTAATATGTCAGCCTGGAGAGATGGTTTGGTGGTTAAGAGCACTGACTGCTCTTCCAGAGGTCATGAGTTCAAATCCCAGCAACCACATGGTGGCTCACAACCATTTGTAATGGGATCTGATGCCCTCTTCTGGTGTGTCTTAAGACAGCTACAGTGTACTCACGTATATAAAATAAATAAATAAATCTATAAAAAAATTAATATTTCTTTTGTTTTTATTTCTTAAATAATTTTAACATTTTAAATATATATACATATATTTTTATATGTACATTTATATATATGTACAATCTGTTGATGGCTGCATAGTTCCATATCTCATGATTCCTTTTGGGGGTAGACTTTATATAAATGTGTAAACTGGTAGACCATTTAACTAGGAATACTTGTTTATAAAAACAAAATTCTATATACTTTCTTTTTCAGTGTTGAAATGAGGAATTTAAAGCACTCCTTTATAAATGTAAACTCTATGTTTGTCCTATTTGAAATGACTTTTTAATTTCACCTTCATTTTAGGCAAACAATTCTCTAAGAATTGGTGCTTTTGTTTTTTATTTTAATATTTCACTACAAGTCATTTTAATTCTAATACTTATGTCAACATATATTTATACAGCATAAATCACTCATGTTATAAAGAAATCATTTCTTCAACTAGAATGTGAAAAAAAATATAGATATTGGTAAGTATGAAACAGAAAATTAAATTACCTCAGTGCTTGCCTCTGATGGTTAGCAATGACGGAAATGATTCCATATTCTCAAGTGCAACTTTGTGTGTATCTGATGTTTTAGATGGGAAAGTAAAATAGTCATCTTGAGTGGATAAAGTGAAGGAACTTGACAGGAAAGAAGATGTTATGAGGACATGTTGGGGTGGATCAGAAGTAAGTAAGCCCAAGGAGAGAGGGCCAGGAGAATGAACACAAATTGGCAAGGGAGATATGGTGGCATTTCCAGAGACCTTAGATGGGGGAGGCTCCATGGTGTCTAGGAGAGTGACTTTAGCTGACACTTCTAGTAGTGAGGAATATGTAGCCAGAAGTGACCAACTTCTGTAGCCATGCAGGACTCCTGGTGGAGGGATAAAAATAACAACCCACCCACAAAATCTTTTACCCAAAATTTGGTCTGTATATAAGAAGTGTAGAGACAAAGATATCATAGAGACTGAGGAAATGGCCAACCAATGACGGGCTCAACTTAAGATCAATCCTATGGGCAAGAAACAATCCCTGCCACTGTCAATGATATACAGTTATACTTGCAGACAGGAGTCTAGCATAACTGTCTTCAGAGAGGTTCCAGACCAAAACAGAAGGAGAGAGCAACAGCCAAACACTACACTAAGTTTGGGAATTTTTTAATTATTAGATATTTTCTTTACTTATATTTCAATTGTTACCCTTTTTCCTCATTTCCCCTCTGGAACTCTCCTATACCATCATCCCCTGCCTCTATTAGAGTGCTCACCTACCCTCCCACCTACCCTTCCTTCAAGCTTTTATTTTATTTATTTTTTTGCTTCCTCCAAGCTTTAGTTTTGCAATCCCATAGGAAGTTTAGGAATTCTTATTGAAGAGGTGAGTGTGGGTTGAGAAGCCTGAAGAAGATAGGGACTCCAAAAACAGACCATCAGATTGAACTAATCTGTACCCATGGAGGCTCCCAGAGCAAACCAAAGAGGATACAAAGGTTGGACCAACACACACAGTCACACACACACACACACACACACACACACACACACACACACACACACATACACATGTACATACATAGCAGGTATGTAGTACTGTCTTCAAGAGGTTCCCCAACAACTGGTGAGGGGGGCTTACCATGACTCTGTTCCCTGCCTGTGGATCCTGCTCCCCTAACAGGGCTGTCCTTACTGGCCTTAGTGGGAGAGGATTTACCTACTCCTTCAATGACTTAAGATGTCAGGATGCATTGTACCATAAAAACTATACCAGATGTCTGTTAAACTCTTGCCAGAGCAGTTCTATGCATAATGGTTTTCCACAAGACTATTATTGATTAGACACAGCCAATAATTTGGATAAAGATTGTGAAGATTTATAAGACCCTTGCTTCTCCAGTCCCTGCCAAGGAATTACCACTTGTATGAATGCCCTAGAAAAAAAAAGGACACTTTCTGTGCCAATGTCCTCCTGGGTGCATAAGGCTAAACTGTAAACTTGCCACTAATTTCTACAGTGTGAAAACCTACCAACATGAAGGCACCTGCTATAAAGACTGCATTCTGTGTTTTGCCCTGCTACTGGACTTGGCCACTGGGGTAGCAAAATGTGGGTAGTTTGACTTTGTTTCTCCAACATTGCAGGGTGGTTGCTAGACTTTAGGAAAGCACAAAGACACTACTCTGTGACTGGAAAAATGCCATCTGAGAGGAAGGAGGCTGTATTGGGGTTTCGAGAAAAAAGACACCCAGCCAACCCTGTGAGGCCACATAGAGAAGTGGAGAATGAAAAAGTAGGGGTTCATCGATGTCAGAGGCCAGAAGGCTGAAGATGGCATCTTGCCAAGAGCAGGACAAGGGTGGGGAGAGAGCTTTAGCTTTGCTCATTACCCATAGCTTGGCTGTGGTTGTTGCTGGCAGCACAGAGACACCTTCTCAAAAGGCTTAAGCTACAGTTCTTGGTAGACAATTCCCCTCCACACACTCTACTGCAATTCTTAATGAAAGATACGGTCCATGGCTCTAAACTCTTTATTGAATGTTCATCATGGAAAACAAATGTATACCAACTTCTCAGGTTGAACCCAAAATTAAGTACCTTTTGCAGAGTGGAATATCCAAGAATGAAAGCTTATTGGATAAACTGTCTGGATCTCTAGGTACCTCATTAGCATGGGAAATTCTGTTCTGGGCCGACATGACTGTAAATCACATTTCTATATGTAAAAAGCATGATATGTTCCAGGACAGGAGTCGGACAGGGAATGGGGAGAAATTTCAGGGATCTACCCACTGACCCACTCTACCTACCAAACTTCTTAGCATGATTTGTCATCCCAAAAAAGACCATGAGCACCCTATCTATATATGCCCTGCTGAATATGCTGGAAGGGCCTGTGAAAGATCACAATGAGTGTGCTTTCAGCACTTGCCACAGTGGGGCTATATTCCAAGATGGAATCAGTTGCTGGCTATTCCTGCTTCTGTGTGCCTGGATACCAAAACAAGCATTATGACATGGAAGTGAATGAAAGTATGTCTACTCCTTACTTGGATGAGCCTCTATGCCTCCATGAGATAGGAGGATACACCTGTATCTGTCACAAGTATTCTAATGTGAATTGTGAGTTGGAAAGTGATAAAGCCATGAATACACTGTGTCATGTGTCAGGATATTCTTGGGGCATACCTCTCTGACTCTGCACTAAGATTTTTGCAGACCACTGTGATCTCAACTTTGATGATGTGTCAGTCAGCCACATCTCCATGGAGGTCTATGTGCATATGGAGAAAACAACCACTAAGTCTGCACAGATCTTTCATTCCCAGAGACATACTATGAGATCTTGATGCCTCATCATTGGTTAAAGCTTTGTCACAATGATACAACATGTGAAGACACTGTTGACAGACATATTTGTCACTGATGACCTGGATACTCAGGTGTCTTGTGTGATACAGTAGCAACGGCTGTCAATTTGGAGGGAGGTGTGGGGAATGTGCCATCCTCAGAAAATTAATAGGGACACATTGCAATTCTGCCATCATGCTTCAACTATCTTGAAGCTTCAGGTTATGTTTGTATCTGTGAGTCTGGAATCACAGACAGAAGCTAAGCATAATAGTCCTGAGAGGCTTTAGGCAGCCAGATGACTTAAACAATTGCAGAGACCTATATCCAAACAGTAGACCAAGCCCTGGAAGTCTTTCTAGGAGTTGAGAGAGGACTGA
Source organism: Micromys minutus (assembly GCF_963924665.1). NCBI lineage: Eukaryota > Metazoa > Chordata > Mammalia > Rodentia > Muridae > Micromys > Micromys minutus. The sequence goes on from NC_137971.1 coordinate 21,636,912, forward strand.
GGAACATGGAAGGGAGAGGAACTCCACAAAAAGACCATCAAGTCAATTAACCTGTAAGCTTGGGGCTTTCCAGAGTTTGAACCACCAACCAATGAGCATACGATAACTGGAACTTGTCTCTTCCCTCCTTGCTCATTTGTACCAGGTGTTCAACTTGGTCTTCATGTGGGTCATCTAACAACTGGAGGAGATTCTTAGCCTGACTCCGTTGCCTGCCTGTGGATCCTATTCCCCTAAATGGACTGTTTCATCTGGCTTCACTGGGAGAAGATTTGCCTAGTGATGCAATTAATTTGGTCCCAGGGTTAGTTGAATTTCAGGCAAAAGGGAGGAGTGGAAGGGAGGGGCTGTGAGAAAGGGAGACTGGTAGGAAAATGGGTCTGGAATTGGGATGTAAAGCGAATAAATAGTTAATAGAAAATAAAATATTTCTCATGCTTTCTTAGGCAATATATATGTTAAAATTGGAACAATCAATGCACAGAAGATTAGAATGGCACCTGCACAAATATGACACACAAATTCATAAAGTAGTCCATATTTTTCAGTCAAAGGAAAGCCAACTCAGATAGCATCTGAGCCCAGACCCAGAGCTTTGAGTCTGTTGACCTCAACATCTACTCCATCTATAAGCTGTTACAGTGTTTGAAGAAGCTGGTCTGGCAGAACCAGAGCTACAAGATTACCATATCTCTGGGCAACAGCAGGACATTAGAGATTAGTCTTGGCAGTTGGCTGTTATTGTCAGAAAGAGAAAACTTGAACCAAAACAATGACAAGACCCTTTAATGAATAATCCATTTCTTTTGAATCAACTAGAGCAGAGATGGCTCTCAGTTGAACTCTTCTGTATTACACTAATATTAATAAGTCAGCACATGTCTTAATCCAATTCATGGTCAATGCGAGTGTTACAGAATGAAGCAGTTGACAGATTTGCATGATAACCCAGAAAAACATTCTTAAGAAAGGTAAAAGCTCACTGGATTGTGGGATAATGAAGAGATGTGATAGAAGAAATGAAAGAAATGTTCCCAGTAGTAAAAAGGATGTGAAAAATGCCCCCTGAGAAGTCACGGATGCCAGCATAGCAACAGCCAGTGCATTCTGCTTTAACGAGGAATGAAGTATAGTTGGTATAAAGGTGGAACACAGCCAAAGGTATTGGTCAATGGAGTAGTGTCAATGTCCTTTGTATCAACAAGAGGTTTCAGGTTAAAATTCTGTACAAGGGTGGTGAGAAGCAAAAACAGTTCCATGCGAGCCAGGGCCTCTCCCACGCACATTCGTTTTCCTGGAAAACAAAAGCAACACAGAGGTTTCTATCCTTACAGTAAGCTCTGAACAGTTATAAAGTTAGACAGTAAGTTTGATTCTTAAATGGTGTATGGATCAAATACATAATAACTACAAGTATTTTTAAACAGAGATGCACACAACCTTGTATACAAATGATATATACTTACTGTCTGGTTTTGACAGGTACCCCTCATTATTCAATATCATAAGCTCTACTAACAATTCTTACAATATAGATTCTCTTTGAGCTTTTAAGTTGACACCAATCTTCTAGAAACATTTATTTCACTGCTTTAGTGGCTTAAGGGAAGGAATTAAGGTGATTCAGATCTGATATTTCATTTGTGCTTATGGGATAATAAATATCCACAAAATACTTTTATACTCAGAGTGTTTTAAACTTACATGTCTATATCTATAACTTCTTTGGTTTAAATGCATCTGCATCTGCCCTATGAGACATGATTAAAATGGCTTGGCCTGGACATTCACATTTTCTTCCCTGTCTGATGTTCAATGCCAGGTTTAACCCTCCTAAGCTCCATTCAGAGCTTATTTTTCCTTGCTCCAGTGCCACAGAGAAATGAGCCACCCCTCAGTTTCCCCTATGACAATTCCTCATCACATTCCTCATTCTGCAAAAGAATGCCCACCTTACCAAGTCTCCTCCTTCCCTGGGACCTAAAGGCTATTGAGGATTAAGTAAATCTACCACTGAGGCCATATAGTGAAGAGCTCTGCTACATATGTGCACCACAATCAAGTAGGCTTCATCCCAGGAATGTAGGGATGGTTCAATATACAGAAACCATCAATTAATAAAATATATAAACAAACTCAAAGAAAAAATAATGATCATCTCATTATATACTGTAAAAGCCTTCAACAGAATACAACACCCCTGATTATCATACTGTGTCATTTTTTGCCTCTCTCCCCAAAAATGAGTTCACAAAAAGGAAGGGCTCATTATGTCACATATTGGAATGTACAATTTGAACCCACATCAAAGTCATAAAAACACATGGCAAAAATGAATGTGGCTCTAGGTGCAGAGCTTTAACACACTGAGTGGAGCAGTGAGACTGAACATCTAATGTAGAGGATCATAAGTTAAGGAAACACTAGAGACTATGGGATCACCACAGGGTATCTTTCCACATGCCCAAGGTCTTTCTCAGCTTTCACTCTTATCAAGTTCTGACAGCAGAAAATGTCTGCTCCTGTACTTTGTTTCTCAGTACAGTTCCCTGCATTCTTCTTCTCTTCTTGTCTTATTTCTTTGTTCCCTATAAGCTAGTCAACTATCCTCTGCCCTGCCAGAATACTCCTGTGTTTATGAAAGAGCAAAAGGCAAGTAACCTCTCTCCTGACCTCCCTAGAAACTCAAGCTTGTCTCTCTCACAGCACCAATCCAATTGTCTTACAGTGCCCTAATGACTTCTAACTTCCCTTACTCAGAAGTGAGTCTCTTCAGATGGTACATATTCTCTATTATATTATTATAGCACTTGGGTTCTCAGAGCTGTCTAAGAATAAATTGAGATACATTTCTCATGCAGCTGGGAAAAGTCTAAATGAGGTTCACTTCTATGAGTACCACATAGAAATTATAGAAGCATATGCAGAAGCAAAATTCAAATTAGCTATATCCTAGTTTTCCAAATTTAAAAAATAGCTGGATATTTTCCAAGTTCCACTAAAGTGGTAAAAAAATGAGGATATGTCACAATCAGGTGACATGCAAGGAAATTGTGACAATTACTCCTGAAGAAGCACAAAGAGCAAACACACCCATCTTTAATGACAGGGTAGGTGATCCATTGTATCTCAAAGTTTTGTTTTGTAAAATCAGGCCTGATGGCAAATGTCTGTAGTGCCAAATATTCAAAAATCTGGGACAAAAAATCTTGAGTTCAGGAGTCCTTGGTCAGGCAAAACCAACATAGTGCCCAAAAAAGTTTACCCTATACCTGAAATACAAATAGAAATACATTTTATTTACCTGCTGAGAAAGGCATAAAATAGTCACTCTTCTTAAAGTTCCCTTGCTCATCCAGAAAATGACCAGGATCAAATACTTCTGGGTTGGGAAATTCTTTGTCGTCATGTAGCACAGAAGTCAGTGATGTGATTAACTCTGTGCCCTGAAAATAACAAGTAAATGTGTTTGATTTAATGAATGAAAGGGGTTGGCAAGTTGACTCAGGCTAAAGGCACTTGCATAGAAGCATGACAACCTGAGTCTGATAGTCTGATTACCAGATCCCAGTAGGTAGCAGGAGAAAACTAACTCAAACATGTGGTACTCTGACCTACATACAGACACACACACACACACACACACACACACACACACACACACTAAATAAATGTAATTGTAAAATTAGCAATGAAAGAAACGTGGTACAATCATGTCTGCTTTTTAACTATCTTAGAAATTCTTCATTCATGAACTTAGTGAGAGATCAGTCCAGCTTCCATCTCTTCCCAGAGCCACAGGAAGATCAGGCACACTGCCACCAGGACTGGCAGTCTCCACTCGGTCTGGGCACTCTGAAGAGCCACAGGAGCCTATCACTCCTGAGCAGCACAAGGGTGAGTCCACATTTTTGCTCCCCACTGTCTATCTAAGGAAAGGCTGCCTGGAACTCACAGGGTGAAGGTGGAGGTGCTGCCTGAGAGTGCACACTTTGGCCCAGAACCAGATTTGACCCAGTTTCATCAGGACTGGTGGCCTGCCTGCAGTTTGCTGGACACCTGGAAGCACCACAGAAAGGCTCTCACTCCTGAGCACAGGGGCTTGTCTACATTCCCTTCATACTGTCTATCCTGGGAAAGGCCACCAGCACCTCTCAGGGTGCAGGGAGCTGTGCTGCCTGGAAACAGACACTTCCGGCCCAAGGTCAGAGCCAGCCTAGTTGCATCAGGACTGGGCACTATCTTTGGAACTCACAGCCTACCCAGAGAGCCAAACACCCAGGAACAATCTCCCTCTGGAGATCTACAGGAGAAACAAGCTCCAGTGAAAGATAACAAGATCACCTAGAATCGCAGATAACAAGATGGCAAGAGGCAAGTCCAAAAATCTATGAAATAGAAACAAAGACAAGTGGTGTAGGGAGAGTGATGCTCAGCTCTCAGCGAGCAGGCTGCCAGTCCTGATGGAAGTGTGCCTGATCTTCCTGTGGCTCTGGGCAGAGATGGAGGCCAGACCAATCAGACCCCAGACTGCAGAGCGATTCCTGTGCCTCATATGTACTCATTTATAAGTTGATAACAGCCCAAAAAGCTGGGAATACCCAAAAAAACATTAACAGGACTTATGAATCTCAAAGAGAAGGAAGGGCAGAAAGTGGACATCTCAGTCTTTCTTAGAAGGAAGAAGAAAACGTTCATGGGGAGAAATAAAGGAACAAATAGAGGAGCAGGGATTAGAGAAAAGATTATCTAGAGACTTCCTCACCTGGGGATATACTCCATATGAACCCAATAAACTCAAGCACTATTGCTGATTCCAAGTAGTGCTTCCTGGCAACAACCTGATATGGATGCCTCCTCAGAGGCTCTGCCAGAGCCATACTGATACAGAACAGGATGCTTGCAGCTAACCATCAGACTGAACACAAGGACCCAGATTCTAACATAGTAAGATAATAAAACAAAACTCATTCATCTCTTTATTATGAATGGCCTAAAAGGAGTAAAAATAATAACTGTTTATGTGTGCTCAAATATAGTCAACAGAAGAAAATGGAAGACATAGCAACAAAATCAAATCATGAAGCCATAATTTAGTGGAATAAAATATGTCTGACTTGTGCAAGGTGCTAGCTTCAATTCCTAGCATTAAAATTTTTTTTAAAAATGCAGAGAGGCTAAATTTTTTAAATATACATGAGTATGGTGGCACATGCCTGTAGCCCAGCACTGGAAAGCAGAAATAAGAATTATTTGAATTCAAAAGACTGTGATACATATCAGAAAAACAGTGAGACATTGACTCAAATTTTAAAAATAGGAAAGCATATAGATACACAGATTTTATTATTTACTTTCTCCTCTTTCATGTTATTTATGTTTCTTTAAATTTTATCAGCATGTGAAGTTGCTATTTTAACCTAGCTTGAGGAAATCAAGGATGTTTTCTTATACAAGGCAAAAAATCTATAGTACATAAAAAAATCTACATTCATAAAAAATTCAGTGAGGAATCAAAACACAGTTTTTGAGCAAATCATGTTGCCATAGAAGAGCTGAAAGAGAGTGAAATAAAGAAGTTATAATTAGACCAAAAAGGACACTTGGAGAGCAATGCTTATCAATGATTACCTAATTATAAAAAGATGAAGTTCTCAAGTTAAAAAGTAAACACAAGAGATTGAACGTTAAAATAAAATCAACAAGAGGTCCGGGGACACAGGCCTGGTGATACTGCACTGTAACCAAAGCAGAGAGAGGGCAAGGCCAGTCACGCAGAAAAAAAAAAACGCCCCTGCGGCCCACAGTTGGGACGGACCTCTGGCATAAGGAGTCTGGATCTGCCCAGAAAGTTCGTGGGTGAGGACCAAACACTCATGCCCTTTGCCACATGAAACAGAAGATATAGGGACACAGGCCTGGTGATACTGTGCTGTGAGTAACCAAAGCACAGAGAGGGCTAGGCGGAACATGCAGAAAACACGCCCTGGTGACTTACAATGGGGCCAGACCAATGGCATAGGGACTCGGGATCTGCCCAGAAAGCCGGGCCTCACAGACTAGACACAGAAGCCCACAGCAAGGCACAGGCTCTTGTCAATGGAAGCCAGGAACTGCCATGGAAAGGCAATGCTTGAAGTTCAGCTCTACAAACCCTCTTATACCTGGACCAAACACCCTGGGCACGTAGCACAACACCCCACTCTCATCAAGGGACAGATCATGGATGCAGAAACTCAATAAGGACACAGTAAAAATACCAGAGGTTATGAACCAATTGGAATTAATAAACATCTACCCAACATTTCACCCTAAAACAAAAGAATACACCTTCTTCTCAGCACCTCATGGCACCTTCTCCAAAATTGAACATATAGTTGGTCACAAAACAAGCCTCAATATATATAAGAAGATTGAAATACTCACATATATCCTATCAGAACACGATGGAAAAAGGTTAGTCTTTAATAACAACAAAAACTACAAAAAGCAAATATTCACATTGAGGCTGTACAGTGCTCTACTCAACAATAGCATGGTCAAAGAAGAAATAAAGAAAGCAATTAAGGATTTTCTATAATTTAACAAAAATGAAAACACAACATACCCAAACCTATGTATGGGATGCAATGAAAGCAGTATTAAGGCGAACTCAAGGCTCTGAGTGCCTCCAAAAAGAAACTGGAGAGAGGCATGCACTAGCAACTTGACAGCACAGCTGAAAGCTTTAGAACAAAAAGAAGCAGATACACCCAAGAGGAGTAGAGGGCAAGAAATAATCAACCTCAGAGCAGAAATTGACCAAATAGAATCAAAAAGAACCAAAATATCAATAAAACCAAGAGCTGATTCATTGAGAAAATTAGCAAGATTAATAAACTCTTGACCAGACTAACTAAAGGACAAAGAGAGAGTATCCAAATTAACAAAATCAGAAAGGAAAGTGGAGATATAACAACTAAAACTGATGAATTTCAATAAATCATCAGTGCCTAATGCAAAAGGCTATACTCAACAAAACTAGAAAATCTGGAAGAAATGGATGAATTCCTAGACAGATACCAGATACTAAGGTTAAACAAGTACTGGGTAAACCATCTAAATAATAATCCCATAACATCTAAAGAAATAAAAGCAGTCATCAAAAGACTCCCAACCAAAAAAAAAAAAAAAAAAAGCCCAGGACCATATGGGATCAATTCTATCTGACATAATACCAATACTCTCCAAACTATTCCACAAAATAAATAGAGTCAGACGAAAAACTATCCAACTCATTTTTCGAGGCCACAATAACCCTCATTCCTAAACCACACAAAGACCCTACATGGAAATAGAACATCAGACCAATCACCCTTATAAATATTGATACAAAAATACTCAACAAAATTTTTGCGAACCAAATCCAAGAACACATCAAAACGCTCATTCACCATGATCAAATAGGTTTCATCCCTGGCATGCAGGGATGGTTTAATATATGGAAATCCATCAATGTAACCCACCATAGGAACAAATTAAAAGAAAAAAAACCACAAGGTCATATCACTAGATGCTGATAAAGCATTTGAAAAAATTCAACACCCTTTCATGTTAAAAGTCTTGGAAAGAACGGGAATCCAAGGCACATACCTAAACATAATAAAAACAATATACAGCAAACCAATAGCCAACATCAAACTAAATGGTGAGAAACTTTAAGCAATCCCACTAAAATCAGGGACTAGACAAAGCTAGCCACTATCCCCTTATCTTTTCAACATTGTACTGTAAGTCATGGCCAGAGCAATTAGACAGCAAAAGAAAAATCAAAGGGATACTAATCAGAAAGGAAGATAAAAAGATCACTATTTGCAGATGACATGATAGTATACTTAAGTGGCCACAAGAATTTCACCAGAGAACTTTTACAGCTGATAAACAAGTTCAGTAAAGTGAATAATATAAAATTAACTCAAACAAATCAGTAGCCTTCCTCTCCTCAAAGGACAAACAAGCTGAGAAAGAAATTAGCAAAAAGATACCCTTCACAATAGTCACAAAGAATATGAAATAACTTGGTGTGAATCTAACTAAGCAAGTGAACAACCTGTATGACAAGAACTTCAAGTCTCTAAAGAAGGAAATTGAAAAAGATCTAAGAAGATGGAAAGATCTCCCTTGCTCATAGATTGGAAGGATCAACATTGCAAAAATGGCTATCTTACCAAAAGTAAATCTACAGATTCAATGCAATCCCCATCAAAATTTCAACCCAATTCTTCATAGAGTTGGAAAGAGCAATTAGCAAATTTATCTGGAATAACAAAAAACCTAGAATATTGAAATCCATCCTCAACAACAAGAAAACATCTGCCTTAATCACCATCCCTAACCTCAAGCTATATTACAAGGCATTTGTTTTATAAACAACAACATGATACTGGTACAGAGATAGGCAGGTTGATCAATGGAACAAAACAGAAGATCCAGAAATGAACCCTTTCACATATGGTCACTTGATTTTGTACAAAGGTGCTGTAAACATTCAATGGAAAAAGGAGAGCCTCTTCAACAATGGCATTTGCTCAACTGGCACTCAGCATGCAGAAGAATGAAAATAGACCCTTTCTTATCGCCTTTACAAAGTTAAGGTGCAAGTGGATCAAATATCTCCACATTAAACCAGGTACACAGAAACTATTAGAAGAAAACGTGAGGAAAGCCTTAGAATATATAGTCACAGGGAAAATTTTTCCTGAACAGAACACCAATGGTGTGTGCTCTAAGACCAAGGATAGAAAAATGGGACTTAATGATATTGCAAAGTTTCTATGAGGCTAAGGACACTGTCAAGAAAAGAAATGGCAGCCGACAGATTGGGAAAAGATCTTTACCAATCCCACATCTGATAGACATCTACTATCTACTATATACAAAGAATTCAAGAAGTTAGACTCCAGAGAATGAAACAATCTTATTAAAAGATGGGGTACAGAGCTAAACAAAAAATTCTCAACTGAGAAATATTGAATGGCTGAGAAGCTTCTAAGTAAGTGCTCTACATCCCTATTCATCAGGGAAATGCAAATTAAAACAACCCTGAGATTCCACCTCACAATATTCAGAAGGGTTAAGATCAAAAATTCAGATGACAGCAGATGCTGGTGAGGATGCAAAGGAAGATTTGGTGGGGTTGTAAGCTAGTACAACCACTCTAGAAATCAGTCTGGTTGTTCCTCAGAAAATTGGACATAGTCCTACCTGAAGACCCAGTTGTCCCACTTTTGGGCATATACCCCAAAGATGCTCCAACATACAATAAGGACACATACTACAATGTTCTTTGCAGCCCTATTTATAATGGCAAGAAGCTGGAAAGAACCCAGAAAACCTTCCGTAGATGAATGGATACAAAAATTATGGTATATTTACACAATAAAATACTACTCAGCTATTAGAAAAAAAAATGACTTTATGAAATTCCTAGGAAAATGGATGCATCTAGAGAATATCATCCTGAGTGAGTCACAAAACAGAAGACATAATATGCAGTCACTGATTATTGGATAGTAGCCACAGAACTCTTTGAATATCCCCCCAGAAACAACACACAGGCCATATGAAGCTCAAGAATAACAAATGCCAAATAGTGAAACCCTCAGTCCTTCTTCGAAAAAAAAATAAATAAATGTATAGCACCCTCTCAGAGTGTGGTACACCTAGACTTTAAATCATTAATAATCTAAGAGCTAGGAATATAGCCTTGTGGCAATTTTCAGTATTCAAGGTCATTATGTTTAATCTATACACACCAAGAAAACTCTGACTGTTTCCATGTTACATTCTGTCCTACATGTACTTTATGCTTATGGTAACTAGTGGGATTTCAATGCATGCTATCAAATCTCTAAAAGAATTTCCAAAATGCTTTTAAAAATATTTACATGTATCTCTCTTCTTTAAATAAAGTTATAAGAAAAAATAAATAAATAACAACAACAACCAACCAAAAGACAGACAGACAAACAAATATAATAGCCATTTTAGCTTATTTCACATATATAAATGCATACAAACTGAAAGAAATGCAATAAGATGATACAGGCAGTGGAATCCAATTAAGCAAAAGTATTAGAAAAAATATACTTTAAGCCATAATCATTAAAAAGGGGATGAAGAAGGTCATTATATAATAGTAAAAATTTAATTTTGATTCTCTCGTTCTGTGTTGGTGGAGGACTAGAATCACATTTTAATTCAGAAACTAAAAGGTAATTGAAGGACAGTGTCAGAAAAATAAGCTTACCTTGGGAATTAGATAATTTCTGAATCTAACATTACAGGTAGCTGCATGGGGCACATTGTTGGGGATAAGGTTAATGTATCTCTGGATCTCGTGCACCACTGCATCTGTGTAGGGCATGCGGGTCCTGTCCTGCATGCAGGGACTCCTGTGTCTGCCAATCACATGATCAATCTCTTCCTGGACTTTAGCTAATAGGACACAATTAAGAAAGGGTACATTTGTCACACTATATGAAGTGTGATAACAGTATCATGCCACATGAATATTTAGATTTAGACAATTGTTATTTTATAACATACAAATTCCCCCCACAACTAAGGCAATAAGATTAATCTGTGAAAATAAGTACATTATTGTAAAGAATAAGCAACACAAAGAAATGATGAAATGTGCTGAAACGTGGAGCTGAAAGACTATTCCAACGGGTAAGAGCATTGGTTTCCCTTCCAAAGGTCCAGATTTAATGCCTAGAAAGCACAGGTGGCTCTCAAATGTCTGTAACTTCAGTCTCAGGAGATTTGATGCCCTCTTCTGGTTCCTATGGGCACCAAGCATGCACACTGTCCACAAACACACATGTGCACTCCCAAACACATAAAATAAATGATAAAGATTTTAAATAAGTTTCTCAACTTATTAACCTCTTATTCATCCTTACATTAACTAAAGCATTCACTTTGAAACACTCTAGAAGTTTTGTAAGGGAAGGGAATGGAAGAAAAGGAAATGGAAGGGAAGAAAGGGGAGAGAAGGAAAACGAAAGGAAGAAAAGAAAAGGGGATGGAAGAGAAAGGAAGGGAAGGGAAGAGAGGGGAAGAAAAGGGAAGTGAAGGGAAGGGAAGGGAAGGGAAGGGAAAAAAAGGGAAGAAAAGGGAAGAAAAGGGAAGTGAAGGAAAGAGAAGGGAAGAGAAGGGAGAGACAGAGAGAGTGAGACCAACTACCCAGACTATATTTTATTGAATTTAGAGCCCTGGTGTTTTACTACTGTTTACAGTAATTTTATTTCTTTTATTCATTTTCCTCTACTGTTAAAAGTGGTCTCATCTGTATCTCATCATATATGTACAAATGGCATCTGGTGCCACAAAAACATCAACATTAAAACTTCTTTTGGGCTATCTGAAGAATACTAAGTTTGCTTGACAAATCTCACAGTCATACCTGTGACCTCTTTGTGTTTCAGTAGGAGCAAGAGTCCATATCTCAGGGTAGTGCTTGTGGTTTCTGATCCAGCTACAAACACATCAGTCACAGTAGCCACCAAGCTTTCAATGGTAAACTCGGAATGGGGATTGTGTTGTTCCTGGGAATTTTTATTTCATTGTTAGAAATTGACCATTATATTAAATTTAAACAAATTCTGAATAATACAAGCTGGTCTACAGATAAGCAAATTTAGAACATGATGGACAGAGTAAAAATATTACAGCATGTGTACAGTATGGCAAAGACTGTAAATTAACTGACTCAATCTTCATTACTCAGCCCTTATTTCTTCCTTGGACCAAAATTCAATTTCTCAGACCATGAAACACCAATAAAACTTTTTTAAAAGAACCCCTGATAAAATTTTCATTCTTCCTTAAAACACATATGGCAATGGAAGTGGTATATACATCACCTGGAACATGAGTCACCTGCCCCCATTTGTGGTAGGAGCTATGCAAGAAAGGCTGTGGCAAGCACTTTATGAGATGGCCCACTGTTTTACATGGTTGCGATGAGTGTACTCTGAAGAGGTACACCCCCAAGAGACTGTGTCCTAGGATGGCTTCCTGTTATGCATTTCCGGCCATACCTATATCCCTCCTTATCATTTTCTGATATTTCACCCATTCTGTTGGGCATATTTTCTGCAGAATCAATATGAAGATGTATGTTCATATAATAATGATGTTTAGATAAACTGGTGATTTTATAAGTCCTGATAAAAAATGTATAGAACTCCTGCATTGATTCGGGTACTTTTAAGCCCCCTGAAGACAAAAAAAAATAAAAATAAAAGCTTGCAACTAAAATTATGCAAACTTTCAGGTGTCCTGAGCAAATTGCACTGGGATGAGGCTTCACTTCTAAAAACTTTATGATAAAAGGAACCACTTCTTGTAGGTTAAAAATGCGGCCACTAATCTTGCTAACTGTGGTCATAAACTAGGAATGGACAATTTATTATGAATTCAAGAACAAAAAAATAAATGACTGACAAGTTTATCTATACAAGATTCAAAACAATAAGATATAAGACATGATTTGTCAAACAAAAATATTACTAAGTTATGTCATAAGAATATTGCTTTAAACTTATAATAAACATGTGGAGCTAAAAAATAAATAAATGTTTAGTGATGTAAGACTCTTCACATAAGTGATTCTGTTGTAAACTTATCAACCTATGACATGAGCTATTGCTTTGAACTTACTACGAATTTATGGAATGTCAAAGTGTTAGAAAAATTGTGTAATCAATTATCGTGCTCTGACTTCTACTTGTGTAGTATTTTTGATCTGCTAGGTAAATTTTTACATAAAGAACTTTTTTCTGAGAAGATATAAAAATCCAGGTAGAAAAAGATAAAGTGTGGGAACCAGCTTATGGGAGCTTCTCTCCACCCATCAAACGTGTATATATGTGTAACATTAAGAATGTGGGGTTGGTGCTTTACTGTATCCACCAACTGCATGCATATAGATGTATGTATGTTTTTATATTTATATGTAAATATGTGTTTGTGCATGCATGTGTGCATGCGTGCATGTGAGGAGGGTGTTTATGTGGGTGTGCGTGTATGTGTGGGTGTATATACATCTGAAACTGGTGAAAATTGCAGTTTGGAGGCCCTTTCTGCTTCAGCCAGTGTGGATGAGTGTATGCATTACTTTCATTTTCTTTATTACCATATCACAAAGAGCCTTTTTCTGATGCTGGCCCCTGAGTTAAAGAACTAAGACCTTCTAGCTTCCTGCCCAAATAGTTAAGTCCATTTTACTGATCCCCTGTTGCTATGAGCACCAGTTAATTTCCAGAAGCAATCAGCTCCAGCTCCATTAACAGTTAAGATTTTAGAGTTTTTTGCACAGCTAAATAAGTTTTGCCCCTATAAACACTACCAATGTTGACACTGTAAATTGCCACTGTCAGCAGGGTCCCCTTTGGCTGCTGTTAGCACTGACCCCAATTGTCTATGGACATGATGCGGCCTTTCTCAGTTTACTTATGATGTCAAAACTGGCCTTTGACACAGGTGTACAAACCCACAAACTAACACACACTTGTGCATTAATTTAGAATAATAATACTAATAAATCTTTATTGTCAACGTGAATACTCATACACTAAGTGCAAACATGGAAATGGAAGGCATGCATCACTTTACCTAATAAGTATTTTAGAGTGCGATACAAAGATAAGACACTCCTGATTCTCCCTCTCCCAACTGATACATCAATATATATATATATATGTGTGTGTGTGTGTGTGTGTGTTTGTGTGTGTGTGTGTGTGTGTTTGTGTGTGTATGTATATATATATATATATATATATATATGTGTGTGTATGTATGTATGTATGTATGTATAAATCAGTAAGTATTTATTCACATGTTTATATGTAATATATTTAAATATATTTTGTTTAATATAGAAATGTATGTATATTTATATAATTTTATTCATTAATATATATTGATACCCTTCAGCTAACCCTTGAAGGGGAATGGGCATGGATCCCAACAAAAATGAGTATAGGAACTAGTATACTTCTCAACTAATAAATTATTCATACTTTTACACAAAATGAAAAGTAAAGGTTAAAGGTATATTAGTCCAATAGTGACACTCCAAAGACACTATCATAAAATTCTTTAAAAGCCCCAACATACAGAATTTTCTGAGTAAAAGAAGGACAAGACCATGAGTGAAACACTATTTCAAAGGTTCATGGTAAATTGACTCTTAAGTCAGTGACTCTAGGCCAGAGGGAATTAAACATGCATGTGGTTCTCTAAACCATGGGGGTAATGATTGCTGTATACAGTTCTGCAAGGACCCCTAACAGTGCTAGTCACTGGGGAGATTATTTCCACACTGAAAAGTACATGTGAGGAAGCAAACAAAGGGAACACTGCATATTCCTATTCTAATGTAAATTATTACAGTTGTTTTGGCAAATGCAAAGGCAGTTCCTCAGAAGAGTAAAAATTAAATGAACTTGACTGAGCTATTTCACTCATTATTATACATCCTAAGAAAAAATTGAAATTAGTAGGTAACAGAGATGTCTGCTCTCCAGTTATCTCCAGCATTATCAACTAGGAACAATCAAGGTACCTATGAACAAATTGGCAGAACTTTAAAATACGAGATAGGTTAAAATGCAAGATGGTGGGGCTGGAGTGGTAGCTCAGTGATTAAGAGCACTGGCTGCTCTTCTATAGGTCTTAAGTTCAATTCCAAGCAACTTCATGGTGGCCCACAACCACCTATAACTCTAGTCCTATGAGATCTGATGCCTCCTCTGGTGTACAAAACACTCACAAACACAAAATGCAAAAATAATTTAATTTTTCATGATGGCTGAGAATAAGCCAAGATTAATAACATTGTTTCAGAATCTATCTTTCCATAATGCAAACTACCCTTAAGACAGTCCAAAGAAGGGAAAGGCCTTGTAGCTGGTTCTTGAACTCCATTCTGATCTCAGATTTCACTCTACTGAACTCAGTGATACCCTCTGGGTTGCAAGAGCATTGCATTCCTGTTTTTTTCATGCCAATGCCTACATTTTCAGAGTACTTCAAAGACATTTTTACCTGCTTATCTGTCCAGAATAGATTCTGGTTAGACCAGCTAAGGTTCTTACCCTCCTCTGTGTCACTGCACACACTGGAGTCTCTCATCACTTCACAGTACACATGTTAAAAATTCTCACCCCTGATGCATCACTCCAAACACTCAAAGATTAGTACCAAGCCCAAGTCACTGGAGAAGACTGCCACATTAATAACATGTTTGTCATTTTTCTATATGATTAAGTCCACTTTTTACATTAATGTTCAATAGCTTGCATTTTAAGCTGTTTATGTATAACTCACCTAAAGTTTATATTCCCTTTTCTCATATAATTTAATAAATAATTCTGATTGCATAACAATTCAGTCTTAACTCTTAAATGATGTTAGTCCATTTCATGCCCATAATGGAAACCTAATTTGCATAACAAGTGTGTTTTACTGAGATGTTGAATTTCCCCAGTAAGAAGAGAAACAGTTGATAAAACAAAATGTAAGCAGACAAATAACACTTTACCTGTTTCATTTTGATCAGAAAACAGTCAATGAAGTCCCGGGGGTTGTCAATATCCAGTGTTTCTTGATGTTCTTTTACTTGTCTCAAAATGAAACATTTTATTTCAGTAAAATTTTTAATTACTTTTTTATGGCTTCCTGGGAGATAGTCGATGAAGGCAGGGATAGCATTGCACACCTTAAAGATTTTTAAAATATGTGTTTATTAACTTGAATTTGCTCACTTACACTTGTAATTCAGTTATCTAGAAGGCCTATGAGAGTGAATCATCAGAGCCTAAGAGTTTTGAGGAACTCCATTATGGCATAGTGAGACGCCATCTCAAAAAAAAAAAAAAAAATGAAAGTACTACATTATTAATGTGTATTGAAGTTATATTCAGCACCCACTAAGCAATAATGGAAAGACACAGTGAGTAAAATATGGTCCTTGTTTGACCAAGAACAATTTCTCTATGTTGACAAAGATAATCAAAGGTGTTCTAGATATGTAGTGGTCAAACTCAGCTGTGGAATGTCATGAGAGTGACTCCTCTTACAGACAGATCTAGGAGGACACCTGCCTGGCATGGTCTTGAAGCAGATATGGTTATTTAAAGCTGAGTTACTCTTTTTAATTCCCTGGTTTCTGTGGTTATGTCAGGTTATACATGAAACAATATCTTTAATATATGATATGGACTTATACACATGAAATCTTTACAATTTAGCCATCAATACAAGACCTGAACAATGACACCTCCAAAAGACCAACATGGATGTGAGAAACCTCATAAGACTCCACCCTTAGATGAAGAACTATAGGCAATTAATGACTGCTGAAAGTGGGGGGAATCAGTCTTGTCCAGAGAGGAGACCTTTGCTAGGTTAGCCAAACATAAATGGATATATATATATATATATATATATATATATATATATATATATATATATATGGGAAATGCATATATTTACTTAATCAGGCATATATAATATTTATATTTAAGAAATTGTTAAAGGAGAGGTCATAAAATTGAGAGGAAATGAGGAGATGGGAGATGAGGTAGAGAGGGAGGGTATATAGTGGAAATTAAGTAACTACAGTACTCATTTATGAAGCTATATTACAAAAATAATAAAAATAATCAAATAAATGTTAGGATAAAAATAAATCCCTAAACTACCCCTGAGGACTGAGAGCAGAAAACAATCAAAAATCAGGGAGCTCTCTAGAAGTTCTAAGAATACCTCTATACTTAGATGTAGTGTACTAGATTTTGCTATTGACCTAAAACTGCCTTTAAAAAGAGTAAAAAACAGAAAAGCAAACAGAAAAATGCATCAATACAAGATGATAAAGAGTTCAATTTATATTTATAGTAAACATTTGCCCCACGAACAATCTAAGTTCAGGTCTTAAAACCTATGTGAGTAACCCAAGCATGCAGGGTTTATGCTAGTAATTCCAGAGTTGAGAGGCAGAGACAGGCAGATTCTTAGGCTTCAATGGCCACCTGGTCTAACCTGTAAGTGAGCTACAGAGCAGAAACAGACTCTGTCCCGGAAAGAAGGTGGAGAGCTCTTAAGAAAGCTTGTCCTCTGGACTCCACATGCATGCATACATAACATATATGCATGTGCTACCACACATGCACACAAAAACTCAAAAGTAAATTAATAAAACAACTTCAAAATATGAAAAAGTACTAGGTGATTTCACTACAAACCTTTAATACTAGCACTTGGTAAGCAGAAACTAGACGATACTGTGTGTTTGAGAACAGCCTGTTCTACGTAGTTAGTCTCTAGATAGCAAAGGCTTCACAGAGAAACCATGCATCAAAAAACTAAAGTAAATAAAATGAAACATAATAAACCAAAAATATTTCTAAAAGAAAATGGGAGTAGCACAGGGGATGGAGGAGGAAGAAGAAAGATATACTGAAGTAACTCCATTCTGAATTCTTGCAGCTTGGAAACAGGGAGTGTTGGTAGTTGCAGACCACATAACCATATGGACTTTTATCTTTCCTACAGTTAGCGCTGATATTGAGCCTATATTGAGTATGCAGCTAGGTCACAAGACCTTCCTTACTTTAATAACTTCCATTCTATGTACAATGGACCTCTACTGCCTGCATTCAGCCATGCAGTCTACCATCTGAGTTTGCTCTTTCTCCTTTCTAAGACTTCCTCTCACTGAGAGTTGTAGGTTCAAAGCAATATATGCTGAATCCTGCCTGGAATATAATTGTACGTGTGTACACAAATCATTTAACCATACTTGTGTATGAGAATTTGTCCATAAGATGCTAGGTTGAGTTTTTTAATGTCTACTGCTGGACTATTCACAATAGCAAGGAAATAAAACCAGCTTAGATATCAGGCAAAAGATGAACTAATGTGTGTGTGTGTGTGTGTGTGTGTGTGTGTGTGTCTGACAGCCACAAAATGGAATGTTGTTTCAGTCATAAATAATAAAATAATGACATTTTCAGGAAAATGCATGGATCTGGAGATATGTGTAAGAGTAATGAAAGTAGAAAGGGAACAATGAGAAGAAAGAAAATTAGCAGCAGAAGAAGGAAGGGTAGGAAGATAAGGGGGGCAAATTCATATGACAGAAAATCAGAAGAGAGTACTGGTTGGGGGAACAAAGAGAACCAGCAACAGTGGGGAAAAATCTTAAGAGAAAATCTAGCACTAACAGTCATAAAAGAGGAGCCTGAAAAAATGAAGGTTTGATAGTTGTACTCACAGGATGTTGTTGAGGAAACAAAGGTCACTCAATGTGCTTCTATCATATTTGACTGTTTTATGTAAAACTTGTGTGACTTTGAGGGCTTTTGTAGGCATTGCAGAATATAGTCTAGTGGTGGTTTGAATATTCTTGGCCTAGAAAGGGGCACTCTTAGGAGGTGTGGCCTTTTACAGTGAGTGTGGCCTTGTGTCATCATAAGGGTGGGCATTGAGACTCTCCTCCTAGCTGCCTAGAAGACAGTTTTCAGTTTGTCTTCTGAACAAGATGTAGAACTCTTGGCTCCTACAGAGCCATGACTGCTTGGATGCTGCCATGCTTCCCACCATAATGATAATGGACTGGACCTCTGACCCTGTAAGCCAGCCCCAATTAAATAATGTTCTTCATTTAAAAACAAAAGGCTGGGGAAAAGAGGGATGATGTAAGTAGTGGGGGGGATAAATAAGAACAAACTATAATTTTAAACATACATAAGCATGCATCATAATGAAGCACATCACTTCATGTGCTGATTTAAATTCTTTAACCATTCAGATTTTATGAATTTCTATGTGTCATGTGTTATTACTGAGAATAGACATTAGGAATTTAACACAGTGTGCTATAGAACACAAAGCCACTCCTGCTATTTTTACAAATATTACTCAACCAGAATGGAACCCTGACTTTAAAACTGGAAAATATGCAAAGATCATGAAGGATGAACTTCCAGAAGTATAAAATAGAGAAGGATACTTTAAATATGGAGGAAGATTAATATAGGAGATTGTGTGAAGAAGGTTAATAACTCTAAGTATACTTGAAAAGACCATAGGAAAAAAACTTTCTTTTATGTTTATCTAAAAATTTACATAAAATATATAGTTGTGTGTATATACACATGTATGTACACACATCATACAAAAATGATATATTTTAGGTGATATATTTGAAGTTTAATATACATTCATAGTAAGTGAAGTTTCATCACTTCATTTATTATGATAATGATCCCCTCATGAACCATGGACTATCTTACAAAAAGTTCATGGAAAGAGGCATGGAAAAATCTCCCTTCAAGTTGGTATTTTGGAACATTCAAGAAGCTCTTAAAACTGTATAGATGGTTGCCATTGCCCCTGATTACCTCCCAGAATGGGAAGCTAAGACCCTACTGCCAAAGGCAACACATTTTGGACACACAGAATTTAAAAGAATCCAGCTGAAACTAATCTGGAAATCTCTTCACTGAGGACTAGCTCTCACTGAAATTCAGAGGCAATATGTAAGTTCTCAAGAGAGAAAAGCTATTGTAAATCTTTATGCAACTACAGAACCACAAGAGTGACCAGAAAAAGCTATTCCAGATGATGCAGTAGTGGCATGTATATCTTGAGAATAACAAATAACTGTCTACTAGAACTTAACTTTTGCTTAGTTGAGGAGAATGATGAGTGGTACTATAAATATAGCCAAGTATGGCTGGTAAGGTTACAGACCCTAGAGGAACACCTGTTACTACTACTACTATCCAAAATCAGGATAATTCCTAAAAACATTCTAGATACTTAACCTACATACACAGTCAAGTGTAGTTCCCACCCCTTACCAAAGAAACTTCTTTTTAAACCAGATGGATACTCTTACAGAAATCTACAAGTGGTCAAAATGCAAAGAACAACTGACTGTTTGGTGTCCAATGCCAATTAATAAATCTACAAATCAATTTCTATGCCTAAAGATTAGGGAACTTCATGAAGAGGGAGCAGAAAAAAATTGTAACAACAAGATCAGGACATCTATTGAAAGATAATATTTTACATTTATATTTAAACTATTTTAAATTATATTGTATGAGAAAAAGATTTGACATGATGAAAGGGAAAGTGGGAGTTGTAGAAATGTTAAACAAAATTGTCAAAAAATAATATAAGAATAATAAAATTTAAAAATAAATACTAAAAACAAAATATAAGACTAGATATGTATCTTGGTTTATAGAACATTTGTCTAGCATGTGTAAAGGACTGAGTTCCATCTCTAGAACAAAAAATTCCAGATGTGGTGATTCATGACTATATTTCAACACTCACGAAGCAGAGGCAGATTAAAGTATTCCTCACCTACATAGTGTACTCAATGCCAGTCTAGTGTGTTGAGATACACACGTTCTCTCCCTCTGTCTCCCTGTTTCTCTGTCTCTCTACTTATCTACCTATATATCTCTCCCCTATGTGTACATGCTTGAGTCTGAGCAAAAGTAAGATGATTTGAGGTTCTGTAGGCGAGCATGTGTTCTAATATGTTTGAAGATGAAAATATTGAAGCTTGATCTTTAGAGTTGCATATTCACTTCAGTGGTCATAATAATGTATTGATCATTACAGGTATGCAGGCATTACCAAGCATGCAATGCATTGGTAATAATTGATGTAACACACAGCATTTTGCTAGTATAGGGTCCTACAGACATAGAAAATATAAATGTCCATCTTCATTCTACTGTTCTTTAACTGGCTCTTTATTCTGAGTAACACATCTTTTGCTGTGTCCTATATCTACTATATAGCTGGTATTGAACTATTTATTTCATAATTGGGTCTAAATTTGTTTAAATTATTAATTTAAGATAATAAGCTCAAGTATTATTTTTAAAATAATAAAACAATTAGAAACTCAAATTAAGAGACTTAACTATTGATCCCATAGTAAATATTTTTCCTAAACAGTCTATTATATATGCACAAATAGAGAATTGTATTTTATAAATAATATCATGAAATCCAACTCAGAATTTTATCAATTTATAGTTATGTACAAGAGCAGTTAAAGAATTTATATATAAGCACACATTTATCTTCCACTCAGAATTCAGGACATGCCAGTGAGCAGACTGGAATTCTACAATACTGTCTAAAGCCCAGTCAATTTTTCCATTGGTGTTTCTAAGTACCACTCCTTGTTAATCTCCTAGTAGAAATTTTAGCCATATAAAATGATGAAAATGTATTCAACTGGACTGAAAGACAAGACCGTTAGTAATGGAATATTTTCGATAAAAACCTAGGTGTCCTCTCAGAGTTTGAACAGGCTTGCAGATTGTCACCAGAAAATCAATATAGAAAAGATAATCAGTGGGAAAACCCCCACTGAGTAGGCTTGAAGACTACTGACCATGGGGTCTGAAAACTAAGCTAGATTTTTGTTTTTTGAGAAATCTATGTCACTGTGTCAGATCTCGACAGGATCGTGGTGTAGAAACACTCATTTCAGGGCCAGGTACTTAATTCTACTATGAAGACTTTTTAAACGAAAAGGGGAGAGGGTGGCAGGGGCAAAGAGAATAAAACCTTCAGATTCAACTTTTCCACAACTCTGAAAAATAATCAAGTTTAACCATGTGGATGCAGAGTCAATAAAACAGAGGAAGTGAGCTTTAATGATAAGAAAAGGGTTATAGAAATGCTCTGGGGTTAAGAGCACTTGTTCTTCCAAAGAACCATGGTTAGATTCCTACCACCCACCAGTTTGAGGGGATCTGATGTCCACTCCCTGTGTGGTGCTCAGAAACACATACAGGTAGAACAAACATATGCATTCAGGGAGAAAGGTAGAAAGGCTTTGTTGTACCTTATCTGACCTTGTCTCTTCTGTCTTCTAGGCTTGACAATGGCTTTGGCAATGGCACCTTATAACTAGTATGTGGCCTCCCTTTGTTATTGCTGTACTAAAATCAAACCCAGGGCCATGTATAAACTACACAAGCTCTCCAAACTAAGATTTGTGTTCATCCTCACCTTTTCATTTAGGGAAGGAGTGAGGGAGGGAGGGAGGGAAAGAGGGAGGGAGGGAAAGAGGGAGGGAGGGAGGGAGGGAGGGAGGGAGGGAGGGAGGGAGGGAGGGAGGGAGGATAAGAGAAACTGATTCTGCTTTCCAAACAAAGTTCTTTATTACAAGGGTCAAGATTTTGTAAAAGTCTGGAAAATAGATACATTGCACTGAAATAAATATTTTGACTTGTTAGAGAAATGAATGCTTTCCTGTGAAGAGAATATCTTTGACTCACCTGCATCCATGGGGAGTTCAAGATTTTAAAGTTTTCATTGAATTTCTCCATCAAGTTAAGGAAATTCTCATCTTTATAATCAAAACGATTGTGGAAAATAACTGAGCAGATCACATTGGAGGGAGCACAGCTCAGGATGAATGTGGGATCACAGAGTGAGCCTGAAGGATTCAAAGCAGATTAAAGTACCATTAAAATGTGCATGTAAAAGAATCAGCAGTTTAAAATACCATTAAAGCATCCATGTAAACGTCTTTATCTTTAGACTGAAAGACATTAGTAATTTTAGAACCCCTAAGGAAGTACTAGCACAGAAATAACCTTGTTGGCAAGAACTTCCACAAGCTTCCAATCAGCACGGCTCTGTTTCTTTAGTCCTAGCCTGCTTAAAAATCATCAGCTAAATCTTTAGCACCTGCTTCCTATGTGAACATCATTCTTTGAGCACATATTCTAAGTTAAGTTCTAAGAAAATACATCTCCACTTTCAAGAATATATAAAACTTCAATTTTCAGTGTAGAACCTCATCTCTCTTTGAAGTTACTACACAACTAAAGAGGAAAATAGCAATCTGGAAACGTTTTATGCCCAGTGAATAGCTGAAGGAGTCGTATCTACCACAGCCAGCAGAGAACTTGACTAAAAAGAAAAATGTTACAAGAAATGTATACATTCATCAGAACAAAGTTTAAAGAGCATAATCATATCAAAAAAACAAAAAACAAAAACAAAAAAAAAAAAACAAAACAGAAGCACCGGGGAAGGGGCGTGGCTGGCCGTTGCCTAGGAAGGGCACATCTTCTTGCTGCTCGCTGGGCTGTGATAGTAAAGGGGTTCTGTTGCATTTTGTCACCAGTGGAGAGACTGCACCTTCCTGAGAACCAGGCCAGAAATGGTCATATTATTTTGTAGCTGTCAGGAGCCAGGAATCGGGAACGGTGTTTGCTGCCGTGGATCTTCTGTACTGACAGGACAGCCTCACGGTCGCTTCAGATCCAACAGTTAGATACTTCCTGCCGTCCATCCTAGTAGTGTGGTAGCTCTTGGAAAGGAGTCACAGTCACTGTCAGCAGGAATCCTCACCCCACTCCTGTGGTTGTCCTCTCCATCATGCCAAAGAATAAAGGCAAAGGAGGCAAAAACAACCACAGATGTAAGAATGAGAACGAGTCTGAGAAGAGAGAGTTGGTGTTTAAGGAGGATGGGCAAGAGTTTGCCAGGTAATCAAGATGCTGGGAAACGGACGGTTGGAAGCAATGTGTTTTGACGGCATGAGGAGGCTGTGCCACATAAGAGGAAAGTTTAGGAAAAAGGTTTGGATAAATACCTCAGACATTATACTGATTGGTCTGCAAGACTATCAAGATAACAAAGCTGATGTAACCTTAAAGTATAAAGCAGATGAAGCAAGTCATATGGAGAGCTTCCAGAGCATGCTACAATCAATGAAACGGACACATTTGGTCCTGGGGATGATGATGAAATCCAATTTGATGATATTGGAGATGATGATGAAGACATTGACGATATCTAACCTGACCTAAGCATGTTACATTCTAAGTTCTCTGAAGCTCTACACAACTGGGATCTTGACCTTCAGCTGTTAAATAAAGCTTCATTTGGCATGTGTATGACTTGTTAACACAAATTGATGAATTTTATTTTTGAAGTATTATATTCCTTTGTAAACCAAAGATGTTGAGTTATCTTAAAGTGACATGTTGACACTTTGTGCTTATGCATATAACTGAACTTAGGGCACAGCGTGTGCACTGTTAAGAGACTGCCTTGCCATTCGTGATGCTCCATTTCTGACCTGTGAGTGTTTTTGTCAGCATGTGACTACTGTGTGTGCTGAAGTCAGTCCTAGTTCAGCACACACCTTTATATTCATCATCCGGCTGCATTTGAGGCTTCTCACCGAACATACAGATTGTTAGTCTGCATGTGGACTCAAACAGAATATGGCTATTTTTGTATTTGTGGAGCCATACCATTTTATACTTCCATGTTCTATACATTTGTTTCATCCTTTAAGTTGGTGCAAACCATAAAAAGGCATCTTACATTGCAGTTTTCAAATTTCATGGGTAGCAATTTTGAGTTTTAAAATTATTCATTGCAGAAATTAAATATTTAGAGGAGATAATCCATCAGCTTAACTTTAGAATTATACTAGCTGACAAGGTTTGTATATAGTTTTACTTTTCTAAGGCATACACAAAATTATAAAATAAAAATAAAAAGATAAGTAAGTCTGTTCTAATACTTGCATAGAGAAATTTTCAAAGAAGGTAATTGTCCATACAAAATATTTTTTACTTTGCAAAGTATGTTGTTTGTGTTAAGTCATTTCCAAAAAGTTACCTACTGCACTGGGGCTTTGGATAATTAATTACTATGTATAGATTAAAGTTAGTTACATAATTGTACAGGCGAAGTTTTCCATAAACTAAGCTTAGGTTAAAAATAAGGAGCCACAGTTAATGAAAAAGTGATTCCTGTTTTCTAAATGGAAGAGTCTAAAAAGAGAAACAGAATAAAAATTTGTTGGTATAAAAACATTTTTCTTTTGATATGTTCATTATATCTCTGGTATATAACAAATAAATTACTGGGTGATTTTCAATGTATCATGAGAGGATTAGTTTGTAAATTAGACTCTGGATTTAAGATAAACTTAACTATTTTCCCATTTAAGTGATGCTGGTATAGGGTTCTGCAGTTTAACCCTTGCTGCTTAGGAAGTAAGTATAAACTTTGTCTATCAGTCCTCAGATGCCTTTTTAAAGAATGTCTGAAAAAAAAACAAAAACAAAAAGATTTTATCAGGTTTTCTTCTAGACACCTTCAAATGGTGCCTCACTATGTAAACAAGTGTTCACCTTCACTTTCATTTTGTTTGTTCTCCAGGTAGCCCATGATAATGTAGCTTAAGAAAATGTCCCTAGAATAGCGAAATCCACCCTCAACAACAAGAAAACATCTGCGGGAATCACTATCCCTGACCTCAAGCTATATTACAAGGCAATTGTGCTGAAAACTGCATGGTACTGGTACAGAAATAGGCATGTGTATCAATGAAATAGAATAGAAAATGCAGCCCTCATGTATATAGTCACCTAATTTTTGACAAAGGAGCTGTAAACATTCAATGGAAAAAGGACAGCCTATTCAACAAATGGTGCTGGTCCAACTTGCACTCAGCATGCAAAAGAATGAAAAAAGACCCTTTCTTATTTCCTTGTACAAAGCTCAAGTGTAAGTGAATCAAAGATCTCCACATTAAACCAGACACACTGAAACTATTAGATGAGAAAGTAGGGAAAACCTTAGAACACATAGGCACAGGAGAAAATTTTCTGAACAAAACACCAATGGCTCAAGCTCTAAGGTCAAAGATTTACAAATAGGACTTAATGAGACTGCAAAGTTTCTGTAAGGCTAAGGACATTGTCAAGAAAACAAAACGGCAACCAACAGAATGGAAAAACATCTTTACCAACACCACATCAGATAGAGGCCTAATATCCAAGGTATACAAAGAACTCACAAAGCTAGACACCAGAGAATCAAACAACCCTATTAAAAAATGGAGTACAGAGCTAAACAAAATGTTCTCAGCTGAGGAATATGGAATGGCTGAGAAATATCTGAGGAAGTGCTCGACATCCTTAGCCTTCAGGGAAATGCAAATCAAAACAACCCTGAGATTCCACCTCACACCAGTCAGATTGGCCAAGATCCAAAACTCAGATGACAACAGATGCTGGTGAGGTTGCAGAGAAAGAGAAACACTTCTCCACTGTTGGTGGGGTTGCAAACTAATACAACCACTCTGGAAATCAGTCTGTCGATACCTCAGAAAATTGGACATAATACTACCTGAAGACCCAGCTATTCCACTTCTGGGCATATACCCCAGAGACACCTTAGTATACAACAAAGATATATGCACCACAATGTTCATAGCAGCTCTATTTATAATAGCCAGAAGCTGGAAAGAACCCAGATGTCCTTCAGAAGATGAATGGATACAAAAATTGTGGTACATATACACAATGGCATACTACTCAGCCACCAGAAACAATGACTTAACCAAATTCTTAAGAAACTGGCTGCATCTAGAGAATATCATCCTGAGTGAGATAACCCAGTCACAAAAGAACAGACATACTATGCAGTCACTGATAGTGGGATGCTAACCCCAGAGGCTCACACTGCCCCAGAAACAACTCACAGACTGTATGAAGTCCAAGAAATAAAGAAAACAAAACAAAAAAAATAGTCATGCTCAATCCTTACCCACCAAGAATACATTGACAAATTCCAGGTTATACCCTGTATTACATGTACTGTCTGCTCATTGTAAAAAAAAAAAAAAAAAAATCTTTACACACCAAGAAAACTTTGACAATTTCCAGGTTGCATCTTTTACATGTACTTTATGCTCATTGTTACTGATGGGATCTTTATCACACTATCAAACCTTTAAAAAAAAAAAAAAAGTACTGACAAAAATGTATTGTATAATTTTATGCAAAAAATGCTTAAAATCTATACATTTATCTTTGTTTTGTAAAATAAAGTTGTTAAAAAAGAAAAGAAAAGGAAATGCCCCAGTCAGGAAGCAAGAAGAGCAAATACAATTTTCCTAATCACTGATTGGTGGATCTCTTAGATGTTGATGTAGATCTCTGTAAAGGCTAATTTTATAAAATGAAACTAGACATGGTGTCAGAGTAGAAGCAGATCCTACGTCCCCAGAAGGACAGTGTGTCTTTAGAAAGAGAACACATCACTGGACCTTTTTATTGTTCTACACAGTGTGTCTGAATATACTGCTACGTAAGATTTATCCCATTGCTGATGTAAATTTTTAGTACAAAAAGAAAGGTTGACACAGCTCAGCTAACTTGATGTATTCAGCAGCAAACAAGAGACTTTCCAAAGTTAGGAGGTAAGGACCAGTGCCTGAAGATGTCCTCTCAATCCACTCTATGTACTCAACATATACATATCAGACATGCACAAAGTTGCACTTGAAGATATAGTATGATGTCTCAGTCATTGCAAACTACCAGAGGCAAACACTGAGGTATCTAAATTTCCTGTTTCCTGTTTACCAATATTTATATTTCTCTCACACTCTAGTTGAAGAAATGATTCCTTTATAACATGAGTGATTTACACTGTATAAATATGTGTTCACATAAGTATTACACTTAAAATAACTTGTAGTGAAATATTTAAAAAAAAATAAAAGCACCAATTCTTAGAGATTAGTTTGCCTAAAATGAAGGTGAAATTAAAGTCATTTACAATAGGACAAATACAGAGTTTACATTTATTATTCTAGAGTAAAAATATATGAATATATTTTTGTCTGTACTTATTTTTTTAAAGTTTTGATAGTATGCATTGGAATCTTACTATTTATAATAATCAAAAAGTGTATGCAAAACAAAATGTAACATGGAAATAGTCAAAGTTTTCTTTATGTCTAATGATTAAACATACAGATTTTAACTACCAAAAATTGCCACAAGGCTATCTTCTTAGGTTTTGAGTTATTAATGATTTAAGGTTGGGGTGTACCCCACTCTGAGAGGTTGCTATACACTTATTTTTTTTTTTTATTTTCTAAGAAAGACTGAGGCTTCCACTTTTCGTCCTTTCCTATTTTTTTTAAGCTTCATACGATCTGTGAGTTCTTTCTTAGGTATACAGAGCTTTCTGGGGCTAGTATTCAATTATCACTGACTGCATATTACGTCTATTCTTTTGTGACTGGGTTATCTCATTAAGGATTGAGTACTACTCCATTATGTAAATATATGACAATTTCTGTATCTATGCATCTACTGAAGGACATCTGGGTCCTTAGGTGCTTCTCAGCCATTTAATATTCCTCAATTGAGAATTCTTTGATTAGCTCTGTAACCCATTTTTAATAGGATTGTCTGATTCTCTGGAGTCTAACTTCTGTAGTTCTTTGTATATATTGAATATTAGACCTCTATCAGATGTGGGATTGGTAAAGATCTTTACCCAATCTGTTGGCTGCTGTTTGTTTTCTTGACAGTGTCCTTAGCCTTACAGAAACGTTGCAATCTCATTAAGTTCCACTTATCGATTCTTGATCTTAGAGCACAAGCCATTGGTGTTCTGTTCAGAAAATTTTCCCCTGTACCTATGTATTCTAAGGTTTTCCCCACTTTCTCTTTTAATAGTTTTGGTGTACCTGGTTTTATGTGGAGATCTTTGATCCACGTGCACTTGAGCTATGTACAAGGAGAAAAGAAAGGATCTATTTTCATTCTTCTGCATGCTGAGTGCCAGTTGAGACAACACCATTTGTTGAACAGTCTGTCCTTTTTCTATTAAATGTTTTCAGTTCCTTTGTCAAACTTCAAGTGATCATATGTGTGAGAGTTTATTTCTGGATCTTCTATTTTATTCCATTGATCTACCTGCCTGCCTTTACCATGCGGTTTTTAACACAATTGCTTTGTAATATAGCTTGAGGTCAGGAACGGTGAGTCCCACACAAGATTACTTGTTATTGAGAATAGATTTCAATATTCTGGGGGTTTTTTGTTATTCCCGATGAATTTGCAATTTGCTCTTTCTAAATCTATGAATAATTGAGTTGGAATATTGATGGGGATTGCATTGAATCTATAGATTGCTTTAGGTAAGATGGCCATTTTAACAATGTTGATCCTTCCAATCCATGAGCATGGGAGATCTTTCCATCTTCTGAGAACTTCTTCAATTTCCTTCGTCAGAGGTTTGAAGTTCTTGTGATACAGGTCCTTCACTTGCTTAGTTAGGGTCACACCAATGTATTTCATGTTGTTTGTGACTATTGTGAAGGGTAACTTTTCCTTAATTTCTTTCTCAGCATGTTTGTCCTTTGAGTAGAGGAAGGCTACTGATTTGTTTGAGTTAATTTTATATCCAGCCACTTGGTGAAGTTGTTTATCAGCTCTAAAAGTTCTCTGGTGGAATTTTTGGGGTCACTTAAGAATACAAGCCTCCCAAAAAAAAAAAAAAAAAAAAAAAAAAAAAGCCCAGGACCAAATGGGTTCAGTGCAAAATTCTATCAAACACTTATTGACGACCTAATACAAATTCTCTCCAAACTATTCCACAAAATATAGTCAGATGGAACACTACCCCACTCATTCTTCAAAGCCACAATAACTCTCATTTCTAAACCACACAAAGACCCTAAAAGGAAAGAGAACTTCAGACCAATCTCCCTTATGAACATTGATGCAAAAATACTCAATAAAATTCTTGCAAACAAAATGCAAGGACATATCAAAACGATCATTCACCATGATCAAGTAAGCTTTATCCCTGGGATGCAGGGACAGTTTAATATACGGAAATGTATCGACATAATCCACCATATAAACTAACTCAAAGAAAAAAAACCACATGATCATCTCGCTAGATGCAGAGAAAGCATTTGACAAAATTCAGCACCCCTTCATGTAAAAAGTCTTGGAAAAAGCAGGAATCCAAGGCCCATACCTAAACATAATAAAAGCAATATACAGCAAACCAATAGCCAAAATCAAAATAAAGGTGAGAAACTTGAAGCAATCCCACTACAATCAGAGAGTAGACAAGGCTGCCCACACTCCTCCTACCTATTCTACACTATTACATAGTACTGTAAGTCCAGGCCAGAGCAATTAGACAGCAAAAGAAAATCAAAGGGATGCAAATCAGAAAGGAAGAAGTAAAAATATCACTAGTTTCAGATGACATGAAACTATACTTGAGTTTACATTTAAAGGAGTGCTTTAACTTCCTCATTTCAACATTGAAAAAGAAAGTATATAGAATTTTGTTTTTAGAAACAAGTATCCCTAGTTAAAAGGTCTACCAATTTAACTTATTCATATAAAATTCACCCCCACAAGGAATCCTGAGTTAATGAACTATGTAGCCATCAACAGATTGTATATATTTTTAAAATGGTAAAGTCATTTAAGAAATAAAAGCAGAAGAAATATTAATTTTACATTGGCATATTTAAATAAAATGATGATGATTCAGCCACTACTTTTTATGAATCTGGAGTCCCTGCCCCATCAAGGAGAAGAAAGTATCTTGGGGAATTGGACTAAAATGAAACTCTTGTATCAGAAACATTTTTCAAAGATTTATTTATTATTCATTTATTTATTTACTTGTATATATGAATACACTGTCCCTGTCTTTGGACACATGGTTGTGAGCCACCATGTGGCTAGGGAATTTAGCTCAGAACCTCTTAAAGAACAGTGAGTGCTTTTAAACACTGAGCCTTCTCTCAAGACCTCAAAAACATTTTTAATTGAATCACCAGTAAACTTTATACATAACAGTTCTTATTAAAGGTATGTAAAGAAATGAAAGAAGATTCAAACTATAGAAAGCTGTATAGTTGTCAGATCTGACCTCAGCCTCATTTTCAGATTAAACAAGATATTCAGCATTTTATTGTAAGACAGAGAGGAATAGAAGGGGAAGGATGAGAGGCATGGTGAGAGGGAGGAAGGAAGAAAGTAAAGCCAAAATGTGGATGTCTCGGTCCTTCTTCAAAGGGAGAATAAAAAACTCATGGGAAAAATACAAGCACAAACAGAGGAGTGGGGACTGAAGAAAAGATCATCCAGAGACTGCCTCACCATAGAATCCATCCCAAATTCAGCCACCAACCTCAGTCAATATAGTTGATGCCAAGAAGTACTAACTCACAAAAAACTGATATGAATTCCCCAGAGGCTCTGGCACAGCCATACTGATACAGATGAGGATGCTTGCAGCTAACCATCAGACTGCATGTAGGGACCCTAACTGAGGAGCTAGGGAAAGGTCTGAAGAAGTTGAAAGTTTGAAACCCCATGGTAAGAACAATATCAACCAACTAAACTCCCAGAGCTCCTAGAGACTAAAACACCAACCAGTGAGTACACATGAAGAGACCAATGGCTCCAGTTGCATACATAGCAGAGGATGGCATTGTCTGGCATCAATGAGAGGAGAAGTTCAATGGTCCAGTGAAGGCTCATTTTCCCAAAGTAGGAGAATGCCAAGGTGCAGAGGTGGGCGTGGCTGTTTGGGAATAAAAGCATCTTAATGAAAGCAAGGGGAATAAAAACTGGTATGTGAGAGGGGGGAAGGGAGATAACATTTGCAATGTAAATACTGAGAATATCTAATAAAAATAATAATAACAATTGTAAAATATAGAAATTTAAAACATGGCTAATAAGCAAATAACAATAGACTGAAAGAAAATTAACAATTAGGGAAAGAGATGATAGCATTAATAGCAGAAACACAGTTAAATAAATCATGGCATACATGTTCTATATTAGCAAATTTTATCATAGTACATATTTACTCAGGAGATATGAAAAAGCATAACAGTTATTAAAATCAAGTAACCGGATGACAGCTTCCAAACAGCCCTTTGTTTACAGCGTAAATACAATTGATGAAAGCAGCACTCAAAACTACCTGAGCAGAAGGAAATAAAATATATTTTATTTTTATTTCTGGTTGAAGTTACAGGCACGGGTCTTGAAGCAAATATATGTGTCACTGTGTCACTAAAGCTGACCAAACAGATATAGAACACCTCAATGACAAAACATGTCACTTTCTCTTCTTTCACGAAAGTATGATGAGTCAATCATACCATGTGCACTTGACAAATAT
Organism: Micromys minutus; assembly: GCF_963924665.1. NCBI lineage: Eukaryota > Metazoa > Chordata > Mammalia > Rodentia > Muridae > Micromys > Micromys minutus. The sequence goes on from NC_137971.1 coordinate 21,669,015, forward strand.
TCTTCAAAAATTCTAAATAATAAAGCCACAATGACACTACAGGAAAATATTATGCTATGTGAATTTTTAATGATGCTTAACACATTCTAACTTCATGATGTTCTGTTCTAAAATCATGCTCTATCAGAATGGGATTCTATGAGTTCTGTGTACACACTGTGTGTACCATCAGCATGGACAGACATGACGACAGACAAGCAAAGCTCTGTCCTTGGGCACTAGCATGAGAACTAACAACCACTGACCAGAGTAGCTGGCTACAATTGCAGTGCTGAAAAGGGCTTGTTGACGACGAGCCAGGAAAACACATACACACCATTTGTTTTTCTTAGCTCTTCCACAAGACAGGATGCTTCCTCTTGAATACGATCCTCAATGCTCCTCTTCCCCATCCCAAAATTCCTCAAGGTCATAAGTGAGAAGCGCCGAAGCTCCTTTCATTTTCTTCCATTGCTGAAAATGATCCCTACCAGAACAGGAAACAGAAACTAGAAGGGAGAATTCAAAGAAGAAAGCGAATGGCCTGTGACTACCACTGGGTTCCCTACATAAAGAAACTTTTCATGTCTCATCCCCCTGATCTATGCCTACCATACACAGACATACACATGCACATATATGCACATAAAAGTGTACATGTGCATACTTACCAAGGTCACTATTTACTTTTTTGACAATTGGGAAGACACCTCGTCCAGAAAACTCCTCTCCAAGGTCATCAAGGGTTTCTTTTACAGCTTCATATCCATGGACCACCACAGTAGGCTTTGAACCAAAGTACAGAGTGAACACAGGGCCATAGATTTTTGAGAACTGGAAATAAAAAACAAATTATAAGTAGCAGAAGAAGGATCCAGGCTGATATGAACATCTTACTGTCCACATATGTAGTCTGCAAACCACAACTTCAAATTTAGATTCAATACATATAATGCTGTTTGCTAGGGCATTCATGTGCTGCAAGTGTCTTGTTAACTAGAAGATTCCCAGAAAAATCAGTATGCAAACTGTCAGAACTTTGACACTTTGAAGTGTTTACAGATAAATAAGGTTGAAAGAAACTCAATTTTATTTTACTTTCCAATGGGTCAAAATTCAAGACTCAGATGTGAACCCTTCTCAGAAGACCTCTGATATTTGGGTAGTGAACAAACACCTGGTGTTCACACACTGAAACAAATATTCAACTATGCAGGATTCTGCTGAGATTTTTTTCACATGGTCACTCAGTCACCCTGTGATAAATCCTGGAAACTTATCATTGAAAATTCTCCCTAGGAAGCTCCCAAGAATCGTTTTGGGTAACATTAGTCCAAATGCCAAACAGTGGGGATATAGAACCTGAAGAGGACACCTCCTGTGGCCATAGAGGACTCCCAGTGGAGGAATGCAGACACCAAACTACCTACAAAACTTTTAACTCAACGTTGGTCCTGTCTAAAAAATTAGAGACAAAATGGACAGAAACTGAAGAAATAGCCTACCAGCAACTGGCCAAACTTGAGACCCTTCTCCTGTGCAAGCAATAAATCTCCACTATTCGTGATACTATGGTGTGCAGACATGAGGCTAGCATAGCTGTCCTCTGAGAGGCTCTACCCAGCAGCTAATTGAAACAAAAGCACATACTCACAGACAAGCACCGGACTGAGGTTGGGGACCTTTTATGCAAGAGTGACGGGGAAGATTAAAGGCCTTAAAGGGGAGCAGCCCCACAGAAAACCATCCCTGTCAACTAACCTGGAGCCCTGAATGCTCCCAGAGACTGAGCCACCAATAAAAAAGCCAGTCTAAGACCCCAACACGTATTTAACAGAGTGCTGAATTGTCTGGTCTCAGTGGTACAGGTTGTCACTAAAACTGCAGCAAAGTGGAGGGATACCAAGGAGGGACATCCTTTCAGAGACAAAGGGGAGGGGACCAGGAGGGAGGAATTTTGTAAGCAGGGATCAGGAGGGGTATCATTTGGGATGTTAAAATTAATAAAAGTATAAATTATCATATTGCTAAAAATAAACTCTCTCTAGATGAGTGTGATGGCAGGCTGTCTGCAGTCCTGTTATCTGAGGAACAGACAGCAAGCAGGAGCACCTACAGCATCCCACAAAAGAAATCTCTTCCATGCTGTCTTTCTGTATGTACGGCAGCAGCTTTGCAAAGAAACACTGAGGCCCCACTCGACCTTACTATTTTTATGTTCTTAGCAAATGTTTAGTGTTGACTCAGACTACTTGATATCAGACATAACTTGTTTCTTTGAAGAAATTTACTTATTTTGCTTTGCAAACCTAAAGATGATGCATAACATGTACATAGACAACTTTGGCAGCATATTGTTAATTCCAATACCTTTTGTCTTGTAGGAAAAAAAAAAAAGCTGTAGCTAAAAATCACTATACAGTGAAAAGGTACCTGTTGACTCTGTTGTGTGGAGTTTATCTTGCAATGTAAAAATGTTTATCCTGGACAAATGTGCTATCGCATATAGTCATTTCTGACAATGAGAATCCAAATATAAAAATTAGCAGTACAAATTTGCCATGTGATAACATAGGTTAGCCATTTCCCTCCAGAAATGTATTTATTGCAGAGAATAATTTGTACTTTTCAGCTACTGTGCAGCAAGAAGGATGCCTACATTGGTAAAGGATTTGTTGATGTTCTTCACGTCTGTCTGAAGGATATTTCCAATTATTGGGAGAGGAGTTAGGTCAAGAGGGGGCTTCTCTCTCTCTCAGAATTATGTGTCTCTATTGAGAGGAGAACCAGAGAGGAGAAAGTGAGCAGCAGGACCAGGACTGGATTCATGGCAGCCTTCACTTCTCAGGGAGACTCCTGTGAGCTTGCAGTCCTGAGCTTTTATAATGCTAGCTGCCAACTAAGAATGTACCTCTGAGGCCTAAGTGATCAATCAGCCATGTGCAGTTTTATCTAGCTTCTTAATGGACTCTGTTCTGCTGGCAAATCAGAAAGGAAGGAAACTGTTTTTTACAATTGTTCTCCTTCTACTCCCCAAGCCTGGAAAATTATCGTAACTAGTATGGAGCTAGACTTGACCCAGATATTGTACACTTGGGGGCCAGAGATCAACTTTTGTGTCTTTCTCAATTCTACCTATATCTATCTATCTACCTACCTACCTATCTATCTATCTATCTATCTATCTATCTATCTATCTATCTATCTATCTATCTATCTCAGGATCCTTCACTGAACCTAGAGATTGTAATGGCTTCTCTTGCATCTGCCACCATCACACCCATCACTGAGATTACCAACATGTACTACAGACCTTTGTTTTTACATGAGTGTTGGAGGCACTGAACTCTGGTTCTCATGCTTACACAGTTTACACTTTACAAACTAAGCCATTTTCACATCAAATGTCTGTCATAATTCTAGTATATAATATTTATTATTTGAATAAATACAGGACTTGTTAAATTCTTTATCCAAAAGAAAAACAAGCAGCTGCACTGTGCCTGACTTGCATAATCCTGATATCTAGCAGCTGTAGAAAACAGTCATTTCTACAGCTGTGTTTATCACCAAACCTATACTATGTGGTTTGGACATTGAGCCCTTCTTACTGTGAGCTAAAATAAATCCTCTTTTCTTTACACACACCTGTTCTATTTTCAATTCTGGAGAGGCTGTGAGTGTTCCAGAGGTTAAGACTACTGGAAGCTCTTCCAGCATGTCAGTGCAATTCCCAGAAACTACCTACAACAATTTTTAATGGAATTCAATGCTGTCTTGGAAGACTGCAACAGCATACTCACATGCAGAAAGCAAATCTTTTTAAAAATTTTATTAGCTAGACCAGAAAAGAAAGCACTCTTGTGAAATTATAAATCAAAGAACCAAATGCACAGAACAAAGAAAGAATATTAAAAACTGTAAGGGAAATGGTCTGGTAACATATAAAGGCAGACCTATCAGTATTACACCAGACTTCCCAAATGAGACTCTACCTAAAAGACAAATGAGGCTGGACAGAAGTCACGAAGGCCCTAAAAGAACACAAATACCAACCAAGGCTTCTATACCCTGCCAAACTCTCAATAATTCTAGATGAATAAATCAAACTATTCCATGACAAAACCAAATTTGAACAATATTTATCTACCAATACAGCTCTACCAAGGATTTTAGAAGAAAAACACTAACACAAAGAAGAAATTTATGCAAAAAATAAAATAAAACAAAATATCAATCATCCCATAACAAAAACAAAATAAAAGTATCAAATACATGTAGTACCACATACAATAACAAACATAACAGAAAGTAACAATCATCTGTCTTTAGTATCTCTCAATATCAAGATTCAATTCTACTATACTATATGTATCTCTAATATACAGTTTTTAATATTCTTTCTTTGTTCTGTGCATTTGGTTCTTTGATTTATTATGTCACAAGACTGCTTTCTTTTCTGGTCTAACACACTGGATACACAAGCAAGATGCATCATTATGCTGCAAACAAGGAAAATACCTTGGCACCTTCCCGTTTGCACCTGTGCCTGGAGCAGAGCCATGGCTCTGGATATGAACCCATACAGCCCACACCTCAGTTTAAACTTAACTATCCAGTTATTCTGACACCTTCAGTGTCGTGGTAAATATAAAAAAGTCAGTATCTGGTTCCCATGTGGTCCACTCCATAGGGTCTTTGAGCCACAAACCGCACAAAGACGCCAGCTTCCTTTGATCCAGGAGGTCTGCTCACTCGCCCTAACAGCTTCTGAAGAGGATGGTCCATGACTGCCCCAGTATGCTGTTTTCTCACCTGACATACACTCATCCCAGCTCCAAAGTGGGCTTTGTGCATCCTGACACAATACCTTCCTTTGAACTCAGTTAATTCACCACATCAAAGAACACACCAAAATACTCTGATCCAATTGGTATGAAATAATTTGCCCATCTAGATAAATCAGATTATCCTGTATAATTCCATTCCTTATAAAATATAATAACCTGTACTCATATAAAAATCAAACACTTGTGTGGCACCAGATGCTGGCGAGGATGTGGAAAAAGAAGAACACTCCTCCAGTGTTGGTGGGATTGCAAAGTGGTAAAAACTACTCTGGAAATCATTCAGGAGATTCCACAGAATATAGGAAATAGATCTACCCGAAGACCCAGCTATGCCACTTCTACCTGTTTACCCAATGGTGTCCCACCATAACACAAGTGCACATGCTCCACTTTGCTCATAGCAGCCTTATTTGTGATAGCCAGAAGCAGGAAACAATCCCGATGGCCCACAACAGAAGAATGAATACATATAATGTTAATTTATACAATGGAATACTATTCAGTTATTAAAACAAGAATTAAGACATTATGAGCTTTGTAGGCAAATGGATAAAAATAGAAAATATCATCCTGAGGCAGGTAACTCAGACCCAAAAGTACATGCATGGTATTGGTCAAAAAAGTACACAATATCCAGAATACAGTCCACAGAACTTTAAAAGGTTAACAATAGAGCACAAGTAAGGATGATTCAATCCTCCTGGGGGAGGGCGTGAAAACCAGAGGACAGAGAGGGAGGGACCTGTTTGGGAGAGGAAAGGTGGAAGGGCTGGGAAAGGAAAACATGATCAGGTGTTGAGGAGGCAGCCAGGAGTGAAGCCAGAGAATCTCAAGACCCAAAGGGAGGGACCTTAGATGAAATGTCCAACAGTGGAGAAAGGGAACTTGTCCATTAGAAAGACAGAACATCAAGTGGAGGAATGGGGTTGCCATCCCACAGCCAAAATTGGTCCTGTCTAAATGAACTACTGGTGCAAAAATGGAGAAGAGGCTGAGAGAAATGAGGTAAAGTGACCAGGCCAAAATGGGACACATCTAAAGGGGAGGCTCCAAGGTCCAACATTATTACTGATGATATGATGTACTTACAGACTGGAACCTAGCATGTCTGTCCTCTGAGAGGCCCAACAAGCAGCTGACTGAGACAGAAGCAGATACTTACACTCAACCAATGGTCTGATGTCAGGGAACTCTGTGGTTGACTTATGGAATGCTGGAAAAGACTGAGGAGAAGAGTGACCCCATAGGAAGACCAGCATTCTCAACAAACCAGGAACCCTGGGATCTCTCAGACACTGAGCCACCAGCCAAGCAGCATACACTAGCTGATCCAAGGCCCCCAACACATACACACCAGAGGACTGCTAGGTCTGGCCTCTATAAGAGACAATACACCTAACCCTTGAGATACACAAGGCCCCAGAGAATGGGGTGGCCTGGCAGGGGAAGGGGACTTCCTATAGGAGATGACAGAGGAGGAGTGAGATAAGGAACTCTAAGATGGCAAATGAAAGGAGGATAACCACTGGACTCTTCAAAAAGATTAAAGATAATTTTTTAAAGATTTTTAAACTAAGTAAATAAATATGAACACAAATATAAATTAAAAATCCTTATTTTCTGGGTCTGATGAGCGAAGTCTACCTTTGCCAACAGTGCCATAGAAACACTGAAGTCTAGTGTTGCTGTCTAGGTAATAATATATGAACTACCCTCTGTACTGTATTATTTTAACTGACACATAGCTATTTAGATTATGATTTATCCTTCTCAGGTCTCTGATCATACTGACAGCTGAGCTAATAATTGTAGGTTAACAGCTAGTAAACAACAGGCAACTAGCTCCTTACCTCAAGGTAATTCACCATTGTGTTCGTTCATTAGTCAGTTCTCTAGTTTGTTAAAGCTACTAGGTCTCTTACTGAGAAAGTAAAGCAAGTTTGCCTTGCTCTCAAGCTTTATGTTAAAAGATGTAACTTTTTCCTCCATTTACATGACTGCTCTCAAAAATCACGACCTGTGTCTCAGAATAAATAATTAAATAAAAGATGTAAAATTAATTTAGGGTCTGAGGATCTAAAAATATGTTTGTAGAGCTAGAAAAATTGACAAATGCAAGTGATAAAAGTTAGAGTATGTGAAAAATAAAACTTGATTGGTACAAGAAAAATAATTTAGAAATATAAATTTAAAAATGCTTCAAAGGTATAAGGTTGTGGTCTTACATCCTCCCTGCCTCAGGTTGTGACCACTTAAAGAGGCAGAACACACAGAGTTTAACTAAACTTACCCCAAGCCTCCATGAGGTGTGAAGAGGGAGGGGGTGGGGGTGGGAGGGAGTGCTGGGCCATAAGAGAACACTGAGGTACTGCTCCAAGGGTGGTAAGGCATGCATAGTGTGAGATGTGGGAAAGCCAGAGCTAATTCAGGGTTCCCTGGGCATTTGACAAGGCAGGAGTTGTGTGGTTCTCAGACTCTTGGACATCTAGTCACCACTTAGGAGTCAAGAAATAGCTGAGAATGAAGTTAGGACTGGATCTACCCCAGGGGCTGATTCTATCCAGGAGTGGGAAGGCTGAATGGAGAGCTCTGGCTAGCCCAGATTGCAGTTCATTCTAATGGGTATGTTAAGAAAGGAAATTCAAACTCCTAGTCATATCACATTCAAAGTTGCATTCCTATGAAACATTTCTCAAGCAGGCATGGAAAAGAAATAACGTTGGTAGTTCCTCATTCTCAATGTTGTTCTATCAGTAAACCCCAAAGATGTCATCTTGCTCCACTTAGTTCAGAATCCATCATCATATTACAAAATTTGTCATATAACTTCATACTAACTTTCCAAAATTCTATGACTTTAACATTAACTAAAAGAATACCCTCCCCCCAGTGTTTGTAAAAATATGCATTGATGCAAGCTTATTTGATGTTTCCAAGTAATCAAGCTAATCTTAAATAGCTCTGGTAGATAGATTCCAAAATGAGTTCTTTGCTTTTCTAGGTGACAAACAACATTAATCTATTTCATTATAAATAATGGCCTCTATAGTGTTGAAAATTACTATGGACAAGTATGAAAGAGGAAAGAAATCATCAATCTCACCCAAGTGGTACCCTACTCTTGCAGTAAATATTAAAAGGAAATGGCTTATCCCTTTATCGTTGCCCATGGTCTCACTCTGCAGGCACTGCTTTAGTATAGAACCAAATCCATGAACTCTGTCACAGGGTCCAAGCCACCCTCTCCATACGACTCCCTTCCCAGGCAGTTCACTCTGCCTGCCCTGTTGTTTCTATCTTAGGTAGAGGTTATTGCCCCCAGCATTTTCTTTTCCTCCACTGCCTAGCACAATCATTACTCCAAGCCTGATAGCTTTTCATGCAGGCTTGTATATCACATTCTCAATCCACAAACATTCCATACCATATGATTACATCAGATGGACAAAGATGCAAACTGTCCTTCTGTATGAGATAAAATGACTCTACAGAAGACATCAAAGGGATACAAATCCGAAAGGAAGAAGTAAAAACATAACTCTTTGCAGATGGCATGATAGTGTACTTAAGCGACCCAACAACTTCCACCGGAGAACTCCTACAGCTGATAAACAAGTTCAGCAAAGTGGATGGATATAAAATTAACACAAACAAATCAGTAGCCTTCCTGTACTCAAAGGACAAACATGTGGAGAAAAAAATTAGAGAAGAGATACCCTTCACAATAGTCACAAAAATTATGAAATACCTTGGTGTGACTCTAACTAAGCAAGTGAAGGAACTTTATGACAAGAATTTCAAACTTCTAAAGAAGGAAATGGAGGAAGATCTCAGAAAATGGAAATATCTCCCATGCTTATAGATTGAAAGGATCAACATTCTAAAAATGGTCATCTTACCAAAAGCAATCTACAGATTCAATGCAATCCCCATTAAAATAAAATTCCAACCCAGTTCTTCATTGAGTTGGAAAGAGCAATGTGCAATTTCATCTGAAATAACAAAAGACCTATAATAGTGAAATCCATACTCAACAACAAGAAAACATCTATGGGAATCACTATCCCTGACCTCAAGCTATATTACAAGGCAATTGTGCTGAAAACTGCATGGTACTCAAATAGGCACGTGGATAAACGGAATAGAATAGAATATCCAGAAATGAGCCCTCACAGATATGGTCACTTGATTTTTGACAAAGGTGCTGTAATATTCAATGGAAAAGGACAGCCTATTCAATAAATTGTGTTGGTCCAACTGGCACTCAGCATACAGAAGAATGAAAATAGACCCTTTCTTATCTCCTTGTACAAAGCTCAAGTGCAAGTGGATCAAAGATCTTATTAAACCAGGTACACTGAAACTATTAAATGAGAAACTAGGAAAAACCTTAGAACATGTAGGCACAGGAGAAAATTTCGTGAACAGAACACCAATGGCTCATGCTCTAAGGTCAAAGATTGACAAATGGAACTTAATGAGATTGCAAAGTTTCTGTAAGGCTAAAGACACTGCCAAGGAAACAAAACAGCAGCCAGCAAAGTGGGAAAAGATCTTTACCAGCCCCACATCAGATAGAGGCCTAATATCCAAGGTATACAAAGAACTCAAAAAGCTAAACACCAGAGAATTAAACAACCCTATTAAAAACTAGGGTACAGACTTAAACAAAAAGTTCTCAATGGAGGAATATCAAATGGCTGAGAAACATCTAAGGAAGTGCTCAACATCCTTAGCCATCAGGGAAATGCAAATCAAAACAACCCTGAGATTCCACCTCACACCAGTCAGATTGGCCAAGATCCAAAACTCAGATGACAACAGATGCTGGAGAGGATGTGGAGAAAGAGGAACACTTCTTCACTGCTGCTGGGGTTGGAAACTGATACAAATACTCTGGAAATCAGTCTGGCAGTTCTTCAGAAAAATGGACATAGTACTACCTGAAGAATTCCACTTCTGGGCATTTACCCCAGAGACGCTCCAACATACAACAAAGTTACATGGACCACAATGTTCATTGCAGCTCTATTTATAATAGCCAGAAGCTGGAAAGAACCCTGATGTCCTTCAGTAAATGAATGGATACAGAAATTGTGGTACATTTACACAATGGAGTATTACTCAGCTATCAGAAACAATGACTTAACAAAATTCTTAAGAAAATGGATGCATCTAAAAAATATCATCCCGAGTGAGATAACCCCATCACAAAAGAACAGACATAATATGCAGTCACTGATAATGGGGGACTAACCCCAGAAAGCTCTGAACACCCCAGAACAACTCACAAACTGTTTGAAGTTCAACAAATAAAAAGAATATATTTTAATTAAAATAGAACTGTATCACATCCCCCTTTCCTTCCTACAGCCCCTCCCAGTTTCTCTCCTATCTCCTCAAATTAATAACCTCTTTTCCTATATTATTGTTACATATATACATATGTGTATGTATAGGTACCCACAAATACTTAATTACAACCCTAAAAATGTATTTGTATACTTTTATGCAAAAATGCTGAAAATTTGTACATTTATCTTTGTTTTTAAAATTAAAATATGACTCTACAGAAACCCTTTAAATATTCATATCTACCTTTTGTTGATTAAGTCCACTTAGATCTGCATCTGCTTTTTCCAGCTCCATTTTGCTTCCTCCTGAATATCTTTTCTTACCTTTTCTCTGACTACCTCCAATTATGTATCAACTCAACATAAATCTACACTTTACAAGATATATTCGCAATCAGTTTTACAAGACATGCCCAATGGAGCAAAAGTGGCACAAACATCATGAGAATAACCAACCACTTTCTGCTTGGATCCAGAACCCGGAATCCATGTCTTATACTGTTATCTTGGTGTCTTAGTTTGTGTTTTATTCCTGTGAATAGGCTTACTGACCAAGGCATCTCTTATAAGGACATTTAATTGGGGCTGACTTATACTTTCAGAAGTTAATCCATTATCATCATGCAGGAAGCATAACAGCTGGCAGGCAGACATGGTGTTGCTGAAGGAACTGAGAATTCTACATCTTGATCTGAAAGCAGCCAGGAAGAAACTGTCTTCAACAGACAGCCAGGAGGAGACTCTTCCATGCTAAGCAGAGCCTTATAATGCCTAATAACACCTCCTAGTAATGCCACTTCTCAATGGTCAAGCATATACAAACTACCATACTCAGCATGAATCTGTAGCTAGACAAGACATATTTGCAAAAAAAAAAAAAAAAGGCTACTATGATTATGAGAAATGGGTACATAATTTGATTGACACTTAAAGACTTATGTTTATACCCATAAGTCAATGTATCTTTCAACCCTTATCGAGAAATTTCTTTTGTCAATACAAGATGATTAACACAAAGACCCACAGCTGGTTGAAGTGAAAGAAGATAAGAGAGTATGGAGTGCTCATCCAGAAATAGGACATCTATATCACACTTCCCTCCTCCCAAAGTTTAGGGACTGTTGTAGAAAGATTCTAAAACCCAAACACTATCAATATTTACAGGGAAACTGTGCTTTTCAGACATAGCAGGGCAGTTGAACATAGTAAATGAGAGCAGTTGTGGCAGCATGAAGAAGGCATGGGCAGGTCTCTAGCCAGAGAAGTTCCAAGCATAGAGTTTGCACCTATCCAAGGAGCTATTGGCAACTGGTAACTCCTAAGAGAAAGAGCAAATTTTTAAGGGTATCCCCTACTAGTCACAGATGATATAGATGTCACATTTGTGGCAAAGCACACTACAGTCTCTTACTCTCTGCAGTCACAGGTGATATAGATGTCACATTTGTGGCAGAGCACCCTACAGTCTCTTACTCTTTGCATTTTGACCAGTTGTGAATTTCTGTGACAACCACTATCCACTGGAAAAAGAAATTTCTTTAATGAGAACTGGGGCTATATATGGAATACATGGGTAGATTTACAAAACATATTACCTTGTAAGTGTGACATCTTTACCCACACATGAAAATACCTACACACACACACACACACACACACACACACACACATACACACATACACACACAAACACAAGCTCAAAGACTTTGTATACACTATAGATTCCCACTGTTTCTGACAATGACACTCTAAATATAAGAAGCTATGGGAATATTTACATTACAATAAAACAGCTAATAATAGCAGTAATTAATTTTCCTTTTTAACATAAGGAAGAAGTTTTTTAAACACTTACTTTTGACTCAGTGGTTAAGAGCACTGACTGCTCTTCCAGAAGTCCTAAGTTCAAATCCTGGCAACCACATGATGGCTCAAAACCATCTGTAATAAGATCCGATTCCCTCTTCTGGTGTGTCTGAGGACAGCTACAGTGTACTTACATATAATAAATTAATAAAAAAAAACACTTACTTTAGTAATAGACTTGCTGATGTCCTTCACGTCTATCTGAAAGATGTTTCCAACAAGTGGGAGAGGAGTGGGGCCAGGAGGGAGATTCCCTCTCCCAGAGTTTTGTTTCCACAGTGAGAGGAGAAGCAGACAGGAGAACGTGAGCACCAGGACCATGACTGGATCCATGGCAGCCTTCTCTTCTCAGGGAGACTCCTGTGAGCTTGCAGCCCAGAGCTTTTATAATGCTAGCTGCCAATTCAACATGTGCTTCTGAGGCCTAAATATCCAATAAGCTAAAACGCTTTAATCTTTCTTCTTTGTGGACTCTGGCCTGTTAAAACACACAAATGGAAGCTATTCGTCACTCTTACAACTGCTCCACCCTGAAAACCTGTTGTAACTAGCCCAGGGTGGGACTGATGTACTTTAAAAAAAAAAAAAAAAAAAAAAAAAAAAAAAAAAAAAAAACTCAAGTAGTTTCAACATGCAATCTAAGTGAAGGGTTTAAGAATCAAACCATTTTATCCAAAGATTGATCAAATTTATGCATTATTAGACTCATGATCACTGGGGATTTATGGTATTGAAGGTAAATCATATACTTGTATATAAAGTAAAGTTTACTCAATAAAGCTTCCTAGGGACTAGGATAATTGCTTTAGTGTGTTATAGTATCATTAGATTTGATTAATCACCAGGTAAGGCGTGGTAATCATCTCAGTTCATAAACACACCTTTGCCATTCAACATCCTTCAAAGCCTTTTTGGGCAAAGGTTAACTTTCACCCCTCTGTGAGTGCAAGATAACAGAATAACAGCAACACCACTAACAGATATTCTTTAGTCATTCTTTAGTTAACATAAGAAGCAATGTGTTTCTAAAAAACAGAAGTAATGTTTTCTGGTAACACTTCATTTTAATGCATATTTATGTTGAACATTGTTCTGTTTTGATTTTAACCACTTTTATGAGTATGTAATACATTACCAGTTTAAATTCACATTTCCATGAAGCTGCAGAAGTATAATCAGTTTTTGGAATGTCAAATAGTAATACAAAACATTGATATTTTTTATATTAAACAAGAATACTAAATTCTTTTACTCCTTCTGACCCTTCCTTTTCTTTCTCTCTCTGTCTCTCTCTGTCTCTCTCTTTCACACACACACACACACACACACACACACACACACACAAATACACTTATAAATATTTATAATGTAGTAATGAATTGTGCTAGATTAGAAAAATGATGGTTTTGTGTTTTTTTCCAAGATCCATGTTCCAGTGTAGATGTCTAGTTTTTCATTACTGAGCATAGTGTAGGTCTTAAAAGTACAGTCAGGTTGGACCAGTCATTGGTTAACTGTTCCTTCAAACTCTGTTTCATTTTTATCCTTAAGTATCATGTGGGCAATAAAAATTTTGAGTTGAAGGTTTTGTGGATGGCTTGATGTCCCTCTTTTTCCACTGGAAGTCTTGCCTGGCTACAAGAGGTGACCACTCCATATCCCCTACTATTCAGTATCTAGGGTCACCCCCATAGACTAAAAGCCTTCTCCTCTCATGCCTCTAACTAGTCCCAGTGATGCCCCCAATAACACACCAATTTTCATTTTCACTCCCAGCCCTCGCCTGCCTCTTTCCCTACTCTAAACATACATGATCCCGATCCCCATGTCTATTCTCAACATCCATTGTAGGCAGGTCCCTCTATCCATTCACCTATTGTGACTATTTGGTTTCTCCTCTGAGTGAGATTCACATTTGGTCCCTTGGGACCTTCTTATTACTTAGCTTTTTTGGGTCTGTAGATTACAGCATGGTTATCCTGCACTTTATGGCTAATGTCTACTTGTACCTGAATGCATGCCATATGTATCTTTCTGTAACTGGGATACCTGACTCAGAATATTTTCTAGTTCTATTAATATGCCTGCAAATTTCACATTTTTGGCTTTTGTTTGTTTGTGTTTGTTTATTTCAATTATTTATTTTTATTCGCTTTACATCCTTATCCCTCCTTCCTCTCCTCACAGCCCTGCCCTTAAAAATCCCACTCCTCATTACTTCCTCCCCTTCTCAGAGAAGTTGGAGGCCCCTTTGTATACCACCTGTCCTGGGATATACAGTCAAAGCAGATCTGAGCCGATCCCCTCCAACTGAGGCCCAACAAGGCAGTCCAGTTAGGGGAAGGGGATCCGAAGGCATCAGATTTAGTTAGGACTATTATTTCCCGCACTTAGTATCTTGCATAGTGTCATCAGATACCATGAAAGCTAATCTTCAAAGAAGAGACTTTTAGATCATTTCAAGCTCAGATTCTTGGTATCCCGTTTCCAAAGTTTATGTGTTCTACAATAAAACTTGCCCTCACATCTTAGAGGCAACTAAAGGCAATATTAATGTTTTGATGGTCTCTTGGGCACATCGCTAAACATCACTAATGTCTGGTGTTAGGATTTTTGTTAGAGAATATATGGTCTTTGAGGGGGTTATTTGCAGTCGAAATGAAATTTTTTTTCATTCAAACTATGTGTATTTGTACACAGAGACTAGAAACTTTTTATGAAGCATTTCATAGACTCCAATATGTATGTTTTCATGGTTGTATTATAAATGCAGGTGCATAGATAATACTATTTATTGTTTTCTATTTCTGTAATTCTTTTCAACCATAGATATTGGGAAAATGTAAAAGACCATACAATTTTTTAAATATTTAAGAATAAGTTAGAGGTCTGCATGTCCCAACCAGAAATATTTAAGCATATATTTCCTGTTTTAAAAAGCAACTTTGAAGATATTTGCCACCAGGAACAGTGGAGATCCAGGGACGCAGGTCCAGTGACACTGTGCTGTGTGTAGCCAGGGCGGTAGAGAGGGCTAGGCCTGGCAAGTGGAAAGTGTGGCCTCCCGATTGGTTCAGGGGAGAAGGAACTCTGCTGTAGAGACTCTGGTCAACTGTGGAGGCCCTTGCATGCAGAACAAATGCTCATGCCATTTGCCACCTAAAACAGCAGAGATCCAGGGACAAAGGCCAGGTACACAGGAGTGATAGGAACCATTACTGACAACAAGACCACATAAAATTACAGACAACAAGATGGAAAGAGGAAAGCAAAGGAGTTACCCAGTGGAAACAAAGACAACCTGGCAACAACAGAACCCAGCTCTCCCATCACAACAAAGAGCCAGATGCAAAAAACTCCAAAAAAGGAAGACTCAGACCTGAAATTATACCTCAAAATGATGATGGAGATCTTTGAGAAGAACATGAATAACTCACTTAAACAAGAACAGTGGGAAAAGCTTGAAGAAATGGAAGATTTAAAGAGAAAATACAAAAACAATCAAAAAAATCAAAGATCTAGAGAAAAACAGAACCAAAGAGAAGAAGGAATTGAAGAAGGAATTTAAAATGGAAAGAAACACAATAAAGAAAACACTAAAAGAGACATCCCTGGAGGTAGAAAACCTAAAAAAGAAATCAGGAGTCACAGATGCAAACATCTCCGATAGACTACAAGAGAAGGAAGAGAGAATCTCAGGAGCCAAAGGCAACTTTGAAAACATAAACAAAACAGGCAGAGAAGATGCAAAAGTCAAAAAGCTCCTAACACAAAATGTCCATGAGATTCAGGACACAATTAGAAGAGCAAACCTAAGGATAATAGGAATAGAAGAGGGCGAAGAATATCAACTAAGAGGGACAGTAAATATCTTCAACAAAATTGTAGAAGAAAACTTCCCTAACCATAAAAATGAGATGACCATGAGCATAAAAGAAGCCTACAAATCTCCAAATAGAGAGGATCAGAAAAGAAATTCTTCTTGACACATAATATTCAAAAGGCCAAGTGGACAAAGCAAAGAATACTAAAAGCAGGAAGAGAAAAGGGTCATGTAACATATAAAGGCAGACCAAACAGAATCAAACAGGATTTCTCAACAGGGACTATGAAAGCTAGAAGATCCTGGACAAACATCATGCAGACCCTAAGAGAATATATGTGTCAGCCCAAGCTGCTATACTTAGCAAAACTCTCAATCACCATAGGTGAAAAGACCAAGATATTCCAAGACAAAAATTAAATTTACACAATATCTGTTCACAAACCCAGCAGTACAACAAATTATAGGTGGAAAACCCAATACAAGAAGGGAAACTACATCCTAGTATAAAAAAGAAAATGCCAAAACAAGAAAACCAAAAGAAAAATTACACAGGCACAATTCTAGTTCTAAAAGCAAAAATAGCAGGAAACACCAACCACTGTTCCTTAGTATCTGTGAACATAAATAGACTCAATGCCCCAATAAAAAGACATAGGCTATAAGACTAGATACATAAACAGAATCCAGCATTTTAATGCATACTGGAAACTTATCTCAGAAACAAAGAGAAACACTATCTCAGAGTAAAATGTTGGGAAAAAAAAAAACTTCCAAGCAAATGGTCAAAAGAAACAAGATAGAGTACACATTTTTATATCAAATAAAGGAGATTTTCAACTAGAAGTTATCAAAAAAGATAAGAAAGAACACTTTTTTACTCATTACAAGAAAAATTTATCAGGAGGAACTCTCAATCCTTAACATATATGCTCCAAATACAAAAGCACCCATACTCATAAAAGGAACCCTACTAAGCTCAAATAAAAACTTTGCACTCCACACAATAATAGTGGGAGACCTTAACACCTCACTCTCATCAATGAACAGATCATGGAAACATAAACAAAACAAGAATGCAGAGAAACTAGCAGAGGTTATGAACCAATTGAAATTAATAGGAAGCTACAGAACACTTCTTCCTAAAATAAAAGAATACAACATCTTCTTAGCACCTCACAGCATATTCTCTAAAATTAACAATATAGCTGGTCACAAAACAAGCCTCAATAAATATAAAAAGACTGAAATTCTCCTAAGCATTTTATCAGATCACCATGGTCTAAAGCTGGTCTTTAATAACAACAAAGACAACAAGAAGCAGATATACAAATGGAAACTAAACTGTACCATGGTCAAAGAAGAAATAAATAAAGATATTAAGGATTATCTAGAAAAAAATAATAAAATGAAAACCCAACATACCCAAACCTATGTTATGCAATGAAATAAGTACTGAGAGAAAAACTCATATCTCTGAGTGCTCCCAAAAAGAAACTGGAGAGAGCATACACTAGCAACTTCACAGCACAGTTGAAAGGTCTAGAACAAAAAAAGCAAATACACCCAAGAGGAGAAGTCAGCAAAAAATAATCAAACTAAGAGCAGAAATGACCAAATAGAATCAAAAAGAACCATTCAAAGAATCAACAAACCTAAGAGCTGGTTCTTTGAGAAAATTAACAAGATTAATAAACCCTTAGCCAGACTAACTAGAGGGCAAAGAGAAAGTATCCAAATGAACAAAATCAGAAAGGAAAGTGGAGACATAACAACTGAAACTGCGGAAATTCAAAAAATCATCAGATCCTACTATAAAATGCTATACTCAACAAAACTGGAAAATCTGGATTAAATGGATGAATTCCTAGACAGATACCAGATACTAAAGCTAAACCAGGACCAGGTAAGCCATCTAAATAGTACCATACCACCTAAAGAAATAGTATCATTCATCAAAACCTCCGAACCAAAAAAATCCCAGGTACAGGTGGGTTCAGTGCAGAATTCTATCAGACATTTATTGATGACCTAATAAAAATACTCTGCAACTGTTCTACAAAATAGATTCAGATGGAACACTACCTAACTCATTTTCAAGGACACAATAACCCTCATTCCTAAACCACGCAAAGATCCTACAAGAAAAGAGAACTTCAGACCAATCTCACCTATGAACACTGATGTAAGAATACTCAACAAAATGTTTGCAAACTGAATCCAAGAACAAATAAAAAAGTATTTCACCATGATCCAGTAGGCTTCATCCCCAGGATTCAGGAATGGTTTAATGTATGGAAATCCATTAATGTAATCCACCATAAAAACAAACTCAAAGAAAAAAGCCACATGGTCATCTCACTAAATTCTGAGAAAGCATTTGACAAAATTCAACACACCTTCATGTTAAAAGTCTTGGATGGAAAGAACAGGAATCAAAGGCCCATACTTAAACATAATAAAAGCAATGTACAGCAAACCAATAACCAACATCAACCTTAACGGTGGGAAGCTTGAAGCAATCCCACTAAAATCAAGGAAAAGATACCTTTCACAATAGTCACAAACAATATGAAATACCTTGGTGTGACTCTGACTAAGCAAGTGAAGAACCTATATGACAAAACCTTCAAATCTCTGAAGAAGGAAATCAGGAAAGATCTCAGAAGATGGAAAGATCTCCCATTCTCAAGGATTATAAGGATCAACATGGTAAAAATAGCCATCTTACCAAAAGCAATCTACAGATTCAATGCAATCCCCATCAAAATTCTAACGCTATTCTTCATAGTGTTGGAAAGAACAATGTGCAATTTCATCTGGAATAACGAAAAACCTAGAATAGCGAAATCCATCCTAAACAACAAGAAAACATCTGCAGGAATCATGATCCCTGACCTCAAGCTATTTTACAAAGCAATAGTGCTAAAAACTTCATGGTACTGGTACACAAATATGCACAATCCTATTAAAAAATGAGGAACAGAGCTAAACAAAATGTTCCCAATTGAGGAATACCGAATGGCTGAGAAGCATCTAAGGAAATGTCGAAATCTCTAGTCATCAGGAAAATGCAAATCAAAACAACCATGAGATTCCACCTCACACCAGTCAGAATTTCTAAGATCAAAAATTCAGATGACAGCAGATCCTGGCGAGAATGCAGAGAAAGATAAGCATTCCACTGTTGGTTGGGTATAAACTGGTACAACCACTCTGAAAATCAGTCTGGCAGTTACTCAGAATATTGGACATAATGCTACCTGAAGAGCCGGTTATTCTACTTCTGGGCATATACCCTAAAGACACTCTAACATACAACAAAGACACATGCACCACAATGTTTATAGCAGCCCTATTTACAATAGCCAGAAGCTTGAAAGAACCCAGATGTCCTTCAGTAGATGAATGGATACAAATATGGTGGTATATTTACACAATGGAGTACTACTCAGCTATCAGAAGCAATGACTTTATGAAATTCTGAAGAAAATGAATGCATCTAGAGAATATCATCCTGAGTTAGATAACCCAGTCACAAAAGAACAGACACAATATGCATTCCCTGATAATTGAATACTAACCAAAGAAAGCTCTGAACACCCCAGAAACAACTCACACACTATATGAAGTTCAAGAAAAACAAAGGCCAAAAAAAGAAAGAAAAATCATCATGTTTAATCTTTACACACCAAGAAAACTTTGACAATTTCCAGGTTACATCTTGTTTTACATGTACTTTATGCTCATTGTAACTAGAAAGACTTTAATTCATACTATCAAACCTTTAATAAATCAAGTACTAATAAAAACATATTTATATACTTTTATGCAAAAATGCTTTTAAAATGTGTACATTTATCTCTGTTTTTAAAATAATGTTTTTCAATTGAAAAAACAAAAAAATCTAAATTTAAAATATTATATCTATTAAAATTCTTGTCAAAAAATCAACTTTTATAAATAATTCTAATATAATACTCAAAATCAAGAAATTAAAATTAATGCATTGGGACATCTAATTATCATTCACATTATTATGTCAGTAGTAAATCTTAATATGCTCTTCACAACTAACTCTTATTTCTTCTTACTCTACTGTCTTTCTTTGACCTAGCTACTTTGACAGTAAAGAGCCAAGGATTGTACAAAATGTTTTAAGACTTGAGATTACCCAATTTCATTATACTTAGACTCTGATATAGTGGTTTGGATAGGTATGTCTCCCACAAACTGTGTTTGAATGAATGTCCCATAAGATGACACTATTAGAAAGGGTGGCCTTTTTGGAGTTTGTATGGTCTTGTTAAAAGAAGTTTTTCAATGTTTAGGTGAGCTTTGAGTTCTCCTTTGTTCAAGCTATACACAATGTGGCACACAGTTTCTTTCCGCTGCATGTAAATCAAGATGTACAACTCTTAGCTCCTCAGCACCAAGTTCTGCATGCATGCTGCCATGCTTCTTATTTTGATGATAGTGGACTAAGAGTCTTAAACTGTATGGTAACCCCAGTTATATGTTCTACTTTATAATAGTTGCCATCATTCTGTCATGGTGTTGCTTCAGATCAATAAAATCCTAACTAAGTCATCTGCTTATGAAATTTGGGCAGGAATATAACAGAAGGCACTTTGATTTCTCATTCCATCCTATCAGATGATAAATTAAATACAACCCACCATGGGGATCATTTTGATTCTTTAATTCACAATCAAGAAAGAGAAACAAGAAAAGGCCATTGGATGAGTATGCCCAAATTCAAGTATAAAATGTCAGAGCTTGCAAAGTGTTTCTAACAGTACAACACTCGAAGAACCTGGAAACTTGAGATTGATTTCCAGAAGCCAATTAAAAGATGAAAGGAGAGACACTGACATGCACATTGACATGGAATCATACATTATAACACGCACACACCATTCACATACACAAGCACACAATAGTGATAAAAATTTTTGAAAAGAAAATATCACAATAAAACATATTACTATGTATAATTAACACGTGTCAATAAAAAGAATGAGCATGAAAAACTGAAATAGGTACTATGGAAGATATAATAGAAACCAAAACATGGAATCAGATACCATGATCACTAGTGCTGTATAAGAGTTTGCACTTGCTGCAGAACAAAGGCCGAGAAATGTCCCCAAGGAAAGAGAACCTGGTTGTTAACATGGATTCAGGCAATATAGAAGACATAGATAACAATCAAAGAATACAGAAACAGAAAGAAAGCCTAAAGTCATGGAAATTTCTCAACATGGGACTTGAGGGGTATATTCTATACCAATATACTGAAAAAGAGGAGGCAAGGTGCACTAGAATGAATCATAAGGGTGTTAGTCTGAGAAAGTCTCCAGCTGCTTTTAGCTTAAGATCCATAATACAAACAAAGGGTCACATAATACAAACAACAGACCAGGGTGTGTCAATCCTGAGACTTTTCCAGAGCCACAAATATTCTAGATAAAGCAGTCGTCAGATGTCAAGGAAACTGTGGCAGAGCCTTGGTGTCAAACAGATGAGAGTTGATGATGAGCTGGAAACATTGTACTGAATTTCAGCTTCCCCTTCTGTCCATGCATATGACATGAGGAACTGCAAAGCAGTGGTCCTAGGAAGCTTCAGACATGAGCTGAGTCATGGGAATGAAGAAGACAAAAGCTGAAGCTGCTCAGTCCTGTTCCCAGTGACTCATTCTAGAGCAAGTATTGTATTAAGATCAAAAGAATGCTTAATAGTGATGAAATAGCTAATCCAAATACATATTCTCACTGAATATTGATGTAATCTGAATCATTCATTCACAAGGAGATAGTTAAAGGTATGTATTAGACAACAAAACAAATCAGACAGATTTAAAAGGAGAGGCTCCCAGGACTCAATGAGAATGATTTTAGCAGAAAATGGAAGATATAACCTCTAGAGACACCTCCAGTAGATAGGCACAACTCCCAGTCAAGGAATTAGGCCACCTACACATCTCAAGGTCTTTAATTTAAAAATGTTCCTTTCCAAAGAAGAACAGGGGCAAAAAGTGAATAGAGACTAAAGGAAGGGCTAACCAGGGACTTCATTTTAATTGTCTACACCAAACCTGACATTGTTGCTATTATCAAGAGATACCTGGTGAGGCTGTTCCTTGGGTAGTACAGCCAGCAGCTGATCACTGCAAATGTAGATGCTTGGAGCCAGGGATCAGAATGTGCACAGGGGCACATGTGGGGATCTAGTTGAAGAACTGTATGAGATGAGGAGGATTGCAACCCCACAGAGAGAACAATATCAGCTGGACAGAACACCCAGTGGTCACTGGGACTAGATCACCATTCAAGGAGTTTAAACAGACAAATCCATGCATCCAGATGCATATGTAACAAAGGATAGCCTGTCTGACATCAATTGGAGGGGAGACCCTTAGTCCTGCTGTAGGGGTGAGGCAGGAGAGTGTGGGTTGGTGTGGGAGTAATCTCAAAGAGGCAAAGGGGAAGAAAGAGAGGTAGTTTGTAGGATGGGGGCTTGTGGAGGGGTAACTGGGGATTGGGATATGGTTTGAGATGTAAATGAATGACATGACTGATGAAATAATTAATTAAGAGATAGATAGGGACAGTTCAACTTTTCTAAAAAGACAAAGGCAGACTGAACCCCACCATGGCTGTTGCTTGTATGCTTCTCCCTTAAAGTTGGTTTCATTGCTAAAAACATTTACAAAAATGTAAATCAGGAGTCACAGAAGCAAGCATTTCCAATAGATTACAAGAGATCGAAGAGAGAATCTCGGGGGATGAAGACAACATTGCAAACATAGACAAAACAGCCAGAGAAGATGCAAAAAACAAAAAGCTCCTAACCCAAAATGTCCAGGAAATCCAAGACACAATGAGAAGACCGAATCTAAGGATAATAGGAATAGAAGAGGGAGAAGAGTATCAACTAAGGGGCACAGTAAATATGTTCAACAAAATCATAGAAGAAAACTTCCCTACCCTCAAGAATGAGATGACCATGAGCATAAAAGAAGCCTTCAGAACTCCAAATAGGTTGGACCAGAAAAGAAATACCTCCCGACACATAATAGTAAAAACATCAAGCGCCCAAAGTAATGAAAGAATACTAGTGTACTTGAGTGACCCCAAAAATTCCACCAGAGAACTCCTACAGCTGATAAACAAGTTCAGCAAAGTGGCTGGATACAAAATTAACTCAAACAAATCAGTAGCCTTCCTGTACTCAAAGGACAAACATGTGGAGAAAGAAATTAGGGAAAAGGTACCCTTCAGAATCGTTACAAAAACTATGAAATACCTTGGTGTGACTCTAACTAAGCAAGTGAAGGACCTGTATGACAAGAACTTCAAACCTCTAAAGAAAGAAATTGAGGAGGATCTCAGAAAATGGAAAGATCTCCCATGCTCATGGATTGGAAAAATCAACATCTTAAAAATGGCCATCCTACCAAAAGAAATCTACAGATTCAATGCAATCCCCATCAAAATTCCAACACAGTTCTTCATGGAATTGGAAAGATCAATGTGCAATTTTATATGGAATAACAAAAGACCTAGAATAGCGAAATCCATCCTCAACAACAAAAAAACATTTGCGGGAATCACTATCCCTGACCTCAAGCTATATTACAAGGCAATTGTGCTGAAAACTGCATGGTACTGGTACAGAAATAGGCATGTGGATCAACGGAATAGAATAGAAGATCCAGAAATGAGCCCTCACATATATGGTCACCTGATTTTTGACAAAGGAGCAGTAAACATTCAATGGAAAAAGGACAGCATATTCAACAAATGGTGCTGGTCCAACTGGCACTCAGCATGCAAAAGAATGAAAATAGACCCATTCTTATCTACTTGTACAAAGCTCAAGTGTAAGTGGATCAAAGACCTCCACATTAAACCAGATACACTGAAACTATTAGATGAGAAAGTAGGGAAAACCTTAGAACACATAGGTACAGGAGAAAATTTCCTGAACAAAACACCAATGGCTCAAACTCTAAGATCAAAGATTAACAAATGGGACTTAATGAGATTGCAAACTTTCTCTAAGGCTAAAGACATCGTCAAGAAAACAAAAAGGCAACCAACAGAATGGGAAAAGATCTTTACCAACACCACGTCAGATAGAGGCCTAATATCCAAGGTGTACAAGGAACTCAAAAAGCTAGACACCAGAGAATCAAATAACCCTATTAAAAAATGGGGTACAGAGCTAAACAAAATGTTTTCAGTTGAGGAACACAGAATGGCCGAGAATCATCTAAGGAAGTGCTCAACATCCTTAGCCATCAGGGAAATGCAAATCAAAACAACCCTGAGATTCCACCTCACACCAGTCAGATTGGCCAAGATCCAAAACTCAGATGACAGCAGATGCTGGCGAGGCTGTGGAGAAAGAGGAACACTTCTCCACTGTTGGTGGGGTTGCAAGCTAATACAACCACTCTGGAAATCTGTCTGGCGATACCTCAGAAAATTGGATATAGTACTACTTGAAGACCCAGCTATTCCACTTCGGGGCATATACCCCAGAGACACTTTAATACACAACAAAGATATATGCACCACAATGTTCATAGCAGCTCTATTTATAATAGCCAGAAGCTGGAAGGAACCCAGATGTCCTTCAGAAGATGAATGGATACAAAAATTGTGGTACATATACACAATGGAATACTACTCAGCCACCAGAAACAATGACTTAACCAAATTCTTAAGAAAATGGCTGCATCTGGAGAAGATCATCCTGAGTGAGATAACCCAGTCACAAAAGAACAGACATAATATGCAGTCACTGATAGTGGGATGCTAACCCCAGAGGCTTGCACTCCCCCAGAAACAACTCACAGACTGTATGAAGTCCAAGAAATAAAGAAAACAAAAAATATACATATATTTACAAAACAAGAAGACTATTTCCATGTTGCGTTTTGTTTTGCATGTACTTTACACTTATTGTAACTAATAGGTTTTCAATGCATACTGTCAAGCCCTTGAAAAAAATCAAGTACTGACTAAAAAAATATATTCACGTGGTTTTATGTAAAAATTTATTTCAATGTCTGAAAAAACAGTACTGACAAGAATGTATAATTTTAAGCAAAAACTGTTTAAAATCTGTACATTTATCTTTGTTTTGTAAAATAAAGTCGTTAAAAAAATCTTGAAAAAAAAAATATTTATGTATTTTTACAACAGGCATTGACAAAGAATTATAAACGTCATGAGAATGTATAAAGCGCACTTACTTTAATGTAAATCCAATGCAAAATTTCTCATGGAAATTTCCTTTTTATTTTAATGCTTTGGTTTGAATTGCTTTATCTTACTTATATGTTTCCTACAATTACCATCTAAAATGTGTTTTTCATGTTTATCTCGACTTCTTGTCATTGGTAAGAGAGAGTCTTTATCTTTCACAGTGGGTAAATTCTGAGAAGGTTTTCTTTAAAGCTAAAGGTTTATTGCACTTGACAAACACATATTCTGCATGACATTTTCTATAATCTTCCTAGAAAATTTTGTTTCCTGGTCAGTTAATGAAATTAATTCTACTTTGAAAAAGAACTGTATTCTTTTATCATACTTTAAATGAGTATTAAGTTAAAATAATAAAGTGGTATTTGTTTCTTGGCTAAAAAAAAAATAAAAATAAATAAAAGGAGATTACATAAGAACAGGAACTTTAGAGAACCTGATCTCTAAGACTACAATTTTTCTACCTAGGATAGAACACAAAATGCACTGTGCACCAAATATCATACAAATAAAATAGTACCAAATAGAATATCTTTAAAGTCATACTAATAAGAAGTAGCAGTACCCATTTATCCTACTCAATTGATTCTGGTGGAGTTGGCACATTCCTCACAATCTGTTCCAATGTTCTGGATTCCCCAAAGATCGAACTATACACACAGCCTTTGTATTTTGCTATGCCTTAAACATCTCAAAGGCTGAGCCACTTCCTAAACTGCATGTGGCTAATCTACCTTCCTCTGGTATTTCCAAGTTATTACTTACTAACATCTATATTCTATGTTTGTAGCCCTTCACCCACTCATGAGGGCCCTCTTGGAGCAGCTCTTCCCCAGCTCTTATATGGCAGCTATCTGTCTAGTAAATTCTCAAGAGTGGTTTCT
This sequence comes from Micromys minutus, assembly GCF_963924665.1. Lineage (NCBI taxonomy): Eukaryota > Metazoa > Chordata > Mammalia > Rodentia > Muridae > Micromys > Micromys minutus. Next base: position 21,695,049 of record NC_137971.1, read on the forward strand.
CCTCTCCTCCACCTCCTCTCACCATGATGCACCTCTTCTTCTTTCTCTTCCCTTGTTCTCTTCCCAGGAATTCTAAAAGTCCTGCCCCTGTCTTCTCTGCCCAAACACTTGCTGTCAGAATCTTCATTTACCAATCAGAACCAACTGAGGTCAGGGTCCCTTAATCTTAGTGCAGTATGCAGCATACAGCAAACAGGATTTGGGGGAACATAATTAGCATGAGAATACAAGCAGCTACAGTAAGAGAAGTAAGTTGTATAATTAAAATTATCCCCTAGATCATATGGCAATCTTTGTGAATTTTGTCAAATGGAAAGAGCAATGTTAGACTTGTGAAAAAAACAGAAAGCACTTTTTTTCAGAAAGTAGAATATCTTCGAGTTTAATGTCAAACATCAGTATTACTGTAACACCAATCACAGCAAAGACATCATAGAGAAATAGAACTGTATGCCAATATGCACATTTATAAATTCACACAAACTCTTGAGTGTGTTCATTACTCAAGAAATATATGAAAAAAAATATGATATAGTGATGCTTGTTTGTGGAAATACAAGTTAATTTTTTTTCTTACCGCTTTATTTTTAAAAAAGAGGGATACATATACAGATTTTTAAAGGCATTTTGGCATAACATTATATGAATATTTTTTCAGTACTTATTTTCTTTAGAGGATTGAGAGCTTGCATTGAAATTATATGAATAATTATTGTCATTACTTAATTCCTTTAGAGGTTTGATTGCTTGCATTGAAATCTCACTATTTACCATGAGCATGAAGTAAATGTAGGACAGAACATGTACTTGTTCGGTCTAAATTAAGCATAATGATCTGTGAATACCAAAAATTGCTACAAGGATATTATTATCTTAGCTCTTGGCTTATTAATGATTTGAGGTCCAGGTGTACCACACTCTGAGAGTGATATTCATTTATTTTTTTTCTATAAAAGGACAGAGGCTTTCTTTTTTATTTATTTTTTTATTTTTTGGCCTTTGTTTTCTTGAGCTTCATATAGTCTGTGAGTTGTTTCTGGGGTGTTCTGAGCTTTCTGAGGTTAGTATTCAATTGTCAGTGAATGCATACTATGTCTATTATTTTGTGACTGGGTTACCTCACTCAGGATGATATTCTCTAGATGAAACCATTTTCTTAAGAATTTCATAAAGTAATTGTTTCTGATAGCTGAGTAATCCATTGCAAATATATAACACAATTTTTGTATCCATTCATCTACTGAAGGATATCTGGGTTCTTTCCAACTTCTGACTATTAAAAATAGGGCTGCTATGAACATTGTGGTGCATGTGTCTTTGTTGTATGTTAGAGTGTCTTTAGGGTATATGCCCAGAAGTGGAATAACTGGGTCTTCAGGTAGTATGATGTCCAATTTTCTGAGGAACTGCCAGACTGATTTCCAGAGTGGTTGTACCAGTTTACAACCCCACGAACAGTGGAGAAGTGTTCCTCTTTCTCCGAATGCTGTCTAGCATTCGCTACAATCTGAATTTTTGATTATAGCCACTCTGACTGGTTTGAGGTGGAATCTCATGGTTGTTTTGATTTGCATTTTCCTGATAACTAAGGATGTCGAGCACTTCCTTAGATGTTTCTCAGCCATTCGATATTCCTCAATTGAGAACTTTTTGTTTAGCACTTTATCCGATTTTTTAATAGGATTGTTCGATTCCCTGGTGTCTAACTTCTTGAGTTCTTTTTATACCTTGGATATTAGGCCTCTATCATATGTGGGATTGGTAAAGATCTTTCCCCAATCTGTTGCCTGCCATTTTCTTTTCTTGATAGTTCTGATAACCTTACAGAAACTTTGCAATCTCATTTAGTCCCATTTGTCAATCTTTAACCTTAGAGCACAAGCTATTGGTGTTCTGTTCAAGAAATTTTCCCCTGTGCCTATGTGTTCTAAGGTTTTTCCTACTTTCTCTTCCAATAGTTTCAGTGTACCTGGTTTAATGTGGAGATCTTTGATCCACTTGCACGTGAGCTTTGTACAAGTAGATAAGAAAGTGTCTGTTTTCATTCTTCTGCATGCTGAGTGACAGTTGAACCAACATTATTTGTTGAAGAGGCTGTCCTTTTTCCATTGAATGTTTACAGCTCCTTTGTCAAAAATCAAGTGACCATATATGTGAGGGCTCATTACTGGAACTTCTATTCTATTCCATTGTTTCACGTGCCTATCCTTCTAGCAGTACCATGCAGTTTTTAACACAATTTCCTTAAAATATAGCTTGAGGTCAGGGATAGTGATTCCTGGAAATGTTTTCTTGTCATTGAGAATGGATTTTGCTGTTCTAGGTTTTTTGTTATTCCAGATGAAATTGCACATTGTTCTTTCCAACTATATGAAGAATTGGGTTGTAATTTTGATGGGAATTGCACTGAGTCTGTAGATTGCTTTTGGTAAAATGGCCATTTTTATAATGTTGATCCTTCCAATCCATGAGTGTGGTAGACCTTTCCAATTTCTGAGATCTACCCCTAAATTCCTTCTTCATAGAATTGAAGTTCTTATCATACAGGTCCTTCACTTGCTTAGAGCCACAACAAGGTATTTCATATTGTTTGTGACTATTGTGAAAGGTATCTCTTCCCTAATTTTATTCTCTACATATTTGTCCTTCGAGTAGAGGAAGGCTCCTGGTTTACTTGAGTTAATTTTATATAAAGCCACTTTGCTTAACTAGTTTCTCAGCTCTAGAAGTTCTCCAGTAGAATTTTTGGGATCACTTATGTACACTATCAGGTCATCTGCAAATAGTAATATTTTTACTTCTTCCTTTCCAATTCTTATCCCTTTGATTATCTTTTGCTGTCAAATTGCTCTGGCCAGGACTTCCAGTACTATGTTGAATAGGTAGAAGAAGAGTGGGCTGCCATGTATAGTCCCTGATATTAGTGGGATTGCTTCAACTTTATCACCGTTAAGTTTGATGTTGGCTATTGGTTTGCTGTATATTGCTTTTATTATATTTATATATGGGCTTTGGATTCCTGTTCTTTCCAAGAGGTTTAACATGAAGGGGTGATGAATTTTGTCAAATGCTTTCTCAGCATCTAGTGAGATGACCATATGTTATTTTTTTCTTTAAGTTTGTTTATACGATGGGTTTCATTGATGGATTTCTGTATATTAAGCCATCCATGCATCCACAGGATGAAGCCTACTTGATTAAGGTGAATGATCATTTCGATGTGTTCTTGGATTCTGTTTGCAAGGATTTTTTTTGAGTATTTTTACATCAACGTTCATAGATGAGATTAGTCTGAAGTTTGCTTTCTTTGTAGGGTCTTTGTGTGTCTTAGGAATGAAGGATATTTTGGCATCGAAAAATGAGTTAGGTAGTGTTCCATCTGACTCTATTTTGTGGAACAGTTTGGAGAGTATTGGTTATAGGTAGTCAATAAATATCTGATAGAATTCGGCACTGAACCCATCTGGACCTGGGATTTTTGGTAGGCAGGCTTTTGATGACTGTTGCCATTTCTTTAGATGGTATGGGACTATTTAGATGTTTTACATGGTCCTGGTTTAACTTTAGTATCTGGTATCTGTCTAGGAATTCGTCCATTTCCTCCAGATTTTCCAGCTTTGTTGAGTATAGGCTTTTGTAGTAGAATCTGATGATTTCTTGAATTTCCTCAATTTCACTTGTTCTGTCTCCACATTCCTTTCTGATTTGTTAATTTGGATACTCTCTCTTTCTTTGCCCTCTAGTTAGTCTGGCTAAGGGTTTATCAATCTTGTTAATTTTCTCAAAGAACCAGCTCTTGGTTTTTTTGATTCTTTGAATGGTTCTTTTTGTTTATATTTGGTCAATTTCTGCTCTGAGTTTGATTATTTCTTGCTGTCTATTCTTCTTGGGTATACCAACTTTCTTTTTTTCTAGAGCTTTCAAATGTGCTGTCAGGTTGCAAGTGTATGTGCTCTCCAGTGTCTTTTTGGAAGCCCTCAGAACTATGAGTTTTCCTCTCATTGTCACTTTCATTGCATCCCATAGCCTTCAGTATGTTATGTTTTCATTTCGTTAAATTCTAGAAAATCTTTAATTTCTTTATTTCTTCTTTGACCATGCTATCATTTAATAGAGCATTGTTTAGTTTCCTTGTGTATATGGGCTTTTTGTTGTCTTTGTTGTTATTAAAGACCAGCCATAAACCATGGTGATCTGATAGGATGCATGGAAGTATTTCAATCTTCTTATATCTATTGAGGCTTGTTTTGTGACCGATTATATGGTCAATTTTGGAGAAGGTGCCATGAGGTGCTGAGAAGAAGATGTATTCTTTTGTTTTAGGATGAAATGTTCTGTGGATGTCTATTAATTCCACTTGATTCATAACCTCTGCTAGTTTCACTGCGTCCTTGTTCAGAATCTTTTTCCATGATCTGTCCCTTGATGAGAGTTAGGTGTTGAGGTCTTCCACTATTATTGTGTAGGGTGCAATGTATTTTTGAGCTTTATTAGGGTTTCTTTTATGAATATAGATGCCCTTGTATTTGGAGCATATATGTTAAGGATTGAGAGTTTCTATGTTGAGAGCCGTTTGTGCCGCACCCAAACATGGCATGGCGCTGGCTTCCCACCAATGACTCAGCAATCAGAGCTGTTGTCCAGCCCGATGAATGTAGTGCGCATGTGCCACAGATGTCACAGCCTGCTCTTGGGGCATGCCAATGAGTTACTGGAGGGCGCACCAATCAGGTAGCGACACGATTCTCCTGGGCATATTTAAGCAGTGCATTTTCCTTCCACGTGGGTCCCCTGCTCAGAGTATTGTACAATAAAGGTTGTTCGCAGAAGAATCCTGTTGTTGCACCCCTTTCCTGCCGGGGGGAAGTGGGGTGCACGACATTTCTCCTGATATAATTTCCCTGTAATGAGTAAAAAGTGTCCTTCCTTATCTTTTTTGATGACTTTTGGTTAAAAGTCTGCTTTATTTGATATTATAATGGCTACTCCACCTTTTTCCTTGGGGGCGTTTGCTTGGAAGGTTTTTTCCCAACCTTTTATTCTGAGAAAGAGTCTGTCTTTGTCTCTGAAATGAGTTTCCTGTATGCAGCAGAATGCTGGATTCTGTTTATGTATCTAGTCTGACAGCCTATGTCTTTTTATTGGGGAATTGAGTTCATTTATGTTAACAGATATTGAGAAATAGTGGGTGATGCTTCCTGTCTTTTTTGCTTTTAGAGGTAAAATTGTGCCTGTGTGTCTTTCTTCTTTTGGTGTTCTTGCTTAGGTATTTTCTTGTTTTTACTAGAATGTAGTTTCCCTCCTTGTATTGGGTTTTCCACCTATAATTTGTTGTACTGCTGGGTTTGTGGTCAGATATTCTGTAAATTTAGTTTTGTCTTGGAATATATTGGTCTCTCCATCTATGGTGATTCAAAGTTTTACTGGGTATAGCAGCTTGGGCTGACACTTGTGTTCTCTTAGGATCTGCATGATGTCTGTCCTTGGTCTTCTAGCTTTCATAGTCTCTGTTGAGAAGTTTCATGTGGTTCTGATTGGTCTCCCTTTATATGTTAATTCGAGTGCTTCTTGAGGACCTTCATCACTGTTATGAAGTATGATTTTAAGTCCATATCTTGTGTTTCTGGTATGTTGGAGAATTCACTACTTGCTATGGTGGGAGAACTTGGTTCTGATGTTGCCAGGTTGTTATGGTTTCTATTGCTTAGGTTCTTGTGCTTGCCTCTTGCCATCTTTTTATCTGTGATGGTAGGTGATCTTGTTGTTTCTGCCTGGAGCTTGTCTCTTCTGTGGGCTGAGGGCCCATGGGCTCAGGGGGTAGATTGCTCATAGGTTTTCAGCTGTTTTCAGGGAGGCAGTGAGTTCTGATGGTGGTGACTTGGCTCTCTCTCTGGGCCAGAACAAACATGTTCCCAGTGAGTACCACACTACCTGCATCCTGAGTTTTCCTACTAGTCTCTTTGCAGATATCCAATGGGGAGGCTCTGTGTGGGCCCATGTGGGAGAGAACTTGTGAAGGTCTTCCGGGTGCTCACCATCTGTGGGCTGGCCCTGAGTCCTCACAAGTTTGTATTTTTAATCCAAACTTTCTTTTAAAGAGTGTTTTTTAATTAAAATGTTTTTATTCAATATACTCTAATCATGTTCCTTGCCCTACCCACCTCCTTTCAGATCCCCTCTACCTCCATACCCATTCAAATCTCCGTCTTTAAAAAAAAAACAAACAATATAGACATAGAACATATAGGACATGAGAAACCCTCAGCACTCAAAGAGGAGGACACTAGATGAAATGCCCTATAGTACAGAGAGGGAACTTGTAGAGTCCACCTTCAGCGAAAGAAGGGGTATCAAGTAAGGAATGTGGTTAATATCCTATAGTCAAAATTCTGACCCAAAATTGTTCTGGTCTAAAAAAACTGCAGGGATGAAAATGGAGAAGAGCCTGAGAAAAAGAAATCCAGGGACAGGCCAAAAATGGGATCCAATCCAGGCCTGGTGCCATTACTGAGGCTATAAAATGCTCACAGAAAGGGACCTATCATGACTACCCTCTGAAAGACTCAACAAGCAGCTGAAAAAATCAGATGAAACTATTTGCACCCACCCAATCCAACAGAAGCTGCTGACCCCTGTGGTTAAATTAGGGGAAACCTGGAGGAAGCTGAGAAGGAAGGTGATTTTGTAAGAGTACCAGCAGTCTCAATGAACCTGGACCCCAGAGATCTCTCGGACACTGGATCACAAAACAGGCAGCATACACCAGCTGATATGGAGCTCCCAACACATATACAGCAGAGGACTGCTTTGTCTGGTTCAGTCAGAAAAGATGCACTTAACCCTTAAGAGACTAGAGACACTAGGGCGGTTAGAGGTATGACAGGGTAAGTAGGGTAAGGAAATCCTCCTGGAGACAGAGGTGGATATAAAGGAGATATGGGATGTGTATGAACAGTCAGAAGACAGACGGTAGACCAGGAGGAAACTAAAACCTATAAAGTGTAAAAATTTTAAAGAAACAATATAAAAAGGCAAAAAAATCAAAAATATGTATTGGAGAGAAGGCTCAGAAGTTAAAAGCACCAGTTGTTCTTCTAGAAGTCCAGATTTCAATTCCCAGCAACTTCATTGTGGCTAATAACTATCTACAGTGAAAACTATTCTCAACAATAAAAGAACTTCTGGAGAAATCACCATGCCTAACGTCTTGCTGTATTACAGAGTAAAAGTACTAAAAACTGTATTATGGTATTGGTACAGAGACCAGCAAGAAGATCAATGGAATAGAACTGAAGACCCAGAAATGAACCCTACAGCTTTTACTTTATCTTTTTCATGGGGCCAAAACCCTCCTATGGAAAAAAGACAGCATTTTCAACAAATGGTGCTGGTTCAACTGGCAGTATGTTGAAGAATGTAAAATGATCCATTCTTATCTCCTTGTGCAAATCTCAAGTCCAAGTGGACAAGGATATCCATGTACAACACTGAAACTAATACAAGAGAAGGTGGGGAAGAGTGTTGAACACAAGTGTAGATTGTCCTGAAGCTGTTCCTATTTTAATGTTAATTCTACTTCACAAAGAAGGGTGACTTCATCTGAACTTTCCCATTTTAATTAGAAAAATAAAGTAAAGCCTGTGACTGGGCAGGGCAGGGGAGGTGGAGAGAAAGGATCAGAGAGATCAGAAGACATAGAGGGAAACAGATGGAAGGTCCAAGATGAACCGCTATAAAGACAAGATCCAGGTGGACTAAATTGACGTTAAATAGCTGTTAACATTAAGAATTTTATAAATCTAATATCTCATACAGAAGGGCAGTTTGTATCTTTTTGATGTAATCTTGTTATGTAGAGGGTTTTGGATTGAGAATTTAATACATACACTTGTATAGAAAGCTGTCAGGCTATAGAGTTGTGTTTATGTGGGTTTGAGGGTAATGAAACACCCCGGGACAAGGCAGAAAACAGCCGGTGGAAAACCACCAGTAAAAGGAGTTGTGCAGACCAAGTTAGAGTGTGGGAGTGGCTTGGACCTAGCAACAGAATTGTGCAAGGCTTCATACTAGAATCAGACCCAAGGAGTGAGACCACGGAGCCAATAAAAAGATAAACTTTTTAAAAAATATTTACTGAAACAAATATGGGCACAGGAAATATTTCCTGAACAGAACAACAGGAACTTAGGCTCTAAGAGCAACAGTTGACAAATGTGATCTCATAAAATTGCAAAGCTTCTGCAAGGCTAACCACACTGTCAATAGGACAAAATGGCAACCAACAAAACACCAAAAGATTTTTGCCAATTGTACATCTGATAGAGGGCTAATATCCTATATATACAAAGAACTCAAGAAGGTAGACTCCAGAAAATCAAACAACCCTATTAAAAAGTGGGGGACAGAGCTAAACAAAAAATTCTCAACTAAGGAATACAGAATGGCTGAGAAGCACCTAAAGAGGTGTTCAACATCCCTAGTCATCAAGGAAATGTCGATCAAAACAACCCTGAGATTTCATCTCACACCAGTCAGAATGGCTAAGATCAAAAATTCAGGTGACAGCACATGCTAGCAAGGATGTGGAGAAAGAGGAACACTCCTCAATTATTGGTAGGATTGCAATATGGTACAACTACTCTGGAAATCTTCCTGGAGGCTGCTCCAAAAATTGGACATAGTACTACCTAAAGATCCAGCTACACCACGTCTAGGCATATATCCAAGAGATGTTCCAACATATAACATAGATGCAACCTTATTTATGTAAACCAAAAACTGGAAAAAAAATAGATGTCCTTCAACAGAGGAATGGATACAGAACATATGGTACATTTATACAGTAGAGTAATACTCAGCTATTAAATAAAATGACTTCATGAAATTCTTAGACAAATGGATGGAACTATAAAATATCATCCTTAGTGAGGTAATCCAATCACAACCACACACACACACACACACACACACACACACACACACACACACACACACACATATTATGCACTCACTGATAAGTGGTATTAGCCCAAAATCTTGGATTACCCAAGATAAAATACACAGATCACATGAATCTCAAGAAGGAAAAACAAAGTGCAAAAAGTCCTTCTCAGATGAAGAAACAAAAAATATCCACAGGAAAACATATGGAGACAAGGTTTAAAACAGAAACTGAAGCAAAGGCCATCCACAGACCACCCCACCTGGTGATTCAGACCATATAAAACCACCAAACCCAGACAATATTGGTAATGCCAAAAAATACATGCTGACAAGAGCCTGATTGAGATGTCTGCTGAGAGGCTCTGCCAGATCATAACAAACACAGAGGCAAATGCTCACAGCTGACTATTAAACTGAGAACAGGGTCCCCAATGGAGAAGTTATAGAAAGGATTGAAGGAGCTGAAGGGGTTTACAACCCCATAAGAACAATAATATCAACCAACCAGTGCTACGAGGGGCTAAACCACTATTCAAATAGTACAAGTGGTAGGACCCATGGCTTCAGCTGCCTATGTAGCCGGGGATGGACTTGTTGAGCATCAATAGGAAGAGAAGCCCTGGTCCTGCCAAGGCTCAATGCCCCAGTGTAGGAGAATGTCAGGGCAGGGAGGCAGTAGGGGGTGCAGAGGCACCCTCATAGAAACAGAGGAAAGGAATAAGCAGTTTTTAGAGAGGAAACTGAGAAAGAGGTAACATTTGAACTGTAAATAAAATATATCCAATTAAAAAATACATTTAAAAAGAAATGAATACTGTCAAAGAAGCACTTTATACTGAGTTTCCAACAATTGGGAGGCATAATACACAATTTGTTCTCACAAGAGTTGCCCAAGGAAGAAGTAAGAAGCAATGAAGTAAAAACAGCAAACATCTTCCTGTGGTTACTAAAAGAACAGACAAAATAATCATGGTAGGCATAATAATATGGTGATAGGGGTAAGCTTATTTAGTAAAGTTAAAATTAACTTGTTGAAGTAAATATTAAGAAATAACAAACGTTTGTCTCTCTGTTGGCCCTGAGGTCTCACTCCTTAGACCCAATTTTAGTTTGGAGCCATTTGCTCCTCTGGCTCCTGGTCTGAGCTGCCAAAATGGCTCAACTCATCCATGCAACTCCCTTCCCTTGGTGTTTTACTACCACTTTTTCTCTGCTTCTTTCCCATGGTATTTCTGTACCTTCAAATCCCTCATAAACACAACTCTACAGCCCAATAGCTTTTCATACAGGTTTATATGATCAACTCTCAATCCACAAACACACTACACAACAAGATTACGTCAAATAGACAGAGATACATATAAGCTACTAGGCCTATAAAATTCTTAATGTTTATAGCTTTTTTTAACACCAATAAATCTCACTTGAATCCAGCTGGTCCTTGGGAAGCTCCATGTTGCCACAAACTCTAACCTTTGTGCTCTGTCCTCCTCTGACCTCCTCTGACCTCCCAACTCCCCCACCCCAACTCACTGGCTTTCCTTTATTTTACTAATTAAAATGGGAAGGTTCAGTTGGAGTCACATGACTAGCAAGACCTTCTTGCAGAAGTGGAATTCACATTAAAATACAAACAGCTTCAGGACAATCTAAAATAACTAATTTGAATAACTTCTATAGGACATTAGATGTAAAGTTGACCAACATTTTTTTGCTATCTGGCTTTAGAGTCTAGAGTACAGAGATAGGAATACTGTCTCATGAGGTGTAAGATACCAGTAGGTTCATGGAGTCAAGCCTGGTTGGCCTACAGCTGTATGTGTAATCATTTACTACCTAGAAATCAGTTAACACAGATAAAATAGAGCAGTTGCTCTTTAGTCAGCAAGGCTAAGTGTGTGTGCCAATGTGTGTGTGCCAATGTGTGTGTGCCAATGTGTGTGCTTATGAATGCATATGCCTGTGGGACCAGAGATGTCAGATTCTATGGAACTAGCATACAGGCAGTTAGTTGTGAGGCACCTAACATGGGTAACTAGGAATCAAATTAGGGTCCTTTGAAACAGCACTCTGCACTTTTAAAAACTGAGCCATCTCTACGTCTTACATAATACATCTCTAGTGTATTATGTAAGTCACAGTGCCAGCTGTAACACAGTTACATTGTGAGATTACTAAAAAGACTAATAAACTCCTTGATAAAATACATAAATATGTGTGCGAAACACACATACACACGTTTGTGCTCTTTCTTTTGTATAACTAAGAGGAAGAAGATACAGTTAGAGATTCAAGGTAGAAAGTTGTGATAAAATGTAGTAAAAAGGAGATAGTAAGGAGTGGGTAACCCCTGCTTTTAGGGGTTGAGTTGACAGGAATCACAAGATACCTAGGAAAAGCAATAATAAACACCGATTTTTGGAATGACACACAGCATTAATTTTTTCTTGGTGTATTTGGGCTCTTACAATAGCAAAAAAAAAAAAAAAGAATAGCTTATAAGGGCCAGAAATTCATTTGTTGCAGCTCTGGATGGTTGGGAATTTACAGATTAAGGTGTCAGAGAATCTACTTACATCTTGATTTATAAGCCATTTTTTTATCCTGACATGACAAAAGAGGCAAATATGTCCCACCAATAATACTACATATGAAGGACTTATATTTGAGAGGCTAATATGTCCTTACAAATACTGAATTTTAAAAACATCATCTCATTATAAATTATGTTTCAACATATGAATTGGGAGATACATATTCATTCAATATCAAATCAGTTCTTAGGCATAAAATATATTAGGGATGTATGTATTATTAGAGTACATGAAGTCAACCATCATTAAGTGCTAAGTACACAGCAGGCTCAGAAATACAACAGAATCTCTAATATCAGATGCAGAAATAAAACAATAAAATGCCATTTAATGCCTATTGTCCCATGTACCTTAGATGACATAATCCATGGGTTTGGCTGAAGTAGAAAGTTCAGGTCTAAGATGAAGTCATCTGTTTTTCTTTTCTCTTTCTTTGGACAGTAATAAGAGGATTGTCCAAATAAGGTCATTTCTGATTAAAGGATGAAGTCATCTCTAAAGGAATGAGGTATGTACAAAGGTTAATTTTGTATGGGTAATATTATCTTCGGAAGTGAGTTCCAAGAGCAGGATGATATCATCAAGAATATGAACCTAGAGTATTCTAAGTATGTGCTCACTACTGTGGGTAATGTGTCTCTTAGCATATGCACTTGGGATTTGACACATATTTTTATTGAATGATTTTCTTTACTAACATTTCAAATGTTACCCCCTTTCCTGGTTTTCCCCTATAGAATACCCCTATCCCATCCCCCCTACCCCTGCCTCTATAAGAGGGTTCCCCCACCCACCCACTCTGTGGAGAGCCATTTTGGCACCTCTGAACAGTTGATGGCGGAGTATAATTAATACTCTCCCAGGACATTTTGGGGCTGGCTGAGGCAGGAATCTGGCCTCTGTGCTATGCCATGTAAGGGCTATTATTGAGCACGGCTGCATCTGTAGCCCTGGGAAGGTTCTAAGAATAAGGCTTTAAGGAAGTACATTTACATCTGTAGTATGGGGGAGGGCCTTTTAGAATGCAGCATAGGGAAGCACATTCGTATTTGATGCTCCAGGCAGTATCCTTAGAAAAGCAGCTTTGGGCAGGGTGGATTTTGGAATGTAGGCTCTGCAGTATCCATTTTTGTCTCTGACCTTTTCGCCTGACCTCCAAGATTGTTAACTCATTTGATCCCTGAAGAGTTGTTACCATTTTTGCACATAACTAAAATGGTTTAAAAAGAGAGGACAAATTAAAAAGCGCTTGGCTTCGGTCACAAGGCTTCAGCCTCAAGTCCGGCCGAAGTCTTATTGCAGCTTTAACTAACTTGTCTTTTTCTTTCAATCCTCGCTCCTGTTCGGGGTGACCTCTTGAGAGTTCGAGCTGGTTTCAGAGAGTGGTACCCTCAACATGGGACCCAGTACACTGGATACAGTGAAGGACACCAGGGGAAAAAAGCACGTGCAGAAGAGAAGTTTGGGCCAGTGGTGAGTAAACCAACTGAGAATAGGACAAGAGAATAGCAAAATGCTTTTTGTAGGTGTGCTGAAAGGCAGAGGAGTGAAAATAAGCCAGAAACAGCTCACCCAGTTTCTGATTTTTATAGAAGTTTGCCCTTGGTTCCCTGAGAAGGAAACAGTAAGTTTGCAAACTTGGGAGAGAGTGGGAGAAGGGATAAAATAGTATTATAAAAAGCATGGTCCTGAAAAAATTCCTGTGGATGCTTTTAACCTCTGGACCCTGATTAGAGATACTTTAGACCCTACACATGATATTGTGAAATTAAATAAGATATTAGGAGATGCAAATAGTGATAAGAAATATGAAATTGTTCCGTCCGCACCCCCTGTTTGCGAAATTTCAGTTAAGGCAGGTAAGAGAAGTGAGCCTCTTGATCCCAAAGACAAATTTGAATCAGAGGAAGAAGCCACAGAACATCAGAGCAAAGATCAGTCTCCTTCTCAGGATTCCCTTAAGGGATTTTTTTGCAAAGGAACAGGCAATGATATCTCAGAGACAGAAGAAGATGAAAGAAAAGGAGCTAGCTCAGCTCCTAGAGAGGCTTGAGCAAGTCCTCTGAGAACGAGAGTAGCTCGAGTTCAGATTCCGATGAGGACATGCCAGTGGTGGCACCAAAATAAAGACTTTGCCTCCCTCGGTGACCCTAAAGAGTAACATAAAATCTTATGTGTTACTCGGTTGTCACCTCTCCAGGCAGGATTAAAACAGGCTGTGGTACGAGGGGAAGACAAACAAGGCTATGTTTTGCAGTGGCTTGTGTTTGAAAGACAGGATCAACAGGGAAACAGTCCTCTCCCTTTTCTGGTATGGTAGGACGAAAGAGGAGGAAAAAGAAAGTAAACTGTTCCAGAGTTCTTCAAGCAAAAGCGTGAGGTCAGGAGACATCCTGCCTCTGGTTCTCACTGGAGAAATTTCTGGTTCTAGGTCCCTTAGGAAGAATATCAGGGTCCCTTCGACACATGTAGTTCTCTTCTCTTGTGTGTTTGTCTTTTGGTGTGCCAAGCTGTCTGTCCGTCCAGGTGTGTCAATTTGTGTACATGTTTCTTTGAGTGTTACTCGTGTTTCATGTTCAAAAGAAAACATTGTGTGTTTGCCTTTTTAGTTCTAACTTGTGTCTAGAAGGGTAAAATTAAAGATAAAAAGCAGGCATTTGGGGCCCTACACCTGAAGTTAATAGTTTGGCTCAGCTGGAGACCTGCTGGAAGCTGATTTTTAGGCTGCTCATACATAAGGGTGCCAGCAGCTTCTCTGCTTAGAGCTGTTCCATTGCTTCTCCCAGAAAAATCTCCATGTCTACTGAGCTCAGAAGGTGACAAGGTTCTCGTCTCTTGAAATTACAGCTAAAAGGTGAGAATTTTATCTAGTTTAAATATATAAGATGTGTGGTCACTTCATGTTTGCTTTTGACTGGTTTTGAAAGGTATAAATATGCTCTCCATGTCTTGGTGGTATATTATTTGCTTATAAGTAATTGGGTATGGTTAAAAAATTGCAATATTGGTAACTGAAAATTTGTTTAAAAGTAGTAACTTGATTAAAGTCACTCTAAACAACAACACGTGGCATAAAGCAACCCAGGGAAATGGGTTTCTGAAATACTTCTAAATTTGGTCATATTTTATGTAATAAGATAGGATTTAAGACAGTATTGCTGCACTGTGGTTTGTTTGTGTGCAGGGAAACTAGCAGCCAAACTTTGTAGCATAAAGCTGATGCGCTCTGATGCAAGATGTGTTGATTTCAGAGAGACTAGGTTGTTTAGAGGTTAAGTTTTGCTTTCCGAACCTTTTCAAGAGTTTGTTGATAGGCTGATTAAAACGTCTGAGAGAGTATTTGGAGCTGCTAATGTTGGAATGCTTTTGGTAAAGCAACTGGCTTATGAGAATGCGAACACGGCTTGTCAGGCTGCCATAAGACCTTATAGAAAGATTGGATCTATCACAGATTATGTCAGATTGTGTTCCGACATTGGTCCCTCTTATGTGCAGGGTCTGGCCATGGCTGTTGCACTGCAGGGAAAAACTGTACAAGTTTTGTCTCAGCAGTCTGATAGAGGGAAAAGGAGGGTCAATGGGCCTCCGATAAGTTGTTTTGGATGCGGGCAGAAAGGGCATCCAGTGAGGAGTTGTCCTAATAGAACTAAGGGAAATAATAATGAAAAGAAACCGGGTCTTTGTCCTAGATGCCAGAGAGGGATGCATTGGGCTAGCAAATGCTGGTCTAAGAGAGATAGTTTTGGGGATCCTCTCCCCCAGAGAAACAGGAGAGGGGTCCAGCCCCAGGCCCAGGAACAATATTAAGAAGCAATTCAGTTCGTTCCCTAGAAAAGCAGTTTTTCCGGAACCTATTCTGAGCAACACTAGGCAACGCAGGATTGGACCTCGGATTCCACCTGCACAGTATTAACTTCCGAAGTGGGGAGGCAGGCTTTTCCTACTGGAACACAGGGTCTGTTTCTGTCAGGAACTGTAAAATTGTTTTTTTAACTTTATTTTGAAAAACAAAGATAAAAGAAAAAATTTTAACATTTTTGCTTAAATGTATACGAATACATTTTTGTCAGTGCTTGGCTTTTTTTTTTTTTTTTTTTTTTTTTTTTTTTAAGGTTTGATACTCTGCATTAAGGTCTTACTAGTTACAATGAGCAAAAAGTACATGTAAAACAGGATGTAACCCAGATTTATTCAATGTTTTCTTGGTGTGAAAGGATTGAGCATAATGGGTTTTGTTTTGTTTCTTTTCTTTTCTTTTCCTTTTTTCTTGAACTTCACAGAGTCAGTGAGTTGTTTCTGGGGTAGTCCGAGCCTCTGGGGTTAGCATTCCAATATCAGTGACTGCATATTATGTCTGTTCTTTTGTGACTGCGTTATCTCACTCAGGATGATATTTTCTAGATGCAACCATTTTATTAAGAATTTGGTTAAGTTATTATTTCTGATGGCCGAGTAGTACTCCATTGTGTAAAGGTACCACAATTTTTTTAATCCATTCATCTACTGAAGGACATCTGGGTTCTTTCCAGCTTCTGGCTATTAAAAATAGAGCTGCTATGAACATTGAGGTGCATGTATCTTTGTTGTATATTGGAGTGTCTCTGGGGTATGTGCCCAGAAGTAGAATAGCTGGGTCTTCAGGTAGTACTATGTGCAATTTTCTGAGGAATCACCAGACTGATTTCCAGAGTGGATGTATCAGTTTACAACCCCACTAACAGTGGAGAAGTGTTTCTCTTTCTCCACAATCTTGCCAGAATCTGCTGTCATCTGTGTTTTGGATCTTGGCCAATCTGACTAGTGTGAGGTAGAATCTCAGGGTTGTTTTAATTTGCATTTCCCTGATGGCTAAGGATGTTGAGCACTTTCTTAGATGTTTCAAAGCCATTCGAAATTCCTCAAATGATAACGTTTTGTTTAGCTCTGTACCCCACATTTTAATAGGGTTGTTTGATTCTCTGGTGTTTAGCTTTTTGAGTTCTTTGTATACCTTGGATATTAGGCCTCTATCAGATGTGGAGTTGGTAAAGATCTTTTCCCATTCTGTTGGCTGCCATTTTATTTTATTGACAATATCTTTAGCCTTACAGAAACTTTGCAATCTCATTAAGTCCCTTTTGTCAATCTTTGACCTTAGAGCTGGAGCCATTGGTGTTTTGTTCAGAAAATTTTCTCCTGTGCCTATGTGTTCTACGGTTTTCCCTCCTTTCTCATCTAATAGTTTCAGTGTATCTGGTTTAATGTGGAGATCTTTGAACCACTTACACTGGAGCTTTGTACAAGAAGATAAAAAAGGGTCTATTTTCATTCTTCTGCATGCTGAGTGCCAGTTGGACCAACACAATTTGTTCAATAGGCTGTCGTTTTTCCATTGGATGTTTACAGCTCCTTTGTCAAAAATCACGTGACCATGTAACTGAGGGCTCATTTCTGGATCTTCTATTCTTTTTTTCTTTTTTAAACAACTTTATTTTACAAAACAAAGATAAATGTACAGATTTTAAACATTTTTTGCTTTATTTTTTTAAACGAATTTATTTTGCAAAACAAAGACAAATGTACAGATTTTAAACATTTTTTGCTTAAAATTATACATTTTTGTCAGTACTGTTTTTTCAGACATTAGAATAAATTTTACATAAAACCATGTGAATATATTTTTTAGTCAGTACTTGATTTTTTTCAAGGGCTTGACAGTATGCATTGAAAAACTACTAGTTACAATAAGCGTAAAGTACATGTAAAACAAAACGCAACATGGAAATAGTCAAAGTCTTCTTGTTTTGTGAATATATGCATATTTTTTTGTTTTCTTTATTTCTTGGACTTCATACAGTCTGTGAGTTGATTCTGGGGGAGTGCAAGCCTCTGGGGTTAGCATCCCACTATCAGTAACTGCATATTATGTCTGTTCTTTTGTGACTGGGTTATCTCACTCAGGATGATCTTCTCTACATGCTGCCATTTTCTTAAGAATTTGGTTAAGTCATTGTTTCTGGTGGCTGAGTAGTATTCCATTGTGTATATGTACCACAATTTTTGTATCCATTCATCTTCTGAAGGACATCTGGGATCCTTCCAGCTTCTGGCTATTATAAATAGAGCCGCTATGAACATTGTGGTGCATATATCTTTGTTGTGTATTAAAGTGTCTCTGGGGTATATGCCCAGAAGTGGAATAGCTGGGTCTTCAGGTAGTACTATATCCAATTTTCTGAGGTATCGCCAGACAGATTTCCAGAGTGGTTGTATTAGCTTGCAACCCCACCAACAGTGGAGAAGTGTTCTTCTTTCTCCGCAGCCTCGCCAGCATCTGCTGTCATCTGAGTTTTGGATCTTGGCCAATCTGAATGGTGTGAGGTGGAATCTTAGGGTTGTTTTGATTTGCATTTCCCTGATGGCTAAGGATGTTGAGCACTTCCTCAGATGTTTCTCGGCCATTTGGTGATCCTCAACTGAAAATGATTTGTTTAGCTCTGTGCCCCATTTTTTAATAGGGTTATTTGATTCTCTGGTGTCTAGCTTTTTGAGTTCCTTGTACACCTTGGATATTAGGCCTCTATCTGATGTGGTGTTGGTAAAGATCTTTTCCCATTCTGTTGCTTGCCGTTTTGTTTTCTTGACGATGTCCTTAGCCTTACAGAAACTTTGCAATCTCATTAAGTCCCATTTACTAATCTTTGACCTTAGAGCTTGAGCCATTGGTGTTTTGTTCAGGAAATTTTCTCCTGTGCCTATGTGTTCTAAGGTTTTCCCTACTTTCTCATCTAATAGTTTCAGTGTATCTGGTTTAATGTGGAGATCTTTAATCCACTTACACTTGAGCTTTGTACAAGGAGATAAGATCGGGTCTATTTTCATTCTTTTCCATGTTGAGTGCCAGTTGGACCACCACCATTTGTTGAATAGGCTGTCCTTTTTCCATTGAATGTTTACTGCTCCTTTGTCAAAAATCAGGTGACCATATACATGAGGGCTCATTTCTGGATCTTCTATTCTATTCTATTGATCTACCTGCCTATTTCTGTACCAGTACCATGCAGTTTTCAGCACAATTGCCTTGTAATATAGCTTGAGGTCAGGGATAGTGATTCCCACAGATGTTTTTTTGTTGTTGAGGATGGATTTCGCTATTCTAGGTCTTTTGTTATTCCATATGAAATTGCACATTGATCTTTCCAATTCCATGAAGAACTGGGTTGGAATTTTGATGAGGATTGCATTGAATCTGTAGATTGCTTTTGGTAGGATGGCCATTTTTAAGATGTTGATCTTTCCAATCCATGAGCATGGGAGATCTTTCCATTTTCTGAGATCCTCCTCAATTTCTTTCTTTAGAGGTTTGAAGTTCTTGTCATACAGGTTTTTCACTTGCTTAGTTAGAGACACACCAAGCTATTTCATAGTTTTTGTAACGATTGTGAAGGGTACCTTTTCCCTAATTTCTTTCTCCACATGTTTGTCCTTTGAGTATAGGAAGGCTACTGATTTGTTTGAGTTAATTTTGTATCCGGCCACTTTGCTGAACTTGTTTATCAGCTGTAGGAGTTCTCTGGTATTCTTGCAGAGATTAAAATAACCTCAGTATTAAACACGACGCCTAGCATGAAAAATAGCAGCATGAAACAAACAGCCCAGCAGCATGGGAGAGTTACTAATACATTTCTTCATTTGTGAAAACTCGACTTTTTGAAAGAACGTTGCACTTTAAAAAATGCTTTGAGTTTCTGGCAGCGGGGACCCGGGTAGCCAACAGCCGGTGGAGCAACCGCCTAAGTTTTCCTGTAATTACTGTGATCTGTATTTCACCCCTGATTCTCCGTCTGTGAGGAAGACGCACTGCAGTCGGAAACACAAAGAGAATATGGAAGACTATTACCAGAAATGGACGAAGAGCAGACCCAGTGCCTGACTGACCAAACAAGGGCTGCGATTCTGCAAGGAAGACCCCTCCAGCTCCATTCCCTGCTCTCTGTATGCAGGGGCCATGATCCCACCTCCCCCCAGTATCCCTGGTCCTCCTTGGCCTGGAATGATCCCTGCTATCCACCTGGGAGGCCCTCCCATGATGCCAATGATGGGCCCTCCTCCTCCTGGGATGATGCCTGTGGGACCAGCTCCTGGGATGAGACCACCCATTGGAGGCCACTTGCCCATGATGTCCCGGCCTTCAATGATACCTCCTGCCCGCCCTACGATAGTACCCACATGGCCAGGCATGACCCAGCCAGACGGATAAGAGCCGTAGCAATTGTTCTCTGTCGTTTTGTATTTCTTGTTTCACCAGAAGACCTTAGTGCTGAGACTGAGCGTTCACTAGATGCATGACAAGGAACGTCCTTCCTAACAGAGAGACTGCTTCTGGAGAAGTGATACAGAAAGGCTCAGTTTTCACTGATACAGTGAAATGTAAAAATAAAACTGTCAGCTCTTTAAAAAAAAAAAAAAAGAAAAAAAAGAAAAGAAAGAAAAGGCTACATTAATCAAAGTTATCTATGAACACATCAGATTTTTAATGTGTATTTTCACAGAGAAAGAAAATAATCCTAAAAATCTTATAAAAGCACAAAAGACCCAGAAACCACAAAGTAATACTGAATAAAATGATTAATTCTGGAGTTAACAATTTTTCTATTTCAAATTATACTACTGAGTCAAACAAAAACAGTATAATACTGTCACAAAATCAGACATGTAGACCAATGGACTAAAGTAGAAGGCCAAAAAATAAGCCTATGCAACTTCAGCTACCCAAGATTTAAAAAAGTTGACAAAATAAAAAAGAAGGAAGAGGAAGGAAGGAGGAGGAAGGAAGCATGATGGAAGGAAGCAGGAAGAAGCCTAAAAAATGACACTTCAGTTAATAACTCCTTTTATTTTGAATCTAGCAAGGCAGGGATGGCTTGTAGTTGAATTCTTCTGTATTACACCTATAACATACTAGTAACACAGCACATGTCTTAGTACAGTTCACAGTCAATATAAATGTTATAGACTAAAGGAAACAGAGGATAGATATGCATGATAACTCTGGAAAGTCTTCTTAAACAAAGATGAATGATAGCTGTTTTGTGAGAGAAGGAAGAGATATGAGAGGAGAAATGAGAGATCTATTTCTAATAGTGGAAAACAGAGAGTGCCCCTAATTAGTCACAGACACCAACATAGCAACAGCCAGTGTGTTCAGCTTTAACGAGGAATGAAGTACAGTTGGTATGAAGGGGGTACACGGCCAAAGGTATTGGCCACTGGAGTGGTGGTGATGTCCTTTGAATCAACAAAAGGTTTCAGGTTAAAATTCTGTACAATGGTGGTGAGAAGCAAAAACAGCTCCATGCGAGCCAGGGCCTCTCCTATGCACATTCGCTTTCCTGGAAAACAAAAGCAACACAGGGTTCCCTTTTTACAGTAGGTTCCAAACAGTTGTAAAGGTAGACAGTTAAGTTTGATTCATAAATGGTGGGTGGGCCAAATACAAAATAACTACAAGGATTTTTAAATAGAAATGCACACAACCTTGGACACAAATGTCTTTTTGATGCCTGGTTTAGGAGGCACCCTTCATTCAATAAACATCTACTATAAGCTCTATATCACATCATTACTAACAATTCGTACAACTACCCTTTGACCTTTTGAGCTGACAATCTTCTAGAGACACACTCACTTTACTGCTCTAGTAGCTGAAGGGGGATTATTAAAGCAACTCAGATACTGTGTTCCATTTGTGTTTATGGGAAAATAAACAGCTACAAAATATGTTTATACTCAAAAATTTTTTATAAATACCTGTCTATATCTATGACTCTTTTATTTTAAATGCATCCCCTGCATCCAACCTATAAGACAAGATTGAAATGTCTTGGCCTGGACCTTTCCTCAAGGAACACAAATCTGTACCAATTTTTTTTTGATCCTTCATAATGCTTCCTCACTATCCCTGCTTCAGCAACATGGGCCACTTGAACTTTGTCCAGTGTCATCTTTTGGCTCTCTTCCCAAATATAAGTTTACAAAGAGGAAGGGCTCAGTCTGTCACATATGAGTATGGACAATGTAGACCTTCATCAAAGTCATAAAAGCACATGGCAAAAATTAATGTGGCTCTGAGTGCACAGTGAGTGGAGTAGTAAGACTGAACATCTAAGGTAGAGGATCGTAATTAAAGGAAACTCTGGAGCTCTGGGATCACCACAGAGTATCCACATGCCCAAGCTCTTTCTCAGCTTTCATTCTTGTCAAGTTCTGACATCAGAAAATATCTGCTCCTGTACATTGTTCCTCAGTACAGTTCTCTGCCTCCTCCTTCTCTTCTTTTTGTCTTATTTCTTTGTTCCCTATGACCCAGCCAACTTTCCTCTGCCCTGTCAGAATAGTCCTGTGTTAAATGAAAGAGCAGGAGATGAGTATCCTCCCTCCTGATCTCCCCAGAAACCCAAGCTTGTCTCTCTCACAGCACCAATACAATTGTCTTACAGTGCCCTGATGACTTCCAGCTTCCCTTGCTCAGAAGTGAGTTTCTTCAGAGCCTACCTATTCTCTACTATATTCTTAAAGCACTTGGGTTCCCAGAGTTGTCTAATAATGTATTGATATACTTTTCTCATGCAGCTGAGAAAGTCTAACCCAGGTTCACTTCCAAGAGGCACACTTAGGAAAGATTGAATATATGCAGAACCAAAATTCAAATGGCCTATGTTTTAGTTTTCTCAAAAAAAAAATGGTGGCTGGATATTCTCAAAACTGAAGGGACATGCTTTGGCATTGAGATACTTGTTCCTGGGGAGGCACAGAGAGCAAAATCACCTGTCCCTGAGGAATGGTAGACAATCCATTTTATCTCAGAATTGTATCTTGTGGAATTGGGTCTAGTGGCATATGTCTGCAATGTCAAATACTCAGACAGATGGGGCAAAAATATTGAGTCCAGGGTGAGCCTAGACAACAGTGACCCAAAAAGTTTACCTTGTACCTGAAGTGAAAATAGAAATAAACCATATTTACCTGTTGAGAAAGGCATGAAGTAGTCACTCTTCTTAAAGTTACCATTCCCATCCAGGAAATGGCCAGGGTCAAATACTTCTGGGTTGGGAAATTCTTTGTCATCATGTAGCACAGAAGTCAGTGATGTTACTAAGTGTGTGCCCTGAAATAACAGATAAAAATATGTGAACCCACCCATACAACTTTTGACCCAAAATTTATCCTCTCTACAAGAAATGCAGGGACAGGGAATGGAGAGGAGACTGAGAGAATGGCCAAACAATAAGCAGCCCAACGTGAGACCTGTCACATGGGCAAGCACAAATCTCTGACACTGTTAATGATACTCAGTGTGGCTGTCCTTTGAGAGGCTCCACATAGCAGCTGACTCAAAGGGATGCAGAGACCCATAGCCAAACAGTGGATGGAGATTGGAGTCTCGTAAGGAAGAGTTGGGCAAGTATTACAAGCCCAGAGGAGATAAGAACTCCACAGAAAAGCAAAGTCAACTAACCTGGACCCTTGGGGCTCTCAGAGACCGAACACTAGAAAAAAAGTATACACGGTCTGAACCTGGCCCACACATACACATTTGTAGCAGATGTACAGCTCAGTCTTCATGTGGGACCCAAACAACAGCAACAGGAGCTGTCCCAAAAGCTATTGCCCATGCATGGGATATGTTCTTCTAACTGGGCTACCTTGTCAGGCTTCAGTGCAAGAGGCTGTGCCTAGCATCAGAGAGACTTGATGTGCCAGGATAGGGGGGAACAATAAAGGCATGGGGGGGCTGGGGGAAGGATTGTGGCAGGAAGTAAGAGAGAAGAAGTGGCAGTGATAAAGATGTAAAATGAATAAATTTTTTAAAATACTTCAATAAGTGGAAAGGCTCAAAAATTCTCTCTCTCTCTCTCTCTCTCTCTCTCTCTCTCTCTCTCTCTCTCTCTCTCCACTTCTCTTAAATAAATGTAATTTTAAAAATTAACAATGCAGTTCCTAAAGTTTTAAAGACTAGTGAGAAGGAGATCTGGGCAGCCAGAAAGCAGAGAGATCTCTGTGGAGTATGCACAGAAACTGCGCCCCCGCACTGCCTGATCCAAACACCAGGAACACAGCATTGGAACTTCAGACCAATCTCACTTATGAACATTGATGCAAAAATACTCAACAAAATCCTTGTAAACCGAATCCAAGAACACATCAAAACGATCATTGACCATGACCAAGTAGGCTTCATCCCGGGAATGCAGGGATGGTTTAATATAAGGAAATTCATTAATGTAATCCACCATATAAACAAACTCAAAGAACAAAATCGCATGGTCATCTCACTAGATGCTGAGAAAGCATTTGACAAAATTCAACACCCCATCATGTTAAAAGTCCTGGAAAGAACAGGAATCCAAGGTCCATACCTAAACATAATAAAAGCAATATACAGCAAACCAAAAGCCAACATCAAACTTAAAGGTGGTAAACTTACTGCAATCCCACTAAAATCAGGGACTCGACAAGGCTGCCCACTCACCCCCTACCTATTCAACATAGTACTGGAAGTCCTGGCTGGAGCAATTAGACAGCAAAAGGAGATCAAGGGGATACAAATCGGAAAGGAAGAGGTAAAAACATCACTCTTTGCAGATGACATGATAGTGTATTTAAGTGACCCCAAAAATTCCACCAGAGAACTCCTACAGCTGATAAACAAGTTCAGCAAAGTGGCTGGATACAAAATTAACTCAAATAAATCAGTAGCCTTCCTATACTCAAAGGACAAACATGTGGAGAAAGAAATTAGGGAAAAAATATCCTTCACAATAGTCACAAAAACTATGAAATACCTTGGTGTGACTCTAAGCAAGTGAAGGACCTGTATGACAAGAACTTCAAACCTCTAAAGAAGAAAATCGAGGAAGATCTCAGAAAATGGAAAGATCTCCCATGCTCTTGGATTGGAAGGAACAACATTTTAAAAATGGTCATCCTGAAAAAAGCAATCTACAGATTCAATGCAATCCCCATCAACATCCCAACCCAGTTCTTCATTGAGTTGGAAAGATCAATGTGCAATTTCATATGGAATAACAAAAGACCTAGAATAGAGAAATCCATCCTCAAAACAAGAAAATATCTGCGGGAATCACTATCTCTAACCTCAAGTTATATTACAAGGCAATTGTGCTGAAAACTGTATGGTACTGGTACAGAAATAGGCACATGGATCAATGGAATAGAATAGAAGATCCAGAAATGAGACCTTAAGTATATGGTAACCTGATTTTTGACAAAGGAGCTGTAAACATTCAATGGAAAAAGGACAGCCCCTTCAACAAATGGTGCTGGACCAACTGGCACTCAACATGCAAAAAGAATGAAAATAGACACTTTTTTATCTCCTTGTACAAAGCTCAAGTGTAAGTGGATCAAAGATCTCCACATTGAACCAGATACACTGAAACTATTAGATGAGAAAGTAGGGAAAACCTTAGAACACATAGGCACAGGAGAAAAGTTTCTGAACCAAACACCAATGGCTCAAACTCTAAGGTCAAAGATTAACAAGTGGGACTTAATGAGATTGCAAAGTTTCTGTAAGGCTAAAGACATTGTCAAGAAAGCAAAACAGCAACCAACAGAATGGGAAAAGATCTTTACCAACACCACATCAGATAGAGGCCTAATATCCAAGGTATACAAAGAACTCAAAAAGCTAGACACCAGAGAATCAAAGAACCCTATTAAAAAATGGGGTATAGAGCTTTACGAAACGTTCTCAATTGAGGAATATCAAATGGCTGAAAAACATCTGAGGAAGTGCTTGACATCCTTAGCCATCAGGGAAATGCAAATCAAAACAACCCTGTGATTCCACCTCACACCAGTCAGATTGGCCAAGGTCCAAAACTCAGATGACAGCAGATGCTGGTGAGGTTGCAGAGAAAGAGGAACACTTCTCCACTGTTGGTGGGGTTGTAAACTGATACAACCACTCTGGAAATCAGCTTGGCAATACCTCAGAAAACTGGACATAGTACTACCTGAAGACCCAGCTATTCCACTTCTGGGCATATACCCCAGAGACACTGCAATGTACAACAAAGATACATGCACCACAATGTTCACAGCAGCTCTATTTATAATAACCAGAAGCTGGAAAGAACCCAGATGTCCTTCAGAAGATGAATGGATACAAAAATTGTGGTACATTTACACAATGGAATACTACTCAGCCACCAGGAACAATGACTTAACCAAATTCTTAAGAAAATGGCTGCATCTAGAGAATATCATCCTGAGTGAGATAACCAGTCACAAAAGAACAGACATAATATGCAGTCACTGATAGTGGGATGCTAACTCCAGAGGCTCGCACTGCCCCAGAAACAACTCACAGACAGTTTGAAGTCCAAGAAAAAAGCAAAACAAAACAAAACAACAAAGAAAAGTCATGCTCAATCTTTACACACCAAGAACACATTGACAAATCCCGGATTACACCCTGTATTACATATACTTTTTGCTCATTGTAAAAAAAAAGAAAAGAAAAGAAAAAAATTGTATTGATTGATATTTTCTACAACATTCTTTTCTTTCTGTTAAACTCTCTAAAATGTTTTTCTAAAGTCTTGGACAACCAGGGGACTATTGCCTGCAAATTTTTCACTGCTTTATTTACCATGTGGAAAGAGTTTGGTTAAATTCTGTGTATTAGAAACACTGTGCTTCTCCTTTAGATGGTTTGTGTACTATTGTTTTTTCTAGGAAACCCCATTGTGGTTGTTATTGTTTCTATGTGCCCTTTTACCAATAAAAGACGGTCTATGAAAAAAAAAAAAAAGAAAGGCAGAGCAAGTCAGTAAGCAATGTTTCTTCATGGCTTCTATATTAGCTCCTGCCTACAGTTTCCTGCCATTTGAAGTCCTGTTCTGACTACTTTTGATAATAAACCGTTTATATAGAACTGGGGATGAAATAAACCATTTTTCCCCCAAAAAAGAAAATTAACAATGAATGAATGGGATGCTATTGTGGCTGCTTTTCAACATTGTCTTAGAAATTCTCATTCATGGAAATATACAAAAAGAAGAAAAGGAAAGAAAGAAACTAAGAAAGAAACAATCTATTTCCCCCCAGATCTAAATAAATATAAAAGAGTATTTCAAAGTAAAGTGTCAGCTTATAAGAAAAAATAAATAAACATGAGAATGTATGGAGCTTACAAGTAACAATTCACAGAATAATTGAAACAGCTCTAACATGAGAGAATAAAACCCAAGTCATTCATCTCTTTACTATGAATGACAAAAAGTAAAAATGAAAACTGTGTAAGTTTGTTCAAATATAGGTAACATAAAAAATGGAATATATGACATCAAAATCATTTCATGGAGCCATAGTTCAATGAAAAAACACGTGGCTGGCATGTGCAAGGTTATGGGTTCAATCCCCAGCCCTGAAAAGAAAGAAAAAGGAAAGCAGAGAAGATACATTTTCAAAATGGTGGCATACGGCTGTAGTGTAGCACTGGGAGGCAGAGATAGAAGGACTGTGTGAACTCAGAGGCCCTGGAACCATGTACAAAAACGGGGAGACACTGACTCATTTAAAAGTAAGAGAGAATAGAGAACATGCAGAGTTTTTATTGGGCTATTTTCTATTTCCTTTTCTGTTGGTTTGTTATGGCTTTTAAAACATTATCAGCTAGCTACATTGTTTCAACATAGCTTGTTGAAATCAAAATATGTTTTTATATGCAAGGCAAAAATCTACAGTAGACATTCATAAGAAATAGGCAAGGAAACAAAACACAATTTTGAGTAAATTGCATTGCCACATAAAAGCATTTAAAGGAAAAAGAAGTAAAAAAGTTATCATTAGACCAGAAAAAGACATATGGAAAGCAATACATGTCAATAATTACCTAATTATATGTAGTTAAAATTCTCAAATTAAAATAAAACACTACAAAATAAAACAAAAGCAAGAAAACAGCCATATTGTTAACTTATTTCACTTATAGGGATGTATACAAACTGAAAGAGATTCAATCCAAATAAAGCAGAAGTAGCCATGATTGGATAAAATATACTTTAAGCCAAAATCAGAAAAAGGAGACAAAGGTGGTCATTATATAGTGGTAAAAGGTTAATTCAGCTTCTCTCATTTAGTGTTGGTGGAGGATTAGAATCACATTTTTAGTTCAGAAACAAGATAACTGAAGTACAGGGTCAGAAGTACAAGCTTACCTTGGGAATTAGATAATTTCTGAATCTAACATTACAGGTAGCTGCATGGGGCACATTGTTGGGGATAAGGTTAATGTATCTCTGGATCTCGTGCACCACTGCATCTGTGTAGGGCATGCGGGTCCTGTCCTGCATGCAGGGACTCCTGTGTCTGCCAATCACATGATCAATCTCTTCCTGGACTTTAGCTATTAGGACACAATTAAGAAAGGGTACATTTGTTATAGCAATTCAAGTCTATATGAGGTGTGATAAAGGTATCAAGCCACATGTACACTTAAAAGTAGACAACTTATAACACACAAATTCCCCCCACAAATTAGAAATTAAGATTAACATGTGCAAACAGGTACATTATTGTACCAATATCCAGCACACAGAAAGAATGAAATGTTTCAATATGTAAATACCTTTTATATGTGAATTCTAATTATTACTGTCTTACTGGAAAAAGCACAAAACAAAAATTAATTTCACATCTAAGTAATAGTGATACTTTAAAATTGAATTGTGAAGCTGGAATGATATTTCTGTGGTTAAAAGCACTGGTTACTCCTCCAAAAGATCCAAATTTAATTCTTAGCACACACAGGTGGCTCACAAATGTCTGTAACTCCAGTCCCAGAATTGATACCTTCTTCTGGTTCCTGTGAATCTCAGGCATGCACATGGTCCACAGACATATATGTAGGCACAAACATCTATACACATAAAATAAATAATAAAGATTTTTTTATAGTACAGAATAGAATTTCTTCAGGTCATGGGAGAGTTAAGAGGGTGGTAGAGGCAGAGAGAGAAAGAGAGAGAGAGAGAGAGAGAGAGAGAGAGAGAGAGAGAGAAATAGAGGAGTAGAGGCCGGCCATGAGCACTTGGAGGGAGAAGGAGGAAGGGAAAGGGAAGAGGAGGGGTCGGGGTGGGAGGGCAAGGCTGCAAGAACACAAGAGCAAGAGGCAAGAGAGCTAATAAAGATTTTTTAATTGAATACTAAGTATCTGTATTGTGGGTTTGTGCATATGTGAAACTTGATTTCTTGTTATTCACTCTTACAGTTCCCAAGGGAGTTCACTTTGAAATGTTCTAGAAGTTGTGTATGTAGTTTTTGTTCACATTCATAAATAATAACTATTTATATTATTTGATTATATTATTTGTGAGCAGGTTTACAATATAGAGAAATTACATTCCTATGACCACTTCACACAAAATATTGAAACTCACATATATATATGCTTACACACACACACAAACACACACACACACACACACACACACACACACACACACACACACCGACACAGATGCTACCCAGAGTAACTTTCATTGAATTCAGAGCTCTGATTTTACGGCTGCTCAGAATAACTTTATTTCTCTTATTCGTTTTTTTCTATATGTCAAAATTGCCATTTGTATCTCATCATATATGCACAAATGTCATCCGATAACACAAAACATCAATATTAAAACTTCTTTCAGGCTATCTGAAGAAGACTAACTGTGCCTTAGAAGTCTCAGAGCCATACCTGTGACCTCTTTGTGTTTCAGTAGGAGCAAGAGTCCATATCTCAGGGTAGTGCTTGTGGTTTCTGATCCAGCTACAAACACATCAGTGACAGTAGCCATCAAACTTTCAGTAGTAAACTCAGAATGGGGATTGTGTTTTTCCTGGAAATTTTTATTTCATTATTAGAGAATGATCATATATACTAGAGAGTGACTAACTTCAACAATTTTCAAATAACACACGTTGGTTTACAATAAGTAAATTTAGAATGTGAAGTGAATAGTAAAAATATTACAGCAGGTACACAGTATAGTGCAGAATGTAAATTAAATAACTCTGTCTTCATTTCTCTGCCCTTATTTCTTACTTGCATCAAAATTGAATTTCTCAGAGCATGCCATACCATTAACATAACAAAAAGAACCCACCACTACAAAAATATGTATAGTACCAAGCCCAAGCTACTAGGGAAGCCTGCCACATTAATAACATGTTTGTTATTTTTCTATATGATCAAGTCCACTTTTTATGTTAATGTTTAATAGTTTGCATTTTAAGTTGTTTATGTCTAACTCACTTGAGCTTATATTCCCTATTCTCATACAACTTATTAAAGAATTCTGATTGCATAATATTTCAATTTTAAATCTTAAATGATGTTAGTCCAATTTATGCCCATAACAGGAACCTAATTTTCACACCAAGTGGTTCTTACCTGAGAAATTAAATTTCCCCAGTAAGAATAAAAACACTTTACCTGTTCCATTTTGATTAGGAAACAGTCAATGAAGTCCCGGGGGTTGTCTATGTCCAGTGTTTCCCGATGTTCTTTCACTCTCCCCAAAATGTAACGTTTTATTTCAGTAAAATTTTTAATTACTTTGTTATGGCTTCCTGGGAGATAGTCGATGAAGGCAGGGATAGCACTGCACACCTTAAACATTTTTGAAAATATGTTTATTAGGCTGAATGAGGTCACTCACATTTGCAGTCTGGTTACACAGAAGGCCTATGTGAGTGAATCACCAGAGCCTTTGAGTTTGGGGATAACTGGGTGAGTATAGTGAGATGCCATCTCCAAAAAACAATGCTCAGGGACCATCCCCTCCTCTGAAATTCTATCTCCCTTCTGGACTATGTTTATCACCAGGCAAATCAGATCATTGGCTGTTCTGTTCCCCTGAAGATCCTACATTCTAAAGGACTCTCAGAGAATCTCCTGTATCCAGGGAAACAAGTAAGGAACCCTCCCAAATAACCACAGCAACTGGAACACCCCTGGAGCCTGGAAGACTTGGGACCCATCCCCTCTGCTCAAACTTCACCTCTCTTCTGGCCTGTGTTTTCCACCATTGTAGGAAGCCGTTGGCGCCAATAGATGGCGCCAGCTTCCTGCGCATTGTTCAGCCTGCAAAAACCTTTCCCCTCGTGTTGCTTGGCAACCACATAAGTCATAGCCCAATCTCGGGGCACGTGATTGAGCTACAGAAGGATGCACCAATCAGGTAGCAACACAAGTCTCTTAGGCATTTATAAGCAGTGCATTTCTCCCCCACATGAGGAGATTGCGAGAGATAGTGGAGAGATTGTGGGAGACACCACGTGGAGAGATGGCAGAGAGATACCACGTGGAGAGAGACCCGATAGGAGAGATTGCGGGAGATCCCACGTGGAGAGAGACTCGGTAAAAGAGATTGAGGAGAGATCCCATGTGGAGAGAGACTGGGCAGAGAGATCGCACGTGGGAGACTGCATGTGAGAGGTCGCCTATACAGTAGACCCCAGTAGGGAGTCCCCGGCTCAGAGAGAAGTTTCCTGCTCAAGAAGTCCCCTGCTCAGAGTGCTGTACAATGAAGGTTGTTCGCAGAAGAATCTTGTTGTTTGTTGCACGCCTGTTCCTATCGGCAGGAAGCGTGGGCATGTGACACACCATGGCAGATAATCAGTGTACCTGGACCTCTGAAGTCCTCACAGTCTGAAGGCCACCCAAGAGGTGCGCTGCATCCAGGACTACAGGACTAAACCCCACCATCTGAAGGCCTACCAGAAAATCCACTGCAGATAGGGCAACAAATCATCAGTGTGCATCCACCTCTGAAACATCCACAGTCTGAAGGTCTCCCAGGAGACCTACAGAAAGCCAGGCACATAACTGGGACCCCTGGGATCCAGGAATGTAGGAAATCCCTGCCTAGCCAGTGGCACTGGTTTCTTCTGGAATGAACCTGGGTCCTGAGCAGACCTGGGGTGCTGGCTCTGCATCCACTCTTACAATACCCACAGGGAGCCCAACTTCCAGGTGCTCTAAAATGTCCAGAATCACAGGATCACAGAGGAAGCTCAAGAGATCAGATACACCCAGGACCACTGAAGCTCTGACACACTCAAGACCACAGGTGAGGCCAAAACATCTTTTCCAACACCTAGCTAAGCAGGCACCCACACAGGGACCAGGGAAAAACAAACCCTTGCTCAGCCAAATGCACCTTACAATTTGCACCTGTGAACTGAGAAAAACCAGGGCTCTGGCTCCCCACTGACACTTGCAACACAGAAAAAGCTTGACCCCCAGGAGCTCTGACACAGCAGGATCTCTGGAGCTTAGTCAAACTAGGATTTTAGAATCCCAGAGGCAGCTTGACTCCCAGAAGCTATGACACACCCAGGATCTCAGGATCAACAACCAATGTGTCCTCATGGAGAGACCCATGGCTCCAGTTGCATATGCAGCAGAGGATCGCATTGTCTGGCATCAATGGAAGGAGAGGCTTGTGGTCCAGTAAAAACTCGTTTTCCCAGTGTTGGGAAACACCAAGGTTCTAAGGTGAGAAAGAATGGTTGGGAGTGGGAGCATCTCCATGGAATCGAGGTGGAGGGGGAGGAGGAATGGTAGTGCCTTAAAAGGGGATAATGTTTGACATGTAAATACAGAGAATATTCAATAAAAATTATTTCAAAAAAGAAAAAATACATAATAAAATTATTGCTAAATGAATCCAAGAAAACATCAAAACAATCATTCACCATGATGACATAAGCTTCAACCCATGGATAAAAGAACACTTAAATGTACAGAAATTCATCAATGCAATCCACTATATAAACAAACACCAAAAAAAATCACATAATCATTTCATTAGATGCTGAGAAAGCATTTGACAAATTCAACACCCCTTTAAGATAAAAGTCATGGAAAGATCAGGAATTCAAGACTCATACCTAAACATAGTAAAAGCAATATACAGCAAACCAGTAGCTAACATCAAAAAAATGGTGAGAAACTTGAAACAATTCCACTAGAATCAGACACTAGACAAGACTACCCACTCTCCCCTTGACTATTCAATAGAGTATTGGAAGACCTAGCCAGAGAAATTAGATGACAGAAGCATGTGAAGGGATACAGACTGGAAAGGAGAAAGTTAAAATAGCACTATTTTTAGATGATATGAGACTATACTTAAGTGACCCTAAAAATTTAACCAGAGAACTCCTAAACCTGATAGAAAACTTCAGCAAAGTGGCTGAATATAAAATTAAGTCAAACAAGTCAGTAACCTTCCTCTACTCAAACGATAAGCAGAATGAGAAAGATATTAGAGAAACAACACCTTCCACAATAGTCACAAATAAAAGAAAAGAACCCCTTAGTGTAACTCTAACCAAGCAAGATAAAGATCTGTATGACAAGAACTTCAAGAACCTGAAGAAAGAAAATGAAGAAAATCGTAGAAGATGGAAAGATCGTCCATGTTCATGTATTGGCATTTTTAATACCGTAGAAATAGCCATCTTACAAAAATCTATACAGATTCAATGCAATCACCATAAAAGTCCAACTAAATTCTTCATAAAGTTGAAAAGAGCAATTTGAAAATTCATTTTGAATAACAAAAAATCCAGGATATCAAAAACTGCTCTCAACAATAAAAGAACTGCTGAGGGAATGAACACCCTGACCTCAAGCTGTGTTACAGATAAATTGTGATATAAACTGCATAGTATTGGTACAGAGATAGGCAGGTAGATCAATGCAATAGAATTGAACACCCAAAAATGAACCCAAATACTTATAGTCACCTGATCTTTGCCAAAGAAGCAAAAAAGAGTCAATGGGGAAAAAAAGATAGCATCTTAAACAAATAGTGCTGATTCAACTGGCAGTCGGCATGTAGAAGAATGCAAATAGAACTATTTTTATCTCTGTACAAAGCTCAATTCCCAATGGATCAAAGACCATCACATAAAATGAGGCACACTGAAAGTAAAAAAGAGAAAGTGGGGAAGACATTAGAACACATAGGCACAGGGGAAAATGTCCTAAACAAAATACCAAGCGGTTATGTCCTAAACAAAGAATCGACAAATGGAAAGTTAGACTCCAGAGAATTAAATAATCCTATTTAAAAATGGGGTACAGAGCTAAACAAAGAATTCTCAGCCCCTGAGATTCTCTCTTCCATCTCTTGTAATCTGTTGGAGATGCTTGCATCTGTAACTCCTGATTTTTTTTTTAGGTTTTTCATCTCCAGGGTTGTCTCTTTTTGTGTTTTCTTGATTGTTTCTATTGCCATTTTCAATTCCTTCATCTCTTTGGTTGTGTTTTCCAGTAGTTCTTTGAGTTCTTTGAGTGATTTTCATGTTTTCTCATTCAAAGCTTCTATTTGTTTATGGTTGTCCTCCCGTATTGTTTAAGGGAGTTATTCCTGCTCTTCTCGAAGATCTCCATCATCATCTTGAGGTATCTTGATTTCAGGTCTGAATCTTCTTTCTCTGGAGTGTTTGGCAATCCACTGCTTGCTGTGGTGGGAGAGCTAGGTTCTGATGTTGCCAGGTTGTGTTGGTTTCCATTGTTTAAGTTCTTTTATTTTCCTCTTGCCATCTTGTTGTCTGTGGTTATATGTGGTCTTGTCAGTGACTGGCACCTGTCTCTCCCATGGATCTGAGGGCCCATGGGCTCAGAAAGAAAATTTCTTCTGAGTGTTCATCTTTTTGTGGGCGAGCAGTGAGTTCTGGTGGCAGGTACTCAGTTGTCTTTGTGGGCTCAGGTTGGGGAGCTCTTGTGAGGCTGCTCTGGGAGCTCGGCCATTTGCCCACTGGTCCTGAATACTAGTGGTGGAGATCTTGCTCTTTCTCCAGGTCAAAATGGACCCTTTTTTAGTACAGCACTCTCTGCTTACACTGAACTCATGGTGTGCCCTCCCTGGGCCTTTGTGTCAGGTTCACCTCTGGTCCAGGTGTAAAAGCACCCTGTGGAGCTGATATTCCAGAACCTCCTTTACCAGGCAGATCAGGATTCTCTCTGACACAGTCCTGGGCACCGCCTCCAAGCACTCTCTGTGCTCTGGGTCCTCACTGCACAACCTCACTAGGTCTGTACCCCAGACTACCTGCTGGTCTAGGTTGAAGAGGTCCTTGGCGTCCACCAGCAAAGCCTTTCCGGGCAGGGGGATCCAGATACTCCCTTGCTGTGGGCCGAAAAGGAACTTTTGCCACAAGCACCGCCTCCAAGCACTGTCTGTGTTCTGGGTGCTCATGCTGCAGACTCCCCAGGCCTGTGCCCCAGGTTATCTGCTGGTCCAAGTGGCAGAGTGTCTGGGTGTCTGGTTCACAAGCACAGCCTTTCCAGGCAGATCTGAATACTCTTTTACTGCTGGTCTAGGTGAAAGAGCTCCTTGGTATCAGGTCCCAAAGCAAAGCCTTTCCAGGTGGGCGGATCCGGATATTCCTTACTGCTGGTCTAGATGGCAGAGAGCCTGGCACCAAAAAATTCTCAACTGAGGAAAATTGAATGACTAAGAAGCACCATAGAAATGTTCAACATCCCTAGTCATCAGGGAAATGCAAATCAAAACAACCCTGAGATTCCACCTCACACCAGTCACACTGGCTAAGATCAAAAATCAGGTAACAGCAGATGCTGGGAAGGATGTGGAGAAAGGGGAAAACTCCTTTATTGTTGGTGAGGTTGCAGGCTGGTAAAACCACTCTGGAATTCAATCTGGAGGCTTCTCAGAGAATTGGACATAGTACTACCTGAGGACCCAACTATACCACTTTTGGGCATTGACCCAAAAGGCAGCACAACGTGTAATAAGGACACATGCTCTGTCATGTTCATATCAGCCTTATTTATAATAGCCAGAAGCTGGAAAAAAAACTCATATGTTTTTCAACAGAGGAATGGATACAGAAATGTATGGTACGCAGTTACTTCAGGATGGGCAGCCTACCTGCGAACAGGCCCCTGGGAGCTCGGAAAAGCTGCAGGAACGCTTTCCATCATAAGCTGAAGGGTGAGTCAACTTCTGCCCATGTTCTACCAGGGAACAGAACTCATAAGGTTCAAGCAGTGGAACTTCCCTGGGGTGCACACTACTGGCCCAAGGCCAGACCCTGGATGGGTAACCCACCCACCCAAGGGTCCCAGGGTGCTTGAAAGAGCTGCAGGAATGCTTTCCATCCTTAGCAGAAGGATTTTATATATTTTTAAACCTGATACAGAAGACTCTGTACCCGCCTGCACACTGCTGAGCCCACAGAGAAGCCTTGCAAGCGCTCTCCCACCTGAGCCCACAATAAGCCCTAAGCCTGCCACACACCCTTACCAGATGTCCAGGGAAGGAACACCTGTTGATCTCCTGAGCAGTTAGGGAGGTGACCTGTGGGGTCGTGTCCTCTCTGGCCCAGCAAGAAAGCAGGTGACTGAGACCCTGGAACAGCCTTGCAAGTGCTCTTCTGACTGAGCCCACAGAGAGCTTGCCACACACCCTTCAGGCTCTCCATGGAGGGATACCCTGGAGCTCCTGGAGGACAGGTAGAGTGGTGCACTCTGGGATCAGGTCCTTTCCAGCCCAGCGAGAGGGCAGGGGGACTGCCACCAGGACTCAGAACCCACCAGCACACAGTTGAGCCCACAGAGAAACCTTGCAAGTACTCTCCCACCTGACCAATGGGAGCTTGAAACATGCCCTTTAGGCTGCCCCAGGAGGGATAGCCTGGAACCCCTTGAGGCCAGCTGGCGTGATGCACTCTGGGATCAGGTTCTTTTTGACTCAGTGAGAAGACAGGGAGACCACCATCAAGACTCAGGACCCACCTGTACATGGCTGAACTCCCAGAATAGCCTCACAAGAGCTCTCCCACCTGAGTACTCGAAGACAGAACACAGTCAGTGCAATCAGAACCCATTGCCAGCCTACAAAGAGCCAAACACCCAGAAGCAATTTCCTTCCTGAGCCCATGGGCCCTCAGATTCGTAGAAGAGACAGGATCCACTCAGAGACAACAAAATCACCGGAGGAAAGAGTAAAAACATAAAGAATAGAAATCAAGACAACCTGGCAACATCAGAACCCAGTTCTTCCAACACAGCAAGTAGTAGGTTGCCAAACACACCAGAAAAACAAGACTTAGACTTGAAATCATACTTCATGATGATAATGGAGATCTTAGAGAAGCGCATAAATAACTCCCTTAAAAAATTACTGGAGAGCCAGAAAAAAAAAATCACTCAAAGAACTATAAGAAAACACAACCAAATAGATAAAGGAATTGAAAATAGAAATAGAAATAATAAAAAAAGCTCAAAAAGACACAACCCTAGAGATATAAGACCAAAAAAAAAAAAAAAAAAAAAAAAAAAAAAAAAAAAAAAAAAAAAGAATTCAGGAGTCACAGATGCAAGCATCACCAACAGACTACAAGAGATGGAAGAGAGGATCTCAGGGGCTGAAGACAGCATAGAAAACATTGACTTTCCAAAACTTCCATGGAGTAAAACACCAACCTTTGTGCACACTTTGAGAGATATATTGATCCATTTGAGTATGTAGCTGAAGATAGCAGTGTCTGGCATCAATGTGAGAAGAGGCTTTTGTTCCAGAGAGGGCATGTTTTCCCAATGAAGGGAAATGACAAGGCAATGTGGTGGAGAGGGGGATCAGAAGGGAGTGTACCTTTGTGAAGGCAAATGGAGGGGGAAGGGAAGGGGTGTAGGGCGAGGTAAAGGGATACCATCTCAAATGTAACTACAGAGCATCTAATAAAAAGAGAAAAAATATATAGTATGTATATAAATTTTAAAAAAGAAAGAAAACATAGACAAAACAGTCAGAGAAGATGCAAAAAACAAAAAGCTCCTAAGCCAAAATGTTCAGGAGATCCAGGACACGATGAGAAGACCAAACCTAAGGATAATAAGTGTACAAGAGAGTGAATAATATCAACCCAAAAGGCACAGTAAATATCTTCAACAAAATCATAGAAGAAAACTTCCCTGTCCTTAAGAACAAGATTGACCATGAACATACAGGAATCCTACAGAACTCCAAATAAATTGGACCAGAAAAGAAACTCCTCCCAACAAATAATAGTCAAAATGCCAAATATTTAAAACAAAGAATCCTAAAGCAGTAAGGGAAAAGGGACATGTGACATATAAATGCACACCAATCAGAATTATACCTGACTTCTCAAAATAGACTATAAAAGCTAGAAGATCCTGAACAGATGTCATACAGACCCTAAGAGAACACGAATGCCAGGCCAGGGTTATATCTAGCAAAACTGTCAATTACCATAGATGGAGAAGCCAAGATATTCCAGGACAAAACCAACACACAATATCTGTGCACAAATCCAGCCCTACAAAGGATGATAAGTGGAAAAATCCAGCACAAGAAAAGAAACTACACCCAAGGAAAAGCAAAAAATAATAATCACACAAGGAAAACAAAAGAAGAAAAGCAAACAAACATAAGTCTACCTCTAACAACAAAAGCCTCCCAACCAAAAAAAGCTCAGGACCAGATGGGTTTAGAAAGGAATTCTATCAGACTTTAAAACACCAATACTTTCCAAACTATTCCACAAAATAGAAACAGAAGGAACACTACCCAACTTGTTCTTCGAAGCCACAATTATCCTCATACCTAAACCACACAAAGACACTACAAAGAAAGAGAACTTCAGACAAATTTCTCTCATGAATATCGGTGCAAAAATATTCAATAAAACTCTTGCAAACCAAATCCAAGCATACATCAAAACAATCGTCCACCATGACCAAGTAGGCTTTATTCCAGGTATGCAGGGATGGTTCAACATACGGAAATCTATCAACATAATCCACCATATAAACAAACTCAAAGAAAAAAAAAACTACATGATCCTCTAGATCCACTAGATGCTGAAAAAAAAAATTTGACAAAATTCCACACTCCTTCATGATAACAGTCTTGGAGAGATCAGGAATTCAAGGCCCATACCTTAAAATAGTAAAAGCAATATACAGCAAACCAGTAGCCAACATCAAACTAAATGGAGAGAAACTTGAAGCAATCCCATTAAAAATCTGCCCACTGTCCCCCACCTATTCAATATAGTACTGGAAGCCAGAGCAATTAGAGAACAAAAGGAATCAAAGGGATTCACATTGGGGGAAAAGAAATCAAAATATCACTATTTGTGCTTTGGGACTGTGGGGGCAAGACTAAGGCTATGTAGGAGACTGGAGGCTATGAGTTTAGGTGGCGAATTGGCTACCAGAACATTTCTAACATAGAATAGTTGATAAATTTAGGATGCTAGGTTCTGTGTCCAGCGATTGTGTTATTTGTTGATTCTAAACTAGGATTGTCTGGTGTTTTCTATCTCGTGGCAATTCAACTGAGCTCCAGAGAAAGCCTTTGGATTAAGATGGCAGCAAAACTCTCTGCTCCTCCAGCCCCAAGTCTGCAGGCACTCTGCCATGTTTCCCACTATGATGATAATGGACCAAACCTCTGAAACTGTAATCCAGCCTCAATTAAAGGTTGTCCTTTATAAAGCTGCTTTGGACATTGTGTCTCTTCACATCAATGAAGCTCTAACTAAGACATAGGACAATGGGAAGAAAGAAGAATGAAACATCAGCTACCTTAACACTGAGTTGCTAACCTTCATTCATATAGAAGAAGTCTTTTTATATACTGCACAGAAAAAGACTTATAAAAGCCTCAACTTGAGATGCACCAAAGTGCTTGTCTTCTTCAAGCAAAGGACAAAGTTTCAGGACCTTGTGCCACTTCTAAGTAACCGTGACAACATTGATTAAAGGACATTCAAAGAAAGTAGTAATGTCTCAAATTTGTAAAAGCGATTAGGAATTTCATAAGTTTTTCCAAAGACAAACCATAGACATTATAAAAGGAAAGATTGACAAGTTCTGTTTTTTCGTTAATTATGTAAGATCTTAAGACTACATATCAGAGGAAAGAGGGCAAAATATAAATGAGGGAAAATGCTGCAAAACCACAGAAAAAAAAGTCTCTTGTGGGAAAATTATGACCCACACAAGAATATTAGACAACATAGCATAGACAATTTATAAATGTCCATGTCCAATAAAACTGGAAACATCTCTCCAACTGTAAGGAGCACAATAGCCCATTAGTGAGACACTGTATCCCAACTCTTATGGAGGGAGATTGAAAGCAGGAGTAGTATGCTATTTCGGAGTCAGAACAACCATAGTCTGATCTGCTTTTTGTCTACACTGTCCAGAAATGAGAAGGAGCAAAGGTTTCTGTGACAACCCATGGAGAGACATTCTGCAGAAGAATGCAAATCAATCCTTTGCTATCTCCTTGTACAAACCTCAAGTCCAAGTGGATCAAAGATCTCCACATAAAACCAGGAACACTTAATCTATTAGAAAAGAAAGTGGGGAAAATTTTAGAACACATAGGCACAGGGGGAAAATTCCTGAACAGAACACCAATGGCTTATGCTCTAAGATCAAGAATCGACAAATGGGACCTCATGAAATAGCAAAGCTTCTGTAAGGTTAAAAACACTGTTAAGAAGACAAAATGGCAGCCTACAGATTGGGAAAGGATCTTTACCAATTCTACCTCTGATAGATGGCTAGTATGCAATATATACAAAGAACTCAGAAAGCTGGACTATAGAGAATTAAATAATCCTACTTAAAAATGGGGTACAGGGTTAAACAAAGAATTCTCAGATGAGGAATATCAAATGTCTGAGAAGCACCTAAAAAAATGCTCAACATCCCTAATCATCAGGGAAATGCAAATCAAAATAACCCTGAGATTCCACCTCACATCAGTCAGAGTGGCTAAGATCAACTACTCAGGTGACAACAGATGCTGGTGATGATGTGGAGAAAGGGAACACTCCTCCATTTTTGGTGAGATTGAAAGCTGGTACAACCACTCTGAAAATTAGTCTGGCAGTTCCTCACATAATTGGACATATTACTACCTAAGGACCTAGATATACTACACCTGGGCATATACCCAAAAGATGCTCCAATATGTAACAAAGACACATGCTCCTCCATGTTCATAGCAACCTCATTTATAATATCAGAAGCTGAAAAAAAACCCAGATGTCTTCAAGAGAGGAATGCATACAAAAAATGTGATATATTTACTCAGTAGAGTATTACTCAGCTATTAAAAAAATTAGTTTATGAAATTCTTAGGCAAATGGATGGAACTATAAAATATAAATTTGAGTGAGGTAACACAGTCACAAAAGAAAACACATGGTAAGCACTCACTGATATACGAGCCCAGAAGCTTGGAATACCCAATACCCAAGAAACAATTCACAGACCGCATGAAGTTCAAAAAGAAAGAAGACCAAAATGTGATTCCTTCAGTCCATATTAGAAGGAAAAAACAAAATTGTCATGGGAGAAAATACAGGGACAAATAGTGGAGCAGAGATTAAGACAAGATCTTCCAGAGACTGCCTTACCTTGGGATCCATTTGATTTGCAGCCACCAATCCCAGCCACTATTGCTGACAACATTTGAAATGTTAATACATAGAATATCCAACAAAAATGATTTTTTTAAAGATACAAAAGGGTGTGGGTACTGTCTGTCACTCTCCTTTCATACAGAGAAGATTCCAGCCTTACAGCTACTAACCTGGATACTGTCATTTTGGACTCCTAGCCTTCACATGTGACATAGTCTATTGCTTAAGCTACTCAGCTTGTGGTATTCTTTACAACTGCATGGGTAGATGAACACAGGGAGTCCATTACATAGGTGGAAATCTTTTAAGTTAGAATTTGATACTTGTTTTTCCTCTATGCAAAGCCTTCTAAACCTCCCTCATTCTACTCTGGCCTTATACACACCACACAATCTGGCCCCAAACAATACCCTCAACCTTTCTTCCTGCAATTTTCTGATCCACTTCCACTTTTTTGGGGACTCTTTAGAAATAAGTATCCTACCTCTTCTGCCTGTGGTAGGCTAACTCCATTTGAAGGACTGGCTCAATGTGACAGAATTGAAACCAGATAGTCTCTCTTCCTTCTAGACTGCCCAAACACCAACTTTTCAGAGATGCCTTCAACATACACAAAATGACTTGCCATTTCTGCTTATGTGCTAGCTACTATGTTGCAGTAA
Organism: Micromys minutus; assembly: GCF_963924665.1. NCBI lineage: Eukaryota > Metazoa > Chordata > Mammalia > Rodentia > Muridae > Micromys > Micromys minutus. The sequence goes on from NC_137971.1 coordinate 21,736,756, forward strand.
ATATTTTTTTTTAAAAAAATGGCTTAGCTTATCTCTTTACTGGCCCTACGCCTCACTCTGAGGGCCTGAGTTTAGTACAGAGCCACCGCACCTCTGATGCCCAGTCCAAGCTGCCACCCGGGTCTCACTCAACTCCCTTCCCTGGCAATTTTCCACTATCTATTTTCCGTCTTAATCCTGGGGTGTTTGTTTACCCCAAAATCCCAACACAAACACAGCTCTACAGCCCAATAGCTTTTCATACAGGTTTATGTACTCAGTTCTCAATCCAGAAATCCTCTACATAACAAGATTACATAAAATAGACAAAGATACAAACTGCACTTCTATATGGGTATTAGACCTATAAAATCCTTAATGTTCATAACTATTTAATGCCAATTAAGCCCACCTGAATCTAGTTGGTCTTTATGGAGTTTCATCTTGGACCTCTTTTCTGTCCTCCTCCCTCCTCTGACCTCTCCTCTCTGTTCCTCCTTCTCCACCTACTTCCCCGGCCCAGTCACTGGCATTTTTTTATTTTACTAATTAAAATGGGAAACTTCAGATGAAGTCACCTCATGAGTACATGACTAGGCAGCACTTCTTCGGTAAGTGGAATCAACATTAAAATATGAACAGCTTCAGGACAATCTACACTACTATATAAAGATTTATCTTTATTCACAGAACAGAAGAATAAATATAGATAATGTGGTTCATTTACACAATAGATTACTATTCAGCTACTAAGAACAAAAACATCATGAGTTTTGCAGGAAAATGGATGGAACTAGAAAATATTATCCTGAGGAAGGTAAGCAAGACCCAAAAGGCCAAGCATGGTATCTACTCACTAATAAATAAGTGGATATTAACCAAAAGTTCAGAACACTTAGGCTACAATCCACATAACTCAAGAAGGTTAACAAGCACAAGGGCCCAAGGGCTTCAATCCCACTTGGGAGAGTGAAGAAAGCAATCACAGACTGCAGAGGGAGGCAGGAACATAGGTAGAAGAGGGAGGAGGAAGGGAAATGGGAATATAATCAGGTATTGGAGGGAGGGAACAGGAGAGAAGACCTAAGGGCCAGTAGAAAAACAGAAACAGGCAACCTCAGGAGGTAGGAGATAGGAAAACCATTTAGAATATACCAAAGACCTGTAAGGCGAGAGACTTTCAGGACTCAAAGGGAGGGACCTTAGATGAAATGCCCAACAGTAGAGAAAGGGAACTTGCCAAGTCTACCTCCAATAGATAGATAGGGCATCAAGTGGAGGGATGGAGTTGTCATCCCACAGTCAAAAACTCTGGCCCAGAATTGTTTCTATCTAAAAGAACTGAAGGGGCAAAAATAGAGAAGAGACTGAGAAAAAGGCAGTCCAGTAACTGGTTCAACTTGGGATACATCTCAAGGGGAGGATCTAAGAACTGAGAGTATTACTGGTGCTGTGGCGTGCTTATAGACAGGAGCCTAGCATGGTTGTCCTCTGAGGGGCCCAACAAGCAGCTGACTGAGACAGATGCAAATATTTATTTATACCCAACCAATAAACTCAAGTCAGGAACCCCTGTGGCTAAAAGGCTAAAAGAAATTGTAGAGGAGGTCAACACCATAGGAAGACCAGCAGTTTTAACTAACCTGGACCCTGAGATCTCTCACTGAGCCACCAGCCAGGTAACATACACTATCTGGTCCAAGGCCTCCAACCCATAATCTACCTAAGGAATGTCAAGTAACCCTTGGCAAAATTACAGGTCCAACCTCCTAGAATGTGTCTCCGTGCACATGGCATATCCCCAGAACTTTAAACCTCACCCAGGGAAACTTCACCCTAATAAAAACTCCTTCCCACTTTCCAAGGTTAGTCCCTGTTAACCCTGAATAAAGTACACAAGCCATTTCATTGAAAATTGTCTAAGAGATCTGTTTCACTGAAAGTTGTCTAAAAGAGCTGTATATAAAAGAGTTGTAACACTGAAATTTTCAGAGAATATCTTCTCCCCACACTCACTGCCAGACCCAGACCCTGCTGACCCACCGTTTCCAGACTTTGACTCGTCCTTTCCACCCAGTATGCCCTATGGTCCAGACACCTGAAGAGAAGACACAGACCAAGAAACTCAGCTCCACTTCATTCTTCCCTGCTTGGTGTACAGCAATGCCTAGATGTCCCAAGGGAAGAAACCACAAAAAGTGAAACTATAGGGGCTCATCCTTGTAATTCCAGAGTTAGAGAGGCAGAGACAAGCAGATCCTCACAGTCTCCCTTGTAGGATAGCTGCAGACCAGAGACAGACTCTGTCCCTAAAACAAGGTAGAGAGCTCCTACAGAAACTTGTCATCTGGACCTCACATACATGCATACATAACACACATGCATGTATGACACACACATCCTCTTACTGAGAGTTGGTAATTTAGAGCCAGTATGTCCTGAATCCTGCTTGAAAGCTAACTGCACATTTGAACACAAATCGTTTAACCACAGATGGGTATAAGCATTTACCCATAAAATGCTTTGCTGGGTTTCTTAATGTCTATCCTTGAACTACTTACAATAGCTAAAAAATGGATCCAGATTAGATATCCTGTAAAAGATGAGTGAGTGAGTGAGTGTGTATGTGTGTGTGTGTGTGTACATAGCCACACAATACAATTTTGTTTCAGCCATAAGTAATGAAATCATGACATTTTCAGGAAAATGCATGGAGCTGGAGATATGTGTATAAGTAATGAAAGTAGAAAGGGAGCAATAAGAAGGAAGAAAATTAGCAGAAGTAAAAGGAAAGGCAGAAAAATAAGAGGGAGAATTCATATGAGAGAAATTCAGAAAAGAGTACTGGTTAGGGGAACAAAGAGAATCAGCAAAAATGGAAAAAGGAGGAATGGTGTGGGCAGTGAGGGAGAGAAATAAGAACAAAATATAATCTTAAACACACACACTTGCATCATAATGAAGCTCATCACTTCATATACTAATTTAAGCTTTTTAACCATTCAGATTTTATGAATTTCTATTAATCATATTATTGCTAAGTGTAGACATTAAGAAAGTTTAAACAGTGTGCTAGAGAACACAAAGCCAATTACTCAATCTCCAGAATAGAACCCTGACTTTAAAACTGGGAAGGCTGCAAGATCATAAAGAATGAAATTGCAAAGGTATAAAACAGAGGAGACTTTAACTGTGGGGAAAGGATAATGTGGGAGATGGTGGGAAGAGTAGTAAATAACTCTAAGTGTACTTGGAAAGGTCATAGGAAAACTTTTTTTTATTTTAACTTAAAAATACATATAGTATATAATATAGTTGTATATATACGCATATATAAGTACACACAGCATACACAGAGAAATATTTGAGTTTATATATATATATGTATATATATATATATACATATATATATATGGTAAATTAAGTAATATAATTTCATTTACTACAATAATGTGCCTCTCAAGAACCATAGACTTTCTCACGAACACTTCAGGAAGAGGCAGGGAAAATCTCCCTTCAATTTGGTATTTGGGGAATTCCAAAAAGCTCTTTAAAAAGTATAGACGATCGCCTTTGCCATTGCCCCTAATTTCCTCCCAGAACTTGAAGGTAAGACCCTCCTCCCAAAAGCAACACATTTTAAACACACTGGATTTAAAATAAAAATAAAATTTAAAAAAAAAAACCAATCTGAAAAGCTCTTCACCGAGGACTAGATAACTCTCACTGTATTCAAAGATAATATATAAGTTACCAAGAAAGAAAAGCAATGGTAAGTCTTTATGCAGCTACAAAAACCTACAAACCTCAACGATGAGCAGAACAGCAAGCTACCCTAGGTGATCCAACAGTGGCATGTACCCGCATGTATACCTTGGGAACAATCAATAACTGTCTACTAGGACTTAACTCCTGATAAATTGAGGAAATCTGAGTGGTACTGTACATATGGCCAAGTATCACTAGCTGGTAAGGTTACAGATCCTAGAGAAGAACCTGCTACTGCTACTTTCCTAACTCAATATGACTCCTAACTGCATTCTAAATACTTAGCCTGTACACACAGCCAAGTGTAGCTCTTACTCCTTACCACGGAAACCTTTTTATTAAACAGATGTATACTATTACAGAAATCCACAACTGGTCAAAATGTAGAGAACAGGGGAAGGCAATGCCAACTGATAGATCTATAAAGCAATTCCTAAGGATTAGGGAACACATCAATGAGGGAGCCAAAATATTGTGAGAACCAGACCAGGGTATCTGTTGGGAGATGGTATCTTCTACATATGAGAGAGAAGCTGTATCCATGCAATATCAACAACATGATAGTCTAAACAAGATCTGTGCAATGGCAACACCAGCTGACCTGTCCACATGGATGGGAGAAATTTCAGAAGGTTCCACACCTAATTTTAGAGGTACAGGCAATGAAAGCTAAGAGGAGGGGAATCCTTCCTCAGCAATGAGCCCCCTGATAAGTTATCTAATTTCAAGCTAAAGCCTTCTAGTCTTTTTACATAGATGCTATACTTGCATACTTTTCTGCCATTGTTCCATCTGTCCTTTTGTCTTGAGAGTGCCCTTGACAAAGGCACCTTATAACTAGTATGTGGCTTCCTCTTGTTATTGTTGAATTTGGATCAAACCCAGGGTCATGTGTAAACTACACAAACTCTCCACACTAAGAATTATCTTTAGCCTCACCCTTCATTTTTCCTTCACCTACTACCTTCTGAGTAACTGAGAGGGGGAGGGAGGGGACAAATGAAGGAGGGAGGATGGGAGGGAGGAAGGGAGAATAAGAGAGACTAATTCTGCTTTCCAACAAAGTTTTTTATTCCAAGATTCAAGATAAATGTCTAGAAAATAGACACATTGCACTGAAGTAAAAAAATTTAATTTGTGTTAAAATTTTTTTTACATTGATGGGTGGCCCCATCGCTCTACTGGGGGCCATGTTTATTTACTGGTGATGGTCTCTTCAGGTTCTATCTCCCTGTTCTTGGGTATTTCTTATAATGTTAACCCCATTGGATCCTGGGAGCCTCTTGCATCCCTGGCTTCTGGGACTTTCTAGTGGTTCTCCAAGTTCCCCAAACCCCACTTATTTCTATTTATTCTCCTGGCCCTCTGGACTGCTCTCCTATCTCTTCCGGTACCTGGTCCAGAATTATCCCAGTCTAACGGAAATGTAGAATCAAAAGTGAAGCAGATGCTGAAGGAATGGCCTCCAGAGACCACCCTACGTTGGGGTACATTCCATCTGCAGACACCAAACTCCAACACTACTGCTGATATCAAGATGTGCTAAACATTCATGTCAAGGCGATACATGACTGGACAGTCGAGAGTGGGAGAGGACAAAGTGTTTGTAAGGTGGGAGAGAGGAGGAGGAAGAGGAATCAAGATTGAGCTGGAAGAGGAGGTTCTAAATCCAAGTGGTCTTAATTGGCGATAGGTAGATAAGGGTTTCTATGAGTCAAGAGAATTTTATCTAGGTGGGTGGTTTACACCTTTGTCTACTGGTTGCAAGTTTATTGTATAGATGGATTATGGGTTAAAATTTAACATATTAACAATGTTTAATAAATTATTGGTTGTTGAGTCATGATTTTTATCAGGCTGTGGAAAATGTAAGCAAAGTTCCCAGGTGGCTGGGAGACAGCTGGGGGAGGGCAGCTCATGGACTACCTGGGTCTGTGACTACTTGGGGCCAGTGTGGAGCCACTGAGATAAAGATACCAGGCAGTTCCATGTGACCTTAATGATGCCAGCACTAGCACAGGATAAAAGGTTACCACATTTTTATTTTTACTACAACAGGTGCATACAGAGAGAAACCTAGCATGACTCTCCTGTAAGAGGATCTGCCAACATGAGACTAAGACAAATGCAGATACAGCCAACCATTGGACAGAGCCTGGGGAACCCAGTGGAAGATTTAGGGGAAGGGCTAAAGGAGCTGAAGGGGCTTACAACCCCATATGAAGAAAATTATCAACAGGACCACCCCCCCCAAACTTCCCAGAGACTAAGCCACCAACCAAAGATTATACATGGTCTGGCCGATGGCTCCCGCTAAATATGTAGCAGAGATTAATTAATAACTAAAAATATATATTATAAAACTAATCTGTTAGAAAAGTAATAATACATGACTTTTGTGAAGAGAATATCTTTGACTCACCTGCATCCATGGGGAGTTCAAGATTTTAAAGTTTTCATTGAATTTCTCCATCAAGTTAAGGAAATTCTCATCTTTATAATCAAAACGATTGTGGAAAATAACTGAGCAGATCACATTGGAGGGAGCACAGCTCAGGATGAATGTGGGATCACAGAGTGAGCCTGAAGGATTCAAAGCAGATTAAAGTACCATTAAAATGTGCATGTAAAAGAATCGGCAGTTTAAAATACCATTAAAACATCCATAAAAAGTCTTTATCTTTAGACTAAAAAATTATTTATTATTTATTATTAATTATTTTAGAATCCCAAAGGAAATATTGCCACAGTAATTGCCATATTGCCAAGAACTTTCACACAATTCCAATCAGCATAGCACTGTTTCTTTAGTCCTAGCTTGCTTAATAATCACTAGCTAAATCTTTAACAGCTACTCCCTGTGTAAATATCACTCTTTGTATAGATATTATCAGTTAAGTTCTAAGAAAATACATCATCACTTTTTGTTTTGTTTTTCAAGAGAGACTTTTTCAGTGTAGCCTTGGCTGTCCTGGAACTCTCTCTGTAGAAATGACTGGCCTGGAAGTCACAGAAATCCACCTGCCTCTGTCCCTTGAGTGTTGGGACTAAAAGTGCTTGCCACTTCTGCTGAGCTATACATTACTACTTTTTAAAACACATGAAAATTCAAGTTTTCAGTGTAGAACCTCATCTCTCTGCAATTTCTACACAATTAAAGAAGAAAATGGCATCTAGGAAGCATTTTTTGCCCAGTGAATAGCTGAATGAGTCATAGACGATCAAAGAGAAAGATTACAGGTAATGCAGCATTCATCCGAACAAATTTGAAAGAACAGAAATACCTATATCAAAAAATGGTAACAAAACACAAGCAACAATTTGTATAGATTTGTTTACCTAAAATAAAGATGACATTAAAGTAATTTCCAATGAAAATCCAAGTGTGACAAATACAGAGTTTATATTAATAAGTGAAGTCCAGTCCTTTAATTCCTTCATTTCAAATTTAAAAATGAAAATATATAGAATTTTGTGTCCCTAGTTACCAGGTATATCATTTCAACTTATTTAGATAAAGCCTCGCCTCTACTGAAATCCTGGGTTATTGTCTTATATAGCCATAAACAGGATCTGTACTAATTTTTTTATTTGACTGACAGCCACTTAAATCAAATTAATCACAAAAAATATAATCAGGAAAAATATTAAGTTGACATTGGCATTTTTAAATAAAATAGTAATGAGTCAGCCTGTGTGGCATAACAATCTGGGTTCCCTGTCCTTCAGGTTGAGAGCATAGCAAACTCAGAGATAAATTCTGGATTACATACTAAGATGCTGTCTCAAAAACAGTTTTTAATTGAATCACCAATAAGTCCTCAAATTCATATCATAGATATAATAAAGTGAATGTATGTAATGACTGAAAATTATGTACCCTGTATAGCTTGCAAATGTCATTGTATCCTGACAACTACTATAAATGAATATATATCCATATAACTGAGAGCTTACAGGATATAGACTTGCATGCAGGCAAGACACCCATTCACATAAAGTGAAACTGAAAATAAATGAATATCAAAGATTTTATTATATTTTATTGGATAATTTAGGTATGTACATTTCAAATGTTATCCCCATTCCCAGTTCCCCACTCTCCCATCCTCCTCCCCCTGCTTCTATGAGGTTGCTCCCCCTCCCACCCACCCCCTCTCACCTCAACACCATGGCATTCCCCTACACTGAGGAAACAAGCCTTTAGAGGACCAAGGGCTTCTCCTCCTATTGATGCTAGACAAGGCCATCCTCTGCTACAGATGAAGCTGGAGCCATGGGTCCTGCCCCTCATGTATACTCTTTGGTTGGTGATTTAGTCCCTGGGAGCTCAGAGGAGTCTGGTTGGTTGATATTGTTCTTCCTATGCAGTTGCAAACCCCCTCAGCTCCTTCAGTCCTATGCTCCAACATCTAATAAGAACACATGCTCCACCATGTTCATACCAGCCCTATTTTAAATAGCCAGAAGCTGGAAAAAACCCAAATGTCCTTCAACAAAGAAATTGATTAGATTTCTAATCTATGCTTACATTTAGGCAAGATAATTAAACTTGAGATAACTTGGAACCCAAGCTGAAAAATCAAATTCACTTTGACAATAATTATAATAAATATTCCAAGTCAAAAATTCAATGATTTTTTGATGCACCCAGAACTTCCTGTCCATCTAGATTCATAGAGGGCAGCAAATCAGATGATAATCATGGGGAAGACTGGAGGTTACAGAGCCCAAAAGGAGACACACAGTTCTACTTAGAGTCACTTGGGGAGAACATCTGGGACAGCTTACAGACAGGAATAAAGAGAGGTCAGGAAACCACATTAGGTCTTGCACAGGAGGAAGTCAAGAAGCAAAGGTAGAAATACTAAGAAACAATGCAAGGTAGAAGCACTTCATTGAGAGTAACCTCAGTGGGATCTGGATGCTCTTATAAATCTCACACCTTGCTGTCATGTGACCTGGAGAAAAGAAAATTCAATGGCTAAGAAGCACCTAAAGAAATGCTCATCATCGCTAGTCATCAGAAAAATGCAAATCAAAACAACCCTAAGATTCTACCTCACACCAGTCAGAATGGCTAAGATCAAAAACTCAGGAGACAGCAGATGCTGGCAAGGATGTGGAGAAAGAGGAACACTTCTCCACTGTTGGTGGGACTGTAAACTGATACCACTCTGGAAATCAGTCTGGTAGTTTCTCAGAAAATTGGACATAGTGCTACCTGAGGACCCAGGTATACCACTCCTAGGCATATACCCAAAAGTAGTTCCAATATCTAACAAGAACACATGCTCAATAATGTTCATAGAAGTCTTATTTATAATAGCCAGAAGCTGGAAAGAACTCAGATGTCCCTCAACAGAGGAATGGATTCAGAAATTGTGGTACATATACACAATGGAAATACTACTCAGCTATTTAAAATGATGAGTTTATGAAATTCCTAGGCAAATGGATGTAACTCAGTCACAGAAGAAAATTCATGATATGTACTCATAAGCAGATACTGCCCCGCCCAAAAAAAGCTCAGAATACCCAAGAAACCATCCACAGAACTCATGAAGCTCAAAAAGAAGAAAGACCAGAATGTAGATGCCTCAGTCCTTCTTAGAATGGAGAACAAAACAGGGGAGAAAATACAAGGCCAAATAGAGGAGCAGGGATTGAAGAAAAGATCTACAGAGACTGCCTCACCTGGAGATCCACCGCATATGCCTCCACCCAACCCAAGCACTATTGCTGATGCCAAGAAGTGTTTACTGGCAGGAACCAGACATGAATGTCTCCTCAGAGGCTCTCCCAGAGTCATACAGATACAGATGAGAATGTTTGCAACTAAACATCAGACTGAACACAGGGACCCCAATGAAAGAGCTAGAGAAAGGACTGAAAGAGCTGAAAGATTTGTACCCTCCTGGAAAGAACAACATCATCATCATCAAGGCACTGAGGTGGAGAGGATGATTGGGAGAGAGAGTACCTTCATGGAAACAAGTTGAGGGGGAGGAGGGATAGGAATGGGGGGTTATAACATTTGACATGTAAATACAGAGAATATGCAATAATTTTTTTAAAAAAGAAAAAGAAAAGAAAATGCAAGACTGCCATTTGTGACTTTGGAAAATACAACATTTGAGAGAATGGACTGGTTGAAAACTCAAAGACATGCTTTCTATGTCTAGGAAATAGCTAAGCCTGGGTGTAGGGGGCCCTCCCTAGATCACGAAGACATCTATGAATCAAAAAGAGTAAAATAGAGAAAACTAAAACATGCTAATAAGCAAATTACAAAGGATAGCCTGAAAGATAATTTACAATTAGCAGAAGATAAAGTTAATAGTTGAAATATAGTTAAATAAATAATGTCATACATGTTCTTTATTAGCAAAACTTATCACCGTACATATTTACTCGAGAAATAGGAAAAATCGTAGCAAATAGTTATTAACATCAAGTAACCACCTGACAACTTTTAAACAGTCCTTTGTTTACAGGGTAAACACAACTGATGGCAGTAGCAAAAGCCTAAGCAGAAGAAAATAGAAATATGATAAGCACCATTGCTGACAGAAGTTGCTGGCATGGGTTTGGGAGAAATATGTGTCACTGTGTCACTAAAGCTGGCCAAACAGATATAGAACACCTCAACGACAAAACATGTCACTTTCCCATCTTCCATAAAAGTATGATGAGCTAAATCATACCATGTGCACTTGACAAATACTGTCCAAGGAAATATTCTAAATAATAAATCCACAATGACACTACAGGAAAATGTTACCCTGTGTGAATATTTAATGATGCTTCACACTTTCTAACTTCATGATGTTCTATTCTCAAATCATGCTCTATCAGAATGGGATTCTATGAGTTCTGTGTACACACTGTGTGCACCATCAGCATGGACAGACATGACGACAGACAAGCAAAGCTCTGTCCTTGGGCACTAGCGTGAGAACTAACAACCACTGACCAGAAGCAGCTGGCTACAATTGCAGTGCTGAAAAGGGCTTGTTGACGACGAGCCAGGAAAACACATACACACCATTTGTTTTTCTTAGCTCTTCCACAAGACAGGATGCTTCCTCTTGAATACGATCCTCGATGCTCCTCTTCCCCATCCCAAAATTCCTCAAGGTCATAAGTGAGAAGCGCCGAAGCTCCTTCCATTTTGTTCCATTGCTGAAAATGATCCCTACCAGACAGGAAACAGAAACTAGAAGGGAGAACTCAGACAAGGAAGGGAACAGGACCCTAACTGCCACTTGACTCCCTGAATGTGGCTATTGAATATGCTTGGTCCAGAGTGGCACTATTTGGAGGTATAGCATTGTTTGAGTAGGCTTGGCCTTGTTGCAGGAAGTTTGTCACTGTGGGTGTGAACTTTAAGACTCTCGTCCTAGCTGCCTGGACGCCAGTCTTTTCTTAACGACCTTCAAATGAAGAGGTAGAATTCTCAGTTGCACCTGTGCCATGCCGGCCTGGACAGTGCCTTGTTCCCACCTTGATAATGGACTAAACCTCTGAAACTGTAAGCCAGCCCAAATTAAATGTTGGTCTCATGAGTTCACCTGGACTATGGGGTCTGTTCACAGCAGTAAAACCCCAAAACACTACCTAGGGAGCTTTTCCTTTCTAGTCATTATGATCCCTGCACAGTATACATTCACATATGTGCATATGCACACTTACCAAGGCCATTATTTATTCTTTCAATAATTGGGAAACTACCCCTGCCAGAAAACTCCTCTCCAAGGTCATCCAGGGCTTCCTTTACTGCTTCATATCCATGGACCACCACAGTAGGCTTCGGACCCAAGTACAGAGTGAACACAGGGCCATAGATTTTTGAGAACTGGAAATAAGAAAAATATATATAGACGTAGTAGAAGAAGAATGTTGGCTGATGTGAGCATCTTATTGACCACATCTGTAGTCTGCCAACCACAACTTCAAATTTAGATTCAACACATAAAAAACTCTATCTTTCACATACAGCGTGTGTCTAGCTTATCAGAAGACTCACAGGCAAATCAATACACAAACTGTCAGAACTCTGACACTTCGTAGCAAGTTTATCTGTAAACTTGCAGATAAAGAGACTGAGGTTAAAAGAATCTCAAATTCATTTTAGTTGCCCATGGGTTAAAATTCAACACTAACATTTGAAATTCTTCTCAGTGGATCTCCTGTATCTGGGCAATGAACCAGTGTCAGGGGCGTTTTGCCAATTCTCTGAAGGGGGGGGGGGAGGAGAAAGAAAGAAAACTGCCTGACAGACAGAGTCAAGGTGGATACAGGTCTGTTGGCAGATTTCCTGGCATGATGAGGCATGGAACAATAACAGAAGGTACACTTGAGGCTCAAGGGGAGATGCTGAAGATTCTATTGTATTGACCTTGGTGGAAGGAATAAGGAGGCTTTTGGATGGAGATAAAGATCTTATTGTATATTTTCAGCAATTATTTCTGTTAGCTTGTGGCTATGTTTTCCTTGGTACTGTGAAGCATAAAAAGGTTATAAATAAATAAATAAATAAATAAACAAACAAACAAACAAACTTAACTCGAGGCTGTCATGCTCTTAAACTGCAGCACTCCCAATTCTAAATCTTGACTTTACATCTTTTTTCTGCCTTTTCTATAATAATGCACACTGACCCCTCAGAGGCTGTTTGACAAACCAGAACAAACCAGTCCCCTTTGTCCACACTGAGACAAATACTTAACTATGAAGGATTCTGCTTCAGGATTCTGCTGAGCTCTTCTCACAGGGTAACTCAGTCACCCTATGATAAATACTGGAAACCTACCATTTAAAAACTTACCCCAGGAAGTCCCAGGAGTCAATGTTGGTGACCTAACCTGAAATGCCCAACAGTGAACATGGAACCTGACCACTTCCAGGAGAAAGACAGGACCCCCAGGAGAGGGATGAGTACTCAAACCCACCTTTAAACTATTTGATCTAGAATTGGTCCTATCTAAAAGAAGTGCAGGGACAAAAATGGAGCTGAAAAAAAGGCCAAACAGTGACTGGCCCTACCTGAGACCCATCCCCGATGGGCAGACGTCAATCTCTGACACTATTGGTGATAGAATAGTGCTTGTGTGCTTGCAGACAGCAGCCTAGCATAACTGCCAATGGGAGGCTCTACCAGCAACTGAGACAGATGCAGATACAGTCAGGCACTGGATTGAGATCAGGGACCTCTTTTTTTTTTCTTACAACTTTATTTTAAAAAACAGAGATACATGTACAGATTTTTAAAAGCATATTGGCATAAAATTATATGAATATATTTTTGTCAAAATTTTATTTTTTAAAAGGTTTGATAGTATGCATTTAAATCTTACTAGTTACAATAAGCATAAAGTACATGTAGAATAAAACGTAACATGGAAAAAGTTTTCTTGGTGTGTATAGATTAAACTTAATGGTTTTTAAATACCAAAAAGTGCCACCAGGCTATCTTTTTAGCTCTTGAGCTATTAATGATTTAAGGTCTAGGTGTATCCCACTCTGAGAAGGTGCTATACACTTATTGTTTTGTTTTGTTTTTTTCTAAGAAGGACTGAGGCTTATGAATTGAAGGCCCTGAAGGGGATGGCAACCCCACTGGAAGACCAAAGTTGTCAACTAACCTGGACCCCTGGAAGCTCCCAAAGACTGAGACACCAACCAAAGAGGATACATACACCAGTCTATGGCCCTGGAACATATATATCAGATGGCTGCCTTGTCTAGCCTCAGTGGGAAAGGATGCACCTAGTCCTGCAGACCCTCCATGTACCAGGGTGAGGGAATCCCCAGGGGAGCGCACCCTTTCAGAGGTGAAGGGGAAGGAGCATGGGGGACTATGTTAGCATTGACCAGGAGAGGTGTAGCATTTGGGATGTTAATTAATCAAATCAATTAAAAATCATATTACTAAAATAATAGAAATCTCTCTTGATGAGTGTGATGCCAGGCTGTCTGTAATCCTGATATGACTGACTAAGGAACAGACAGCAAGCAGTCAACACATGCAGCATCCCATAGGACGATCTCATCCATGCTGCTCATCCATAGGTCTGGTGGAAACTTTGCACATAAACACTGATTCCCCACTGGACCTTTCTGGTTCTATGTCCTTCACGTTTGTTTAATGCTGACTCAGATTCCTTGATATCAGACCTAACTTGTTTCTTTGAAGAAAATTACTTATTTTGGTTGGCTAACATAAAAATAATACACAACATGTCCACAGATGATGTCTCCAGTAAATACTCAAAATAACTCCATTACCATTAATCTTATGCAAAAAGTTGTAGCTAAAGCTCATAAAACAATAAAAAAAAGTAGCTGTTCTTTCTGCTAAATGGATTTTATCTTACAATGTAAAAATGTTTATCCTGGAAAAATACATTATCTCAGTTAATCATTTCTGACAACAAGAAACCAAATAACAAAAATCCATGGTGCACGCTTGCCCTGTGATAACATCGTTTAACCCCAGAAATGTATTTATTTAACACCAGAGATTAATTATTGCTTTCAAGCCACTATACACCAAGAAGGATACTTACATTAGTGAAGGATTTGCTGATATCCTTCACATCTATCTGAAGAATGTTTCCAATAATTGGGAGGGGTGTGGGGCCAGGAGGGAGCTTTCCTCTCCCAGAGCTCTGTCTCCAGAGTGAGAGGAGAAGCAGACAGGAGAACGTGAGCACCAGGACCAGGACTGGATCCATGGCAGCCTTCTCTTCTCAGGGAGACTCCTGTGAGCTTGCAGCCCAGAGCTTTTATAATGCTAGCTGCAAACTCATCATGTACCTTTGAGGCCTAAGTAACCAATCAGTAACGTGAAGCTTTACCTATCTTCTGAATGGACTCTGTCCTGCCTGCAAGCATGAAAGAAAGTTGATCTTTGTAACTGTTCTCCTGGGAGGAAATTTTACCAACCACAGTAAGCTAGTCTGAAGTTGGACTTAACCCAGGTATTGTTGTGAGTTTTTGGTTGTTGTTGTGGGTTTTTTTTTTTTTTTTTTTTTTTTTTTTTTTTGGTTGGGGGGGGGTGTAGGGATAGATTTCAATACCCTCGTAGCTCCAGTTGCATCTTGAAGCCTGAATTAAGCTGCAATGAAACAAATGTGTGTTTATGTGTATCTTGGTGTACATGCATATAAATGCATATGCTTGTGTATATGGAAGCTAAAGATCGACCTTTGCTGTCTTCCTCAATTCCCTCTGTCTCTCCCTTCCTCCCCTATTGAGACAGGATTTCTCAGTGAACCAAGAGATCTTCAGGGATCCTCTTGTTTCTGACCCCACCACACCCATCACTGAGGTTGCAGACATGTACTACAGAGCCCAGCATTTGCACGACTACATGACTATTGGGGGAACTGAACTCGGGTCTTCATGCTTGCACAGTGTATATTTTAACAACTGAGCTAATTTCCCCAAAACCTGAAGTAAGTTATTTGCAAAAATCTCTCAGGCTTCTATACTGGTGACAAGCTGGGAATTTAAGACATTGAAGACAAGCCATGTATGTTATGCCTAGTCTATAAAATACTATTTGCCAGTGATCCTTCTCAAAAACTAGGATACTCTCAAGAATAAAAATCTTATGCAAAATTTCAGCATTCAGTACCAACCGAGAGTTGCCTAAAGAGAAAATGGGTACTATAACTCATGCATCTATGATTTGGTTATCCCCTCACCCCCACGGGTATCTTAGGCTTTCTACAAACTCAGGATCACACTGACTCTGCCTCATATGTAGACCACCACTTAAGAAATATGCACATTTTAGCTGACCCAACACGCATCAAGTAATTAGGTAATTAAAGGTGTATATTTTGCCATAAAATGCCCTCTAAAAATCACTTAGAGCAGAAAGTTTTGTTTCTAATTTTTTTATGGGTAAAGGAAATCTGGGAGCACATCATACATGTCATATACCATACCTCACACATGGAAGAACTTAGCTTTGAGAAGAAATCTGTTGGCCTTTGTGGTGACCTATGCTTTGCACTGAAGCTATCCAGAAGGTAAACAAAATAACCCCCCATCTTTTATTACTCCAAATGTACAGCACCCTGACTGTTCAACAACAACTTCACACGAAATAGATGTCCTTATTTGACTCTGCTGTTCTCAGGGGAAAAAACAAAAACACTCTGAACAAGTATGGCCTCTGTAGACATGAGGGAAAGATAGGCAACGTTCTACTTGTCATTTTTGAAGAGATTTGGACAGTTTGGTTTACAGAGATTTCACACCAAACACATCCTTCTGGAGTCTCTCAACTACCTTTGCCTAAGGCAAAACCTATTTTCCAGAGCTGAGGAAACTGGACCTGAGAAAGTCACACAGACTGGGGGTAGTTAAGTAAGGCTGGAATCCAAGTATCCTGCAACATTCACCCTTCTCTCCAGACTTCAGTTTAACTGGGTTCACCAACATCAACTATGCTCTGTGATTCAACATTTCATGACTCAGGCTGTGACTTTCAAATAAACATGAATTTAGTTAATAATTACATTACCTGTGGATTAAAGTGTGTGTCAGAAGTTTACTATATAACACTTATTGCTTGAGCGAATACAGGGATTGGTGAATTCTTTATCCAAGGCAAAGAGGAGCAGCTATATTGTGCCTGACTCACATAACCCTAAAAGCCAATAGCTGTAAAACATAGTTAGATCTCTTTAAAACAATCATGATTTTCTTACAGTAGTTCTTACCAGCAAACATTCAGTATGTGGTTTGGACACTGAATCTCTGTAAGCTAAAAGAAATCTTCTTTTCTTTACAAGTAGCCATTTTCTTTTCAGTTCTGCTGATATTACAGTATGACCTACCAAAAGCAACTTAGAAGAGAGGAGACTTATTTCAGCTTACAGCTCCACCTTACAATCCATCCTAGTGGGTAAGTCAAGGAAGGAACTTCAGCTAGTCAAATATCAATCACAATCAAGAACATACTGAAATGAATGCATACATGCTTACTTGTGCTCAGCGTCATTTCTCCAATCTTATACGGATCAGAAATCCCGGCCTCAGGATGGTACTAGCCACAGTGAACCAAATCTTCTCAAATGTACTAACTCAACTTAAAACTATCCCCCATAGACATAACAGGCCAGCCCATGGAAACAATCCCTCATCTCTACAAAATGATTGTAAATTGTCTCAAGGTAGCCAAACTAATGACCACAATAGCCTAATCAGGTAGTTCCTTATGGTAATGAAAATTTATATTAATTCGTTTTATACCTGTCCCACAATTTTGTGATATTATAATTGATACTTCTTATTTATAATATAAAATAATATTGGTAGTTCTTCATTCTTGTTGATGTTCTACCAGTAAGTCCCAAAGATATTTATAATGTTCCACTAATACTAGTTTCAGAATCCATCATCATGTTATAAAGGTTGTCATCACATTACATACACCAACATTTCTGTAACTTCTATGACTTTGACATTCACTAACAGAATATGCCCAGAATTTATTAAAATGCCTGTTGATTTGAACTTAATTGATGTTTTCAAGTAATCTAGTTGATCTTGTGTCTGCAGATAGGTTACAAAATGAGGTCTTTGCTTTTCTAGGTGACAAAAACTGCTGACCTATTTCATTACAAATAATGACTTCTATAGTACTAGAAGGTGTTGTGTGCACTTTTGAAGCAGAAAAGGAATCATTAGTCTGTAGGTTTAATTTTTAAAACTTAGTTAATAAGTGTAATTAAGTGATTTAACCTTCTGCCCACCAGAGGTAGTGGAAAAGAAAGTTTAGTAGAGCGAAGGAGGGTATAAACCTGTTTGGAATTAGTTCTTCAGGATGGATTCAATCTGCATTGTCAACATATCAGCAGTTCAGTTCACACAAGTCAACGGCAGTAATTCATGCTACTCTCAAATGCCATTTGTGAATCTGCAATGTCAGTTCAATCCAGAAGAAACCATGAGGCTCTGCCCATCAGCCAGAGTCCAAGGAAAAGGCAAGAAGCCACTGGAAGTCTACCACAAGGTCTTGGTGCATTTCACTCTACAAAGCCATGACAACCGATGATTATCAAAGACATGTGTACCATTCACAGCTCCTTCCAATGGTCAGAGACCTTTCTAGAAAGACTTTAAAAGCTGAAGGCTATAAAGGATGACATGGAAACGGTGTTTTTAGATACAGCAGGGCAGTTGTGTGTCTTGATTTACACTAGTGCGGCAGTATACACAAAACTGGTACAATCTCAAACCAGACAAACTGCCACCATGGAGGTGTAACTAAGGTCACATACCTAGCCAAGGGAATACTGACAACTGATTGCTGCTGGAAGAGAGAGTTCATTTTCTTTAAGGATGTGATCCAGTAAATGGTCACAGGTGATAGAGATGTCCCATTTGTCCCAAAGCACTATAAATACTCACTTATTCTCTGACTTTTGACCAGTTGTGGCTTTCTTTTTAAAATTATTTTATTGGATATTCTCTATATTTGCATTTCAAATGTTATCCCCTTTTCCCCCAAATATTCCTCCACTTATTTCCATGAAGGTACACCCTCCCCAGTCACATTCTCCATCTCAGTGCCTTGGCATCCCCCATACTGGGAAAACACACCTTCACTGGACCAAAGGCCTCTCCTCCCATTGATGTCTGACAATGCCATCCTATGCTATATACTTAACTGGGTCTCTCCATGTGTGCTCAGTGGTTAGTGTTTTAGTTCATAGGAGTTTTGGAGGGTTGGTTGGTTGATAATGTTGTGCTTCCCATGAGGATGCAAACCCTTTCAGCTGCTTCAGTTCTTTCTTTAGCTTCTTCATTAGGGTCCCCGTGTTTAGTTCGATGGTTCCTGCAAGCATCCTAAGCTGTATCTGTATGACTCTACCAAGGCCTCTGAGTAGGCATCCATATCTGATTCCTGCCAATAAGCACTTCTTAACATCCACAATAGTGCTGGGTTTGGTGTCTGCATATGGGGTGAATCCCCAGGTGAGGCAGTCTCTTAATGATCATTTCTTCAATCTCTGCTTCTCTATTTGGCCTTGTATTTCCCCCTGTGAGTGTTTTGTTCTACCTTCTAAGAAAGACTGAGGCATTCACATTTTGGTCTTCCTTCGTTTTGAGTGTCATAAGATCTGTGAATTGTTTCTTGAGTATTCAGAGCTTTTGGGGGTTAGTATCTGCTTACCCATGAGTGCATACCATGTGTGTTCTTTTGTAACTGAGTTACCTCACTCAGGATGATAGTTTCCAATTCCATACAATTTCCTAGGAATTTCATAAAGCCATTGTTTCTAATAGCTAAAGATTACTCCATTGAGTAAATGTACCACAATCTTTGTATCCATTCCTATGTTGAAGGACATCTGGGTTCTTTCCAGCTTCTGGCTGTTACAAATAACACTGCTATAAACATGGTGGAGCATGTGTCTTAGCTAGAGTTTTACTACTGTGCAGAAATCCATGACCATGGCAAGTATTAAAAAAAAAAAAAAAAAAAACATTTAATTGGGGATGACTTACAGGATCAGAGGTTCATTCAGTCCAGTATCATCAAGGCGAGAGCATGGAAGCATCTAGGCAGGCATGGTACAAGAGGACCTGGGAATTCTACATCTTCATCTGAAGAATGCTAGTATAAGATTAACTTCCAGGCAGCTAGGGTGAGGGTCTTAGGCCCATGCCCACAGTGACACACCTATTCCAACAAGGCCACACCTCCCAATGGTGCCACTCCCTGGTCAAAGCATATACAAAACATCACAGCATGTATCCTTGGTGTATGTTGAAGTGTATCATGAGTATACCCAGAAGTCATATAGCTGGGTTTTCAGGTACAGCTTGCAATCATAAAAACAGTGGAGACATGTTCCTCTCTCTCAAAAATGGGGTACAGAGCTAAACAGACTTATCAACTGAGGAATATTGAGTGACTGAGAAATGCTCAACATCCCGTCATCAGGAAAATGCAAATCAAAGCAACCCGGAGATTACACCTCACACCACTATGAATGGCTAAGATCAAAAACTCAGGAGACAGGATCAGCAACTCCTAAAGCTTTAAAGACTGGTGAGTAGGCAGTCTGGGCAGCCAGGGAGCAGAGGGATCTCTGCAGAGTGCACACATTAAGCGCACCCCCAGGCCTGCCTGATCCAGGGACCAGAAACAGAAATTTGGAACTTCTGTTTCCACCCGGCGGCGACTTCACAGTGCAGAACAGGGTGCAGCGCATCTGCCACTCGGATCATCAGCTCCTAAAGCTTTAAAGATTGATGAGTAGGAGATCTGGGCAGCCAGGGAGCAGAGAGATCTCTGCGGAGTGTGCACAGTAAGCGCACCCCCCAGCCCTGCTTAATCCAGAGACCAGGAACACAACTTTGGAACTTCTGTTTCCACCCTGCAGCGACTTCAGGGCACAGAAAAGGGCTTGGCCAATCTGACACCTGGACCAGTGGAGATCCAGGGACACAGACCAGACACAAGAAAAAGGCAAGAACATATCACTGACAACAAGATGGCAAGAGGAAAACAAAAGAGTATGTCCCAAGGAAACCAAGACGACCTGGCAATAGCAGAACTCAGCTCTCCCATAACAGCAAACATTGGAATGCCAAACACTCCAGAAAAAGAAGACACAGACCTGAAGTCTTACCTCAAGAAGCTGATAGAGATACTTAAACAAGAACGGGAGGAAAAGCAAAAAGATTCAGATGCTTTCAAAGAGGAAACAAGAAAAACACTCAAAGAAGTCAAAGAACTAGAGGAAAACAGAACCAAAGAGATGAGGGAGTTTAAAACAGAAATTGACACAATAAAGAAAACACTAAAAGAGATAACCCTAGAGGTAGAATACCTAAAAAAGAAATCAGGAGTCAAAGAAGCAAGCATTTCCAATAGACTACAAAAGATGGAAGAGAGGATCTCGGGGGCAGAAGACAACATTATAAACATAGACAAAACAGCCAGAGAAGATGCAAAAAATAAAAAGCTCCTAACCCAAAATGTCCAGGAAATCCAAGACACAATGAGAATACCTAACCTAAGGATGATAGGAATAGAAGGGGGATAAGAGTATCAACTAAGAGGCACAGTAAATATCTTCAACAAAATCGAAGAAGAAAACTTCCCTACCCTCAAGAATGAGATGACCAGGAGCATAAAAGAAGCCTTCAGAACTCCAAATGGGATGGACCAGAAAATAAATACCTCCCGACATATAATAGTCAAAACACAAAGTGCCCGAATACTAAAAGCAGTAAGAGAAAAAGGTCAGGTAACATATAAAGGCAGGCCAATCAGAATCACACCCGATTTCTCAACAGAGACTATGAAAGCTAGAAGAGCCTGGACAGACATCATGCACACCCTAAGAGAGCACAAGTGCCAGCCCAAGCTGCTATACCCAGCAAAACTATCAATCACCATAGATGGAGAGATGAAGATATTTCAAGACAAATCTAAATTTACACAATATCTGACCACAAACCCAGCACTACAAAGAATTATAGGTGGAAAACGCAATACAATGAGGGAAAATACAGCCTAGTGAAAACAAGAAAACTCCTAAACAAGAAAACTAAAAGAAGAAAAAGACACAGACACAACTCAACCCACAAAGGCAAAAATGGCAGGAAACAGAAACAACTATTTCTTGATATCTATTACCATAAATGGACTCAACTCCCCAATAAAGACACATAGGCTATCAGACTGGATACATAAACAAAATCCAGCCTTTTGCTGCATACAGGAAACTCATCTCAGAGAGAGAGACAGACACTATCTCAGAGTAAAAGGGTGGGACAAAAACTTCCAAGCAAACAGTCACAAGAAGCAAGCTGGAATGGCTATTCTAATATCAAATAAAGTAAATTTCCAACCAAAAGTTATCAAAAAAGATAAGGAAGGACACTTTTTACTCATTACCGGGGAAATCTGTCAAGAGGAACTCTCAATTCTTAACATATACGCTCCAAATAAAAAAGCACCCACATTCATTAAAGAAACCCTACGAAAGCTCAAAAAATACATTTTACCCCACAAAATAATAGTGGGAGACTTTAATACCCCACTCTCACCAATGGATAGATCATAAAAACAGAAACTGAACAAGGACACTGCAAAACTGGCAGAGACTTTGGACCAACTAGAATTAATAGATATATATAGAACATATCATCCTAAAGTAAAAGAATACACCTTCTTCTCAGCACCCCATGGCACCTTCTCGAAAATTGACCACATAATTGGACAAAGAACGAGCCTCCATCGATATAAGAAGATTGAAATACTCGCATGCATCCTCTCAGATCACCATGATCGACAGCTGGTCTTTAACAACAACAAAGACAACAAAAAGCCTACGTACATATGGAAACTAAACAACACTCTGTTAAATGATAGCAGAGCCAAAGAAGAAAGAAAGAAAGAAATTAAGGACTTTCTAGAATTCAACGAAAATGAAAACACAACATACCCAAACCTATGGGGTGCAATGAAAGCAGTACTGACAGGAAAACTCATAGCCCTAAGTGCTTCCAAAAAGAAACTGGAGAGAGCTTACATCAGCAACCTGATAGCACAGCTAAAAGCCCTAGAACAAAAAGAAGAAGATATACCCAAGAAGAGTAGACAGCAAGAAATAATCAAAATTAGGGCAGAAATAGACCAAATAGAAACAAAAAGAACGACTAAAAAAATCAACAGAACCAAGAGTTGATTCTTTGAGAAAATCAACAAGATTGATAAACCCCTAGCCAGACTAACTAGAAGGCAAAGAGAGAGTATACAAATTAACAAAATCAGAAAGTAAAGTGGAGACATAACAACTGAAACTGAGGAAATTCAAGAAATCATTAGATCCTACTACAAAAACTTATACACCACAAAATTGGAAAATCTGGAGGAAAGGGACAAATTCCTAGACAGATACAAGATCCCAAAGTAAAACCAGGACCAAGTAAACCATCTAAATAACCCTATAACACCTAAAGAAATAGAAGAAGTCATCAAAAGCCTCCCAACCAAAAAAAGCCCAGGTCCAGACGGGCTCAGTGCAGAATTTTATCAGACATTTATTGCGGATATAACACCAATACTCTCCAAACTATTCCAAAAGATAGAATCAGATGGAATACTACCCAACTCATTTTTTGAGGCTACAATAACCCTCGTACCTCAACCACACAAAGACCCTACAAGGAAAGAGAACTTCATACCAATCTCACTTATGAACATTGACGCAAAAATACTCAACAAAATCCTTGCAAACCGAATCCAAGAACACATCAAAAGGATCATTCATCATGACCAAGTAGGCTTCATCAGTGGGATGCAGGGATGGTTTAACATAAGGAAATCCATCAACGTAATCCACCATATAAACAAACTCAAAGAACAAAATCACATGGTCATATCACTAGATGCTGAGAAAGCATTTGACAAAATTCAACACCCCTTCATGTTAAAAATCATGGAAAGAATGGAATCCAAGGTCCATACTTAAACATAATAAAAGCAATATACAGCAAACCAACAGCCAACATCAAACTTAATGGTGAAAAACTTGAAGCAATCCCACTAAAATCAGAGACTCGACAAGGCTGCCAACTCTTCCCCTACCTATTCAACATAGTACTGGAAGTCCTTAGCTGGAACAATTAGACAGCAAAAGGAGATCAAGGGGATACAAATCAGAAAGGAAGAGATAAAATCATCACTCTTTGCGGATGACATGATAGTGTACTTAAGTGACCCCAAAAACTCCACTAGAGAACTCCTACAGCTGATAAACAAGTTCAGCAAAGTGGCTGGATACAAAATTAACTCAAACAAATCAGTAGCCTTCCTATACTCAAAGGACAAACATGTGGAGAAAGAAATTAGGGAAAAGGTACCCTTCACAATCGTCACAAAAACTATGAAATACCTTGGTGTGACTCTAACTAAGCAAGTGAAGGATCTGTATGACAAGAACTTCAAACCTCTAAAGAAAGAAATTGAGGAGGATCTCAGAAAATGGAAAGATCTCCCATGCTCATGGATTGGAAAGATCAACATTTTAAAAATGGCAATCCTACCAAAAGCAATCTACAGATTCAATGCAATCCCCATCAAAATTCCAAAACAGTTCTTCATGGAATTGGAAAGATCAATGTGCAATTTCATATGGAACAACAAAAGACCTAAAATAGCTAAATCTATCCTAAACAACAAGAAAACATCAGCGGGAATCACTATCCCTGACCTCAAGCTATACTACAAGGCAATTGTGCTGAAAACTGCATGGTACTGGTACAGAAATAGGCATGTGGATCAATGGAATAGAATAGAAGACCCAGAAATGAGCCCTCACATATATGATCACCCGATTTTTGACAAAGGAGCCATAAACATTCAATGGAAAAAGGACAGCCTATTCAACAAATGGTGCTGGTCCAACTGGCACTCAACATGCAAAAGAATGAAAATAGACCCTTTCTTATCTTCTTGTACAAAGCTCAAGTGTAAGTGGATCAAAGATCTCCACATTAAACCAGATACATTGAAAGTATTAGATGAGAAAGTAGGGAAAACTTTAGAACATATAGGTACAGGAGAAAATTTTCTGAACAAAACACCAATGGCTCAAACTCTAAGGTCAAAGATTAACAAATGGGACTTAATGAGATTGCAAAGTTTCTGTAAGGCTAAGGATATTGTCAAGAAAACAAAACGGCAGTCAACAGAATGGGAAAAGACGTTTACCAACTCCACATCAGATAGAGGCCTAATATCTAAGGTATACAAAGATCTCAAAATGCTAGACACCAGAGAATCAAATAACCCTATTAAAAAATGGGGTACAGAGCTAAACAAAACGTTCTCAGTTGAGGAATATGGAATGGCTGAGAAATATCTGAGGAAGTGTTTGACATCCTTAGCCATCAGGGAAATGCAAATCAAAACAACCCTGAGATTCCACCTCACACCAGTCAGATTGGCTAAGATCCAAAACTCAGAGGACAACAGATGCTGGCGAGGTTGAGGAAAAAGAGGAACACTTCTCCACTGTTGGTGGGGTTTCAAACTAATACAACCACTCTGGAAATCAGTCTGGCGATACCTCAGAAAATTGGACATAATAATACCTGAAGACCCAGTTATTCCACTTCTGGGCATAAACCCCAGAGACACCTTAGTACACAACAAAGATATATGCACCACAATGTTTATAGCAGCTCTATTTATAATAGCCAGAAGCTGGAAAGAACCCAGATGTCCTTCAGAAGATGAATGGATACAAAAATTGTGGTACATTTACACAATGGAACACTACTCAGCCACCAGAAACAATGACTTGACCAAATTCTTAAGAAAATGGCTGCATTTAGAGAATATCATTCTGAGTGACATAACCCAGTCACAAAAAAACAGACATAATATGCAGTCACTGATAGTGGGATGCTAACCCCAGAGGCTCACACTGCCCCAGAAACAACTCACAGTCTGTATGAAGTCCAAGAAATTAAGAAAACAAAACAAAACAAAACAAAAAAGATCTTTACACAACAAAAAAACTTTGACTATTTCCATGTTACATTTTGTTTTACATGTACTTTGTGCTCATTGTGGCTATTGAGTTTTCAATGCATACTATCGGACCTTTGAAAAAATCAAGTGCTGACTAAAAAATATATTCATACAGTTTTATGTAAAAATTATTTTAAAATCTGAATAAAAAGTACTGACAAAAATGTATTGTATAATTTTATGCAAAAAAATGCTTAAAATCTGTACATTTATCTTTGTTTTGAAAAATAAAGTTGTTAAAAAAAAAAACTCAGGAGAGAGCAGATGCTGGCAAGGATGTGGAGAAAGAGGAACACTCCCTTAGAAAACTGGACATATACTACTCCTGGACATATACCCAAAAGTAGCTCCAACATCTAACAAGGACACATGCTCAGCCATGATCATAGCAGCCTTATTTATAATAGCCAGAAGCTGGAAAGAACCCAGATGTTCTTTAATAGAGGAATGGATACAGAAATTGTAGTACATATATACAATGGAGTTCTAGTCAGCTATTAAAAACAATGACTCCATGAAATTCCTAGGTAAATGGATGGAACTTGAAGCTCTCATCCTGAGTGAGGTAACCCAGTCACAAAAGATCACTCATGGTATGTACTCACTTATAAGTACTATTAGCCCAAAAAGCTCGGAATACCCAAGAAACCATCCACAGATCTTATGAAGCTCAAAGAGAAGAAAAGCCAGAATGTGGATGCCTCAGTCTTTCTTAGGTGGAAGAACAAAACATTCATGGGAGGAAATAAAGGGACAAATAGAGGAGAAGGGATTAGAGAAAAGATCATCCAGAGACTGCTTCACCTGGGGATCCACCCCATATGCAGCCACTAAACCCAAACACTAATGCTGATGCCAAGTAATGCTTACTGGCAGGAACCTGATATGGATGCCTCCTCAGAGGCTCTGCCACAGCCATACTGATACAGAGGAGGATGTGCAGCTAACCATCAGACTGAACACGTGGACCCAAATGAAGGATCTAGAGAAAGGACTAAAGGAGCTGAAAGGTTCTGCAACCATATGAGAAGAACAAAATAATCAACTATCCAAACCCACCACAGCTCCCAGGGTCTAAAACACCAACCAATGAGTTTGCATGGAAAGACCTACAGCGCCAGGTGCATATGAAGCAGAGGATAGAATTTTCTGACATCAATGGGAGAAGAGGACTTTGGTCCAGTGAAGGCTCCTATGAGGTGAGAGAGAGTGGTTGGGAGAGGGCCCACCTTCATGGAGGCAGTGGGAGGGAGAGGGGGGGTGGGATTCTGGGAAAGGGATAACATCTGAAATGTAAATGCACAGATTACCAATTTAAAAAAGTTTTTTAAAAAGAAAAGAAAATATGTACCAAACTTTGGGTCATCCAGGAAACTTGCTCAGCAGGTTTCTTATCCTTCTCCCACATACTCTGATATAACCGTGTCCCCTTTTATTTCAAAAGTGGGTATTTTTAATGCATGACTTATTTCATTTTTCTACTTCACCTGGATGATAAGCATCTCTGACAACCAAGCAAATTATTTTTTTACATTACTAAAGCATCTTTTCTCCACTCTTTCATTGTTACCTCCAATCTTAAACTACAGGGAGGCCGTGACTCTCCTGTGTGAGATAAACTAAGAGGTCAAGCAAGTTCAGTCAACCAGAGACAGACTAGAGTCATTCCCTAATACTTCAACTGCTAGCAGTTGGCCTCAGGAACACAATCTAATTTTATTACCAGGGAGGGCTCAAGGACATGGTGAGACTCAAGTTTACATTTTATGGACAAATACTATATACAACACTGGTCAAATGACTCCTATAAAATTATGCAACTATCTTTTACAGAGTAGGATACCAGTTCAGTAGATGGTGCTGTTATTGAACAGGACAGCCCAACAGAGTTATGTTTTATATACCCTAGATGTTAATAATTTTAATAGCCCAACTTAGACTACTTTCTCAGCTAGGGCCCCAGCTTCAGCTAACCTGAGTATTTCATTTGGAAACCCCAGCACTCAAAGGTTCATGACAGCATTTGTGCTCCCAAATATTCTCTAACTTTGACATCCTCCATTGCAAATTCACTGCTGGGGCTGAGAGATAGCTAAGTGCCAGAGGTCCTGAGTTCAATTCCTAGCAACCACATGGTGGCCTACAACCATCTGTAATGTGATCTGATGCCCTTTTCTAGCATGCAGGTAAACATACAGATAGAGCACTCATATACATAAAACGAATAATTTTTTAAATATAATTACTGTTAAGTGAAGGGATAAAAATGAACCTTGGCAAACAACCCTGTTATTGAGAGAAGGATTTGAACAGGCCCCTAGACAACCATCAAGACCCTGGTCATGTTTCTGCAACTACCAAGATAGTGCTTGGACTTCTGCTGTTTCATGGTTTCTACACATTTGTATTCTTTTCTGAAGAATAAAGTCCTCTGCTGTCTTATCACATCCATAATGTCTCGAGAGAAGAGTAATGTGAAATATCCCTTTTTAAGGAGGTTGTCAGGACACATCCCTCCTTACATAGTCCCCCGACCCAAAACACACACACACACACACACACACACACACACACACACACCTAAAGTAAAAAATTGTCTGAATCAACTTTGTTAGAAGTTTGGAAAGTAGGAGCTGTTTACATAAACCAACAGAAAGTTGAGGGAAAAACCCTAGGAAAACATTGTAGCATTTGCACCGCTGCCCTGTTTTGGTGGTATCCATAACAAGAGTTCTGTTCCCATTGTGTAGTACCGTGACCCTTGATTCTGCCTGGGTGGTGGGGGTGATAGTTTCTGTGTATTTTAACCTAACAAGGGTCTAGGGAAAGAAGCTGAAATAGTAACAATTTCAACTAAAGCATTTTTCTTTTTTTTTTTTTTCATCTAATTTAAAACTCATCAGGGTAGAAATGTAAAGATTATCAAAAAACTATAAAATTCCTCTAGGCAACATAAAGTCACTTGAGACAAAGGAAAACAATTAAAGCTCCAGAAAAACAGTAAAAATAAGAAGAAGAGCTCTTTCTGTTTCCATCTGAACACAGAGCCAGAGCCATCACACTGCCATCAGGACATGCAACATGCCTGTAGAGAGCTAAGCACTCAGGAGTGTTCTCACTCCTAAGCCCACAGGCCAACAGGCCCACAGACCCACAGGAAAGACAAGCTCCAGTCAGAAACAAGACAAACTAGCATCACAGATAACAAGATGGCAAGAGACAAGAGCAAGAACCTAAGCAACAGAAACCAAGACAACCTGGCAATATCACAACCCAGTTCTTTTACCACAGCAAGTAGTAGATATCCCAACACACCAGATAAACAAGAGTTGTACTTAAAAATGATACCTTATAATTATGACAGAGGGCTTCAAGAAGGATATGAATAATTTACTTAAAGAAATACATGAGAATACAGGTAAGCAAGTAGAAGACCTTAAAGAGGAAACACAAAAATCTCTTAAAGAGCTACAGGAGAACACAACCAAACAGGTGAAGGAATTGAACAAGAACATCCAGAATCTAAAATTCAAAATACACACAAAAAAAAAGCCAACAAAAAACCATGGAGATAGAATATCTAGGAAAGTGATCAAGAATCATAGATGCAAGCATCACTAACAAAATACAAGAAACATAAGAGAGAATCTCAAAGGCAGAAGATAACATAGAAAACATTGACAAAATAGTGAAAGAAATTGCAAAAATATTCTAACACAAATCATACAGGAAATCTAGGATACAATGAAAAGAACAAACCTAAGAATAATAGATGTAGAAGAGAAGTAAGACTCCCAACTTAAAGACCCAGTAAATATCTTCAACAAAACTATAGAAGAAAACTTCCCTAACCGAAAGAAAGAGATGTCCATGAACATACAAGAAGCCTATAAGACTCCAAATGGATTGGATCACAAAAGAAATTGCTCCCAACACATAATAATCAAAACACCAAATGTAAAAAACAAAGAATATTAAAATCAGTAAGATGAAAAGGCCAAGTAACATATGAAGGCAAACCAATCAGAATTACACCAGATTTCTCAACAGAGACAATAAAAGCTAGAAGTACTTGGACAGATGTCATATAGACACAAAGAGAACACAAAGGCAGCCCAGGTTACTATAATCAGCAAAACTCTAAATTACCATAGATAATGAAACCAAGATATTCTAGGACAAAACCAAATTTACACAATATCTTTCCACAAATCCAGCCCTACCAAAAAAAAAAAAAAAAAAAAAAAGATGCAAATCTCCAACACATAAGGGAAACTACATCCTACAAAAAGCAAGAAGGTAATCTTCTTGCAACAAACACAAAAGAAGATAGCCACAAAAGCATAATTCTACCTCTAACGACAAAAATAACAGAAAGCAATCACTGTTCCTCAATATTTCTGAACATTAGTGGACTTAATTCCCCAATAAAAAGATATAGGCTAACATACTAGATATGGAAACAAGATTCAGCATTTTGCTGTATACAGGAAACTCATCTGATCAACAAATACAGACACTACCTCAGAGAAAAAGGCTAGGAAAAAAGTTCCAAGTAAATAGTCCCAAGAAACAATATGGAGTAGCCATTCTAATACAGAATAAAATAGATTTTCAACCAAAGTATTCAAAAAAATATAAGAAAGGACACTTCATATTCATCAAAGGAAAATGTATCAAGATAAACTCTCAATCCTAAACATCTATGCACCAAATGCAAGGGCACCAACATTCATAAGGGAAACTTTACTAAAGCTCAAAGCGTATATTGCACAATACACAATTATAGTGGGAGACATCAATACCCCAGTGTCTTCAACAGACAGATCATGAAGCATAAACTGAACAGAGACACGGTGACACTAGCAGAAATTATGAAACAAATGGATTTAACAGACATCTATAAAATATTTCATCTTAAAACAAAAGAATATACTCTTAGCACCTCGGTACCTTCTCCAAATTGGCCATATAATCGATCACAAAACAGGCTTCAACAGATACAAGAAAATTGAAATAATCTCATACATCCTATCATATGACCATGGAATAAAACTTGTCTTCAATAACAGCAAAAATGACAGAAAGCCCACAAGTGAAAGCTAAACAATGTTCCACTCAGTGATAACTTGGTCAAAGAATTAAATAAAGAAAGAAATAAAAGGATAGTGAGAATTTAACAAAAATGAAGACACTGTGAATTGTTTCTGGGGTATTCAGAGCATTTTGGGGCTAGAATCTGCTTATCAGTGAGTAAATACGGTGAGCATTCTTTTGTGACTTATCCTGGGTTATTTCACTCAGGATAATATTTTCTAGTTTCATCCATTTCCCTAAGAAGTTCATGAAGTCATTGTTTTTAAGAACTGGGTAGTAGTCCACTGTATAAATGCAACACATTTTCTGCATCCATTCCTCTGTTGAAGAACATCTGGGTTCTTTCCAGCTTCTGGCTATTACAAATAAGGCTGCTATCATCATGGTGGGGCATGTGTCTTCTTAGATGTTGGAGCATCTTCTGGGTATATACTCACGAAAGGTATAGCTTTGTCCTCAGGTAGTACAATGTCCCCTTTTCTGAGGAACCACCAAACTGATTTCCAGAGTGGTGTACCAGTTTGCAATGCCACCATCAATGGAGGAGTGTTCCTCTTTCTCCACATCCTCAACAGCATGTGCTGTCACCTGAGTTTTTTGTTTAGTCACTCTGACTGCTGTGAGGTGAAATCTCCAATTGTTTTGATTTGCATTTCCCTGATAACTAAGGTTGATGAACATTTCTCTGGGTCCACCTCAGCCATTCAGTTGCTCAGTTAAGAATTCTTTGTTTCAAGCAATTTGCAAATTTTTCTGAAATAACAAAAAAAAAAAAAAAAAGAATATCAAACTTAATTCTCAACAAGAAAACTTCTGCGAGAAACACCATCCCTGACCTCAAACTATATTACAAAGCAATTGTGTTAAAAACTGCATGGTAGTGGTACAGAGATATGCAGGAAGATCAATGGAACAGAATAGAAGGTCCAGAAATGAACTTTCACACATATGGTCAGTTGGCCTTTGACAAAGGAGCTGAAAACATACAACGGAAAAAGGACAGCTTCTTCAACATATGATGTTGGCTCAACTGGCACTCAGCATGCAAAAGAATGAAAAAAGACCCTTTCTTATCTCCTTGTACATAGCTCAAGTGCAAGTGGATCAAAGTTCTCCACATAAAACCAGGTACACTGAAACTATTAGAAGAGAAAGTGGGAAAGAGTTTAGAACACATAGGCACAAGAAAAAGTTTCCTGAACAGAACACCAATGGCTTATGCTCTAAGATCAAGTATCGATAAATGGGACCTCATGAAATTGCAAAACTTCCGTGAGGCTAAAGACACTGTTAAGAAGACAAAATGGCGGCGGAGCCTGGCCCATCTGCCACCCAGAACGGCAGCTCATAGAGGCTGAGCAACTGGTAGGTGGGAGACCTGGGCTGGCGGAGAGCAGAGAGATCTCTGCGAAGTGCACACAGAAAGTGCACACCCTGCCTTGCCCGGCCCTGCCTTGCCCGATCCAGTGACTGGGAACAGAAAATTAGAACTTCTGTTTTCACCCGGAGGCGACATCAGGACACAGAGTGGAGCCTGGCCCATCTGCCACTCGGAACGGCGGCTCGTAGAGGCTGAGCAACTGGTGGGTGGGAGACCTGAGCTGCCGGGGAGCAGAGAGATCTCTAGGGAGTGCAAACGGAAAGTGCACCCTCTGCCTTGCCCTGCCCTGCCGGGCCTGATCCAGCGACCAGAAACAGAACATTGGAACTTCTGTTCACACCCGACGACTCTGAGGCATAGAACAGGGCTCAGCCCATCTGACACCTGGACCAGTGGAGAACCAGAAACACAGACCAGATACAAGGGAAAGGCAAGAACATATCACTGACAACAAAATGGCAAGAGGAAAGAGAAAGAGTATATCCCAAGGAAACCAAGACAATCTAGCAACACCAGAACCCAGCTCTCCCATAACAGCAAACACTGGAATTCCAAACACTCCAGAAAAAGAAGACACAGACCTGAAATCATACCTCAAGATGCTGATAGAGATACTTAAACAAGAAAGAAAGGAAAAGCAAAAAGACTCAGAAGCTTTTAAAGAAGAAATTGGAAAAACACTCAAAGAACTCAAAGAACTAGAGGAAAACAGAACCAAAGAAATAAAGGAAAGAAAGAGGGAAATTAAAACAGAAATTAACACAGTAAAGAATACACTAAAAGAGATAACCCTAGAGTCAGAACACCAAAAAAAGAAATCAGGAGTCACAGAAGCAAGCATTTCCAATAGATTACAAGAGATCAAAGAGAGAATCTCGGGGGCAGAAGACAACATTGCAAATGTAGATAAAACAGCCAGAGAAGATGCAAAAAATAAAAAGCTCCTAACCCAAAATGTCCAGGAAATCTAAGACACAATGAGAAGACCGAACCTAAGGATAATAGGAATAGAAGAGGGAGAAGAGTATCAACTAAGAGGCACAGTAAATATCTTCATCAAAATCATAAAAGAAAACTTCCCTACCCTCAAGAATGAGATAACCATGAGAATAAAGGAAGCCTTCATTACTCCAAATAGGTTGGACCAGAAAAGAAATACCTCCCGACACATAATAGTAAAAACATCAAGTGCCCAAAGCAAAGAAAGAATACTAAAAGCAGTAAGGGAAAAAGGTCAGGGAACATATAACGGCAGACCAATCAGACTCACACCCGATTTCTCAACAGAGACTATGAAAGCTAGAAGAGCCTGGACAGACATCATGCACTCCTTAAGAGAGCACAAGTGCCAGCCCAAGCTGCTATACCCAGCAAAACTATCCATCACCATCGATGGAGAGACGAAGATATTTCAAGACAAATCAAAATTCACACAATATCCCACCACAAACCCAGCACTACAACGAATTATAGGTGGAAAACCCAATACAAGGAGGGAAAATACAGCCTAGGAAAAACAAGAAAACTCCTAAACAAGAAAACTAAAAGAAGAAAAAAACACAGACACAACTCAACCCAAAAAAGCAGTAATGGCAGGAAACAGAAACAACTATTCCTTGATATCTATTAACATAAATGGTCTCAACTCCCCAATAAAGAGACATAGACTATCAGACTGGATACATAAACAAAATCCAGCCTTTTGCTGCATACAGGAAACTCATCTCAGAGACAAAGACAGACACTAACTCAGAGTAAAAGGGTGGGAAAAAAACTTCCAAGCAAACAGCTCCAAGAAGCAAGCTGGAGTGGCTATTCTAATATCGAATAAAGTAAATTTCCAACCAAAAGTTATCAAAAAAGATAAGGAAGGACACATTTTCTTCATTACCGGAGAAATCGGTCAGGAGGAACTCTCAATACTTAACATATATGCTCCAAATAAAAAAGCACCCACATTCATAAAAGAAACCTTACTAAAGCTCAAAAAATACATTTCACCCCACAAAATAATAGTGGGAGACTTTAATACCCCACTCTCACCAATGGACAGATCAGGGAAACAGAAACTGAACAAAGACACTGCAAAACTAGCAGAGACTTTGAACCAACTAGAATTAATAGATATATACAGAACATATTATCCTAAAGTAAAAGAATACACCTTCTTCTCACCACCCCATGGCACCTTCTCGAAAATTGACCACATAATTGGACACAGAACGAGCCTCCATCGATATAAGAAGATTGAAATACTCCCATGAATCCTCTCAGATCACCATGGTCTACGACTGGTCTTTAACAACAACAAAGACAACAAAAAGCCCACATACACATGGAAACTAAACAATGCTCTGTTAAAGGTTAGCAGGGTCAAAGAAGAAATAAAAAAATTAAGGATTTTCTAGAATTCAACAAAAAACAAAAACACAATGTACCCAAACCTATGGAATGCAATGAAAGCAGTACTGAGAAGAAAACTCATAGCCCTAAGTGCTTCCAAAAAGAAACTGGAGAGAGCTCACATCAGCAACATGACAGCACAGCTAAAAGCCCTAGAATAAAAGGAAGAAGATATACCCAAAAAAAGTAGACGGCAAGAAATAATCAAAATTAGGGCAGAAATAGACCAAATAGTAACAAAAAGAACCATTGAAAAAATCAACAAATCAAAGAGTTGGTTCTTTGAGAAAATCAACAAGATTGATAAACCCCTAGCCATACTAACTAGAGGGCAAAGAGAGAGTATCCAAACTAACAAAATCAGAAAGGAAAGTGGCGACATAACAACTGAAAATGAGGAAATTCAAGAAATCATCAGATCCTACTACAAAAACTTATACTCCACAAAATTGGAAAATCTGGAGGAAATGGACGAATTCCTAGACAGATACAAGATCACAAAGTTAAACCAGGACCAAGTAAACCATCTAAATAACCCTATAAGAAACACTAAAGAAATAGAAGAAGTCATCAAAAGCCTCCCAACCAAAAAAAGCCCAGGTCCAGACGGGTTCAGTGCAGAATTTTATCAGACATTTATTGGGGATATAACACCAATACTCTCCAAACTATTCCACAAGATAGAATCAGATGGAATATTACCCAACTCATTTTTTGAGGCTACAATAACCCTCGTACCTAAACCACACAAAGACCCTACAAGGAAAGAGAACTTCAGACCAATCTCACTTATGAACATTGATGCAAAAATACTCAACAAAATCCTTGCAAACTGAATCCAAGAACACATCAAAAGAATCATTCATCATGACCAAGTAGGCTTCATCCCTGAAATGCAGGGATGGTTTAACATAAGGAAATCCATCAACATAATTCACCATATAAACAAACTCAAAGATCAAAATCACATGGTCATCTCACTAGACACTGAGAAAGCATTCGACAAAATCCAACACCCCTTCATGTTAAATGTCCTGGAAAAAACAGGAATCCAAGGTCCATACTTAAACATAATAAAGGCAATATACAGTAAACCAACAGCCAACATCAAACTTAATGGTGAGAAACTTGAAGCAATCCCACTATAATCAGAGACTCGACAAGGCTGCCAACTCTCCCCCTACCTATTCAACATAGTACTGGAAGTCCTGGCTGGAGCAATTAGAAAGCAAAAGGAGATCAAGGGGATACAAATCAGAAAGGAAGAGATAAAAAGATCACTCTTTGCCGATGACATGATAGTGTACTTGAGTGACCCCAAAAATTCCACCAGAGAACTCCTACAGCTGATAAACAAGTTCAGTAAAGTGGCTGGATACAAAATCAACTCAAACAAATCAGTAGCCTTCCTATACTCAAAGGACAAACATGTGGAGAAATAAATTAGGGAAATGGTACCCTTAACAATTGTCACAAAAACTATGAAATACCTTGGTGTGACTCTAACTAAGCAAGTGAAGGACCTGTATGACAAGAACTTCAAACCTCTAAAGAAAGAAATTGAGGAGGATATCAGAAAATGGAAAGATCTCCCATGCTCATGGATTGGAAAAAATCAACATCTTAAAAATTGCCATCCTACCAAAAGCAATCTACAGATTCAATGCAATCCCCATCAAAATTCCATCACAGTTCTTCATGGAATTGGAAAAATCAATGTGCAATTTCATATGGAATAACAAAAGACCTAGAATAGCGAAATCCATCCTCAACAACAAAAAAACATCTGCGGGAATCACTATCCCTGACCTCAAGCTATATTACAAGGCAATTGTGCTGAAAACTGCATGGTACTGGTACAGAAATAGGCAGGTGGATCAATGGAATAGAATAGAAGATCCAGAAATGAGCCCTCATGTATATGGTCACCTGATTTTTGACAAAGGAGCAGTAAACATTCAATGGAAAAAGGACAGCTGTGGAGAAAGAGGAACACTTCTCCACTGTTGGTGGGGTTGCAATCTAATACAACCACTCTGGAAATCAGTCTGGCGATATCTCAGAAAATTGGACATAATACTACCTGAAGTCCCAGCTATTCCACTTATGGGCATATACCCCAGAGACACCTTAGTACACAACAAAGATATATGCACCACAATGTTCATAGCAGCTCTATTTATAATAGCCAGAAGCTGGAAAGAACCCAGATGTCCTTCAGTAGATGAATGGATACAAAAATTGTGGTACATATACACAGTGGAATACTACTCAGCCACCAGAAACAATGACTTAACCAAATTCTTAAGAAAATAGCTGCATCTAGAGAATATCATCCTGAGTGAGATAACCCAGTCACTAAAGTACAGACATAATATGCAGTCACTGATAGTGGGATGCTAACCCCAGAGGCTTGCACTCCCACAGAAACAACTCACAGACTGTATGAAGTCCAAGAAATAAAGAAAACAAAACAAAACAAAAAAAATTTACAAAACAAGAAAACTTTAACTATTTCCATGTCACATTTTGTTTTACATGTACTTTAGCTCATTGTAACTATTAAGTTTTCAAGGCATACAATCAAAACTTGAAAAAAATCAAGTACTGACTAAAAAATATAATCACATAGTTTTATATAAAAATTATGTTAAAATCTGAAAAAAGTACTGACAAAAAATGTATAATTTTAAGCAAAAAATGTTTAAAATCTGTACATTTATCTTTGTTTTGTAAAATAAAGTTGTTTAAAAAAAAAAAAAAAAAAAAGCTATTGTCTTCCAGGAAGGACCTGAGAAGGAGGAAGCTCGCCCACAGAGCGGGGGTTGTGCAGAGAGGGAAGGTGTATGGGGCAGTGGTAGGGCCTGGCTGGCCCAAGGGCACCCTCGCCTTGGCCCTGCGACAGAGGCCAAGAAGTTTGGCGGCTGGGCTGTGGGACAGTGGGGCAGTGAGGCTGAGATGGAGGAGAGTCTCTGCCTGCAGTTGCTAAGCTGCAGAGACCTTGTCATGATGGTGTAGCTGGGCCTGAGGACAGGGGAGGAGGCCCGGGCAGAGCTGGCGTAGTGCAGCAGAAGCACAATGAGGGGGCGTAGTCACCACCACCGCCTTCTCAGCGACTCAGGAGGCCGAGCCGGCGGTGGCAGCCGGAGTAGCACTGGATGAGTTCAAGGCGCCAGCCTAGAAGACAGGATGCTGCTGGAGCAGAGCCACAGATAGATACCTCGAGGAGATGGAGCCCAAGGCGAAAGAGCGACTGCCCGCTGCCCTAGAAGACTTTAACCAGGAGCGCTGGAGGGTCACCACTGCGGATCGCAGGCGGGGGTCCTAAACCCCCCTCCACCCACCCCCCACACTCGGGCTAAACCTTTGTTTACCTGCCAAAAGGCCCTTGCGGTAATAAAACGTCAAGCCTGGAAACAACTGAAAGGGCCTGTCAGACTGGGAGTCCAGACGTACCCCACCAGTTCCAGGTCGGAGACACCATCCTGGTTTGATGCCATCAAGTGGGAAATTAAAACCTCACTGGAAGGGGCCATATCTACTGCTTTTGCTTCTTACAATTGGACCATGTATCCCTAATAAGTTAGTAGCTTTCATTAGAGAAAATTTAGTCCAGTGCAGATTTTAATGCTTCACCAGCAATATCATGCATTAAGGGACTCCGAATAGACTAAAGACAGTGAGTTCTAAGATTTGAACTAACCACTAGAAGTGGGGGATGAAAGAGTTAAAATTTTAAGCTATCCCCAATAACCCTGCCTTGAAGACAAGTATGTCTCAAGGCTGAGAACAAAAACCGCAGACCACCTGGTCTCGATAAGGTCTGACTCTGCAGTACTGAGAAAAACTAGTATGAAGGTTAGTGTGCCCCAAAACAGGGTGATCTAGAGTTGCATCATATCCAAAAGCAGACAGAGAATGCCAATTGGAATAAACCAATGAAATTGCTATGTGCCTGTTGCTAACTGCTTATGTAATTTTCCCTATAAATATGTCCCCCTAATTGAGTTCAGGGTGTAGGGAGCCATTTGTGCTGCACCCAAACATGGCGCCAGCTTCCTGCCCATTGTTCAGCCTACAAAAACCTTTCCCCTCGTGTTGCTTGGCAAGCACATAGTCACAGCCCACCCCCGGGGCACGTGATTGAGCTACAGGAGGATGCACCAATCAGGTAGCAACACAAATCTCTTAGGCATATATAGCAGTGCATTTTCTCCCCCACGTGAGGAGAAGAGGAAGACAGTGGAGAGATTGCGAGAGACCCCACGTGGAGGGATGGCGGAGAGATACCACGTGGAGAGAAACTTGGTAAAAGAGACTGCAGGAGGTCCCGCGTGGACAGAGACTGGACAGAGAGATCGCTCGTGGGGGACAGCGCGTGAGAGGTCGCCTAGACAGTAGAACTCGGTAGGGAGTTCCCGACTCAGAGAGAAGTTTCCTGCTCAAGAAGCCCCTGCTCAAAGTGCTTTTCAATAAAGGTTATCCACAGAAGAAGCTGTTTGTTTGTTGCACGCCTGTTCCTAGCGGCAGGAAGCGTGGGCACGTGACATCAGGGTTGACTCCTCTATCTCCTACATGAGATGTGTCGTCTCCAGAGCTGTGCCCCCCAACCCCTGAATAAACCTCTTGCATGATTGCAGCAAGATAGGCTCTCTGTGAGTTCTTGGGTTTGCGTTCTCCCAGTACTTAAGTGAGGGGTTTCCCCAATTTGGGGGTCTTACAGGACAATTGATGCTGGTTAGCTGGAGTTATGAAACTAGTGATGATTAAGAAGAAACCAGCATAACTGAGGTGAAATCTTCTGGGATGTGTTTTCTGAGAGCACAAAAAAAGCTGTGTTCTAGCTAAAGTTGTACCTCCTGCTGCAGCTGGACTTGGTAATGCTTAATAATCACCTAGGTGGTACTGGTTTTGAAGTCATGAACGTATGAAGAACAGCTGAGGCTTGGCACTGTGAGAGTCCATGGAAGGCCATTGGTGAAAGTACAGCCCCAGCTGAAGATGCTGTCTTTTTACCATTGAATGCTTTTAGCTCTTTTGTCAAAGATCAAGTGACCATAGGTGTGTAGGTTCACTTCTGGATCTTCAGTTCTATTCCATTAATCTACCTGTTGTTGTACCAATACCATGAAGTTTTTGGCATGATTGATCTGTAAAACAGCTTGAGGTCAGGGATGTTGATTCACCCCAGAAATTCTTTTATTGTTGAGAATAGTTTTGGCTTTCCTGGGCCTTTTGTTATTCCACATGAATTTGCAAATTGCTCTTTCTAACTTTATGAAAAACTGAGTTGGAATTTTGATGAGTATTGCATTGAATCTGTAGATTGATTTTGGCAAGATGGTCATTTTTACTATATTAATGCTACCAATCCATGAGCATAGGAGATCTTTACATCTTCTGAGATCTTAAATTTTCTTCTTCAGAGTCTTGAATTTTTTGTCATACAGATCTTTCAGTTAATTGGTTAGGGTCACACCAAGGTATTTTATATTACTTGTGACTATTGTGGAGAGTGTTGTTTCCCTAATTTTTTTCTCAACCTCTTTATCCTTTGAGTAGATGAAGGTTACTTCTTTGTTTGAGTTCATTTTATAGCCATTCATTCACTTTGCTGAAGTTGTTTATCAGGTTAGAAGTTCTCTGGTGGAATTTTTGGGGTCACACAAGTATATTATTATATCGTCTGCAAATAGTGATGTTTTGACTTATTCCTTTCCAATTTGTATCCCTTTGACATCTATTTATTGCTTAATTGCTCTGGCTATGACTTCCAGTATGATATTGAATAAATAGGGATAAATAGGTAGCTTTGTCTAGTCTCTGATTTTTTGTGAGATTGATTCAGATCTCACCATTTAGTTTGATGTTGGATCCTGGTTTGCTCTATGCTGCTTTTACTATGTCGAGGAATGGGTCTTGAATTCCTGACCTTTCCAAGACTCTTAACATGAAAGGTTGTTGAATCTTGTCTAATGAGATGATCATTGGGGGGGGGGCTTTCTTTGCATTTGTTTAGATAGTAGATTATGTTGATGGATTTCCACATATTGAACCATTCCTGCATCCCTGAGATAAAGCCAACTAGACATGATGGATGATTGATTTGATGTGTTCTTGGATTTGGTTTGCAAGAATTTTATTGAATATTTTTGCATTTATGTTAATGAGAGAAGTGGGTTTTAAATAGTTTGAAGAGTATTGCATTGGGTCTTCTTTGAAGGTCTGATAGAATTCTGCACTAAACCCATATGGGCCTTTTTTGGTTGCGAGAAATTAAATGACAGCTTCTATTTCTTTGGGGCTTTATGGGACTGTTTAGATATCTATCCGGTCCTGATTTAACTTTGGTACCTGGTATCTGTCTAGAAAATTATGCCTCTCTTCCCTATTTTTCAGGTTTTTTTAGTATAAACTTTTGTAGTAGGATCTGATGATGTTTTTTAATTTCCTCTGTTTCTGTTGATATGTCTCTCTTTTCAATTCTGATTCTTTTAATTTGGATACTGTCCCAGTGCCTTCTGGTTAGTCTGGCTAGGGGTTTATCTATCTTATTCCTTTTTTGAAAGAACCAGCTCCTAGTTTTGTTGGTTCTTGTATAGTTCTTTTTTGTTTGTACTTGGTTAATTTCAGCTCTGAGGTTGCTTATTTCCTACTGTCTACTCCTCTTGGGTGTATTTGTCTATTTTTGTTTTAGAGCTTTCAGGTGTGCTGTCAAGCTGCTCGTGTATGCTCTCTCCAGTTTCTTTTTGGAGGCACTCAGAGCTATGAGTTTTTCTCTTAGCACTGCTTTCATTGTGTCCATAAGATTTGGTATGCTGTGCCTTCATTTTCATTAAATTCTAAACAATCTTTAATTAATTTATTTATTTATCCCTTGATTTAAGTTATTATTGAGTATTGTTCAGCTTCCATATGTATGTGGGCTTTCTGTCATCTTTGGTATTGAAGACCAGCCTTATTCCATGGCGACCTTATAGGATGCATGGGATTATTTCAGTCTTCTTGTATCTGTTGAGGCCTGTTTTGTGACCAATTATATGGTCAGTTTTGGGGAAGGTACCATGAAGTGTTGAGAAGAAGGTATATTATTTTGTTTTAGTATGGAATGTCCTATGGGTATCTCTCTAATTTATTTGTTTCATAACTTCTGTTAATTTCACTGTGTCTCTGTTCAGTTTCTGCTTCCATGATCTTTTTTGATAACTTTTGTTTGAAGGTCTTTTTATTTGATGTTAGAATGGCTACTCCAGCTTGTTTCTTGGGACCATTTGCTTGAAAATATTTTTTAAACCTTTTACTCAGAGATAGTGTCTACCTTTTTCACCGAGGTGTGTTTTCAATATGCAGCAAAATGCTGGGTCCTGTTTATGTATCCTGTCTGTTAGTCTTGTCTTTTTATTGGGGAGTTGATTCCATTGATATTGAGAGATATTTAGGAATAGTGGTTGTCCCTTCCTGTTATTTTTGTCATTAGAGGTAGAATTATGTTTTTGTGGCTATCTTCTTTTGGGTTTGTTGCAAGAAAATTACCATCTTGCTTTTTGTAGGATGTAGTTTCCCTCCTGTGTTAGAGATTTCCATCTATTATCTTTTGTAGGGCTGAATTAGTGAAAAGATATTGTGTAAATTTGGTTTTTTCCTAGAATATCTTGGTTTCTCCATCTGTGGTGAGTGGGAGTTTTGCTTGGTATAGTATCCTGGAATGGCATTTGTGTTCTCTTGGGTTTGTATGACATCTATCCGGGATCTCCCAGCTTTCAATGTCTCTGTTTAAAAGTCTGGTGTTATTCTGATAGGTCTGTCTTTATAAGTTACTTGACATTTTTCCCTTACTGCTTTTAATATTCTTACTTTGTTTTGTGCATTTGATGTTTGAAAAGAATTTTTTCTGATCCAGTCTATTTGGAGTTCTGTAGGCTTCTTGTATGTTCATGGACATCTCTTTCTTTAGATTGGGGAAGTTTTCTTTTGTAATCTTATTGAAGATATTTACTGGCCCTTTAAGTTGGAAATCTTCAATCTCTTCTACACCCATTATTCTTAGGTTTGGTCTTCCCATCATGTCCTGGAATTCCAGGATGTTTTGGGTTAGGAACTTTTTGCATTTTTTATTTCCTTTGACTGTTGTGCCAATGTTGTCTATAGTATCTTCTGCATCTGAAATTCTCTTCTTATCTCTTGTATTTTGTTGGTGATGCTTGCATCTATGATTCCTGATCTCTTCCCTAGGTTTTCTATCTATCCAGGGTTGTGTCCCTTTGTGATTTTTTTAAATTGTGTCTATTTCCATTTTTAGATCCTGAGTGGTTTTGTTCATTTTCTTCACATGTTGTTAGTTTTCTCCTGTATTTCTTTAAGAGAGTTATTCCTGCCCTTCCTAAAGTCCTCTACTATCATCATGAGATACGATTTTTAAATCCAAATCTTGCTTTTCAGGTGTGATGGGATATCTAGGACTGATGATGCCAATTAGCCTTGGTTTCTGTTGCTTATATTCTTGTGCTTGCCTTTCACCATCTGGTTATCTCTAATGCTACCTGACCTAGTTGTATCTGACTGGAGCTTGTTCTTCTTGAGATGCTGATTGTGTCAGAACTCAGCAGAGTCCAGGTGTCTCTGTGATCCTGTGATTGTGGGATCCTGAGATCTTCAGTGTATCAAAGTTTCTGAAAGTCAAGCTGCCTCTGAGACACTGAAGTCTTAGTGTAACCAAGCTCCTGAGTCCTTGAGTGTGTCAGTGCTCCAGTGCTCCTTAATGTGTCCAATCTCCTGGGAGTTGAGCTTCCTCTGTGATCCTGTGATCCCGGGTCTGTTAGGACACTGTGAACCTGTCATCCTGTGTTCCTTTGATCCTGTGATCCTGGTCATGTTAGAGCACCTGGGTGACAGGCTTCCTCTGGGTATAGTGGAAGTGGGTGCAGTACTAGCACCCAAGGTCTGCTTAAGGCACAAGTTCAGACCTGAGGGGACACATGCCACTCATAACATTGTTTTTTAATTAATGAAAATAAACATGGCCAGATGGAGGCAGGTAATCCTAGCTCCTCAAGAAGCTGAAGCAGGTGTGTCTTAAACTCTCAGCCTGCCTGGGTTACAGTGAGTTTGAGACAATCCTGGACACATTATAGAGAATATCTCAAAACAAAATGTGAAATCAAGATTTTGATACAGTTGAGTATTTTCTTAGCAGATTCAAGATTCTACATTCAATTTCCAATGACGTTTTAAAAACCAAAAAAGAAAACAATTATTAGAAGATAGCTTTGTTTGCCTTAAATAAGTTAAATTTTTATTAGATACTCTGTATTTACATTTGAGATACTATCCCTTTACCCTGCCCTGCTGCCATTTCCCTTCTCTCTCCAGCTGTGTGGAGAGCCTTTTTGGCACCTCTGGTCAGCTGGTGGCAGAGAAATATTAATTTTTCAGGACACCATGAAGTGACCCATAAGCCAGAAACTGGCTTTTATGCTGCACCCCTTAAGGGCTGGAATTAAGCACATTGCATCTGAAGTTCAGAGCAAATCTGCTTAGGACAGTAACCTAGGGAAGTACATTTGCATTTGAAGCTCCAAGAATGCAGTTCTAGACAGGGCAAATTCAGCCAGGGCAGATTCAGTAGGATGTAGGCTCAGCAGTCTCTTTGTCTCAAGACGCTTTTTTGTCCCTGATCTTCACACCTGTCCTCCAGAAGGAAGTTTACAGGATCTTTGATTGTTAACTTGCTGGTTCCCAGTCTTAAAACTGTTATCTTTCTGCATGCAATTAAAGTGGTTTCAACCTCAGAGCTGGCCAAAGTTGTAACCATTAACTAACTTGTCTCTTTTCTTTCAATCCTCACTCTGGTTCTGGAGGACCCGAGTTGTTTGCCTGAGCTGGTCTCAGACAAGTTGCCTTCACAAGGGTGCACTTTCTGATCCCATTTCTAACTTAAATGGCACACAGGCCAAACATGAGAGTTAAATTGATAAGTAGTATCCAAATTGATTCATATTCCAGGATTGAAAACTAACAAGAGGTTCCTGTTGTAGAAGTAACCTTTAATATCACTATATCACCAGTCAGGGCTCACATTTTTTGTCAAAGCTCACCCTCTAGTGGAGGTTGGTTCTATTTCATGATAAACCGTCAACAGAATATAGGTTTTTTTTTTTTTTTTTTTTTTTGCAGGTGTGTGTTTTGGTTAGGATTTATTTATTTCATGTGTATAAGTGTTTTGCCTGCATGCATGCATGTGCATTATGTGCATGTCTGGATCCATCAGATGTCAGAATGAGAAATCAGATACCTAAGGGCTAA
The DNA here is from genome assembly GCF_963924665.1 of Micromys minutus. NCBI lineage: Eukaryota > Metazoa > Chordata > Mammalia > Rodentia > Muridae > Micromys > Micromys minutus. The sequence continues at coordinate 21,781,269 of NC_137971.1, forward strand.
AGTTAGATAGTTGTAAACCTTCATGGGTTTGTGCTGGGAACCAAACCTAGGTATGTCTTCTGCAAGAACAGCCAATGTGATAAACTCATGCATACTCTCTCCAACCTCTATAAGGTTTTTAATTTCAGTATCACTTTAGCCCATTACATTACATTACAACAAATTAAGTCAGAGGAAATTGGTTTGTGGGCAATTTTCGACAAAACTGTTCTAATAAAATATGAATAAAATTTAATATGAACATTCTACAAATGTACATCAGCTATAATTGAGGTTGATAAGTCAAAAGGTTCATAATCCGCACAATAATGAAGAAATGTCCACAGCTAGAGTAACTGAGATTTATACTCACATTCAAATATTATTGTCTTTAAAAGAATGAAATGCAATCCTTTATACTAAATAGAAATATTTGGGCCATATTACATAAAGTGAAACAATCCAGGCACAGAAAGCCAATATTCTGTGTTCTCATTCATAGTGGAAACTAAAAGAGCAAGATTATCTTATAAAAAAAAAAAAAAAACAAGGTGGATTGCTGTGGTCAAGAGGTACTTGCTGACAGTAATCTTGTGTGGTGGTTCCTGAGGAAGTGTGACCAGCAACTAACCAAATGCAGATGTGGATGCTTGGAGCCAACCGTCAGACTGAACTCAGGAAACCTGGTGAGAGAGCTGGCAGAAGGTCTTGAGGAGCAGAGGGAGATTGCAACCCCACTGGAAGAACAACATAGTCTGGCCTGAACACCCAGTTCTCCCAGAGTATAGACCACTAACCTGGAGGGATCCTTGGTTCCAGATATATGTGTAGCAGAGGATGGCCTTACTTGACAACAATGGGAGGGAAGGGCCTTGGTCCTAGTGAGGCTTGATGCCCCAGCATAGTAGGATACTGGAGTGGTGGAATGGGAGAGTATATGGGTGAATGGGGGAGCACTCTCATACAGGCAAAGAGGAGGTGGAAGAGCAGGTGTGGGGTGGGGACTGGTGGAGGGATAACTGGGAAGTGAGATAATGAAAGGAAATTAAATTCTAGGATTAAGAACATTTTAAAACAAGTCCAGGCATGCCCAGCTAAACCCATTGTTACCTTAAAGATAAGAATGCAGAAGCTGGCCCCGGCTGTCTTTTACAACTTAGTCAAATGTAAATTAGATGTTAACCACATGTATCTGGACTTAGATAAGCATCTGCCCCACCAGTCTCCTGACTTCCTAACTGCAGGTAGGCTATGGGTGTTGGGTAAACTTTGTACTTAAGAGTCCCCAACCCTCTCTCCCAACCCCCGCCCTATAAAATCCCCCAGCTTTCCAACATCATGGCCTATACCTCTATCTCCTTCGTGAGATACGTATCGGCCCGGAGCTCCATCATTAAACTACCTCATGCTTTTGCAACAAGGTCTCTCGTGTTTCATTGGGTAACTCCGTGTCCTGAGACTCAAGTGGGGGTCCCCAGAAGGGGGTCCTACAATATCATGGGATGGGGGGTTGGGAGGGGGTAACCAGGAAGTGGGATATCTTTGAGATGTGAACAAATGTAATGATTAATTTTTAAAAAAGAAGAATAGAGAGGCTGGAGAATAAAAAATAATACATTTACATAGGGAGAAGAAACTCTAGTTCTCCAAAGCATGTCACAGTGGGCTCAGTTACTTCAATTTCTTACATATTTTATAAAGAACTAGAAAATGTTGATTCTGATTCTCCCAAGAACTGACAAATGTCTAAGGAGACAAAATGTTATTATGTAATCATTGCAAATATATGCATGTGCTATAAACATGTATAATTACTTGTCTATTAGTTTTAAAAGATATTTGTGCACAAGTAATGAGGAATTTAACAAAAGAAGCCTATTTGGTAAATAATGATACCTAACCAGGCCCCTTTTCTATTACAACACACCATGGCAGTGGATGTTCAGAATTATTTTTTAATTTTTGCATAGGAGAGAAAGAAATAGTCTTTGGAATTATTAATTTCAAATTTGGAGAAAGGGGGTTCAGAGTGAAAGTCTGATTCTCAATTGACCTTTCCAGTTTATTTTGAAGAGAATGTAAATATCAAGGTCATTTGGAAACCAAGCTGAAAATTCATATTTAAGATGAGCAGAGCCAAGAGTGGAGAGAAGGTAAAAATTACCATCAATATTCTAACTCAAAATCTAATTGTTTCAAAAATCCAGCTATAAATTTGTTTTCTTTCAGATATTGTGAGGTTTGCTGATTAGGCTTCCCTTCAACAAACTCTGCTAGAAAGAACAAAGACAGTTCCCATGGGGTAGGAAGCAGATGGCAAAGAGAAAGCAGAGACCTGGCCTTTGTTGGAATTTGTAGGCAAACAGACAGCTGAGACAGGAAAGGCAGACTTTTTAAGGTTAGGATTGCAAACTATGCAGAAACTTCTGGGCCCTGGTTGTGAGGAGTTCTTAACTGTTCCACACCCTGGCCCTAAATGGATTTGCAGCTAGAACATAGACCCAATGCATGGGAATTTTTTACTAAAGAAAATGGTTGAGGGCCATAGATTGGCTGTATTGTATGTCAAAAACATGCTTTGGGAAAGCTATGTTCTACTGTTAGCTATATTAGCTAGCTTTGGGAGGGGCAGCCCAAGATGTTAGAGTCTCATAAAATATAGAAAATAAAACTCACAATTAGTACAAAAATACAGATAGAGGATAAGAAGAGGAGAGGAGAGGCCAACAGAGACCAAGGACCCGAAGCATCTGGCTACTTTCACAAGGTGGAATAGTGGTTATAAATGCAGAATCATGTTAATGTAATGAAATTCGATTGAATCTGGAACACTCTATAGAAAGGGAGGGTGGTGGGGACATTGTCAAAAGCATGGAGACTATAGGAGAATGGACCAAAGGCTAAAAATATTATAGGCCATTGGTGTTGCTATTCCACAGAGTATTATTAATGTATATAACACACACAGAAAATCTATATATGCAAATGAGGACTATGGGAGTCCTCTTCTGAGATCTTCTTTAATTTCCTTCTTCAGAGACTTAAAGTTCTTGTCATATGATCTTTCACTTTCTTGATTAGGGGAACACCAAAGGTATTTTATATTATTTGCAACCGTTGTGAACGGTGTTGTTTCCCTAATTTATTTCTCAGCCTGATTATCCTTTGAGTAGAGGAAAGCTATTGATTTGTTTAATTTTATACCCAGCCACTTTACTGAAGTTGTTTATCAAGTTTAGGAGTTCTCTGGTGGAATTTTTGGGGTCACTCAAGTGATCAGAGAAACGCGAATGAAAATGACCCTGATATTCCACATTACACCAACCAGAATAGCTATGACCAAAACCTCAGGTGGCAACACGTTGGGTAGGATATAGAGAAAGAGCAATACTTCTCCATTGTTGGTGGGATTGCAAACTGGTACAACTACTCTGGATATCAATTTAGAGGTTTCTTAGAAAATAGGAAATAGATCTACCTAAGGACTCAGCAATACCTCTCTTGGAAATATACCCAAAAGATGCCCACCATGCCACAGAGGCATGGCAGGTGCTCCACTTTATTATTCATAGTGGCCTTATTTGTGATAGCCAGAAGCTGGAAAGAACACAGATATCCCACGGCAGAAAAAATGGATACAGAAAATGTGGTTAATTTACACAATAAAATACTACTCAGCCATTAAGAAAGAGGACAACCTGAGTTTTGCAGGCAAATGGAAAGAACTAGAAAATATCCTGGAATGGGGTAACTCAGAACTATAAGAACATGCATAGTATATACTCACTAATATGTGAGAATGAGGGAAAAAAATACAGAATAACCAAGATACAGTCCACAGAACTCAAAAAAGTGAACAACCTGATGGGCCCAAGTGAGGATGCCTCAGTCTCACTTGGGAGAGAAAAGAAAGCAACTATAAGGGTAAGAAAGGGAGGGACCTAGGAGGGAAAGGAGACGTGGGGGAGGAAGGACTGAAGCCCTAAGGCCCAACAAAAATAATGAAAACAGGCAACCTCGGGTGGTAGGAGATTAGGATGGCATCCCAGAATGCAGGAGAGACCTGGGAGGTCAAAGACTCTCATGACTCAAAAAGAGTGGGCAGCCGTGTGTAGTCCCTGGTTTTAGTGTAATTGTTCCAAGTTTCTCTCCTTTTAGTTTGATGTTGGCTACCGGGTTGCTGTATATTGCTTTCACTGTGTTTAGGTATGGGCCTTGAATTCCTGATCTTTCCAAGACTTGTTGAATTTTGTCAAATGGTTTCTCAGCATCCATTGAGATGATCATGTGTTTTTCTTTGGGTTCGTTTATATAATCAATTATGTTAATCGATTTCTGTATATATTGAACCATGTTTGCATATCTGGGCTGAAACATACTTGATCATGATGAATGATTGTTTTAATGTGTTCTTCGATTCCATTCGTGAGGGAAATTGGTCCGAAGTTCTCTTTCTTTGTTGGGTATTTGTGTGATTTAGGTATGCATACAATTGTGGCTTCATAGAACAAATTGGATAGTGTTCTGTTTAATTTTGTGGAATAATTTGAAGAGTATTGATATTAGGCCGTCTTTGAAGGTCTGATAGAATTCTGCACTAAAGCTATCTGTTCTTGAGCTTTTTAAAAATAATTTTTGAAGGGGGGTTGGGAGAATTTTAATGACAGCTACAATTTATTTAGGGCTTATGGGACTGTTAAAATATTTTATTTGATCCCGATTTAACTTTCATACCTGGTATCTGACTAGAAATTTTTTTCATCCAGATTGTCCAGTTTTGTTGAGTATAGACTTTTATAGTAGGATCTGATGACTTTTGATTTTGTTTCTATTGTTATGTCTCCATTATCATTTCTGATTTTATTTACATGGATACTGTCTCTATGGCTTCTGGTTAGTCTGGCTAAGGGTTTATCTATCTTGTTGATTTTCTCAATGAACCACTCCTGGTTTTATTCTTTGTATAGGTCTATTTATTTCTACTTGGTTGACTTCAGCAATGAGTTATTTTTCCTGCCCTCTACTCCTCTTGGGTGCATTTGCTTATTTTTGTTCTAAAGCTTTCAGGTGTGCTGTCAAGCTGCTAGTGTATGCTCTCACGTTCCTTTTTGGGGGTGCTCAGAGCTATGAGTTTTCCTTTTAGCACTGCTTCCATTGTGTCCCATTAGTTTGGGTATATTGTGCCTTCATTTTTATTAAATTCTAAAAAGGTTTTAAGTTATTTCTTCCTTGACCAAGTTATCACTGAGTTAAGCATTGTTCTTTTGTATGTATGTAGGCTTTCTGTTGTTAACCAGCTTTATTCCAAGGCAATCTGATAGGATGCATGGGATTATTTCAATCTTCTTGTATCTTGGGAGACCTGCTTTGTGACCATATGGTCAGTTTTGGAGGTCCCATGAAGTGCTGAGAAGGTATATTCTTTTATCTTTCTCTCTCTCTTTTGGATGAAATGTTCTATAGATGTTAAATCCATTTAGTTCATAGCTTTTATTATTTTCATTGTGTCTATTTCTGTTCCTATTAGCTGTCCATTGATGAGAATGTGTTGAAGTCTCCCACTATTATTGTGTGAGGTGTAATATGTGCTTTGACCTTTAGTAATATCTTTTAGTGAATGTGGGTGCCCTTGCATTTGGAGCATAGATGTTCAGAATTGAGAGTCTATCTTGGTAGATATTTTCTTTGATGAGGATGAAGTGTTCTACCTTATCTCTTTTGAAAACTTTTGAAAATCTCTTATATTCGTTATTAGAATGGCTATCCCAGCTTGTTTCTTGAGATCATTTGCTTGGATTTTTTTTTTCCAGCCAGCCTTTTACTGTTAAGGTAGTGTCTGTCTTTATAAATGAGGTGTGTTTTCTTTATGCAGCAAAGTGCTGGGTCCTGTTTATATATCCATTCCCTTAGTCAATGTCTTTTTATTGGGAAATTGAGTCCCTTGATGTTAAGATATATTAAGGAAAAAAATGATTGTTGCTTCCTCTTATTTTTGCTGTTAGATGTGGAATTAATGTTTGTGTGGCTATTTTCTTTTGGGTTTCTTGAAAGATTATTTTATTACTTTTTCTATGGTGTCATTTTCTTCCTAGTATTGGAGATTTCCATCTATTTTCCTTTGTAGGACATGTAAAAATCTTGCCCTAAAGAGCTGATAACACCTCTGATTGGGAAGAGATATTTCTCTCCCAAAGCTTCTTGCATCCCAGGCCCAAGCCTGAGCTCGCACACACCAGCTGGACCCAGCAGTGGGAGTCACAGAGGCTGCCCTTTCTCCAGCCAGAGAGCTGTGTGGGATTTCTGGCACCAGGTCCCAAACATGACAAACAATGTTAAGATGCAAGACTTAGTCTTAAAATCAAAACTAATCATTTTAAAAAATTCTTCAAAAAGTTTAAGTAACTAATCAATCTGTTTTAAAGCACTTGTATTACAGTATATACAAAAATCATCTTAGCCATGTATGGTTACATATACAGACACAGAAATGAGTATCAGCTAGAATAGATGGCTATGTGGTTAACATGCTATTGCTCTTGTTAAGGCCCCAAATTCAGTTACATCCACATAGGGTGGCTCATAACTGCCTGTAACTTCAGCTTCAGAGGATAAGAAATCCTTTTCTGGCCTCTGTGGGCACGCCCCACCCCCCACGACATATACTCACATTGATACATGCACATACATAAAATTGAAAATCTTGTTTTTAGTATTATTTCATGTGTCTTCAGACACACCAGAAGAGGGCATTAGATCACCATTACAGATGGTTGTGAACCACCATGTGGGTTTGAGAGGTGGCTCAACAGTTAAGAGTACCGACTGCTTTTCCAGATGTCCCAAATTCAATTCTCAGCAACCACATGTTGGCATAAAGTATATTTTTTTAAGTCTAAATCTAGTTTTTCAGGTGAGTTGGGATTTCCACTATTTGCTGTGGTGGGAGAACTGGGTTCTGATGTTGCCAGGTTGTCTTGGTTTTTTTTTCTTAGATTCATGCTCTTGTTATCTTGCTATTGGTAATGTTAGGTGATCTTGTTGTCTGACTGGAGTTTGTCTCGCCTGTGGGTTTGTGGGCTGTTGGTCTCCAGAGGGAGATTGCTCCAGGGTGTTCATCTCTGTGGGTAGGCTGACTTCCAATGGCAGCGCCTAGCTGTAATGCAACTGGGCCGACTATCCTTGGGCTGGAATTGTCTATTCCCAGGTAGCACCTCTACCTGTACCTCCAAGTGGCCTCTCCTGGAATAGTCAGTGGAGAGGGAGTATGAAATTACCCCATGGCTCAAGAATGAGAGCCCTTCTATGGCTCTTCTGGGCACCCAGCAACCCGCATCAGGTTGCCAGTTCTGATACAACTGGGCAGGGTCTGGTCTTGGGCAGGAACTCACTGAGAATCAATATCTGGTATGAAATAATCTTTTTTCCTTTTCTTTCTACAGGTAGTAACAAGCGGACTATCCAAATAAGATATTTCTGACTAAGGAAGGGATGAAGTCGTCTCTAATTTAGGACTGAAGTTACCTCCAATGGTATGTTTTAGGATGCTGTCATCTGAAATGATGTAATTTCCAGTAACAAGCAAGATGAGATCATCTGGAATATGAACCTAGGATATCCTAAGTGCACATTCACTATAGCCTCTACCATTGTACTTGTTTTTAGAGGGTTAAAAATTACATGCTTGTATGGCAATAAGACTAACCATGGCTGTGATATGTATACAAGCTCTTGCAGGTTTCTTGTGTTTGTATACAAGTATGCTAAAAAAAACTTTCCTTCAGAGCAAACAGAAAGAAAACCTTTGGAGAAAATTCAGCTGAAGAAATGTAATTCAGAATGCTTGTGACTCTTGCAAGATATCACAATTCTGTTCCTAAAACTACCTCAGGTGGCTTTAAACTGCCTATAACTTCAACTCCAAGGGACTGAACATTCTGGCCTCCAATGGTACACACATGCATGTATGAATAATAAACACTTGCAGACATGCATATACATAAACAAAAACAATTTTTTGAAAGGGAAAATGAAGTTTTTTAAATTGGTGTAAGTCTGTCATGGAGCACAAATATTAAATTATCTGGGGCAAGATGAAGGCACATTTATAGATAAGAAATTGATGAGATCATTATGTCTTCTAGTTAAACTGGTGATCAGAAACTTATGTATATGGAAGTTAAATTTAATCATTTTTCTTTAACAATCCAGTGTTACATGTTTTGAGAAGTGAAATATACCACTGATTCTAACTATTACTATGAATGTGAGTATCCTGGCAAGACTGAACATTGCTTCCTAACTCTATGCATAGACAGGTGATTTTTATTTTGGTTGTCTAGAAGACAAGTGCTAGGCATGATGATGCATACAGTAAATTCCAGCATTCAAATAGCAGGCACAGATGGGAATCTCTCAAACCCTGCCTACAGCCACCAGAAGGGCTGCAATAGGAACCCGTACTAATCACCACCACTATAAGAATTGGATGAAGAGTAGAAGGCAAGATTCATAAACCTAAAGGGACAATTCTAAATGGCAACCTAGGGAGATTAGCCATGCCCTCAAGTGCTAAAGAATGATGGGCAACAATGTAACTCTAATCTACATTGTTGGCAATGAATAGCAGTTATAGTCTGGTACCACTGCTACTCATACAACTAATACTAAGGGGCTGCTAAGATACCTGATTGGTGAGCAGTAGTCATTTGGCACATTAAGATCTTACCAGTGACTGAAGACAAACACATTTCACCATCAGGTGAACTATGTGAGAGAGCAGTGGCTTATTCTAATTGTAAGGATGCCCTAGTAGACATGTTGAGTTTATAAGGACCTACTATTTGCCACAGAACATTATGTGCAGCTGCACAAAGAGTACTAAGACAATAAAGAGACAAGTAAGAAAGAAACCAGCTAACGTTGCTATACTGATACATAACATGAGAATATATGGACAACTTGCATTAGAAGCTGTGAACTTGTGGACACCCATGAGTTGCTAAGTCTTGATAGGACATAAAGAGGTGGCTTTTACAAGAGTATCAGGACCACGAAGAAGAAAGAGTATGTCTTAAGTTTACAGTAAATAAAAGCTCAGCAAAAGAGAAAGCAATTAAAGAGAAAAAACATCCAGGGTAATGAAGCCTGAAAACAAAAATTAGACAAATGAGCTAGAGAGATGGTATAGCAATCAAGAGCACTGACTGCACTTTCAGAGGTCCTGAGTTCAATTCCCAGCAACCACATGCTGGTTCACAACCATCTGTAATGAGATCTGATTCCCTCTTCCTGTGTGTCTGAAGACAGCAATAGTGTACTCACATATATAAACACATAAATAAACATATAAACACATAAAAAATAATAAATAAATAAAATTAGACAAATATAGGCTCAAGAGTTAAAGATGTTTGCCACCAAGCATGACAGCCTGAATTTGATCCCCAGGACCCACATGGTGAAAGGAAGATTTAACTCAACTTTTACTCTGACCTCCGGATATGAACTGTGGCACACATGTGCATGCACATACACACACAAAATACATACAATTAACAATTTAAAAATTAGGTAAATATAAAAAGGAAAAAATGCTACCAAATGACTAACATCCATCCATAACGTTATAAGGGTTTTAACTCTTTAGTGTTCAAAAATGCTTCCCATTTAACAGATGGTTTACAAAATGTTAGCAGGTAGATGTTTGAAAAACCCTGAAAACATGACCTGTTTTAAACTAGATAGCCCAGTGAAAGAGTCCTCAAAATTTCATGAAGTTCTAGTAGACCCAATGCTGGAAGAGGTAGGGGCAAAGGTTGGTTCATGACCGAAATCATCAATATAGATCGTGATCATTCTTAGATTTTTTGGTGGGTAAGTGGGCAACTTATGTTGTAAATCTGGTCTCATTAAAAGTAACACATAAGTCTTCTTTAGCAACAGCATGTTTGTCTGAAGAAATACTCGAATCTTAGGTTTCTTTTTTCCAAACACTAAAAAAAAAAAAATAATGAAAATACACTCTTGTCTAATAAATTTATTTTTAATTCTTAACAATGGATATTAAGGTTATCATAAAAGTTTCACGCAGTAGTGTAAAGTGCTCTTTTCTTATGTGTGTTGACTTGAGCAATGACAACAGTTAGAGTTTTGTTTTGTTTTCTAATTCCATGGACTAGGGTTTTCTGCTCTCACTTGGTAATATTGGATTGATTTAATTTTTTTCCTAGTCTTAGTATATTTTTATTTTACTGGGCATTCTCTGAATTTATATTTCAAATGTTATCCCCTTTCCTTCCCACACTCACTCCCATCCCACATCCCCCTCCACTTGCTTCCATGAAAGTGGTCCTTTTCCCAATCAATCACCCTTTCCACCTCAGTGCCTTGGCATTCCTCTACACTGGGAAAACTCGCTTTCACTGGACAAAAAGGCCTCTTCTCCCATTGATGCCAGACAATGCTATCCTCTACTACATATGCATCGGGAGCCAAGGGTCTCCTCTCCACGTGTGCTCATTGGTTAGTATTTTAGTCCATGGGAGTTGTGGAGGGTTTGTTAGGTTGATAATGTTGTTCCCATGAGGTTGCAAACCCATTCAGATCCTTCAGTCCTTTCTCTTGGTCCTTCATTGGGGTCCCCATGTTCAGTCCAATGATTAGTTGCAAGCATCCTCAACTGTATCTGCAGGACTCTGGCAGAGCCTCTGAGGAGGAATCCACATCAGGTTCCTGCCAGTAAACACTTCTTCGTATCAACAATAGTTCTTGGTTTGGTGGCTGCATATGGGGTGGATCCCCAGGTGAGGCAGTCTCTGGATGATCATTATCTAATCCCTGCTCCTCTATTTGACCTTGCATATCCTCCCATGAGTGTTTTGTCCTCCCTTCTAAGGACTGATGCACCCACATTCTGGCCTTTCTTCTTTTTGAGCTTCATAAGATCTGTGAATTGTTTCTTGGGTATTCAGAGCTTTTGGGGGCTAGTATCCACTTATCAGCGAGTGCATACCATGTGTGTTCTTTTGTGACTGGGTTACTTCACTAAGGATAACTTTTAGTTCCATCCATTTGCCTAGTTATTTCATAAAGTCATTATTTCTAATAGCTGAGTAGCACACCACTGTTTAAATATACTCTTTCTATATTCATTCCTCTGTTGAAAGACATCTGGGTTCTTCCCAGCTTCTGGGCATTATAAATAAAGCTGCTATGAACATGGCAGAGTATGTGTCCTTATTATATATATTGGAACATCTTTTGGGTATATGCCCAGAACTGGAATAGCTGGGTCTTCAGGTAGTATTATGTCTAATTTTCTGAAGAACTGCCAGACTGAATTTCAGGGTGGTTGTACCAGCTTGCAATTCCACCAACAATTGAAGTGTTCCTCTCTCTCCACATCATCGCCAGCATCTACTGTCACCTGAGCTTTTGATGTTAGCCATTCTGACTGATGTGAGTTGAAATCTCAGGGTTGTTTTGATTTGCATTTTCCTGATGAATAGGGATGTTGAGCGTTTCTTTAAGTGCTTCTCAGTCATCCAGTATCCCTCAGTTGAGAATTCTTTGTTTAGCTCTGTACCCCATTTTAAATAGGATTATTTGATTCTCGGAAACTACCTTCTTGAATTCTTTGTATATATTGCATATCAGCCCAGTTGGATTATTTTTAACCACATTTCAAAGAACCATTTAATAATTTACATATACATACATACTTACACTAGACAATAGTACCACTAGAACTCTATATAGGAGGACCTACTGTGGTGGTGGTGTGTGTGTGTGTGTGTCCCTACTAACAGAAATTGTGGTAAAGTGAGGGGTTAAGTAGTTGTGGAGAACAAGAAAAAACAAAAATTTCTACATTAAAGAAACATAAAGATATCATAAAATATTGGCTCTGGTACAAAAGAATTAAGAAACAAGGGCTATATGGTTGCCTCAATGAATAAGAATGGAAGCAATCAAACCTGATACCCTGAGTTGGATCTCTGAAACTCACAGGAAAGAAAACTACTTCTGGCAAACTCTATCCTCTAACTTCTATGAGCCATATAACATCTCATCCTACATGGAGGCTCCTGAATCAGAAGGCAAACAACTCTGAAACCAGAACGACTGCACCTGGAAGAGGTGTAGGACATGGGGTCTGTTAGACAGAACACACTTCAACCCGCTGAGCTAGTTTCAGGCTCTGCAGTATGCTCCAGCTTTGCAGCTTTTTTAAGCTGTCACTCATGCTTGGATGAGCTGTCTCCTGTAAGTAACCCCAATAAAAATCACTGGTTCATCAAATTGGACTCTGCTGGTATCAGTACTTTATCCCTGTGAACATAGCCCAATTTGTGTGTGCTATTTCTCTCAGGAATTTTGTCACAACGCAGTGATACAAACTGGTGACAGATATAACGTGCACAACATAAAAAAAAAATATAAAATTTGATCAGATTATGCACAAAACTATGCAAAGATTCCTTAAGTGACTATGATGAAAGAGGAATTGGGGAGATGGCTTGGAGGGTAAAAAACTTAAGAGTTAAGACCGATGGCCTGAATTTATTCCCAGGACACACACGGTAAAAAAGACTGTCCTACGTGTCCTTATTACTTCTATATGCAGCAATGTAACATTCAAGTACCCGTCCAGAACACAAAACAAAACTCAATAAAAACTTAAAGATAATAAACTTGAGATCAAGCTAATGTATAAAAGTGCTGACAAGAATATGTGGGGAAAAAAGCTTTCCTAGATACATGTTATACTAACAGTAGAAACTGAATATCTAACAGTATAATTCTTGATGTAATAGAGAACGATGACATACATTTTAACATATAAGCTTCTCAAGAAGAAAATTAACAAATTAAGCAATTATAGATATTCATTAAAGAGTAAAACAATTTGCAAAGCAATAATCAGAAAATGTATATCCTTTTCACGTATAAATACAGACATTCATAAAACTAATCATATATTGAGCCAGAAAGAAAGTATGTCATCTAAAAGCTAACCTCATGTATGTGTGGTGAGGCAAGCCTGCAATGTCTGCACTTAATGGGTAGAGGCAGAAAGATGAGTACTTCAAGGTCATTCTTGGATATAAAAACAAATGTAAAGCCAGCCCTGGAGATCCTGTCACTAAGCAATAAACAAGCAAGCTATTCAATACAGTGAGCATCACACTAATAATGCTTTGTCAAAGTAATACAATATAGGTAAATGGAAACAAAGAAGTTAACTTTTAACAAGTAATACATACCTGCAAGATAAGTATTTAAGAAATCCTTCAGTTAACATGAAAATTTAAGAAATGAATAATTTAAGCAACCATGAAATATAACCAACAAAGTTTATGAAATGTCTAAAGGAATAGAGAAAGTAACATCTTTAAATATGCAAACAATCAGCACTTAAAACTTAGTTAGATTATCTAATAAGATGCAACACTGTGGAAATAGTAAAGAAATCTAAAAAAAGCTAAATAGATGCAAAACAAAATAGGACTATCAAAATTTAAATGAGATACTACTTTATAATAATCAGAGTTGCCAAAATTAGAAAGGATGGAGAAAATTGAAAGAGCTGTGGCAAACAAGCATTTCACTGGTTGAGGGTGAAAATTCACCAGCAATTATAAAAAAACCACACAGCAGTAGGCAAAATGTGAGATACACTGTAACTAAAATGTGTGGGCAGCAACATGGTCAGGCCTTTCCAACACAGTAAGGAAAAATAAGCTGTGTAAAGTTAGAGATAGGTAGTACATCGTACACAACAGTTCTTACCATCTGATCTCTATAGCTCACCATTATTGGAAATAAATGACGAGCCCAGATAACGTATCCTATCTTTTACATGTATGGGTATTATGCCTACATGGACGTCTGTGTATGAGGGGTATGCCTGGCTCCTGCAGAGGCCAAGAGGCCATCAGGTCCTCCGGAACTGAAGTCACAGTTGTGAGCTGCCATGTAGGTGCTGGAAATCCAACCCCAGTTCCCTGGAAGAACCGCCAGTGCTCTTATCACTGCTGTATCTTCAGCTCCCCTTGAAAGTCTATTTTTATGACTGCCTTGGACAGTGTTTGATACTTTAGAAAGTTTTCAGAAGAAAACTCTAGCTATAAGATCCACTAGCTATAAGGTCTTACTTGTATCCTCTGTAAAACTGCACTGTATGATTGGGATAAGAAGGTAAAACATTACAATAGCATATGAAAACCTTTAATCATACATTCTCTTCGAAAGACTCCAGCTCACATGTTAAATGGCGGTATCCTAAAAGATGAATATAAAACAGCCCCCTTCTGAGAAAAAGGAAACTATTTTGCAGCTGTACTGCATAAACTTTAATCCTTACACCAATGCCAAGGTTTCCACAGTGTACAAGTAAGGAAACTACAGCGACTAGCTCATGGATTTTTCCACAGATCACATTAGAATTTGATCCCAGAACTGACAATAGAGCTCATGTTAACAATCACAAAACTATTAGCTCTTGTGACACACTTTTCTGACTTGCAAACTGCCTATGAACCACAGAGAATTATTAAACTAAACAAACTGAGTATGGTGTGTACTGTGATCCTAGCTACTTAGACAAAGGCAAGGAGGTACTAACAAAGGACAACCTGGGAAAACTAAAACACTCTCAAAATGAGCGAAAGAAGTCTAAGGACAGACCAGTGCTTGTCTAGCAGGCACAAGGCTCTGAGTTCCTTGGCACTAGATATAGATGTCTCCCAAAGGCTGTCACCTTGGAAAGAGAGGATGGAAGCCTTTGCTCAAGATCAGGCGTAGGGTGGCGGTGCACTCATTTAATGTCAGCACTTGGGAGGTGGAGGCAAACAGATGCTGGTCTACAGAATGAATTTCAGAGAAACCCTGTCCTGACGACAACGCTCCCTCCACCCCCAGTCATAAAGCAGAACAATCTCCCATAGGGCAATCAGCAAGTAGATACATGGTTCAGGGGCTAAAGAGGCAGCTCAGTGGTTAAAAGTGCTTATTTGTCTTCCCAAGGACTTGTGTTTGGTCTCAGCACCAATATCAGGAAGTTAATAACCTCTTACAACTCCAGCTCCAGGGGCTCAAACAAAATACATACACACACACACACACACACACACACACACAAACACACACACAATCTTTTTAAAGGAAATAAATAAATAAATGGGTCATTGAACATAGCCCCTCTCCTAGGTAGGTCATACTACTGTTATATAACCTCCTGCTCAGGGCCTAGATTGCTACCTTAGTGGCTGGTATGCTCCCTTAATTTGTATCCTGAGTTTCGTAGATACATCACTCTGGCTATATCTGCATCCCTTCTATAAACTCTCTTGGCTTCTTTCTCCCTTCAGATACTATTCTCCCTTTGTACAATATATCACTACCAAAATCTGTTTTTAATCACGATCTTACATTTTCTTTGAGCTTTTCTGACAAAATCTGTATATGACATTCTTACAAAAGAATGAAGTCAATTCAGACAATACTGTTGAATAAGCTTTACTATTTTAAATTACCAGTTGTCTGACAAAAAATAATGTGACTAAATCATATTATAATAAACATTTATTTAATAAGTCATCTTATTGACTCAAAAATTTTACTTCAGCAACAGAAAGTACAATTTCAATCAATCTCCCCCCCATCAAAAGCCTGCTCCATAACTGAAGTCAAAATCCCATGAATTATATTACTAAAGGGGGTTGGGGGAGATACTAAACTTCCACAGGAAGACTGATAAACTTGGCAATGGTTAAGTACATAATAACAAAACTCGAAAGTACTACCCAGTCCCAAAAACTAACTGAAAATCTAAATTTATAAAAATTTTATACTAAATAAAAATCCACAGAATTATCAAGTATGAAATAATACTAGTTACATTATATAAACTGATATAAAAGTAAAGTGAACAATATGGATTTCAAAGACAAAAGGCAAATTACCAGAATGGGCGTAAACAAGTTTTAAAATCCATTTAGCTTAGCTTTTCTTTAAAACAAACATTCAGCACTGGAATCTTCAGAATTTTCTAGGATCTTGAATATCCCTGTTTTCTCTTTAATTGGTCTTGAAGCCTTCATTTGATCTAAGAGAGAAATAACAGAACACATACATTTTAAAAGGCATAATAAATCTAAAGAAATAGTATAAGTAATTTCTAATATGATGTTGAGATGTCACAAGTCCTTTCTCTAAACTATAAAAACCCAGAGAATTGTAGAATATTCTTTCCCTTACTCATAGAGCTCACGTTAATATTGCCTTTATTTAAGCTCCAATTAACAGAAGCCTCATTTTGATAATCCAAATCTACACAAAGCTATAAACAAAACAAAACAAAAAAAACCTAATCTATTTTTTCTGAGATTTTTTTTTTTAAAGACAATCATGCTTAATTTGAACACTAATGGTTGGAGAGATACGATTAGCTTTGGTTGCTCCTGAAGAGCTCTAACACCCACATTTCACATCCATCCAGTTCCAGGCCATGATAACCTTTTCTGACCTCTGCCAAGAACCAGACATGTACCTACTACAAACACGCATGCAGGCAAAACACTCATACACACATAATAAAAAATAGATCTAAAAAGCAACTTTTTAAAAGTCGACACTATGAAAAACTAAGCTTCAGCTTAAAACCAGTGCAAATTTCTGTTTATGCCATGCATCTCACAGAATTCTGTGCCATTAATTTAACAAAATCTGATCGCCCCCTAAAGTGAGCTCTATACTTTATGAGTAGTGATTTAAGATAAATAATAAACACAATTTGGATACTATTTTAAAACTGCAATAAAAAAGTGAGACAACTGGGAAAACATGAATAAACTAAATAACTGATGAAATTACATGCTTAGTGCCAATATTAAAGTGCAACACTGACCCTGAATGCTCAGGTCGACACCATGGACAAGTACTCAGTTATAATGTCTCTACAGATGTTTGTTTAAACACCATGAACAAGTACTCAGAATAATGACTCCACTGAGGCTTTATTTTAATTCTCCAAAAGAGAAATAATGAGAAAATAATACTCACTAAATGGTGGAAACAACTATAGCTGAATAAACTATACCATACTATACTATACTATACCATACTATACATACATACTACTATACATACTACTTTCTGAATAGGTTTCAAAGTTTTCAATACAAGACAAATACTCACCAATGAGATCACTTCGGTCTAACAACAATTCTAGATCTTCATCACTAATGACCTTCCCTCTGGATCCTTTTACTTCCCTATTTAAAAAAAAAAAATCCAAGTATATGTGAATTTACAAAGAACTCTAAACTACATTATTTTGCAGAAAGTGAGATCACTTAAAGGTTAACAGGACTGATTGCTCTCTCTTACAGAGGACCTGGGTTCCAATCTCACACCCCACCATGTAGCTCATAACTATCTATATTTAACTCCAGCTCTGGGAAAGTCAGTACCAACATCTTGATTCTGTAGGTCTAAGGCATGCATATGATACAAAAATACAAGCAGCTAAAACATCGATATATATAAAATAAAAAAGTAAAAAGTTTAAAAAATAAAGTTTGGGCCAACAAAATGGCTCGTAGGTAAAGGTCCCTGCCGCCAAGCCTGATAACCTAAGCTCAATTCCCAAGAACTACAAGGTACAAAAAAAGAGCCAACACTTGAAAGTTGTCCTCTGATCTCTATAACAGTACAGCAGCAAAAGCATGCACACACACCCTCTTCTACTACATTATTAAATGTTAAAATTTTTCAATTTTACCTTTCATAATCTCTAGATTTTAATAACTCCATCAATTCCTTTGCATCTAAGAAATTCTTAGATTGACTTAACCCAGACTGACCACCTTTGAAATGATCTGGGGAGGTAAAACAGAACAGAACAAAAATCAATGCATTTATAATAAAACTTCTTTGAATAATACAATATATTACAATTTGAAAGAAAATTTAACATTTACTGATTTACTTGTTGTGTACAGATCCACTGTGTTCTTTCATTGGCTTATAACTTGTAAAACTATTAGATCTTGCTGGAAGTATTAAACTGTATAGTCATTTGGCAAAGATCTGGTATTTACTAACAAGATAAACACATAGCCCATCTTAAGAAAAGAGGCAACATATAAACAACGCCTCAAACAATTAGATCATTCATAATAAATACAATCTGGTAACATTTCAAACATCAACAGAAATGTTAATGAACTGATTAAAACACAATTCCTCTAATATAAACATACAGATGAAATTCAAAATAAACTAAAGTAACTAGAAAAAAAAACCCAACTAAACAGTTAAAGAAAAAGAATAATTATTGACAAAAACCAAAACAGTATCTGTCAGAGAAAAATTAGGAAATGATTAGAGGGGGTACATGGAAACTTCCTGGAATTATATATTTATAACAATCAATAAAATATATACTTAAGATTTATGTGGTTTTGCTTGGTTGCTATCCCTAGGAGACCTGACTTTTGTTTAAGGAAAGGGAAGAGTAGATGGTGGAGGAGGAGAGAAAGACATGAAAGGGAAGAACAGAGAAACTTCTATCAGGATGCAATTGTGAAAGAATTAAAAACAGATTTGTGCATTTTAATATACGCATAAGTCTAGATTTTTATATTCTTCGGTATTCTGTTAAATTAGTATCTTCAATTTAACTGGTAACAACTTGAGAGTACATAATCATGAATAAAATGTATATAAACTAAAAATAGTCAATATTTAAGCAAATTGTAATTATCAAATTTCTTATTTATCACTTAAAAAAAAAACTTATGAAAGACAAGCTCATTTTACTCTAAAACTTTTAACTACAATTTAAATTTTCTGTGGGGCGCCGCCCACACATTCCCATGCATTCGCCATTACAAGATGGCGCTGATATCTGGCTGGAGTTAGCAGTAAACAAGCCATGTGCGCACAGGCTGGGTAACTTCCGCTTCATGAGTTCCGCCTCTCCCGTGGCGTCATAGGGCCTGCTGAGTCTCAACCAATCAGGGGGCTCTGCGTCCAAGGCAAGGACTGATCCCTTTATAGGGGACTGGCTGGATAGCTCCTCTCTCTCTTCCTCTCTCTTCCTCTCTCTTCTTCCTCTCTTCTTCCTCTCTTTCTCCCGTTGGTTTTCGGCCGTCTCGTGGAGCTTGTTCGTCCTGTTCGTCTCCTTGGATCTCTTGGTTTTCTCCGTCTTTTTCGTTACGTGAAGCAAGTACCGGTTTTTCCAGATTAATAAAGTTTACCGCAGAAGGATTCTATTTTGTGTGCCGCGTCGTTCTTGCAGGCGAGACGGTTGCGCGGGACAATTTTCCACCAAGTCAAATTAACAGTGCCTCTCATTTAACCGAATTTAAAACAAAATCTGGATAAGCAGCACATGAACCTCCCCATTCATCTTCCTCTTCCAAACAATCTACTCAACAGTATAAGAATTTGGTAATATTGGGCTGGAGAGATGGCTCAGTGGTTAAGAGAACTGATTGCTCTTCCAGAGGTCCTGAGTTCAATTCCCAGCAACCACATGGTGGCTAACAACCATCTGTAATGAGATCTGATGCCCTCTTCTGGTGTGTCTGAGGACAACTACAGTGTACTTATACAAATAAAATAAATAAATCTAAAAAAAAAATTAAAAAAAAAAAAGAATTTGGTAATACTACTATGATATACCATTAGCATTTAGTATCTAGTATATGGAGAACACTTAAGTTTAAAAACTTTTAATAAACATCATACTAAAGACCAGAGGGGGTAGCTCATGTACTTAACCCAACACTTGGGAGAAAGAGAAAAGTAGAGTTTGAAGCAAGCTTGGTCTACTAATTAGTGTCATGACAGCCAGGGCTATACAGACAAGCAAACAAACAAGCAAACAAATAGGGCTGGAGAGATGGCTCAGTGGTTAGGAGCACTGACAGTTCTTCCAGAGGTCCTGAGTTCAATTCCCAGCAACCACATGGTGGCTCACAACTATCTATAATACTCTTACAGATATTAGACAGGCACACAGATAGTAGCCAGAGCTGCGTAGAAAATCTGTTTTGAAAAAACCAAAATGAATGAATGACAGGACAGATGGATATAACAAAACTGGAAATTTCCATACAACATGAATGAATAACTGAAGCACAAAACTACCTCGTAATAATCATTACATAGCTATAGAGATGGCTCAGGTTGGGGCACTGGATGCTTTTACAGGGAACTTGAGTCAATTCCAGCACCCACATGGAGGCTCACAATAGTTACTTACTTTAGGTCCTGGTGAGCCAAATATCCTCTTCTGGCCTCCCTGATCCCTAGGCTTGTACATGGAAGACAGACATACATGCAGGCAACATGTTTATACATAAAGAATAAGATAAATATACTATTTTAAGTAAGTTAAAAATCATTTACTTTTATGGATTATCAGCTTCTCCAACTTTCTTTTAGCAGCTGCTCTCTCCACAATCTTCTGGTCAATAGTGTTTGCTGTCACAAGGCGATATACAACAACTGGTTTTGTCTGACCAATTCTATGACATCTATCTTGGGCCTGGAGATCAGACTGAGGATTCTTAAAGTTGAAAAGAAATGTACAGTTAGCAGAATTACGTTAAACCTAAAAATAAATAGTAAAAAAAATCATATACATTATCTAGTGAGAAACTTTTTTATGGTTCTTAAATTCATTTTAACTTCCAGAATGGCTGTAAAAACTACAACCACTCTGGAAATCTGTCTGGCGATACCTCAGAAAATTGGATATAGTACTACCTGAAGACCCAGCTATTCCACTTCTGGGCATATACCCCAGAGACACTTTAATACACAACAAAGATATATGTACCACAATGTTCATAGCTGCTCTATTTATAATAGCCAGAAGCTGGAAGGAACCCAGATGTCCTTCAGAAGATGAATGGATACAAAAATTGTGGTACATATACACAATGGAATACTGCTCAGCCACCAGAAACAATGACTTAACCAAATTCTTAAGAAAATGGCTGCATCTAGAGAAGATCATCCTGAGTGAGATAACCCAGTCACAAAAGAACAGACATAATATGCAGTCACTAATAGTGGGATGCTAACCCCAGAGTCTTGCACTCCCCCAGAAACAACTCACAGACTGTATGAAGTCCAAGAAATAAAGAAAACAAAACAAAACAAAACAAAATTTACAAAACAAGAAAACTTTAACTATTTCCATGTTACATTTTGTTTTACATGTACTTTAGCTCATTGTAACTATTAAGTTTTCAAGGCATACTATCAAACCTTGAAAAAAATCAAGTACTGACTAAAAAATATATTCATATAGTTTTATATAAAAATTATGTTAAAATCTGAAAAAAACATACTGACAAAAAATGTATAATTTTAAGCAAAAAATGTTTAAAATCTGTACATTTATCTTTGTTTTGTAAAATAACGTTGTTTAAAAAAAAAAAAAAACTACAACTCTCACATAAAAGTTAAAAATTGTCTACTTAAATGCTCCCAAGAGGGCCACTGAGATAGCTCAGTGGGTGAAGGTACCTGCCAGTAAGACTGGCCACTTGAGTTTAATACCCAGGATCCACATGGTGAAAAGAACTAACTCCTGCATATTATACAGTCCTCTGACCTCTATACTCATATGTACACCAGCCACTAAATAAATAGAAGTAACTTAAAATGATTTAATATTCTGAAAATGTTCTAAGGTTTTATCCACAGAAATCTTGATAAATTCCTACCTGCAAATAGGCACTTTTCAAAATAGATAAATGAAACTTCAATATGTTCAAAATAAAGGATAACATTTTCAGAAGAGAAATAGTCAGCATTTTCATACTTCTTACCCAATCACTGTCATAAATGATCACTGTATCTGCTGCAGTCAAATTAATGCCTAAGCCACCAGCTCGTGTGCTCAGTAAGAAAAGAAAAACATCTGGATCTGTGTTGAAATTGTATATCTAAATGCAAAAGAAACATAAAATTTAAAAAGAAACTAACTTTAAACATGGGTGGAGGGCATTATTTTTAAATATATTTTCCAAGAGAGCTAGGAACAATCATATTAGCTAATAAAACTCCGGCTAATATTGCTTTTCAAACATTTACATTATGCAAGATATTTTCATTCTGTTAAAGGTATATATTACATCCAGTATCAAAAACCAGACAAAACTAGTTTAACAGATGGCTCAATCAGTAAAGCGCTTGCCATACAAGCAAGTGAATCTCAGTTCAGATCCCTGGCACCTATGAAAAGACTAAGTAGCAGCCCTGGTCATTAGCGCAGAGCTGGCGTGAGAAATGGAAATGGAAAAGGCTCGCCCTGAAGCTCACTGACCCGCCTAAAAAGGAGTTCTGTCTCTAAGACACGATGGAGAGCAAAGGAAGACAACATTGAATGTCTTCTTCCTTACCTTGGTACAGGCACATATATACATCCACACAACAAACACATACAAAGCCACCAACAGACACAGACAGACAGACAGACAGACAGACAGACAGACACACACACACACACAGAGAGAGGAAACAGTATTAAAATATGAGATGGTTGCTTAACTAGTACAAAGCACATATTTTCTGGGCAGGTGGAAATTTTGATCTCATTAGTTGTATGTTAACAAATTTGGCACATGCTTGTCAAAAGCAATATTACATATTTTATTTGCTCAATAGTAACTTATACCCAAGTCACTGACAAATATATAACCTAAATGCATCCAGAGAACAGAAGTTATGTGTGATGGTTCACACTTGCAATCCTAACACTGGAGGAGGCCAAGGCAGTAAAAGTATTCCAAGTCTGAGCTACACTCTGGTTCAGAGCAACCCAGGACTATAAAGCGCAACCGTGTCTGACAAAACCAAAACGCTGCACATAAAAATAGCTGTGTCTCTAAGACTGACAACCAGAGTTTAACTCCTGTAACTCACATGATGGAAAGAGAATAACCCCATCAAGTTGTCCTTTCACTTCCATGTAAGTTACAGACCATGTATATCTTCATACACATAAAAACATACAAATAAGGAAATGACTAAAGATTAAACCTGAGAATGGTGTGGTGGGTATGAGTGCTTACTGCTGTCAGTGTCTGGGATTCAGTTCCTGGAGACTGCATACGCTCTTCTAGCCTGGCTATCAGGTGTCAGGTATTCACTCATGTAGTACAAATATATACAGGTAAACACTCATACACATAATATAAACATACATCTTAAAATAAACATACATACATACATATATATACATGAATTACACACACACACACACACACAAATCGAGGTAATGTTGAGTAGATGCAATGGCCTCTTGCTGGATCACAAGTGTGAGAAAAAGAAACAATGGGATGTGAAGGGCAGAGTCTGGGTGGAATAATAGTAGCCAACTAGGAAACTCTTCTAATTGCCACATGCTTATAATTTTCATGATGAAAAGTTGAAAACTAGGATAAAAAGCAGAAAACAATCCTCCATTGTCCCAGTAGTCTTCGAGCAGTGGTTAAGTAAGTAGGATACTATCACACGTAAGACTGTACCAGAAGGTTACATGTGCATACACAGGTGTGAGGGACAAACTAAGACCTGTCCGAATGCTTATCCTTGATCAATCCTACTACACAGTTTTTGGTCATATTATTTCAAATATAAAGACAGAAGTCACAAAAAAAAAAAAAAAAAAAAAAGAAAAAGAAAAAGAAAAGAAAAAGAAAACAAAACAAGAAATTCAAGTGTGGTCTCACATTTTTTTCTCTTTCCGAGTAAGACATGGACCCATCAAGTCTGCCAAAGGTGAAGTCTCTAAAATGACAATAATCCATCAAGATGTCCAACATGCTTGTCATTTGTGAAAAAATCAGGACCTAGAATTTAAGTACATCTTTGTCAATAACTACACTGGTTCATAAGAAACTAAAGGGCTAAAACTCTAATCAGAAGTACTACCTTGTGACCTCTTTTTTTAAGTTCTGGCAGCATTCGATCCAAAATTAAGAACTTCCCAGAATTTGTTACCAATTCTTCATCGATCTTAAAAGAAGACAAGAAAAAGGAAGAAAATGGTTAATACCATTTCCAATCATGTGCTAGTTTAATAGCTAATTTTTTTCTGGTTTTTAATCAGAGATATGCCTGTCTTTTATCTCCAAATAAGAGCGCTGGCATAAAAGGCATGTGTTACCACACCCAACCTTAACAGTTCAATTTTCAATGACAAGTCATTATTCATCTTTTTAATTCTAGCACTTAGGAGTCAGAGGCAAGCAGAGCTCTGTGTTAGAGGCCAGCCTGATCTACAGCCATTTCGAGGACAGCCAGGACTACATAGAAAAACCCTATCTTGAAAACAACAAAATACAAACAAAAACAACAACAAAAGATTTTATTTTAGCCAGAGGTATTGTGGCACACATCTTTAATTCCAACACTCTGGAGGCAAGGGCCATCCTGGTCTATACAGTGAGTTCTAAGATAGTCCTTCCCCTGGTCCCCCAAAAAATTAAACAGCAAACAAAACAGTTCACATATGTATGTGTGTATTAAGGTTTTTTACTTAGTAAAATATATACAAAAATGACCATCAGAACTCTTAATAAACATTAAATAATAATAAACAATATAAAGATTAAGGCTAAAGAAACACTTAGTAAAGACACTTCTTAATGGTCAGATATCTGGTCACTGGAATCCACATGAAGTTGGAAGAGAAGCATGCAAAGCTCTCCAGACTTTCCACACGCACACTGTTCCATATGCACAATTCACATACACACAGGTGCACACTAGTGGTAAATAGCAGTGAGGAATATTTTGGAGCTAGAGGCAGCTTAGTGCTGCAGTGATTTACTATTCTTATAGAGGGTCAGCATTCAGTTCCTAGCATCTGTCAGGTTATAAGAACCACCTAGAAATTCCAGTTCCAGAAATTCTGGTTTCTACTGGTCTCTTGGGTACTGCACTCATACATGCACAAACATATGTGAATACACATACAATTAAGAATAAAAAATAAACCAGGAGGAGTGGCACATGCTTTGAATACCAGCAAGAAGGGGCAAAGACAAGCAAATCTCTGAATTTTAGGCCAGACTAGCGTACAGAGTGAGTTCCAGGATACACAGGGAGATCCTTATCTCAAAAGCAAAAAAATAAGTAAATGAATGGAGTGGCTTTGTGTTTAATCTGTTAAGCAAAAATTACATATAATTTTTAAAAAGTCACAGTAAACAAAACAAATTACCAGCCAATCTTTTACCTTAAACTCTTGTGTGACAGGGTCTATAGGGTATTCAATCATATATGGATGATTGCAGCACTTTCGAAGCAGCATCATTATATTCTGAAGCTTCAGGTTAACTTCAGATTCTATAGGGATATTACTTTCCACAACAGTCCTACAAAAGCACAGAAAGTATGTTAAGAAAGACAAAATTAAAAACACAATTTAGATATCTAAACGTCCCTTTAAACTCTTACCTCTCTCTGTTTACTTCTGGCTGTATTTGACTTATTAGTTTTTCTAATTCACTAGGGAACTGATCTAGTTCACTGTAATTTATTGACTTTCTACTTCGCCGTTTTGGTCTTCCGGTAGGACTTAGCTCAACAGTTTCCGTCTAAAGAGAATACATAAAAAACCATCTGTTTAAAAAATGCTGAAGCCAGGCGGTGAAGGTGTATGCCTAAGAAGCAGAGGCAGGCAAATCTGAGTTCAAGGCTAGCCTAGTCTACAATGTGAGTTCTAGGACTGCCAGGGCTACACAGAGAACCCATCTCGAAAAGTAAGTAAAAATAAAACAAAAACTCTGAAGTTCTAAATATAAATGAAATATACTTTTATGCACATGTGGTAATAAAGCAATCTCAATTTTTTAAATATAGTAGATATTACTTGAAATTTTGAAATATTCTTGAATCCTTTTGGTAACAGCTACATGTCTATAAAGAAACTGATAGTTAGAGAGGGCTGGTCTAGCTATAAGCCTTTAGAACAGTGACTCAAGATTCTGTGGCTGTAAAAATGGGCTTCTAAAGGTGTCGAGGTGGATGAGATAAAGGATTAACAAATATGGTTAACATACATGATACACTTGAATGAAAATGTTATGAAGCCTATTACTACTAGTGATGATTATGTCTGACTTTTTGTTTGGTAGTATAATGGATCATCAAACCCAGGCTGTTGAACATATAGGTACGTAAGTTGTAAACACAGATTTCCAACGAACACAAAACAACTAATATACAGATGACCACTTACAAGTTTAGGAGGACTGTAAGTAACAGAAAGTACCTTCTGCTTTGGGTCTTACTTACTCACAAAGTCCCAAGAACAGGAGAGACAAGACTAAAAATTAGTCATAAATTGTTATATCATCCCATCAACAGTTACTTCAAACTCACAATTACCTCACAAGATGCAAACATGTTTGCAATTGTGCGGTTCACAATAGCTTTATAAAATATCTCTTGTTTATTGCAAAGGGGTGCATAAACAACCACTTCTCTCTTAGGAGGGACTTCAAGAGCAACATCAGACTTCAGTCTTCTCAGTAGGAAAGGTGTTAAAATCTAAAATTTAAAAGGGAACAAATAAATATCAACATTGGTTATCTTTATCTCTCATTAGGCTCACTCACTCAAAACACCCTTTATCCTTTCTTCCTATTGAGTTTTAAAAGACTAATGCATCTCCTTGAGATTTCCTCATACCAGACCAGCACTTGATAACTAAAATGTGTGCGTGAGTGCGCACATGTTTACTCAAAGACATCATGACAAGTTTATACAAATAGTCGGATGAGCTGCACGTGCCTTTTAGTATTCCAGTGGCAGGGGCAGGTAGATCTGAATTAGAAGCCAACCTGGTATACAAAGAAACCTTCTCTCAGGGAAGGTAAGAAAGTTTACATAAATATATTTTGAAAAAGAAAATATTAACAATATATAGAGCAGTAAGTTACTCATAGCACACATTATGAACCACTGAGAAAAGATACTAGAACAAGTAATTCATAAAAAAGTAATTCATAAAAAATTTACAACAGATCCAGAGACGTTTGAGTTTCTCAATTCTTTGTTGTGCTAATGAGATTAAGCCTGGGTTTATCAACTTTTCTTCAGATTCTGAAAAATTTCTAGTCCTCAAAATTTGTATATGCAGATTCAACTAGTTTCATTTTTAAAGTATTTGGCCCTGTGTAATTTTTGTGAATATAAAAATTCCTTCAGAAGAGCAATTGCCTGTATTTCCAAAGCTTACATAATACACTGGGGAACTGGCTCAGAGGCAGAGTGCTTGTCTAGGACACACTCCCAAAATATAGGTGAGGAACAGTCTAAAAATATGGATAAAAGAGGCAATAAGAACTTAAAAACTTTTAACCTAGAATTTTCTTCCAAGAAGAAAGTACAGATATTTTAAATTTACTTATAAGAAAAGTGGTATAAAACCATACATAACGTAAGTATAGAGGGGCAGAGCAACGGGACACTAAAGCATTACTGAAATCCAATGTGCCTACCTAGCACGAGTCCCAGAACTCCAGAGGCAGGCAAATCTGAGTTTAAGGCTACTCTGTCTGTATTGTGAGGCCTGCCATGGCCGCATAGTGAAACCCCATCTTAAAAAATAAATAAAATGTAATGAACTAAATATTGACATAGAAAAACTTTAATCTTTTTAATGAAAATTTGTTTACTTCACAGAATCCAAATAAACACAAGCTTACAAAGTGACAGGTGAATGTAAGGACAACACATGTACACTGGGAAGGGACATGGAAGAGAAGGGTAATTATTTTTCAAGTCTCTTCTACAAAGTTTAACTCTCAAAATCCGTAATTTATTTTTAAGTATAAAGTGAGCAGAATAAGGAGATTTGGTACCTGGTGCAGCATATGTAAAACGTTCTGTTCTCTTTCTTTAGCTATAATATCTTCAGCAGTTTCAGAAAGACTAGTGATATCAAACCAAGACTCAAAGCTAAAATAGAAAATTACAAATCAATCTATTATATGAATTCAACTATATTAACATGGTACATGTTTACAATTTCATACATATACATCTATTTTTTGGAGATAGACGGGTTCTCATTCAGGTCGGGGTGACTCAAATTCACTGTAGATCTAAGTCTGACCATGAATTCTGGGTCTTCTTAAACTCCTCCACCTACAAGTGCTGCTATTACAGACATATGGTATTATACACAGCATAAATTTCATATTAATCTGTGTATTATAAAAAAGAACATTGTTCCAAGGATTCAGAGGCAATTTTATTTTTAAATAAAGTTAAAACTTCATCCAAAAAAAAAAGCAATTATGCTGAAATCTAAAAGATATTTTTTTCTAAAAAAGTCAAATCATATACAAGCCAAACACAAATGATACTATACTTTTTTTTCTCATTTGTTTTTGTCTTGCTTAGAACCTAGAACTTCAAGTATGCTAAGCAGAAGTTCTTTTTCACTGGGCTACATCTCTACTCCAAAGAACATATTTAATACACATCTTTTTCCATTCTGAAGATATTTTCAGAAAACTGTTGGAAAATATAATTTTAAGTTTAAATAGTAATACCAACAATACAAGTTTTAAGTTGAAACTGAGAAACTTACAAATGCTCACTGGCTAACTAGTCATATCATATTTTTAAAAAGCTTTTCTGCAGGCTTCCTTCTTTGAGATAAAAAAGTGTAAGCTGCCTGGGCTATTATGTAAGATGGAATTAGCTACATGAAAGTACCCGAGAAAGAAAGACAAAAAAATAAAATGAATATCCTATTAACTTCATGAGTATTCAAAAGTTCATGTTTTACGTTGACTGCTTTCATTGTTGTTGCTAATGTACATTATTATTTGGGGAAGCAGTGCACACATGCACCACAACACAGGAAGGGAGGTAGAAAAGCAAACTGCCGATGCCACAGCCTTAGGCTTTCAGGACTGAATTCAGGCCTTCAGATTTGGTGGTCTACACATGCTGCACCATCTTCCCCAGCCCCTTACAGAATTATTTTTGTTTCCTTTTAATCAATCTGTATGTTTTACGTCTTTATCTTCTCTCTCATATATTCTGTCAAAAGCAGAAACATAATATACAGCACCAAAAAAAAAAAAAAAAAAAGCTAAAATGGCATTTAAGTTCAGCTACCAAATAGAAAGGAATCAGTTTCAGCTAACAACACAGATTTTTGAGGTTTTAAGAAGACATAAAACAAGTAACTGCCTTACCTACCTTTTCAAGTCATCAAATACATCTGGCAACAAAAAGTTTAGCAATGACCAAAGTTCTGATAAATTGTTTTGCAAGGGAGTACCAGTCAAAAGAAGTTTGTTATCAGCATTGAACCGTTTTAACTCCCTGATTAGCCGGCACTTCATATTCTTAATCCTGTGTCCTTCATCTACTATTAAGTATTTCCAATAGCAATGCTAGAAAATGAATTGAGGAAAGAAATTTAAGAATCAATCTCATCATTTTTTCCTGGAAATATTTCTTCTACCCATAAAATTTCTCATGAGGAACATATATTGAATTCCATTAAATGTCATTTTAGTATCTACTAAAATTATTCCTTTCTCCGGTATCAGAAAGATAACAAATTTTAAAACCCAGCGAGTATTATGTCCTTGAAATTCAGCTCACTGGAAAACCCCAATATCATGTGCTAATATAATATCTTCATTCATTCTAAAGTCAGTCATCTTTAGCTTTTCCCCTTAGTGTTTTGCCATATGCCATTAGAGTCCTGAAAAACCAGTATCAAAATAGTAATAATAATAATAATAATAATAATAATAATAATAATAGATAAAAAAATCTTCCATTAGATACATGTTTTATTATGTTTTTTACTTTTTCTTTATTTACTTTGTTCATAGAGTGTATCTCAACATATTCCTGGTTGGCTTGGATCTCAGATCTACCTGCCTTTGCCTGCTGATTAGACTAGGATTAAAGGCTTTCTGAAGCACCAAGACTAGATTGCTCCAA
Organism: Micromys minutus; assembly: GCF_963924665.1. Lineage (NCBI taxonomy): Eukaryota > Metazoa > Chordata > Mammalia > Rodentia > Muridae > Micromys > Micromys minutus. Next base: position 21,811,263 of record NC_137971.1, read on the forward strand.
AATTTTAAAATATTTTTGGAATTTTCATTTTGACACTTACATGTAAAATTGATACTGTTTTAATCTAATAATTTTTCTCAATTTCCTACACTGACTTTGGTGTTTCCTATCTTCAGAAGCCATATTTAGTAATAAATATTTTCAAAAAACATCACATATTTATGTTTGAGGTCCTAAAAATTGTTCTCACTTGTCCTTTACATTGACCAAGTAAGTAAAATAAAAAAATACATCCAGGTTATTTTGTAACTATACAGAAATATGCATGAATTCTAGAATCAGAAACATCAAACAGTCACGCCAAGATATCTTAATTGTATGATTAGCTAAAAATATATCTAAAAGGGGCAGGGAGTAGCTAGAGATGGCTTAGTGGTTAAGAGGACTTGTTGCTCTGACAAAGGATCTGGGTTAGGTTCTAAGCACACACATAGAGGCTCTGTCACCCCAAAGCCAGGGCATTCAATACTCTCTTCTAACCTCAGAGGGCACCAGGCCATGTGCAAGACACAAATACATATTCAGACAAAACACCCATATTTTATATTATGTGTATCATCAAATAAAAGACTTTACACATTACCTTTTTCTAAAAGTAATGATCAGATTAGATAAAATATATGAAATGAGGTACATTTTAAAATTATACAGTAAATTCCTAACAGTACTTTTTAAATTTAAGCAACTACAAAGGATATAGCTTTTCTGGTAACATAGAACCAGATAATCTGAATAATCTTCCATTATATAACATCTATTTAAAAGTGCAACATAAATGCAAAACAGCCTTTGCAAATGAATAAGTGAAAGACAAGAGAAAGATCAAGAGGAATGAGATGAAACTTAAGTAACAAGCAATCACTAAAACTCAGTGTCATATACAGCAACCTCATTACCTACTAAAATTAAAATCCTGGCAATGATTCAATAGCTCAGTGGGAAAGACAATATACGCAAAGAAAAGTGAAAATAAAACATAAGTCTTCAGGCTACACATTTAAATAAGATCAACATAAGAAAATGCATATTGAAGCTGGAGATATGGCTCAGCAGTTAAGAGCACTGACTGCTCTTCCAGAGGTCCTGAGTTCAAATCCCAGCAACCACATGGTGGCTCACAACCATCTATAATGAGAACCAATGCCCTCTTCTGGTGTGTCTGAAAGACAGAGACAGTGTACTCATATACATAAAATAAAAAAAAAAAAAACAAAAAGAAACAAGTTACAAGACAGAATGTAACCTGAATTATGCATAAACTATACCTGTTATCTCAACAGCAGTTATTTACCACAAAATAATTCTCATGTAGAATTACAAGTACTCCATATATTACTTCTTCAGTCAAGGTCTCACCATGTAGTGCTGGCTAGTTTTGTGAACCAAGCTAACATCAAACTCAGAGATCTGCCTACCCCTGCCTGCAAAGTACTGGAATTAAAGATGTGTCAACCATGCCAATACTATTTCTTCTATAAAGATGCTTGCTATAAAAAAAAAAAAAACTCTGCTCAGAGTGTGAGTGTGTGTGTGTGTGTGTGTGTGTGTGCGTGTTTTAAAGAAAGGGTATAACTATGTGGTCTATACTATCCCCAAACCACACCAATCCTACTGCCTCTGCCTTTTGAGAACTGAGAACACACCCATAATACACTTTTATTAAACTATAAAGCTGGGTAGGGAAGATAGCTTAGCAGTTAAGAGCAGTGGCTATTTTTCCAAAGGGTCTGCGTTCAATTTCCAGCAACCACATGGTGGTTCAGAACCATCTGTAATGGGATCTGATGCCCTCTTATGGTATACCTAAACACACCAGTGTACTCACAATTTACAAAGTAAGGACATAAATCTTAAAAACAAAAAAACGTATAAAGGTATGACTGTTGCCAACTATATTCAACAATACCATACATACAAATGGAACATTTGATGAACACTACTTGTGAATGTATTAGACATTATTACTCCACTTAAACCTGCGTGTTTTGATGTCATGTTGAAGCCACTATGTATGCTTACTTTCCTTGTTGCATGTAAAAAAAAAGTTAAAAGGTCTGGGCAGTCAGTGTTAATACATGCATACCTTTAATCTGAGCACTCTGGAGTGGATCTAGTTAAGTCTGGGGCTAGCTGGGTTTGAACAGTGACTTACAGGACAATCAGGGCTATGGACAAACTCTGTCTTAAAAAGACAAAGAAGCCACATGGTGGTGGCTCACAACCTTAATAGCAGAACTCAGGAGGCAGAGGCAGGCAGATCTCTAAATTCAAGGTCAGTCTGGTCTATAAAGCAAGTTCCAGGACAGGAAGGGCTGGACAGAGAAATCCTGTCTTAAAAAAACCAAAAAGACAAAGGGTAAAGAAAAAGGTAAGGATGAACTTAATTAGAATGAACATTACATTATCAGAGAAGAAAATCCAGAGAACTACACAACTCACATGGAATAGGTAAGAGAGAAAGGCAACTAACGGCATAGTAAAACAAGGATATTAATAAACAAACTGAAACAATGAAGAAAAAGAACTGAGAACACCCACAGTTCTAAAAGACAACACAGAAATGCTTTTCTGCAAATCTATTCATATTTGAGTAAAGCTGAACCAAGAAATAAATCCCAACTACATATCTCAAATTTATCTACAGCATATTTACATTAATGTGTAACCAATTCTAATACTTTTAATATGGCTACAGATTAAAATGTCAGTAATTCTAACAGATCTCAACCTTAATTACAATATTGCTATAGACAAATCTCCAGTTTATCAAGGAAATGCATCTACTACTCCAACCACAATAAAACAAAAGTTATTGGATGATTTTAATATAAGTTAAAAATCTGAGATTAGTGATCTACAAAGCAACCATCTGTACCTGTAAAGCATTCTGGTCTCTCATAGCTATTTCAAATGATGTGATTACCACAGGATGAATCTGCAATGTTCCTTGTCTTTTGTGGATATTCTTTACCAATTTTCTACGTTCCTCCCGGGTTCCATGATACAGCAGAGTAGGAATCTACAAGAGTATATTGGTTCATAGCAAAATATAAAGGATTTGGGAAATACAGACTAAGTCACTTTCTCAAAGAATATTTTAGTTCTATTTCCCTATAACTTAATTAACTGAACAAATCATTTGACTAACATAAGAAAGAAATAAAGGGGAAAAAAAATCCCTAAACCCACAAAAGCAAAACGAAGAGGTTTGTGGGTTTATGAAGCAGATGGGTACTTCAGAAATACTTCTCATAAGGCAAGGACATAGGTAAGAGAGCATGTGTATGCAAAACTTGTATATGTTTAACTTGAAAACAAATGTATAAACAAGTCCAAACAGTAATTCTTTTGTAATTAGTAACTTATTTAATAAGCTGATACACACAAGAAATGTTACAGGAGAAACAGTATGTATTAGGGTAAAAATTTAACAATACACAGAGGAGAATGGGACTGGAGAGATGACTCGGCTGTTAAGAGCACCAGCATTTACTGTTCCTCTAAAGGACCCAGGTTCAAATCCCAGCACCCACACAGCAGCTGACAACTGTCTGTAACTCCAAGATCTGACACACTCATAGACATACAAGCAGGCAAAGCACCAATGTACATAAAGTAAGAACGAGGAAGGACCTGCTTCCATTTCCAATTTTCACATTGATTCACTGTCTGTAACTCCAGTTCCAGGGCATTTGATGGCCTATATTAGCACCAGGCACTCATGTAGTACACATTTTAAAATGATTTTTTAAATAAGAATAAACATGATTATGATGAAGCCAATTGGATGAAGAAGCAGACTAGAAAATCCAAGGTCAGACTGGGCTAAACCTATCTGAGGACAGCTGGGCTATACAGAGTGAAACTGTGTCTCAAAAACAAGCAGAAAAATAAAGACAACAACAAAAAAAAAAAAAAAGGAAAAAACTTAATGTACATCTGACTCAGAAGAAATAATTTATGAAATCCCAAAATAATTTAACGAAATCTTCAGCAAAATGAATCAGACTACCAATCCCAATTCTTTATGTAAATCAAAGAATGGTCCTACTCAAAGCGTTAAGCCAAATCAGATGCAATGTATATAAAAATCATTTCAGTTACTGAGTGGTCTATAGTTCATGTAATAAATATATGCAATATATTAATGTAAAAATATATCTTACTTCTGGAGTAAATCTTTTGAATTCAGCCATCCAATTAGGAAGTGTAGACAAAGGGCCACAAACAAGGAAAGGTCCTGGTACTCCCCTCTGAATCATCAATGCAATTGTAGCAATGCACTGAACAGTCTTTCCCAAACCCATCTCATCTGCTAAGATGCCATTAATTCCATTTTCCCAAAGCATCTGTACAGAAGAATACATTATACATAAATGTTAATACAAACATTTGAATTAACAAAGACTTCATTTTTAAAAGCATAAACAATCCTATGAATCTAGCCTACTAATATACACTCTAAGTTATGAGAAGTCCTTTATCTAGGACATAGAAAGTGTTGAAGGGCCTAACACTCATTTTAAAAGTTAAAATTTCCACTTTAAAACACTCAGGAAATACACACAGGGGACTGGAGAGATGACTCTGCAGTCAGGAGCACTTGCTTCTCTTCCACAGGATCCCAGTTAAGATCCCAACATCTACACTGGGTATTCCACAATCACCTGCAACTCCAGTCACAAAGCATCTAATGCTCTCTTATGGCTTTATACAGACAACCACTGCAAAACATAAAACTATGAGGTGTACATGTACCACTCAACAAACACAAAAAATGTTTTTAAAAAAGCCATGCAAATATTTCTATACTAAAATTGAAATTTTTGAATAGTAGAGTATCATGCTACTTAATCAAAGAAAAGAATCCATATGCAATATCAAAATTTAAAACTTATGATCAGGTGTGGTACCACATATTTTTGATCCCAGCATTCAGAAAGCAGAGGAAGATGAACCTCTGAATCCAAGACTACACTAGCCTAAGAATGTAGTAAAACTAGGGTCAACCAAAGCTACAGAGTGAAACTGTGTCTCTAAAAACAAAACAAAAGCAGGTAACTCAAGGGCTGGGGAAATGGATCAGTGAGAAAAGTGCTCACTGCACTAAGTCTAAGAAACTGACTTTGGAAACCCAAACCACACAAACTGGACACAGTAAAACACATGCACTTGTAATCTCTCTCCTACAAAAACAGGAGTCTCAAGCTCCTGAGCCAGCTAGTAAAGTACTTTTACTCATGCATATACCTAGAATGACAATTCCACACAGGTTTCACAGGGAATGCAATGCCATCCTTTGACGAGTTGGATGCAAACCAGCCTCAGTTAAATATGAAACTTGCTTCTCTTTCAAACAAAAACAAAAATGTCTTAAAAACAAAAAATGGTGCCAAGTGCTCAGCAGATAAAAGCCCTACTACACATGCTAGGCTACACTGTACTCAATCCTCAAGGTGGGATCAACCAAAGTTACTCTGACACCCTCAAATCATACACCATGGCCGCACATGAGTCAACCCATATCTCTCTCTCTCTCTCTCTCTCTCTCTCTCTCTCTCTCTCTCTCTCACACACACACACACACACACACACACACACACACACACACACACCAAATAAATATAAAGATGATAATGATGATGATGATAAAATCTGGAATGGCATGATAGCTTAGCAGATAAAAGTGTTTGGCATGCAAGCCTGCTAAGTTAAATTGTAAATATTCACATAAAGGTGGAGAGAACAGACTCCACAAAATCATCTTCTGATATATACACATGTGCACATACCCTCAACCCCCACATAGACACAAAATTAAAAAAGAAGAGAAGACAACTCATTACCCTAAGCCATTCCATGCCTTCTACTTGGTACCATCTCATCACTCCTCCCGTGAAATGCTTTGGTTGTTGAAAGGGTACAGGCTGTCCATTACATTTCCGAACTGGGTCAAAAAAGAATTTAGAATTCTGTCTAACAGTTTGAGACAATCTATCTTTAATCATACTATTTGAATCCTTATTTTTCTGAAGATCTTCTACACAAAGATTAGTAGTGGAAGAGTTTTCATCCTGTAATGAGAAATGTTTAATTAAAGTCTTGATATTAAATGCTACTATGTACCCTATTTATCTACCAGAAAATGCAGCAGGCTGGTGGCATAGCTCAGTAGGTAAAAAAGCACTTGCTGTGGAAGCATGGAGACTTGAGTTAGAATGAGAAAACCACTGATTTTAAAGTTGTCCTAACTTTCACATATACACTGATGGGCACACACACACAGATCATGCATTACACTTTTTTTTCCCAAAAAAGAAAACATAACAAAATCTACAATACTGAAGTTACTAGTTCTAGAAAATAAAGCTGTATGTACAATCACAATCTCCAAGACCTTCCTTTTCCCAAATGTGAAGTCATTAAAAAAAAAAAAAGTTAACAGTGCATAGAGATGGCTTAGATCTTCATAGTTAGGAGATCTTGCAGAACAGAATTCACTCGTCTACTACTCTACTCGTCACCCACCTCTACTCCAGCTCTGGGAAAGCCTTTTATGGCCTCTTCAAGAACTCAAATGTATTTGTATTGTATAGACAACATAAATAAAAACAATCTTTAAAAAAGAAATGCCAATATATATCTATTTTTGAAGCTCAATAACAATAATCAATTATAGATTTTTACCAGTTAGAAAAGCCTTCTTTGTTTGTAACTTAACTACCTCCTATGCATCTCAGGCTGGCTCAAACTCATAGTCCTCCATGCACACCTGAGATAACTGGTTATACCAGATTCGAAATGCCATTCTCTCCTGTTCAAAAGTGTTAGAAGAAGCAAAATGGCTCAACATTTGCTAGCAACCTTAATGATGGTCTGACTTGTTCAATCCTAAGGACCCACACATGATAAAAAAATAATTTCTGCAAGTTACCCTGATACCTGCATGCCATACATCCAATAATTAAACTAATATAAAACAAACAAGTAAACAAGGGACAGCAAGATGGCATAGCAGGTAAAGGACCCTTCCATTAACCTATTCTTCTGAGCTCCATAGCACATGCCAGAGCATGCACATTCATTCATGCACACAGAAATACAAATAGTAATAAAATTTATAAGTCTTACCTCATTTTCCTTATGTTTTTTAGCCACTGACAAAATTTCCTAAGATTGAAAACATAAAAATAATGTTTAAGACTACCACTTCTACCACGGTCTAGTGGTGCATGTCTTTAATACCAGCACCAAGGAGGCAAAGACTGGAGGATCTGAGTTTAAACCAACCCTGGTCTACAAAGTTCCAGGATAGCTAAGACTTTTAAACAGAGAAACTCTGTCTCTAAAGAATAAAACAAAACAAAACAAAAAAAAGGACTACCATTTCCACACCCCCACCAACATGATCCAGGTAAATTACTCTCATCTTTAATTAAAGATGTGTCTTTTTACAACAAACAGTGGTGAATACACAAATACATGGCTGACTGAGATAGGCACTAGCTTTAGTAGCCAGCATTGTGAGGAAAAAGGGAGATGGGTGGGGGAATTGAGGACTGTTGTGAAGTAGCAAGAGCTCAGAGACAAGAACTGCGATGAAATACTTTAAAGCATGAGCTGGGAATAGCATATGACTTTAACCCCAGAAAGGCAAAGACGCACTGATCTAGCACTGTGAGTTCAAGACCAGCTTTACTACACAGCTAATTCTAAGATAGCCAAAGTTAAACTGTAACTTTTCCCCCCTGCCTCAAAGGGGGGGGGAAGATAAAAAATTGGGAAAATGGCTCAGAAAGTAAGAAAGATTACTATATAATCATAATAAGTACCGGAATTCAGATTTCAATATACATAATAATCAGGGCACTTCACAAATGACTTAACTACAGCTCCAAGGAACTTCAGGCCCTCTTCAGGTCTTTATTATGTACAAAGGTGTGAGCATTTATAAACCACAGATTCATGGATTCCTTCCACGGCTGGTACCATCCTCCTGCATGAGCACATCTTAGCATCTCTGCTGTAGCCCCACACAAAGCAGTCTATGCATCTCCACACACTGTTCCTATAAGCCAGAAAGCTCTACTCTACTTTCTCCACAAGGTTATAATTTTATTAAAATCCACTCGATACTTAATAAACATGATGAAGGTTGATGTACCTGCACACTATTGTATACCCAACACTCAGAAAGCTAGCTAGGGCAGCAGAATCCCGAGTTAGAGGCCAGCCTGATTTATACACTAAGACTTTGTATTAATAACAACAACAAAAAACTATTGTTAGGGTTAAAGAAATGGCTCAGTGGTTAAGAGCACTGTTGCTCTTCCAGATGACCTAAGTTCAATTCCTAACACTCACATGGTAATTCAACAATCTTTCTGTAATTCTGGTTCCTGGGGATCTGATGTTCTGTTCTGGATTGAGGACACTGCATATCTATGTAAGTAGGCAAAACCATGCAAATAAATTAATTTTTTTTCATCAAATGAATATCTTTTACTTAAGACAGGTCATATCTAGCTTGAAACAATGTAGACCAGGCAGGCCTGGAAACTAGAGATCCACCTGCTTCTGCGTCCCAATTGCAGGAATTGAAAAGCATGCATCACAAAGTCCAATTAAATAAACACATTTTTGTTAAATTTTTGAGACAGGGATTTCTCTGCATCTTTGGCTGTTCTGGGACTTACTCTGCAGAGTAGTGTGGCCTTGTATTCATAGAAACCTGCTTTCTTGTGCCACCAAAATATGGGATTAAAGGCATGTACCACCACTATCCAGCAAGTAAATATACTTTTTAAATTTATTTATTTATTGAATGTATATGAGTACATTGTAGCTGTCTTCAGACACACCAGAAGAAAGCATCAGATCCCATTACAGGTGGTTGTGAGCCACCATATGGTTACTGGGACTTGAACTCAGGACCTCTGGAAGAACAGTCAGTGCTATTAACCGTTGAGCCATCTCTCCAGCCCAAGTAAATACATTTTTAAAGTAAAGCCACCCCAACAGAGGAGCTAAAGAAAGGACTGAAGGGGTTGAAAGGGTCTGCAACCCCATGGGAAGAACAAAATTATCAACTAACCAAACCCACCACAGCTCCTGGGGATTAAAACACCAACCAATGAGTTCACATGGAGAGACCCATGGCTCCAGGTGCATTTGCAGCAGAAAATATCATACTCTGGCATCAATGAAAGGAGAGGACTTTGGTTCAGCAAAGGGTCGTTTTCCCAGTGTACAGAAATGCTGAGGTAGGAGAGTGAGGTTGGATGAGATTGTCTGATAGGAGATTAACACCTGAATTGTAAATACAAAGAATATCCAACAACAAAAAAAAACCCGGTAAAACCAACAGTATATTTTAGACAACATGAAATATTATGTCATCTCCTTATATTATTACCTCTTTTGACATGACCTCTGAAATATTGTAAGATTCATCTTCTCTTCCTCTTTTCTTTTTCATGACTATAAATAAGAAAAAACCATTTAACTTATAATAGCAGCTAAAAACAAAAGTACAAACATACATCGTTTAAGCTGGAACAAAATCAATTTACCTGGATTCTCTTCATTTCCATCTGGATTTTTACCCTACAAAACAAAGATTTAGAATGTTAGTATTTTTAAATTTTATATGTTCTCCCTACAAGTTCATCTGTGCACCCTGTGCAAACCTGGTGCCAATAACAGAAGAGAACATCAGATTCCCCTAAAAAGAACCATGAATGTGAGCCAGGTGCTGGTGGCACACGCCTTTAATCTCAGCACTTAAAGAATCAGAGGAAGGTGCATCCTGGTCTACAGAGCAAGTGTCAAGATAAACCTGTCTGAAAAAACAACAGAACAAAAGAACCATCATGTGGATACTAGGAATAAAAGCCAGGGCCTCTGGAAGAACATGCAGTGCCCTTGATTGCTGAGCTATCTTTTAAGATCCTAGAATGTTATTTTTACTAAGGATCCTTATGTTATTACACTTCCTTTTATGTTTGTTTGTTTTGAGAGATTCTCACTGTATAGCTTTAGCTGGCCTAGAATTCATTAACCAGATGATCGACCTTATAATTTCATGATCATTTTGCTTGTGTGTATTCCAGGTTATATAAATGGTATTGATCAGGGACTGTAAAGATGACTCAAGGCTTAACAGTACTTCCTGTTCTGGCAGACAACCAGAGTTTGGTTCCTAGAAGCCACACTGGGCCAGTCACAACTGCTTTATAGGATTCAATGCCCTATTCTAATACTCCATGACCACTCAAACATAGTTGGGTGATCACACAAATATATATATAATAAAAATATCAATATAAAAGACTTCCTGATGTGGTAGTGCCAAATACTTAATCCCAGCATTCCAGAGTCAAAGACAGGCAGAGCTCTGTGAATTAGAGACCAGTAATATAACGTCCCTATTCATCATGCTCACACAAAAAACCCCAGAACTCAGTGAGTCCCAAAAACAAATAGATATGAACATAGAAGAACAAAATGTTAGGGAGAAGGGATTCAATGAAAGTGAGTAAATGGGATAAATACAACCAAAATACTATCAATAATTATGTTTAAAAAAAAGGGGGGGGGGGGCCAGGGAGATGCCTAGACAGTTTTAAGTGTGAAAACTAGTTTAGATTCAAGAACCCATGTAGATGCTAAGTGAGCATAGTGTCCCCAGTGAATTCTAGAGCTCTCTGGAGAAAGCAGGTTAGCTAGTCAGAACATACTGGTAAGTAACTGAGACTCTGCCTCACAAACATGGAATAACCTAGGAAGCCTCCAAACACCAACCCTGGTATTTCATACATGTACACATGTAAATATTCATAAGCCTTCAGACACACCACAAATACATATAAAAATAAAAGGATAGTTTAAAGGTTTTTTTGGTTTTTTTTTTGTTTTGTTTTGTTTTTTAATTTGAAGGGGGAGCAGGAACAATGGTTAAGTGTTTAGGAGCACTGGCTCCTTTCCTAGAAGTTCCAGGTATAAGTCCCAGCACCCACCTAGCATCTCACAATGCCCTCTTCTGGCCTCTCCAGGTACCAGGCACACATGTGTTTTAAATGTGTGTTTGTATGTATGTATGTATGTATGTGTATGTATATATGTGTAAGCGTACACACACACATACACAGACTCTAACTCATATTCATAAAATAAAAATGCATCTTTAAAAAAGATACACTACCCATTAAGAAAACTTGTAAAGAGCTGAAAATTAAAGTAAACAAACAGCAAACAGATGGACAAGCTAAATATATAACACCCACTTCTGGCTCTCAGGGGTATTCCACACATGGCATACTTACACACATCCAGGCAAAACAAAAACATACATATAAATTAGTATTTTAAAAAGACAATGGAAGAATAAATCTGAAATTAGGTAGATGATGAAATAAATAACAATTTTCTCAAAAGAACTGAATCTTTCAGTGGTAGATCATGTATTTAACATATATTCAAGACCAATCCATAGCACTAGAAGGGAAATCCTGGTTTATTATATTACCTCTGTAACTTTTAATGACCGTTTTTTTTTCTCCAACTTCTCTTTCTTCTTCTGTTCCTGTAAGGTAATTTTTCTCCTTAGGACATGTGACAAAAAGTACATATTACAATTACAACATCATGTATTCAATTTTTTAATCACCTAATAATTAAAAATAAGAATTTCTAGGCTTCATGGGATTATAGGAAACAGATTTGTCCTCTTCTGCCATACAGAACTAAATACAGTTCCAATATATTAGACAAGTGTTTTCAAAAGGACAGTAAATTCTGAGAAGAAAACCTTCTGACTGCTTAGCTCACAGCCTGAGTTCAATCTCAAGGATAAATAAACAGAAACCAAGTCTTTGAGATGAGATAAAACTCAAAACTGAAAACTTGTAACATCTCCAAGGTCAAGTACCAGAGAGAACCGTGAAGCACAGAGAAAGCTGGTATGTCCATGGGCAAAGCCATAAGACAACCAACTGAACATTAAATTGGTAAAACAATCTTCGTATTTAAAAAAAAAAAAAAAATCAGGAAAAGGAATAAGTTTACTCCCTAGACTAAAAAGTCCTACAAAGCAGTGCATGGAAGACAAAGTTATTCCTAAACTAAAAGCTATGCCATATTTACATTATCATTTGTCTTAACAAAATGTCATTTTCTTGTCTGTATGTTAGCACATCTGTAAGGAAAGGTTGCCAGGTCTGAGATCAAACACCTTTACCTGCTCAGCCATCTCATGGGTCCTGTCTCTTCCATTGTAAGCAAGTGATGTAAATGTACTGACTCACATCAGTCTAAGAGATGACTAAAACAGAAGCTGTCTTGTAATTCATTAAACTTAAGACTTATTTTGTGCTTATTATTTTACCACAAAGATTTGAACAAGGTTTCTAAAAGGAAGACCTTTGGCAAATGTAGTAAAGTCTTAGTTGATCACTGTGATAAAGACAAATACACTCTGGAAAATGCTCTAAAAGCTAATGAGGTTGAAGTAGGTAGCTAACTTTCTTTAAATCTTGCATTAAATCTCGTGAGAAACAAAAGCTAGAAGACAATTTTTTTAAAAAAATCACAGGAGGGAACTAAAATACTAAAGAAAAAATCATTAATTATTATTTGTTTATTTGAGGGGTACAGGTAACACGATACACATAGTCAGACAGCTTTCAGGAGGCAATATTATTCTACCGTCTAAGTGTCATGGATCAAATTCAGGTCTTCAGGTTTAGTGACTTTAACCTATTGAGCCAACTCACTGTACAGAAAAAAAATTCCTCAGAAGCAGTATCTTGTTTTTTAACTTATTAACAGGATGAGCTGGCACATACCTTTAATCCCATATATATGTGTACCATATTCATGCCTATGGATAGTTGCAAGCCACCATGTGTGCTGGGAACTAAACCCAGGTCCTCTGCAAGAATGGCAAGTGCTCTTAACCACTGAGACATCTCTCCAGCCCCACAAGTTAAAAAAAAAATCTTTCAAAAGTTTGAAGATAAAGTTTTCAAACATGAAGAAGATATTCAGATACACTATAAGATCACCAAGGGAACATGCAAATAAAATCCGTAATACTAGAAAACATATCAGCACAGAGTAGCAGTGGAGAAACTGATGAAGGTAGACATGATGAAAAACTTGATGGGAATATTCATACAACTGTTGTACCCTTCCCAGGTATACATGTATCCACAAATAGAAACTGTAAGTGTAGGGTTCAGTGTATTCAGAGTACTCAGTATCTGAGATGAACCGTAACACTTGATTAAAGCCCTAGCACTGCCAAAGAAAATAGAGATGAAGAGAAAGTGGCTGCACATGATAGTGTTATGACTATAATCACAGCACTTAGGAAGCAGAAATAGATGAATCCTGAGTTAAAAGCCAGTCTAAAAAATAGACATATTTGAGACACATCTCAAAAAAAAACAAAAACAAAAACAAAAAACCCAAAATGTGCAATTCAGTGCTCTTCAAAGCATCAAAAATAATGATATTTTAAGAAATGAAGGGAGCTGGGGAGATGGCTCAGTGGATAAGAGCACTAATTGTAATTCTAGGTCCTGAGTTCAATGCCCAGCAACCACATGGTGGCTCACAACCATCAGTAATGGGATTTGATGCCCTCTTCTGCTCTGTTTGAAGACAGCTGTGGTATACTCATATAAAGAAAATAAATCTTTAATAAAAAAAGAAAGAAATGAGATGCTTACTTAAAAATAAAATTTTAAATTTTAATTCTATCTTTAAAAATTTTTTAAATACACTGCATAATAAATCTGAAAATAGAAAGAAAAAAGTGCATATCTAGTTAACCTACATATCGAGGGGAAAAAACTAGGTTTTTCCTATTCTTTCATCAACAATTACCTGCTCAAACTTTTTTCCTTAACTGGTAAAACTTAACTCTTCTTGTCAACATAAAGCAGAGAGTAAATGTACAGCTGCTAAACAGTATCAGAATTCAATTCAGTTCAACTCTGACATAATCTCTGTCCTAGAGTACCAGGTCTTAGAGACTAAATGCTTAGACTCCCAGTCCTCAATCACTCTGCCAAATGAAATGTTCAAGTTGTTCAGCCTTTGTTTTGACCATGAAATGTGGTCTATTACAAGATACTGATGAACACCTAATAAAGACATAGGTAAAGAACTGCATGGCAAAAGGGGCTTAGGCTTCAGTGCTCTCTTCAGAACACATTTCTTCTAACTGATCCATAAATGGATGCTCCTACAGGTACCAATGATTAAAGCATTGACCACAAGGGAACAACAAACAACTTTCTTTGAGCGTGGTATACACCTCTAATCCTATTTCAGCTTGTGAGTGACTAACCCCCAGTTCTAGGCACCACAATGTGTTAACTCATCAGCATACAAAAAGATACCACAGTGGAGATCCTAGGGCTTTCCGAATTATATGATATAGAAAACAAGGTGAAACCAAAGTTCTATAATCCTATAATACAATGGTTCCACTAATATACTATCCTGGTCAAGCACTACTAATCAATAGTGAGAGTCACCATAAAGCCTGATGATGTCACAGGAGTACATTTGGAATAGAAATGCACATTATTTCAATTGTGTTGGTGATTACACAAGTCTATACATTCACTAGTCAAAACAAGAACTAGGGGCTGGAGATCCAACACCTTCTTCTGGCATGCCCATGGTACATACACATACAAATATGCGACAAAAACATAATTAACATAAAATTAAAAAATTTAAAACTGAGAATAAATTTGAAATCTCTACATTTAACTGTACTAATTTATACCTCAAAAAGCTGTTTCCAAAACGTTTCTAACCTATCTATCATACATACATACCTCCAACTGCTGTTGTTCCATTTTAGTCAACAAAAATTTTGAGTAGATATTGCTCTTTTCAAGCAAATGCTGAAGTCTGCGGTACCGAATTTCAGTGGACTCTCTGTCCCAAGACTTTTGAGCCTATACAAAGAAAAATATTCCATGATACTAAATTAAAGACATACAATTATCATTCAAGGATATCTTTCTACACAGCAAGTTAGGTAGCAGCCTAATAATTACACAAGACCCTGTCTCAAAATACATTAAACAAAGCAATGAAAATAAAATTAAAATAAAAACAACACCCAAAGAACGCAAACCACTAAGAGAATAGGAAGGGAGGAATTAACAAAGTAAATAAAATGACACGTATGAAAAATACTTTATGCTAATCAAAACAAAACTCACAAAACCACGTCTTCTTATAACTTTAAAATTGCTGTTATCCAGGCACAGTGGCCTATGCCTTTACTCCTAGTACTCAGGAGATAGATGGAGAATGAAGAGTTCAAGGATAGCCATTGTTATACAGGGAATTCAAAGCAAATCTGGGACACAAGAGATTCTCTATCAAAAAACAAAAACAAACAAACAAACAAAAAACCCTCAGAACAAAACACAAAACCTGTGCTATGTATATTATGTCCTCTGCCACTTGGAGATTCCGCCTTCAAAAATGTCATTACCAAATTCAGCCACTCAAACCTGAATCAGAACAGTGACACTGAAATAAACCTCTTCCTGATTTGTCTGTCTATATGCAGGCAACATGGATGGACCTTAGCAGGTCCGCACACCTATTTGTGAGGAGCAAAAGAAAACACTGAAGTTAATTTTCTCCTACCTTTACATAGATCCAGTTCCAGGTTGTCAGTCTTATACACCCAACAATTTTCCAGCTGAGTGATCTGATTAGTACAAACCTCTTTTCAAAGTTCAATATGCATGTTATAGGGTTCATGCCTTATTAGCCCCTGTCAACATTTTGTGTTCCTCAGAGCTTTGCCTTTATCCTTTAGCTTCCTTTTGAGAGCTGAAACTCACCTCAAATTTACTATGTTAACAGAAGATGACCTTGAGTTGATACTCCTGCATCTACCTCCCAGATACTGGAATTACACATGGGCCACCACACCCAGCTAGATCATTGGTTTCATGTCTTTGAAACTTTGAACTACAAATCTCTACTTTCTTTGTTACTTTTATATAACATTTATTTATAAATTTATGTGTATAGATGTTTTATCTACATGTATCATGTCTGTGAACCACTTGTATGCCTGGTATCCAGAGGTCAGGTGGGCACTGGATCGCCTGGAACTGGAGTTATAGAGGATTATGATCCACCACATGGGTGCCAGGAATTAAAGCTGTGTCTTTGAGAAGACTGAAGGCGTGCATGGATGCCAGAGATGTCAGATCCCCTGGAGCTAGAGATTTATGAGCCACTCAACATGGGTTCTGGACTCTAACTCAGAACCTTTGCAAGAGCAATTAACACTAACCCACCTCTACAATTTTTAAAATGTAATTATCTCTATGTACTTCACAAAGTAGATAAGGACTCAATAAAACATTGGAAATAAAACCTGACCTTTTTCTGTCTTTTGTTTTGAGATTTCTTTCTCCATGTCTTGTCTAGACTTTGCTATGTAGACCAGGCTGGCCTCTTACTCACACCTGCCTTCTGTCCCCTACCCCCATCCTGAGTGCTGAGATTAAAGGCATACATGCACAACCATGTCTAGCATGATTTTAAGATTTATTTTAGGAGTGGGGAAAATTATATTATGTAGTTAACTATTTTCCCTGTGTGTGTGTGTGTGTGTGTGTGTGTGTGTGTGTGTGTGTGTGTATAAATATATGTGGATATGTGTAATATAGCACACAATTTCCTGATACCTATAGAGTTCAGACAAGGACGTTGGGTTATCTAGGAACTGGAGTTAGAGATGGTTGTAAGCCACCATGTGAACACTGAGACCCAATCCTGGATAGCATGTCACTACAGCCCAGTGACTATTTTTGATATAAGGTTTTGTTTTACAGCCTAAGATAGTCTTAAACTTGCAATTTTTCAGCCTCAGTCTCCCAAGTGTTGTCCTTAATTTATAGGTGTGAAGTACCACAAAGACCAAGCATTTTTTTTTTTTAAGATAGACTATCATATAGCTAAGGCTCCCTGCAAAACCCCTATTTAGCTACGCAGCTGAGGGTGACCCATGTAGGGATGACTGGAACATGTGATCTTCAAGCTGCCACAAGTACTCTGATTCCAGGTATGAGGCCTAGTGTGACCCTACTCTTAATAAACCATCATTGAGGTTTAACAATGCTAGAGCCTCAACAGTCTGAGGCTAACTAGAACTATATATTATGCCCCCATCTTTATCCAAAGTGGAAAAAACCAACAGAATTAAAAAATGCTGACTGGCAGGAGGTTAGCGAGTGGGTTTAGTTGATAAAGTGCTTAACGTGAAACCATGAAGACTCAGTTAGGACTCCCAGAACCCCATAAAAGTGAGCACCATGATGTTAGTAATTTCAACACTGAAGAGGTAGAGACAGGAGGATTCCTGGGCTTGCTGTCCTAACTAGATGAATAGGTAAGATGGGTGATCAATGAGAGGTTATGTCTTAAGAAGAAAAAAGCGGTATACAGGGAAATGGATTAGTGGGTCAGTTTTAAAAAAAAAAAAAGCCTTGCCATTCAAGCCTGACAACCTGTATTCAATCCCTGGAACCCACATGAAGGCAGATGGAAGAACAGACTCCATAAAGCTGTCCTCTGACTTCCACACATGTGCCACGGTATATACGGGCCCACTCACACTAATCATTTTTAATTAAATGGAGAATGGAAGACATTTAACATCAATTTCCGTCCGTCCTTCACATGCAACACAAACACAAATAAAAAAGAACACTGACATACAAAATATGCAACATGAATCACGTGACTTATCACTTCGTAAAGATTTGTTAACTGAAAGACGGTTCCAGGAACTCTTAGGCACTTACACCTGCTCCCGAGGACGGAAGCACACAAGTGAGAGGAACAATCGAGACCCAGAGTCTGAGATAGTGCCCACAACTGATTCCCTGGGTGTGTGACTTACGAGATGAAAGGTGTCCCTGTGAGGAGCAGATTCTGTTAAGAAGTTAGACTGGCTTGATCCCTCTACCATAGACAGGAGCATCCACTGAGGGAAGGAGGATGGTACGGCTAATGTAAGAAGAGTAAGATATCAGGAACTTTCCTTTGGGGACAGAATGAGAACAGGCCCATATTTTAAGACTAAGGCACGTCGGAATGCAAGTAGGAAAAGAAACACTCAATGCTTATTGTGTTCCATGGTGCCAACACTGCCCCTTGAAGAATGAAAATTGCTCATAAGGGTTGGTTTCTCAGGACTCAGTGTCTGGGACCTCCTGACCACAAAGGCTGAGAGCCTGCTGGTGAAAATGTAAACGGTTGTTGAGCCTCAGAGAACAACAGGGACTTAGAATCTTGCTGAATTTAACAATCTGTGAGATCATACATCTCATGGAATCATTAAGACCACTTTCAACATTACCTGTGATTAAGCTACCATACAAATACAGAGTATAAAAGGTGTAAAGTCTTTAGTAAACCAGCTATCTTGCCTAATTTGTCTTTAGACAGGTTAGTCTCCCACTAACTCTACACCTCTTTGGGACCTGAACCCCACTGGAGCTGGACTTTGGCACATTTACTTTATGACCAACTGGCTCAGTTTGTTCATTTGTGAAAATAAGGGATGGAAAGACGGCTAAGCAGGTAAAAGTGCAACTGCTCTTGCAGAGGTGCCAGGTTTGTTTCCCAGCATTCCTGTCAGATGGCTCACAACCTGCTTATTCTAGCTCCAAACTCACCTGTAGCTACTCCAACTCAAATGAACATCACACACACACACACACACACACACACACACACACACACACACACACACACTTCAAAATAAAGGAAAAAATATTTTTTAAAAAAGAATGTAAGCTAGAAAAGGTGGTACAGGCCACTTTTGTATTAAGATTAAATATCCCAAAGAGAATTCATATTCTATTGACAGGATAAAATAAATGCAAGGAAGAAAAAAAAGAAAAAAAAAAAAAAAACTAAGGATTTAAGAACTTCCCATGAATATATCACCTTTTCTTGCATATGCAACAATTAAGCCACAGAGTGGGACTTCATACTACTAATCAAAAAATAAACTTGCCAAATGTTAAAAGCTGCTTTTACTAACTTTTAAAAGGTTCTGTTTAAAGAAACTACAAATACTATGACTTGTCATGAAAACCTCACACCTCAGTTTTAGCTAAATACCTTACTTCTAGAAAACTAAAACAGGTTGATCACTTGGGCAGCAAACAGTAATAAATTGTTAGGAAATCCTCAGCAGCAGGGAATGATTGCACAGCACTACAAAGCTAGGCAGGTGGACCCTGGGGTCTAGAGACCAGTCCAATCCTGTCTCAAAAACGAACAAACCCAACAGAAAAATAGAGGAGATGGGAATAATCAGCAGACCCGGATTACAGCCCAGCCTTTGATTTACGTCAATTTCTACCATCTCTGTCTAGTAGTTCATACATTATGACTCTGGGCATAAAAGATTAATGTTGGCTATTAGGTATACAGTGAAAGTACATAGCTTAAAAGTTATAAAGATGGCAAAAGAAAGCATGCTTCAGTGACTTTGGCTAACTCTTAATAGTCAAAATTGCAAACTGAAACGTTCACTCAAGAGACGTTGCAACCTACTCCAAGAACACACTTCAGAAACCTCCCATTTAAAGCACGTGCCCACGATTGCATCTTTACAAGTACGGAAAAGCCAAGTGACCTGGGCTGCTCTGAAGTTCAAGGGAAAGCCAAGCAAAAGGTGAAGGATCGCTCGGGGTGGGAAGGAAGCGGGGAGAGCCTCGGGTCCTGGGGCATTTACCTCTTCTAACATCTTCCGCTCTTGTTCAAGTCCCTCAGCCTCGAGCTGCTCTTCCTCCTCCAGCATGGCAGGAGTAATCACTGCAGGCTCCGTTTGCTCAGCCATTTCTGGAGCCAAGGGCCCTAAGGGAGGATGGGGGAGCTTTCAGAGTGTGATCTAAAAGTTCCAACCACCAAGTTCCAACTTACCGAAAGCCCTCCACGGCCCTCCTCCCTTCCCGGTTGCATTGGAAGCAAAAGCCATAGATAGCGATTGGGTGACAAAGCCCATCTGCCCGGACCCAGCTCGTGAGGAGAGGTGCAGGGGAGGCTTGTGGAAACCATTCCGTGCCACCCAGCAGACGAGGTCGCCGGCTCCTCACGCCTCATTCCCCCTCAGCCCAGACCCCGACGGGCTCCCTCCCCGGGGGGTGCAGCCTCCCCGCCGCCGGCTCACCGGCACTACTCGCCGGCCGCTCCGCAGGCATGGCTGGACACCGGCCAGGAATCTGGTCCCCTCAAACGCTGAGACCTAACTCCTCACAGTGCAGGACTGCTGGTCGGCTCGCCCACCCCACGGCGCGAGAAGTTCGCGCGCTTCTCTTTCGCGGGAAAACCCGCTCATCTCGCGAGACTTCCGGCTCCCCGCCCGCTAAGGGCCTCGGCTCACGAGATTTGGACCAGCTTGTGCTCGTCTTCCGCCTCTCTGCAGTAGGGATACATTAAGCTTTTACCTGGACCTGAATCTCTGGCTAATGGGTGTTGCCAGCTCCAGCCCAGAACGTCTCTTGTGATCAAGGAGACTCCGCGGACCGTTGTGGCCCAAATTGTCCTTTTTTTAATTTAAAAATCGTTCCGAGTTGTTCGGCAAATGCGGACTTTTTTGGTGTTTGAACACCCCCAATACCTGTCCTTTCGGTAAGAAAACGATCATGAAGGTCGATGTTAGGATGTCAAAAACTGCCAAGCTCGTTGGACCTTGCCCAGCTGTAGTTGACATTTTCGTAAAATTCCTTTCCAAATAACTCTGAGGAGTGGTTTATGAGTAAGAAGAGATAAAACAGAAATTAAGATTATGGCTAGTTCAGGAAATTTATTTAAGATAAAATGGGGAGTGGTAAACTGAGAGGAAAGACGAGACTCAGAAACTGGTCCGAAGACGTGGTGGAGTTGGTGTGATGCTTGCCTAGCAACGCGCAGAGCATTGAACCAGCCTCAGCGCTGCATAAACCCGGCGTAGCAGGGAAAAGCGCCCGTCATCTCGCGCAGTGGAGGTACAGACACAGGACTGACTTACAGGTCATCCTTGGTTACTAGCTAACTTAGAGACACTGGTGTGCATGAGAGGCCTTTTTTTTTTTTTTTTTTTTAACATTCAGAAACCAAAAAGAGCACTAATAAAAGTGGGTGCTTAAGAGTTTTTCTCGTAGCTGTTTTGCTTAGGTTTCAATTCCTTTTCTGCAATGCCTTCCCCATGTAGAAGAAAAGTCCTGCTAATTGTCCTTTAATCTCTGTGGGTATTTATAAGCCTACCCCACCACACCTCTAAACATGTACACTAAATTAAAATTAAAAAATAAAAAAAAAGACATGAGTTTACAATATACCATAATCACCTTCAGAATCCTCTATTTTTAAAAAAAATCAGATTTGAGCCAGGGTCTCGATATGCAGCCACACCTAACATAGAACTTGCTATGTAGACTATGCTGGCCTTGAGCCCGCAGAGCCCCCACCTGCCTCTGCCTCCCAAGTGCTAATATATGCAATCATGCCTTGAAGATCAACTTCCCTTCGTTTCTTCAGAAAGAGTGAGTTGATTTGTCCAGAACAAGAGTTGGATGGAGCACAGTGCAAATTCATTTGGTTCTCAAAGAACAGACATCTGCTACACTAATTTCCTGACCCATCTTTGCTGCAGTGCAGACCAAATACTAGAAAGGGCTAAGAAACATCTACTTTCTACTTTGTGTAAATGCCTCTAGGACAACAGAAAATACACAGCAATGAACTAGAGCTTCTAAATCTTTATACATAGGTAACTTAAATTCCATAACTGGAAACAGAAAGGGTAATGGGAGAATTGGTGGTTCTTTAACATTAGGTAATTGGATGCCTGGGGGAAAAATGACAAGCAAAGAAATGTTAAAAAAGCCAAACAGCCCAGAGCAAGAGTAACCCAGACAGAAACTACATCTATTCAAAAACAGAGGCAGAAACGGTTCAGGCAGGCTTTGAATGTCAAAAGGAAGGCTAATGTGGGTGCAGGGGAGACTGCTCAGCAGCTAGGAGCACTTAGGGCTCCTGCATACTACCTCAGTTTGTTTCTCAGCATGTGCCTGTGCGGTAACTGCATCTCCCAGAGACTAATGCCCTCTTCTGGCCTCCTTGGCTATCCATCTTCGTGCATAAAGACCACCCACAGGCTCATAAAAAATATTTTCTTAAAGAAGCTAAAAATAAGCAGAGTTGGCAAGAGAATGTCATGAAAGAAGTTAAAAACCCAGATATGACATTGGGATTTTTCTTCTGAAACATTGTAAGTTATATTTCTCTACCCCACAAAATGTGTTGGAAAATGCTTATATTGGTGGTTTCACTATCCACCCAATAAGATTTCAATACCAACTCTAACCACTGCTTGCTTTTATACTACTAGGTCTCCTTCAGAGAGAGTCCCTATTTTCCCAGCAGTAATATTTGCAAATCTAGCATCTGAATTACCTTTTCACTCCCTTATTCTCTCTTCTGGATAGAAATCCCAGAAGCTTACTCCAGGAATCTTAGATTAACATTCCATTCTCCAGGGTTCCTAAATGTTCTCTGAAGTCTTTCCATTATTATTCAAATATTCCATTATTATTCAAAATTTCTACTGGAAGAGGAAGACTGCAGTAGCTGGGGGAGGAAGAGGAGCAATTAACTTTTTGGCAACATCCATTCTCCCCTTTATATCTTATTTTAGAACGATTTATACTTAGCCAGGCATTGTGGCCCACTCCTTTGGTTCTGGTGCTCTGGAAGCTGAGGCAAGTGTTTTAAGCCAACCTGGTCTACATAGTAAGTTCTAGGACAGCCAGGACTACTTAGTGAAACTGTCTCTAAAAAGCAGAACAAAAGGAAATATTTACACTTAACTAGGCTGAGTGGTACACATCCATAACTACCTCAGGGGGGTCTGAGGTAAGTAAGAGCTTATCTGAGGTTAGCCTGGGCCACCAAGTGTTTTTTAAATCAGCCTAAGGTACAGCGTGGCTCCAACTTCCTGGAACCAGAGAGGAGGGGACCTGTAGATCTTGAGGCCAATGACCTTAACATTAAGGAGTTTGGGGCCAGAAAAGGCTGAGTACTTGTTACTGGCAGTTAGGGCCTCCAGAGTTTTGATCTTTCAGAGAACTGAAATAAATGTTGCAATGTAGCAAGGAGACTTTAGTCAAAGTAATAGGTAGAACAGAAAGAAAATTACCAAGATAGACAGTGGGCCACATGAGGGAGGGCACTTAAGGGTCCTGATTGTTTATGGCTTTCTTCTCTAGCGTTTGAGAGGAGTTTGGTTGCTAAGGGGTGCAGTTTGGGTGGTTTCTCTACTTTGATCAACACCCTTAAATAATAGAGGCCTTTGTTATTGAGCATGTCCTAAACCTAGTGCATCTGACTTTATAGGTACACCCAATTATATACAGACATACAATGATAGATTCTTTTGACAGTTTGACAGGTTACCTTATTACCCATATACCCAAAATCAACTAAGCAAATAGGTTCTCCTTCCTTCTTACCTGGATATACTAAGAACATGTCCAAATAGATGGTCATTATCCAAAGAAGAAACCAATTTTTTTGTTTGTTTGTTCGAAGTGGGGTGTGTGCAGATGGAGCAGGTGGGTGCTTAGGTTGGTATCAGGTTTCTAGATGCGTTTTTCAGAAAGATGTATGTACGAGTATATGATATGTGCATGTAAGGGTTTTAAGTTGTCAAATGCATTCTTAGAAGAGGAGCATGAGTTATATACAAACCAAGTAAATTCTCAAGATGCTAAACTATCTCCTATGGTTGCCAGTTAGAGTAGTTCTTGTATAAAACAAAACCCACTACACATAGAAACAAGTATCTACATTAGCATTTAAAAACTGGTCTCTCTGGACTGGAGAGATAGCTCAGTCAGTGGTCTGACTGCTTTTCCAGAGGTCCCAATGCCCTCTTCTGGTGTGTCTGAAGACAGCTAAAGTGTACTCATATAGTAAAATAAATAAATCTGTCTTTAAAAAAACAAACCTGGTACTGCTCACTGATTCTTCAGCAATCTGGTTGTAACACTCAATACAAATTAAAGTACTTACTAATTAATATAATGAGTTGTGTACCTCCCTCTGTGTTAAAAAACTGAGATATATCCAGTATCTCAGTTCCTATCTTGATCTCCCTGCACAAGAGAACTGAAGTTCCTGGGGACAAAAGCCCCACTCACCTATGGGAAGATTCTAAAAAGGCTGATTAGCTAATTATTAACTATACAAAAGGATCTAGGGAGACGGATCAATGGTTTAAAAATGCTTACTAAGCAGGCATGCACACAGAAATTCAGATCCCCAGAAACCCATGTAGAAACGTTCCAACCTCTGAAAGTGGAAACCGGATTCCTAGGACGATCTGTCTAACGTGACCAGTCATGACCCATCCACACGTGCATGCACGCCACTACAGGAACCAATGGAAAATGAGATACAAACAATGCAATGGAAAGAAGGATGCAGATGCAGAGCCAGAATGTTGTCTGTCTTTAGCCCCCCTGACAGCCAATCTTACCTCCTCTATAACCTCATGCTAGCAGGTGAAACCTTCAGGATGTTTTCTAGGCAGATCACAGCTTCCCCCAACTCAAAAGCAAAGTTTCTGCTTGCACCAAAACCTACTGCAGATCACCTAGTATGGTGACGCATGCCAGTGAAGTGCAGAGAAACTGCATTCACAGCCAGCCTCGTGATCCACATACAGTCTACACAGACCGAGACCAACCTGAACTGTGAGACCCCTGTCGTAAGAGAGAAACGTAGACAAACGTGCTGATGCGTGCCTGTAATGCCAGCACTCTAGAGCTGGAGGCAGCCTGAGCTACAATGTACAATTCTTACCTTTAAAAATAAACTTAAAAAAAAAGTTTTTTAAACTTAGAGGCAAGATTTCTCTATTAGAGATACAAAAAGAGAAGCGAAATTCTTACTTTCTAGCAGAGACACTGTGACCTGACCCAGTATTGTGGCTTTATTTTATTAAAGACGAACTCCTGATGGTCCTGTGCTAACTTGCCAGTCTCAGAGAGAACAAAGGGAATTTTAAGATACGCGCAGTAAAATCTACTCAAATAAGATCCCACTCAACTGTTAAATGGCACAGGCAGCAAGGCTGGAAGCACATACCCTTCTCATTGTGTATCCCCGGCTGGTCTGGAGTTTGCTGTAGAGACCAGGATGGCTCCAACTCAAGAGATATGCATGCCACTTGCCCCAAGTACTGGGATTAAAGGATGCAGCTCCAAACCCAGCCCAGGCAACTTCTCTAAATTGCTTCAAAGAACCCCAATTCCCTCTGAGGGATGTGGCACAATTTCTATCTGCCTCTATACCTCAATCTCTCGCCTGTCTTCTCTCTCCCCTTCTTTCATTTTGCCTGCTCTGCTGCTGTTCACTTTGTCTATTCTTTATTTTCCCATTTACTCCCCATGGGCTATCACGATTGACACAACATTCCCCATTTTTGCTGTAATCTACTTACTTGGTGTTCTCACTAACGTGTTTGGTAAATGCCTTGATTTATGACTCTTTCTTCAGAATGATTATGTATCTAACTTTCATGGGGGAACGTGTCATTTCAGGCAACTTGAATCTGATCTTGGGCCATAATCATTCATGTAAGATTGAGAATAAACCTTTTTTTTTTTTAACCTTGAAGTGAAAGCTGTGTTTTATGTCAGGTTAGCAATCGACAGTTTGATCCCAAAGACAATATGTACCAGAGACCAGTGGAGGCCCTTTGTGCCCCATTGCCCACCTTCCCTCCTTGTGGGATGCTTCCTCTTTGCTATGGCTGGTGGTCTGGGCTGGTGCTGGACATCCTCTTGCTTGCTTCAAATAGGAATTGAAGCATTTGTATGAAGGCATCTGACAGAACAAACCTCTATTAGCATTTAGCTTTTCTCCTGCCATTCCTCCAATGGCTAAACTCATGTGTTTTTCCTGTCTGCTCACTCCTGAAATTCTGGCCCTTTTACTTTGGAAATTATAGGAGCATCTAAAACCAAAGTGTATTACCACATGCCCCTAATTCCAGCACCTGGAAGGTAGAGTTAAGTGGATCACAAGGTTCAAGAGCTTCACTTATTCAACTACATGAGACCCTGTCTCAAGAGAGGAAGAGGGAGGAAGGGCAGAGGGAAAGGGAAGAGGAGAGGGGTCAAAGTTGAGAGGGAGAGAAAGGAGGCACTTGTTTCCTACAACTCAACAGTGTTGAGATGTCAGGAACTCCTGGAATGTTCAGCAGTGACTGAGGAAAGACCAAAACAACACATCTCATTCCTATATTGGAAGAACTCTACTGGCTCCTAAAAGATACATAGATAAGGAATGACCATCCAGTGTTCTGAAGCCCCTTACCATTCTATAAATATGCAGGATAAACAGGAGACATAGTAGGAAAACTGACTCTGGGATGAAACTTGAGTGAGCTAATCCCAAAAATACAACCTAAATCTGATCCAAAATACATCACTCATCTTTGCTCCCAAAGCCTGAAGTTAATATAATATGAAATAAAACATAACCCAACATTAAAAGTCCCATAGTCAGCCAGATATGGTGACACGCACCTTTAACCCCAGCACTCAGGAAGCAGAGGAGGCAGATCTATGAGTTCTAGGCCAGCCAGGACTACGTAAGACCCTATCTCAAAAACAAAACAATACCAAAACACACAATTTAAAGGAACACAATGTTATAATTTTTTTCTTTTATTTCTTTTTATATATGTGGGTAATATACAATGTCCTCACAGGCCAGAGAGAATGTCTTTTGGAAATAGAATTACAGACCATGTGGGTGCTGGGAATCGAACTTAGGACCTATGGCAAAGTAGCTGAACCATAGCTGTATATGTATTATTCCAAAAGGAAAGAATCGAACATCACAAGGAATAATCACACCAAACAAAACCCAACCCAGCAGTGTAAACCCCAATCCTATAGACCAATGTCCAACATCTGGGACTTACTCAAGGTATTGCTAAGCTTCGAAGGGCTTAGGCAGCCCTACCTCTCCAGCTCTACCATCCATAGCACACAAAGTGTTAATCCCACTGGTAGAGAATAAGACCACTATTACAATCTTTGGCCAAAATTGAAGCAATCTCTAGTTAAATACTGGCCGGGCTGATGAACACTGCCCATGCCCTTCTTGGGTTCCTCCCAAAAATGATCACAAGTTACATTTTTTCCCAAGGGCTTAAAAAGTCAAAACTCACAACTCACCACATTTCCCATTAGGTCAAATCAGGAAAAAGCATATATTCTGACATATTTCCTGCCCATGCACCTCCCTCCCACATGTCATCAAGCACATACAATGCAGATGAGTCAAACAAACTTGTATAGGGAGCAAAAACAAACACCAGCCATCAGCATTTCACTTTAGTTCTCGAAGTAGCTTCTCTCTTAGGCTTAAGCTGGCTCCATTCGATGGCTGTAGCTCTCTCTGGCAGACATCACGCAGTCCTGGCATCTCCAATATCCAGGGTTCTCTACTGCAACTGAGGCTTCACTTTTACTAGTGGCCTCTCTCGGAGCCTTTTTGTAGAGACTCTGGCCACAAGGTGCTAAGTCTTAGTTGCTCACCATGACCCTTTCATGTCTTCAACTCTTTCACTGCTAAATTCTGCTAAGATACATCTCAGAAGCCTGGCCCCCTTGGGACTACATCTTCTGACCCAGAAGAAATACATTCCTACTGTCTCAACGAAGCACAGAAGGTTATACTTCAATGGTGCTGATCTCTTATAACCACAGCCTTAGCAGGATCAAATGATACAATTAAATGAGTAAAATATCACATGACTGGCCCCTGACCCAATTTCTGATAAAGTTCTTGCTCCCTACTGAAACATCATGAACCAGGATGCTATAATTCACATTTCTCTCAGCATTACTATCTTCCAACTCTCACAAGAATAGTGAACCAAATTCTGCCTCCAACACTCAACAGTTTCTCCAGCACAAAGTTCCAAATGCTTTTAGATTACTTCTCCAAAAACAAGGCATAAAATTCACATGGCCAGGTCTGTCAAATGACACTCCACTCTCAGTACCAAACTGTGTCCTAGTTCATTTGTTGCTATGGAAAATAACCCAGATCAAAAGCAACTTAGAGAAGAGGGTTTATTTGGGTCACAAATTTAGGTCATAGGCCCTTATTTTGGGAGAAGCCAAGGCAGGGACTTGTGGACAGCCGTTGATGCCTCTTCAAGGATACTGGCAAGAATATTTACACTGGGCTAGGACAAAGGAGCAGGCTCAGGTAAGAATTTGACCTGGGGCTAGAACAAGGCTCAAGAGGAATACAGCCAAGGAACGTATTGTATTCCTTGTATCTTAGTCATCCTGAAAAAGCCCTACACACACTGAACACAGGACTTTGTTTATACCTTGTTTGTCACTTAACTACTCGGTTTGTTCCTTGACTACTTTGTCTTTGACCTAAAACTGATGCTATTCTTTGCATGTACCTAGAATGGTATAAAAGCAGGCTGGAAAAAAACAAACCTGTTTCAGCACTGTCTGAAGTCAGGTTATAATGTTATCTAATTGTCCTTCTTTAATCCTCATTCGCTTTCTTGAGACCCTGTTGACTGACTGAACTGGTTTGGCCAGGGACTAAAGTATCTGTCTAGTCACATATGCACAGATCACAGTAAAGAGACAGAATATATATATATATATATATATATATATATACACATACATACATACATACACATACATATACATACACACACACACACACACACACACACACACACACACACACACACACACACACATCCATTCATCCCCATCTGTTTTCTGGTTCTCATCTAGCTTTCTCCTGTCTTATATAGGTACAAGTTTCTGCCTAGGGAATGATACCACTCATAACAGGCTGGGTCTTTCTACATTAATTAACAAGAGAATACCCTACAAACATGCCCACTGGCCAATCTGGCCTAGACAATTCCTGAATTGAAGTTCTTTCCAGGTGATTCTAGGTTGTGCTGACAGTTTAAACTCACCAGTACATTGTAGAATAATTTCTCAAGGATGACTACCTGTCTCTACCTCTACCTATAGTTTAAAAAAAAAAAAAATGAAGAAATGAAAATTGTGTTGGAAAAAGGAATCAAAATTAACTGTATTGTTATCTGAAGACAGACTGAATGATAACTATCCCCAAAGACCCCTGTATTTGGATACTTGGTCCACATTTGAACTGTTTGTGGGAGGATTAGGAGGTGTCACTTTGTTAAAGGAGGTGTGTCACTGAGAGTAGTCTTTGAGGTTTCAAAAACCTATGCATGCCATTGCCAATTAACTGTTAGCGAGCTAGCTACCCACCTAGCTTTCTCTATCATCTGTTATCTATCTATTATCTATCCATCCATCTATCTATCTCCATCCTCTGTCTCTTGATCCCTCATTCCCTCCCCAGCCCTCTGGCTCATGCTTGAAGACGAAGATGTAAGCTCTAAGATACCGCTTGTGGTAGCTATTCCTGGGTGTCAACTTGACTATATCTGGAATAAACTACAATACAGAAATGGAGGGCACACCTATAATCTAGATCTTGAGGCTGCTTTCAGTCTCAGGATACAGGCTTTTGACCCAGATCTTGACGTGGAGTGGCATATGCTTTTGATCCAGATCTTGAGGCATGGTGGCCATGAAAAGCTTAGTTAGGTCCAGGAAAGGTAATACATGCCTTTAATTCTAGGAGACAGAGGCAAACTGATTCATGAGTTCAAAGACAGGCTGGGACAAACCAAGTTCAAAATCCAGTCATGGTGGGCTACATCTTCTGTTGGACATCTACATTAGTACAATGGACAAAAGAAAGGTTTCATTCTTCTTTGCCTGCTTAGACTTGACAGCACATCTGTTGGAACCTTTTTCAGGATTCCAAATTATACAGAAGACCAGCTTAAATACTTAGCCTGATGGGACTAAGCAACTACTAGATTCTTGGACTTCCCACTTACAGCTGCCCATAGTTAGGTCAGTTGGACTGCAGACTGTAAGTCATCCCAATAATTCCCTTAAGTACAGAGAGAGATTCCATAAGCTCTGCAACTCTAGAAAACCCTGACTAATAAATACACTGCTCCAACATCATGATGGCCTGCCTACTGCCAAGCTCCCTGCCATGATCATGGACGCACCCACTGAAATGCAAGCCTTCTTTTATAATTTGCATTGATCATGGTGTTCTGTCACAGCAATAGAAAAGTGACTAAGAAGATATCTGTAATATTTGTTTGTTGAAACAGAGTCTAGTATATAGGCCCTGGCTGGCCTGAAAGACACCAAATAGGTCAGGTTGGCCTTGAATTTGCAGTGAACTTGGATACATAAAAACATACATTTCCACACAAAATAATTCTTAAAGTACAAGAGCATAGACAGAAATGGTATTAGTCTAATTAAAGAGTATGGTGCCATATACAAAGGTTCTGGTTGGATAAAAGGCTGTTTTCCTGATATGCTACTTTTACTTCTTTAGGCCAGACTGTTCTCTTAATTATTCTAACCTTAGGTAGAGTATCACTATAATATGCCCATGCAAATTTTCTTTCAGAGAGAACTAGAATTACAGTTTTAAATTGCCATGTGAGTGGTGGAAATAAGTCTGGTCCTCTGCAAGAACAGCAACCAGTTCTAACTGCTCAGCCATCTCTTCAGCCTGAGTTTTGGAACTAGAAATGAATTTAGTTTCATTCTTTTACATAAGTATATTGTTTTCCCAGCACCAAATTATAGAAGGAGGCTGCCTTCTTGCCTTCTTTTCCCAGTATATGTTTTGTTTTGTTTTGTTTTTTTTTTGATGTTGTTTCTAGTAATTTTTTACTACTTACTTTGTAGATAAGCATTTACATTCATGTGTGCATGTGTATGTGTGTGTGTGTGTGTGTGTGTGTGTGTGTAGAGGTCACAGATCAATCTTTGAGAGGCAGAATCTCATATATTACAGACTGGCTTTGACCTTAAATTCCTGATCTGTTAACTTCCATCTCTGAAATGTTGGGGTCGGAGATGTGCGCTACGACGCATGATTTATGTGGACCAAACCCTCTCTACCAAGTAAACCACAATGTCATCCCACAAAACACACTTTAAAAAAAAATACATTTTAAAAAATATGATTGTGGGGGTGTTTTGCTTGCCTATATGCAAGTGCATCATGTGCATACAGGTCCCATGGAAACCAGAAGAGGTGGATCCCCAAAAATCAGCATTACAGATTGTTGTGGGCCACCATGTGGGTAATGAGAATCACACATGAGTCTTCTAGGAAAACACCCAGTGCTTTTGTAACCACTGAGTCATCTCTCTAGCCACCCCTAATGTATTTTTGTCAGTTAGATGCAGCACACACCCTTAATCTCTTTGAGTTGTAGGCCAGAGTAGTATGCATAGTGAGTTCTAAGCCAGCCCAGCCAGGAATACATAGAGTAACCTTGTCTTAGATAGATAGACAGACAGACAGACAGACAGATAAGACAAGGAGCATGCTGTGTGGGATTATGCAAGTAATCATATTACTGCCTATTTATGTGACCCAAAGGTCACAAAATGAACATACAACAGTACTGTATGTCAGCTGCTCTGAAAGGCTCATAGCACTGACAATCTCACAGATCCCTTAGAGAAGAAATCTGTGCACCCTCACAAAAAGTTACTCCTTTTTTCTAGATGTTGACCAAAGTAATAAAGACTCATTTTCTCATAATTCTGTATACAAGTTTTATTTTTCATAGTAATTGTTACTAGTGGATTTTAGTGAATTTCTCATATTTACATTTTATATACACATTTATACTTGGTAGGTAAAGAAACTGTACAATAAAAAAAAGAGTAAGAAATACAGAATGTCGGACCACCTTAGCAAACTAATACATGAAGATAAGATTAAGTCTAGTCCAAGTAGTAGAAACTCAGAGATTACTCCCACAGGTTATATGCCTTTTATGGGGGACACCAATATCAAGGGATAGTCCTGATGCTAGAACCTATCAAGACTCTCGAGACTCCCTCACTGTTTCATTATACTATAGTTTCTCTGAGCCAGCCCCAACGATAGGAGTGAATTCTACAGGGTTCCTGAGGCTACAATGATCAACCCATAGGGTAAAAATATATGCACTTCCTCTGGTCCCATACTCCTAGGGCAGCTTACTATCCAATAAGGAAGAATCTCTGGCTTGTTAGTCTAAAGACTATACATGTGTGTCCACTACTAACAGAAATTGTGCTTCTATGTTGTTTCAAACCAAACTGCAACATCAAAACAGTATAAATCTAATCAATAACCAAATAGTATTTTATACAGATATTAACTATAATACTCAAATGATTTAGGTTAGGTTAAAAAATTAAGAATAATAAATTTAATGTCAGTTACCAATGATTAATAATTTATCTAAAATGCCATTAGACTAAGAAAAAAGGTAAAATTACTTTTACTATTATTCTCATCAATTAGAAAAAAATATGCATAGAGTTTCACAAGTCTTAGACTTAGCTATATAAAGTTTTAAATTTCAAACTGAAATTAATAAAATTTGTTTCTATAGATAGAACATGGATTTTAACTAAAAAAATTCAAGTCTTGTAAGTAGTGTGTTATCTCGAACTCTTAGAATTCATTGCTTTTTTATTCTTATTCGGGTCCACTAAAGTGCAAAGGGTCTTCCCTTCTACCAGCCACTTAGCCTTTCGGGGTTCAGTTGCTATGGAACAGTTTGCAGACAAGAAACAAAAAGGCAAAAATTCTGTTGTGATGGAAATTACGTAGAGAAAGATTTCTCTTAAAAACAAAGAGACACAGCACTGAGGTAAACACCATAAGCAAAAGAAGAAATGATGTCAGCCGTCAGTGTTCCAGTTCCAGAGGCCGAGACCCTTCCTCGCCAATGAGGCCGGGAAGCAAGAGTGCCAGCGACCGATGGGACTTACAACTCAAGCTGCTTCCGACTGGTCTCGAATATCTTCAAAAGCTCAAACTGGAGATAATACACGTGTTCTATCTTTACTGGAGACTAAAGTAGGATTTAAAAATCCTATTCTGACTCCAAAAGTGCATTTGTAGTTAATTGTTAAAAAAGAAATGACATAAAAAATTGAAGTTTCTGTGAAGCTATTTTAAAAAAATTATTGCATTAAAGTATTCACTCCAAATTATGGAGTATGTAATAGCCAAGTAAGCCTTTTCCTCTGAAAAATGGCTCTCCCCAGGTACTTTTCTATTAATACTGTCAATAAATTACGTATTTCATTTACTTCAGCCATAGAATTTTTTAAACCCAGCAGTTTTCCAGCTCTTGATTCTTCTCTCCAACATTTCTTCTGAACTATCTACAAAGGAAAGAGGAAACTTTCCCCCAAAACTACCTTTTGCATTTCAGTTTGTCTCTAACTCAGAGGTTAGCTCTTCAGAGCAGGGCTGCTGTTCTTATCCCCTTCCTTAATGTCCTTTGTTACAGATGCAAAGACCTGCAAATAGCATGAAACAAAGAGACTTAAATAATCATAGGCATAAACACAAGAAAGCTTTCTTGAAATATTAGCATTCTCAGTTCCTCATACCACCTTTTAAAAAGGTCTCTGGACAGGGCCTCACATGGCCCACACTGGACGAGGTATCACATGGCCCACACTGGACGGGGTCTCACATGGCCCACCCTGGACAGGGGTCTCACATGGCCCACACTGGACAGGGGTCTCACATGGCCCACACTGGACGGGGGTCTCACATGGCCCACCCTGGACGGGGTCTCACATGGCCCACACTGGACGGGGTATCACATGGCCCACACTGGACGGGGTCTCACATGGCCCACCCTGGACAGGCCCTCACATAGCCCACCCTGGACGGGGTCTCACATGGCCCAGTATGGACGGGGTCTCACATGGCCCACCCTGGATGGGGTCTCACATGGCCCACACTGGACAGGGGTCTCACATGGCCCACCCTGGACAGGGGTCTCACATGGCCCACACTGGACGGGGTATCACATGGCCCAGGCTGGCACTGAACTTGTTGCTCAACAGAGGATGACTGAATGCTGATCTTGTTGCACTTCACGTGCTGAGATTACAGGCATGTGCCTCCTTCATCCCAGGCTCCAGATCACCTGGGTATTTTGTTTATTTTGCTTTGGTTTTTCTTATTTTTGTTTTTACATGTTGCTGGTTCATTGGTTGTATAAATGAGAATGTATGCAGCCTTGCTCAGCAGACCAGCCTGTATAAGTCGGTTATCTTCTGCCATGTGGGTCCTGGGTACTGAACCCAGACAGCCAGGCTTCACACTAGGAACCTGTACTTGTTGAGCCATCTCCCCTTCTCTCTGTCTTCCTTTTTTGTTCTTTTGTTTTGTTTTTCAAAGCCCAGTTCTATGGAATATAGTTAGAGTCCAGTTTTCATTAATTGCAAATTACTATGATATTTCTGGACCAATATTCTTATATTTCACTTTCAAAGGCTATTAAACTATAAAGTTAAAGGACAGTTTGTGACATCCACGGACTAAGTGTCAATGTTTATTTTATTTAATTTAACCAGTGTATGTGCTTCTCCTAGCATCTAAAAATCCAAAATCTCTGTGTGTGGTAGCAGATACTGTATTCCCAGAACAGGAAGATTAAGAGTTTGAATAAGAATGACCTTAATAGCTGGAGAGATGGCTCAGTGGTTAGAAGCACCAACTGCTCTTCCAGAGCTTCTGAGTTCAATTCCCAGCAACCACATGGTGGCTCACAACCATCTGTAATGGGATCAGATGCTCTCTACTGGTGTTTCTGAAAACAGCTACAGTGTACTCATATAAATAAAATAAATAAATCTTAACAACAACAACAACCAAAAAAAAACATTAAAAAAAAAGAATGACCCTAATAAGCGCATCAATTTGAATGCTTGGTCATCTGGGGGTGATTATCTTTGTAATACTTGAGAGGGATTAGGAGGCGTGACCTTATTGGAGTACATGTGTCATTAGGGGTTTCAAATACTCAAGCCAGGCTGAGTATCTCTTTTCCTGCTGCCTACAGATCCAGACACAGAATGCTCAGCAATCATGTCTGACTGAATGCTGTCATGCTCCCTACCATGAGGACCATGGACTAAACAAAGCAAGTCCCAATTAAAATGCTGAGACCATGGTGTCTCTTCACAGCGTAGTACACCGACTAAGAGAAAGGTCATCCTTATAGCGATATAATAAGATCAAGTCAAGCCTCAGATAAATGAGACCCTGACTCAGAACAACAAAAAGACAGGGTCATACATTAGGTTCTTTCTGCTGTGAGCTTTTCGCACACAGCAGCTGGGGCTCTTTGGCATTGGTCTCGTTTTTAACGTTTACTTGTTTGCTCGTCTGTTTGTTTGGTATGTGTGAGTGTGTCCGCATGCATGTATACAGTGCACGTGTAAAGTCAGTGCTCTCCTTCCATCGTTTGGGACCTGGGATGAAACTCAGACTTGTCATACTTGGACCATGTCACCAGTCTCACAGCAGGTGTTAAATACAATCTGTGAAATACAGGCATTTGAAATATCAAAATAACCCACGACTGCTTTGGTGAAGGCATGACTACTGTCGGTGGCAATTCACTAAAATACTGCAGGACTTTGTAAAGCAAAGCTGTAGTTTAGATACATAGAAGAGAAAAATCCATTTTAAATCATCCCATTTCAGCTTAAGCACTAACATTGTGATACAGATAACTGCTTTGCGAAAACTCAACAGATAATTTTAACTATTAAACGTTAAAAATTAAATAAAGTCACTCTACCTGAGTCCATTTCTTGGTGCTATTCTGCATCTGAATGGCTGCAATGCAGCTGAAAAGCTTTTCTGATGTTATATCTTCTGGCAATTTGGTAAGAAATTGAGCTATATGAATGAAGTCCATCTGGAGGAGTATATCTTCATATAGCCGGAGGATTCCCAATCCAGTCCTAAATAAAAACTCCTCCCCATCTCTACAAAACACATCCCAGACACGACAAGCCAGATCAAGTGGCAGTGATTTGCTGTACAGTGTGAAGATCCTGGAGTTAAGGAAGAAACAGTTACTGATCATGTACTGACTCAATCACTCATTAAGCATCACTACGGAAAAGAAGTATACAGCAATAAAAGGAAAAATACATTTTTTTTCTCAAAACTTGAATAGTGATAAATTAAACAGTAAGTAATAACATTAAGTAAATTTATAACCTGACATGGAGATAGTTTGGAATAAACCGGAGTGTAAAATAGCATAATGGTTTCAGCCATAGGGCTCTAAAACCAGAATCTTGAGTTTGAATTTATAATTTGCTAATGTGAGATTGAGTATAATATTTAGTCTTGCTTAAGAGAGGAGAAAGGAAAAGTCCCAAATGATTAGGAAGATGTCATATTTGATCAAGGTCATTATTTGCTTATTCATTTTTTTCCATCAAAGCATATAGCCAATCTGGGTTCTGAGGTAGAGCATCTGTCTGTCATGCAGGGTACCTGGGTATCACTCTCAGCCAAAACGGGATAAAATGCACGTGGCGGCACATGTCTGAGACTCTAGAATTGGGAGGTGGACTGTGAAGATCAGAATGGTAAGGCCATCCTCAGCTACATTCAAGTTTAAGGCCAGCCTGAACCAGACAACTTCTCCTAAAAAAGTTGTTTTTAAATGTCATGAGTCTGCCTGGATGTGTGTGCATGCAGTACCTGAGGAGGCCAGAAGGGGGCATCCAATTTCCTAGGATTGGAGTTACAAACATTTGTGAGACACTTTGAGGGTGCAGTTACTTGAACCCAGCTTCAGCCAGTGCTCTTAACCACTGAGCTATCTCTCCAGCCCAAATTCTCACTTCTTATCAGAATTCACCAATGATACTAAAGTCAACTGGCTGTTTCTTTCCACACAAATACTCAGAATTAGAACAGATTGGAAATAAAATATATATTAGCATCTAAATAGGAAATCATTCCTATTTTGGAACTTTTGATAAAGCTTTGAAAAACATCTTTTATCAAAGAAATACTACCATATAATATAGATTTACTGTGTTATGAATAGATTGCAACGACTTTTTTCTAAGATATTAGTATATGCTAGACATTAAATAAGATAATCCATTACAATTCACTACATTTCAAAATATTACTATACTCTTTATTTTAAAATTTATTTAAAATTAGTTGAACTAATTTATATGTGTGCCTGCATGGATGTGTGTGAGCATGTACATGCCAGTATATATATGCCATATTGAACACGAATGTCAGGGGACAACTACTGGGAGTTGGCTCTTGCCTTGCACCTTGTGGAAGCAGGGCCTCTCTTGCTTTTGATGCTTCTCCCATTACTCCAGGCTACATCCCTGTGATTCTCCTGTCTCTGCCTCCCATGCAGCCAGATATGGAAGGCTGAGACATGTGACACAGGTTTGGGGATCAAACTCAGGTTGTCAGGTTTCTGTTTGTGTGGCAAGTGCTTTCTCATGCTGCCCTTCCCAGTTCCCTATTCCCTCTTCTTAAAAAAAAAAAAAAAAAGATTGTGTGTGTGAGTGTGTGTGCATGTGTGTGAGAGTGTGTGTGTGCATGTGTGTGTGAGACATAACTATAGGGTAAAAGGTATTAGAGCCTCTGAAGCTGGAGTTACAGGCTATGGTGAAGGTGGTCAAGCGAGGAAGTTAATTCGGGTTCTCAGCACAAGTAGGTTGCACTTTTAAATAGCTGAGTAGAGTCGTTCCTATTCCCTTTTATTATAATAATAATAATAAAAGAAACTAATTTCAAGCCAGTTTATGTTTTTTGTTTGTTTCATTTTTCAAGACAGGATTTCTCCTTCTAGCCCTGGAACTCATTTTGCAGACCTGGCTGGTCTCGAACTCAGAGATCCTCCTGTGTCTGCCTCCTAAGCGCTAGAATTAAAGGCATGCGCCACCAAGCCTGGCTCCAGTCTATGTTTTTAGATACAACCTTACAAGATGCTGGGCTTTTTCATTTTTAAGGAAAAGTGCCTTTTATATGTATACTCTCACCTATCAGATTTACTGTATTTCCTAAGAAAGGAGAAAGTCAGTCTGTATTTTTTTTAATGTTATTTAATGTCTCTTAGTGACTTACCAATCTATCAAATATATATCTGGTGTAAGATTATATGACTTGAAATGAAGAAATAGTTTGGATAGGTTTTCCTCAAAGAATACTTCAAATGTTGCAAAATACTTCAACATCTGTACATAAAAAAATAAATAAAATTAGAAAATAATCTACTGCAGAAAGAGAAATTGTTAACATTAATAGAAAACTTTATTAGCAACTATTTTGAGTTGCTTCAAGTTTTCCAAAATTGTTATTCAATGAAAAATTTGTCTATTTGACTAGGCTACCTCAGTGCCTTCATGGTTTTTATTCTAAGCAGGCGTTCAGAGTACAGAAACTTAGGAGACACAGCCTGTCCCGAATGCTCATACCATGCCGTGATCCACACGGAAGAAGGCCAGCTGGCAGGGCTTGTTTAGGAGATTTGCAAAGGCAATGAAGGCGTCCGCTTCCTCCAGATTGAGGATTAGCACAGCTGCGATGAAGGACATGCCTTGGACCTTCAGGGAAGGAAACATAAAACAGTTTTAAATCACTCTACGGTTAGTTACCCTCCTCAGAGTTCACAAATGGACATTAAAAATTT
Organism: Micromys minutus; assembly: GCF_963924665.1. Taxonomy (NCBI): domain Eukaryota; kingdom Metazoa; phylum Chordata; class Mammalia; order Rodentia; family Muridae; genus Micromys; species Micromys minutus. Next base: position 21,850,027 of record NC_137971.1, read on the forward strand.
TCCAATTTTGTTTTTCTTCCCGGTGAAAGCAACTACTATGAACCTGCAATGGCCTCGAATTTCCATAACTTTATACTTGCTCACGTGATAGGGTTTAATAAATCAAAAAAATTAAATCAGCTTTTACTAGGTCTAAGAGCCTATCTCAGTATACTAACTAGCTTTCATGTCTTCTTAGTTTGGATCTTTCAAAATTACATGCTGATGAAAATTAAGTGGTTGTTTTCACATTATAACACACAAAGGACACAGAATAAAGGAGATCTGTAAGATAAAATACTAAATTTCAAAAGAAGTTGTTGTGCTTAAAAGAGCCTGAATTTGTGGAAAGTAACAAGAAAGAAATGAGGGGGAAATGCAAAATGAAAAGAAAAGAAATGGTAACTAATGAGCCACATAGAAGACAGGTGATAGGATGACAGCTAGTTTCATTCTAGGCAGTTGGCAAGAGATGGAACGCTTCCTCTTCAGATAAACTGATAACCTCGAAAGATAAGAGCTAGAGATGCTTCTGTGTCTGGAAAGGGCGCCCTGACAACTATAGACAAAATGCTCATATGTACAAAGCAGACTGAAACAAATACTCACGTAACCAACATCAGGTCTGTAACACGTGTATGCCCCTAAGATACTATGTAAAACATCATGATATGGGCCACCCTTAGGGAAAAAAAGAATAAATTTGAAACTAGAAGTATCTTTATAGGTTAATGCTCATAAAATATTAAAAACTATAAAACTGTACGATTCCCTAAATGACCAGATTTAGCACATTTAATCATTATAAAAATATTCTAAAAGTATTCTATCAAGATGCTTTCAGAAGTAGTTAAAGTTTGAACTTGAATAATAAGTCAAATATATTTACTCACTTGAATACAACTTTTAAATTTTGCAAACTACTTTAAATACTTCTAGACTATAATAAATATGATAAATGTAAACAATTTTCTGTTTAATTCTTTTGCTATTTTACATATACTCACAAGGATTGAAACTAGGGCCTTGCAGGTGTTGGTATACTAAGCCCATTTCACTTCATATAATTTTCCCATCAGAAAAGTAAAGTGAAATCAAATAAAATAGGCCATGTAAATGGCTTTAATCCCAGTAAAGATACATCGACAAGTTTGAGACCGACATGGTCTAAAGAGTGATTTCCTAAATAGCTGAGGCTATACACTAAGACCCTGTCTTTAATAAAGAAACCAACTACCTATACTAAGTTGTGTTAGTTCATTTTAATAGCAATAGTAATTTTTAAAATGTAAGTGGATGGGTGTTTTGCCTGAATATCTATAGGTGTTCTACCTGAGTGTGCATCTGTGCACAGTGTGTGTGCCTGATGCTGATGAGGCAGATCCCCTGGATGTACAGTGTAAATGTGCATGGGTACAGGTGCACGAATGACACGGCGCATGTGAACGTCAGCAGACAACGCCCAGGAACGCTTCTCCCCTTCCACTCCGTGGGTTCCATAGAACCTCAAGTTGTCAGACTTTGACGGCTAGCACCTTTACCTGCTGAACTATCTCACTGATCCCAACAGCAAAAATATCTATCAATCACACAGCCTTTATTATAGATAAACTACTTATTAGGACCTTAATATTAAAAATTAAAGATAGCAAGCTAGTCCTGTAAAACATAAATATAAAACTGAACTATTCCTTCCTAGTTCAGTGGTAATTCTAAACAATTTGGAATTAATGTATTTATACTTTAACATTTTGCAAGGCAAATTCATTAATAATTCAAAAATAGAAATTCACTATAATAAAAAGGTAAGTGCCTACTACATATCAAGTATATGCTATGTTTTATTCCACAGAAAACAAACTCCTTAATTTTTAGTTTTGCATTTTTATATAAAGGCTTAAATTATTTTTAATTTTTAAATTTTTATTTATTCTATTTTAAGTGGATGTGTTTTATCTGCACATGTCTGGTGCCCAAGGAAGTCAAAAGAGGAAGTCAGATGCCCTGGCTCTGGAGCCAGGGATGGTTGTAATGCTCTTAACCACTGAGCCATTTCTCTAGTCCTGCTTTTAAAAACATGTTTCTTTCATTTTAAGGCAACGTGTCACTATATACTGTGAGCTCTGGAACTCTACGTGGATGAGGCTGATCCCCTTGCCTCTGCCTTCTGAGTACTGGGATTAAAGCCACAAACCACAATGCCTGGACTCTTCTCAAATTTTTAAAATATTTCTTCTTTTAAAAGATAATACCTGGGTGCTGCAGAGATGGCTCAGTGGTTAAGAGCAGGCTGCCCTTCTAGAGGGCCCAGGTTCAATTCCTAGCACTCACCGGATGCGAACTCACAAGAGTCTGTAACTCTAGTTCCAGGGATCCATACATACATACAGGCAAAGCACCAATGCACATAAAGTAAAAATAAATAAGTATTATAAAAATAGTAATATCTGACTGGGTATGGTAACTCACTTCTTTAATACCAGCATTTGGAAGACAGAGGCAGGAGGATCTCAGTGATTTCTACAGCACCCTGATCTGGCCCATAGATTTACAGAATTTGTACCATTAAGTATAAAGGAATAAAAAGTAGTTAAATCTGATTAGAAAACCTCACCTTCTGAAAGATGTAGAGAGATGGAAATGTACGGGATATGTCCAACTTAATTAATTCCAGACTAGCCTCTCGGTCAGCAACAGATAGACCTGCATCACCAAACAGATAAAATTTAAACAGGCTGAGTACACTGCCTTTATGTTAAAGTGCGTAGAACTGAATAATCTAGAATGTTCAAGAAACACTAAATAGCCTTCCTAGAATTTATAACTTAGCATCTTCACGTAGCCTAGGTTAGCCTCAAACTTCAAGTCCCTATGCTCTTGCCTCTACCCTCCTGGGATAGTAGTATAGCCTGTGCCAGCATACATAAGTCATGTCGTGCTGAGGATCGACCTCAGGACCGTGTGCATGCGAGGTAGTACTATACTGAGCTGCATCTTTAGTCCTCTTTCTCCTGTTTTGAGACAGGGTCTCACTCTGTAGCCCAGGCTAACCACAAGCTCCTATCAAGCCTTTTGCCTCAGCCTTATGAGTTCTGGGATTATACACAAGCAATCATGGACAGCAAAACAGGGTCTCTATCTTTCCTCTTTCCTTCCCACTGTATTCTCATTCTCTCTCCCTCTTCCCACTCTCTCTCCACTCCTTTTTCACTGTGGTGTGTGTGTGTGTGTGTGTGTGTGTGTGTGTGTGTGTGTGTGTATGCACACACAAGGCAACATTTTCTCATGTAATCTAGGCTGGCCTTGAATTTACTCTGTAACCAAGGCAGGGACTGAACTCCTTAGTTGGCTTTCACCCAATTACTGAAATCATAGGCATATGTTCCCATACCAGGCTTTGAATTTAGCATTTTTACTAGGGAAACATAAACGCATTCATCAGCAAAATACATGGTGAAATAATTCTATTCAAGTTCTTATTGAATATAAAGACAGACTAATACTCCCATGGTAGTAACTCCGGAAAAAAAAATCCTACTTAGGAAAATCAGGGCTGATGGATTTGTAGTTCAGACCATATGTACAAGTTAAGATCCCAGCACCCACATAACAAGCTCTGTGCAGCCCCATGCCGGTCTCTAACCTTAGCACCGAGGGGCTGGGAAAGAAGGGTTGCTGGGGCTTGCTGCTGTTCAGCATAGCAGGAAAAAGCATGAGAACTCCATGGGAGGGAGAGACAGACCTGGCCTCAAAGCAATTCGGTGGATGTGACAGAGGAAAGCACTGGGTGCTGCTCTTCTTTGGCCTCTGCATGAGCACAGAGGGACACAAGTGTACATACATTTGCATACGTACATGGACACACACCTCATATATATATACAAGTATACAAGTATACATATGCCACATACATCACTCCCTCATATGCATACATACACATATGTATATACCAAGTCACAATTCACACAAACTATTAATGTATAATATAAAAATAAATTACATAATTACATACACATATGTATGTAAATACACACATATATTTTGAGACAAGGTATCACTATGTATCCCTGGATGTTCTGGAACTCACTATGTAGACCACACTATCCCAAAATTCAGAGATCCATCTGCCTGTTGAGTGCCGGGATTAATGGTGTGCACCGCCATGCCCAGCTGGACAATTCTTTCCATTAGGAGATTTGATGAAAAGCATAGCTTTGCTCTAACCTAGGTAAATTATTGTGTGAATTGAAGTAAAAAGCTCCTAACCTAATTGCTCAAAAGAAAAAGCATCAATATCTTTTTATATTAATCATTTTATTTATAGTGTCAAGACATTTTTTTTAATTTAAAATATGTTAAATGGAGGAAAAAAGACATGCAAAGAAATAGGAAAGTGTGACTTACAATGAAAAACACCTACAGATAACACAGTATTGGTTCAACAGACATTTCTGTCTATTATACATAAGTTAAATAAAGTATGATAAAGATGGGAGAAAATATGTAAGAAAGATGAATTTCAAAAGAACAAGTGGTCATTTTTTAATTATATAATGTAACAACTAAAATTTAAAACTCATTTGGACAGATTTAACAATACAGTAGACAGAATAGAAAAAGATTAATTTGATTATAGATGAATACAAATCATCCAAATTGAAACAAAGAAAAATTATGTTCCATATAAGGTGTGTAAATCACTATTAAATAAATGGCTGACTGTAATTAAAATAGGACATAAGAAGGGGGCAAGAGAGACGAGGCTGAAGCAGTATTGCAAAGATAACAGGGGCTACAGAAATGGCTCAGTGGTTATGAGCATGTACTGCTCTGACACAGGACCCAAGTCTGATTCCTAGAACCTACGTTATGCCTCACAACTGCCTGTGACTCCAATTCCCTTTTCTGGCCTCCTTGGGTACCAGGCTGACTTCCATGCAGGCAAAATACTCATACACACAAAATAAAATAGACTAAAATAAAACAGTGAAAATAATAAGTTTTTAAAAATTATTTATTTTATGTACTTGAAGACACTGTAGCTGTTCTCAGACACACCAGAAGAGGGCATCTGATCTCAATACAGATGGTTGTGAGCCACCATGTGGTTGCTGTGAATTGAACTCAGGACCTCTGGAAGAGAAGTCAGTGCTCTTAACTGCTGAGCCATCTCTCAATAATAAATATTAAAAGAAATCGCAACCAAAAAGTTATATGACAACTGATAATTACCATCAAGAAATGAGAAAACAGTAAGTTAAATAGAACACTGTAAATTGGACTCATTCTCTTTTCAATAGGTTGTCTAGGTGATACAAGAGGGGTTAAAAAACAGGTGTTTATTAGTTAAGGAAACAGCTTCAAATTTTGTATTATAGTTATCTATTTAGTGTATGTGTGTGCACATATGTGTCATGGAAGATCTGCTACCATGTAGGACCCACTGGTCAGTCACCCTCAAATCTGACAGTGCACACCTTTACCCACTGTGCCATCTTACCATCCTGACATAATTATTACATCCAATTAATTCACTCTAAAGTACAATTCCCATTATTTAGCCATAACAAAAAGTTTTGTTTGTGTTTGTTTTTTCAGACCCCCTCTCATGTTGTTCTAGCTGGCCTCAGACTGGCTACACAGCTGAAGCCCGATTCTCCTGCCTCCATCCACTAAAGTATGGGGTTACAGGTGTGAGTTACACAACCTGCTCTCAGACACTGCCATTTTAGCTCATTTATGGTTTTTTGTTTTGATTTGTTTATGACTCTGAGCAATTGTTCTAGCACTGAGTGGCATTTTCAGTCTTAGTCTGTTTAATTTTGGTATTTCATAAAACTTGTTTGAATAGAAAACTGAGCAAAGCATGGGGATATAACCTGCAATCTCTGCCCTCTGGAGGCAGAGGTGGGAACAGCAAGTTCACAGTTCAGGACTAGTCTGAGCTACATAGGATATGACTGCATCTCAAAATAAATAAATAATAAATGAAAGAATATCGCAAGAGCTGAGATCTCGCTGGCCATAGCTTCATGTATTCTTACTTTCTTTGCATTTTCAGTTCTCCAGAAAATACCTAAGACGGCCAACCGATTTCCAGGTGGTTCTTTTATGATTCTCAAAACCAAGTCCTCTCCTTGACCACTTAGTACAATTTCCCTTTCTTAATGTTCACTTTCATAAAATGAAAAAAAAAGAAATTTAAAAAGTGGTTGCTCATAGACAACTACTAAAGATAAGTTCTATTTATTTATTCAAAGATATATTTTAGAATTTTATTTATAGACAAGGAAGACTTTTCTATTATTATCATTATCATAATAATTATTGTTATTATTATTATCATCTTGCTTCTTTAAGACAGAGTGACTGCCTTGTTGTCCTGGAACTCACTCTGAAGATCACCAGGCTGACCTTGAACTCATAAAGATCCTTCTGGCTCTGCCTCCTGAGTGCTGGGATTGAAGGTATGGGTCCCCACGCCCAGTGACCTTGCTTTGCTTTCTATAAAGTAATAGATAGATAGATAGATTGCTTTCTATAAAGTAATAGATAGATAGATAGATTGCTTTCTATAAAGTAATAGATAGATAGATAGATAGATAGATAGATAGATAGATAGATAGATAGGTAGGTAGGTAGGTGCTGGGAACATAGCATAGTTGGTGAAGTGCTTTCTGAGACCTGGGTTCAATCTGAAACACCACATAAATGGAAAACAGTAGCTCACACCTGTAATCCCAGAACTTGGAGACAGAGGCAGGATATCAGAAGTTCAATGTCATTCTCAGATACTTAATGAATTCCAGGCAGCCTGAATTGAATGAAAACCTACTTAAGAAGCAAACAAAACAAAAAGTGATAGATTAGGAAAAACAATTCCCCATTATCAAAGTACGAAAGATAATTAAATAAATTTGCTTAAATGTAATAATCTTTTTAAAAAATATTTATCTATCTATCTATCTATTTATTTATTTATTTATTTATTTATTTATTTATTTATTTATTTATTTATTATAAGTACACTGTACAGCTGTCTTCAGACACCAGAAGAGGGCATAAAGATCTCATTACAGATGGTTGTGAGCCACCATGTGGTTGCTGGGATTTGAACTGAGGACCTCTGAAAGAGCAGTCAGTGCTCTTAACCACTGAGCCATCTCTCCACCCCCCTAAATTTAATAATCTAATATAAGAAAAAAAATTCTTTAAAATGATGAAGAAACCTAATTGGCCAGGCAGAGGTGAGGGTGGGAGCTACGGGTGAAATAAATAAACAAGGCAGAGCAAAGCACAGGAAGAAGGAAATGTGTGCACTTTCCTGGGTATAGGGGTCAGTAGATGGAGGAGAGCTCAGAAGGAGAGAAGAATGTCAGTCTTTATTAGCACCATGCTCTTATTTATTAGCACTGATTCAGCCCATTAGCTTCACTGTTGTGATCTGAATCTCAGGTTTTGGGATAAACAGGCCAGACTTAGAGCCCAGCCTCCTGCTTCTAATTACTGTAAGCCTGTTCCCCATTCCACAACTCAGAATACTAGCATGGACTAAAAACAGGTACTGTACTTACAGCAACTATCACAGCTTCTGGCACATGGTAGAAAACCCCACCAGTGTACTCAGTGAGTGGGAAACCCCGTACCTTCCGTGTCGTTATCACAACTTGACTCACTGAAGCTTTTCCACCGTTCTTTTGCTCTTGAAAGGAAGATTTCATAAAGTTCTGGAGGAAAAAAAACAAAAATTCATGAGTAATACCAAATAAATAAATTCATATTTTAATTTTCACCTTCTTTTGTTTGTTTTGGGGATCCCTTCCCCCAACACACACACACACACACACACACACACACACACACACACACACACACACACACACACACGTAACAGAATTTCTTTCTTTGCAGCCCTAGCTGTCCTGGAACTCACTCTGTAGACCAGGCCTGCCTGCCTCTGCCTCCAGACCAACCTGTCATTGTCACTCTTTACTTATAGGATCAGCTCTATCTGGTACAAGCTGGTATCAAAATTGTGGCAAGCTGAAGCACACTAGTTTAATTGGAACTCTTCATTACATGACTAGGAAGACAGCAAAAGGCACAGCACCAGTATCATTCCAGGTAATTCTGGGAGCTGGTCCAGAGCATAGGAAGGACAAGGGCCTCTGCTCAACAGCCACACTGGCCAAAAGCAAAGAATGTTGGGAGTCAGACCTACAGTGCATCCCAGCTCCGCCAATTCATGTCTCTGGGACCTCAAGAAACTCACTTTGCTACCCTGGAACTTGATCTTTTCATCTTCAAATTAAAGAAAATAACAATAATAAACAAGTCCTTTCCTGTAGGTTCTGGTATATTTTCTTTCTTTTGTTCTCTCTATTTTTCTTTCATTTTTCTTTATTTTTATTTTCTAAGACAGGGTTTCTCTGCGTACTCGTGGCTGTCTTGGAACTTGCTCTGTACACCAGGCTGGCCTCAAACTCAGAGATATACCTGCCTCTGCCTCAAAAGCTGGGATTAAAGGTGTGTTCCACCACACCTGCCATCTTTTCTTTTCTTTTGAGACAGGTTCTCACTAGGTAACCCTGGCTGTGCTAGAACTTGCTTTGTAGATTAGCCGGCCTCAAACTCACAGGAGTCTGCCTACTTCGTCCTCTCATGTTCAGGGACTAACGACATGCACTAAAATTATTTTTATATGTAAAATACAAACATGGTTTCTGAAAATACAAACTTAGAAAAGAGCATTAAAAAGTTCCTGTCTCTAAACATAAATACTGCGGTTAGCAGGGCTCTTAGGAACTCTTTCCAATGTAAAGATGCGCACATCTGATTTGTATATCCTCGGTTTTAAAGACTCGGGCTGGAGAGCGCTTACCACTCTTGCAGAGGTCCCAGTTCACTTCCCAGTACCCACATCAGGCAACTCACAATCACCTGCAACTACAGCTCCTGGGAATGCTACGCCTCTGGCCTCCATGGGCACTGCACTCTCATACACATACGCCACACACGTGTGTACACATAATTAAAAACAGTAACAATAAATCTTAAAAGAAAACTAAAGTAATGAAATGTAGCTGGAGCCATTCAACACAATATTCCAATATATGACAACAATGCTATAGCAAGTATTCTTACTTAGTCAAGACCTTGGCTATACCTATTTCAAACATTACAATTCTATTTCCCTTTCTACTTACTTATCATTACTACAAATGACTTGAACTTAAAATTTAAAAGAAATAAAATTTTTAAATTACTTAAGTACAAATCCCTGAATGGTTTGGTAGAGGAGGTAACTACAATTTTAATTTAAATTTAAAATGTATGTATATAATTACTTGAGGCTATCAATTATCGACTGCATATACTTTTTAAATGTCAAAGTATTTCCATGTCAGTTTCCCTCTTTAACCAGGTTTTAAATTGCCTTGGAAGAAAAGAAGACTCTGGTGACAAATCCATCACATTAGGAACCACAAAACTGATCTACTAAGAAAAATGTGGCAATGAACGTTTAAAAATCAAAAGAGTAACTTTCCTATATTTTCTTGATTATAAGAGGACTTATAATTAATATACTCAGTAAGAAGGCCTTTGTCTCAGTTAATTTCACATAAAATCTAAAAAGGGAGAGATGGAATTAGGCTTACAGACAGGACAAGGACAGTGCCTTATACTTGAATAGAGAATATTCTGGTTTGGGGGTTTTAGTATCAGAATTTGGGAAAATGATGATATACAGACATTTAAGAAAAAGCATTTTCACAAGAAATACTCATATTATGAATAACATGACAATTTTTTGTATAGCTAATAATCTTATCTCCATTTTACAAATAAAAAAAGTGTACTTTTAGATGGTAAGCAGTTTGCCCAAGGTCATGATCTAATACATGGTAGAACCAGATGTGAATCTAACTTTACAGCCTGTACTCTCAGCTAATATTTTTATTGTTATAAATTTTATGATTAAAATAAATTCAAATAAGGGGCTAATTACCAGGATGTGCACTAAGTCATAAGAAATAAGCTTACTGTACTTAATCTTTCCATGAGAAAGGAAGAGAATTAGTTTCCTATTTCACTTTTCAATACATAAGTGTTTACTAAAGAGAACCTAGTTACCTGAAGTGATGACTTGGTCACACTGCAAACTTCATGTTTGTTTCACTGTCAGAAAGTCTTACCACGATCAAGACAACATTCTCAGTTACCGAGCGAGCTACCAACCCATTCTAAGGCCAACATTATCAGCAACAAGAAAATTTAGAAATAAAACAAAATTTCAAATAACCATCAGTCAGTGCTTTTTAAATCTACAAGAAAACCATTTTCTTTTAACTTGTCCCACTGAAAACATTAGAAACCTGTCTTATTTAAAGATACTAAGTCATATAAAATCTAATATATTCTAAGGTAAATATTAAAACCTAAAATTATGCCTTAAACTCTTTTGGGGAGTAGTACTACGGTTTAAACTCAGGACTTTGCAAATGCCAAGTAAGTGCCCTATCACTAAACTATACAACACACCACCACCCTTTTCTGTTTTTTATCTCTTTCTCTTTCAGTCCAGTAGGAAAAGAACCCGCAGCCTTGGTAGGTAAGCCCTCTTCCAGAGGAGTTTTGCTGTTTTTGTTGTTTTGGTTTTTTTTGATGTTACTGCTGTTTTGAGACAGGTTCTCACTGTGTCAACCAGACTGACCTGGAACACATAAAGATCTGCCTGTCTCTGCCTCCTGAATGCTGGGATTAGAGGCGTGGGCCACATGCCAAACTTCTATCTTATTTATCTTGGACCTGGATCTACATTTCCCATGCTGGCTTCAAACTCACTCTGTAACCTCTACAGGTCTTCAATTAGTAATCCTTCTATTTCAGCCTCCATAACTTGATTTATAGGCCTAATCCACTATGCCAAGGTCATTCAGTTCTATTTCTTTAAGTTTTTAAAAATGAGTCCATATTTGAATGAAATTCAGAGGAAAACTTGTGGGACCTGGTTCTCTCTGTGTGGGACCAAGACATGGAAATTATCATGCTTCATAGAAAGCACCTTTTATTAGATAAGCCACCTCACCAACCCTCTAAAAGCTATTTGTTTTTTTAATGTGCTTTTTATGTGTACTGAGTGTTTTGCCTGTACAAGTGTATGTACACCTTATGTGTGCAGTGCTTGTGGAAGACAGAAGAGAGCATCAGATGCTCTAGAACTGAAGTTAAGCTCTTGTCAGCTGCCATTTAGGTGCTGGCTACCAAGCCCAGGTTCTCTGAAAAAAACAAGGGTTCTTTATTGTTAATCCATCTATCTCTCCAGCCCCAACTTTTCTGTTTTTAAGAGTAAAAGAAGCATGCTTGTATGACTCCCATGAGCAGCTTACACCTACGTCTCTTTCTTTCTTAGCACCTTCCTCTTAACCCTGTTTAAAATCTACATGAAAATGTCTTAATAATCTCGATTATACTTTTAAAATGTTCATTACGTGGTACTTTCTATTTTATTTTATTTGGTTTGTTTTTTGAGACAATTTCTCTCTGTAGCCTTGGCTGGAACTCATTCTGTAACCAGGCTGACCTGGAACTTACAGTGATCCACCTGCCTCTGTGTCTCCAGTGCTGGATTAAAGGTGTGCACCACGACTGCACAGCATATGGTACTTAAAAAAAAATTAGTGACAATTTTTCACTATGTCGCCCCTTCCTAGCATGGAACTCACTGTGTAGACAAAGCACACTTCCAGCTCACAGACCCTCAAGCCTCTGCCTTTGGTGAAAAACCTACTTTGAAAGATCACAAATAACTGTAGTGTCTACAGTTGATATCACTTTAGTGATTAAAAATAGACATATGGGTTTTTATATTTTTATTCAATTTCATATTAATGTTGATTACAGCAATAAAGATCTTAGTCAAACAGTTTTTGAACCCAATCCTATGTAGATTCTTCTAGTAGATTCCTTCCAGTAGATACTTGGAACTCAAACAGATGAATGGTAATTTCTTTTTTAACTAAAATCTGTTTATTGTTATGGGAGAGCCTGAGCCCTAGGCATGAGTGGCCAGCGTGCCCCCTCCCACCTCCCATGGACTCCATGGTCAACCACAGTCATCTGGCTTTTGATGCAAGTGCTCTTACTTGAAAAGCTACCTCACTGGCCCTAAAAGATTTCAAGTTTCAGATATTTTAGAAGTATTTCTAAATCATTTTCAGTCATACCCTGTAACTATTTCATTTCACTTTAATGTTTTAAACTCTGAGAATAAAAATATGTGCTTTGATACTGCTGTAACATGCATGTTAATTTGGCTAGCACAGAGAAAAATCATTAAATGTTATGCTACAGCCAAACGGTACTGACAGGAAGATCAAGAATAGTTTGGGTGGTGAACATTTAAAGTTTATATTATTGCTTGTATTTTTCAGTAAATATTAAATGTGTACTTAAAAAATATCAGTAACTGGGCTGGAGAGATGGCTCAGTTAAGAGCACTGACTACTCTTCAAGAGGTCCTGACTTCAATTTTCAGTAAACACATGGTGGTTCACAATCACCTATTTGTAATGGGATCTGATGCCCTCTTCTGGTGTGTCTGAAGATAGTTACCATGTAGGCAAATACATAAATAAATCTTAAAAAAAAAAAAAAAAACAGTAACAATATATTCTTTACTCCCTTCTATTAGAGATCAAAGTCTCCTGTGGTGTTAGGTTAACTGACTGTCTGTCTAATATTAACACTATCACTCAGGCTGATTGGTACATATTTTATAAAAAAAATTCGAAGACAATTTTATGTAGCCTTTCAACTATGTAGCACAGAATAACACTGAATTCCTAATGTTCTTGTTTCTGAGTCTTGTGTGCTGAGATTACAGCCATAAGATTATAGGCATGTGTCCTGTCCACTTTTTAAAATGTATTTTATTTATATTATCCTATTTAAACTTTTTCTTTAACTCATCAAATGACTTACATCTTACTACATGGCAAAGTCTTAAGAGACTTAAGAAAATAAGATAATTCACTTCAAGTCTCTTTCTTTTTCTAAACCTTATCATTATTATCCCTAGTATTACTGGGTTTTCTAACACAAATTCTTTAACCACTGTAGCCTAGTCTGGACTACAACTCATGATGCAGCCCAGCTGGACTTTAAACTGCTGCAGAGCTGCCGGAGCCTTCCAAGTGCTATGACCACAGACTGAGTCATCATGTCTAGATAAACTTTAAAAGTAAAATCTAAACAACATACACAACAGGGCTGGAGAAACTGCTCTTCCAGAGGTCCTGAGTTCAATTCCCAGCAACCACATGGTGGCTCACAACCATCTGTAATGGGATCTGATGCTCTCTTCTAGTGGGTCTGAAGACAGAGACAGTGTACTCACATACATAAAATAATCTTTTTAAAAAAATACACAACAAAACTGCTTAGTGAAACCCATTTATTTTGTTAAGTTAAAAAATAAGGGAAAAAAACAAACTCTAAAAGAACTGGTTTGGATAAACATTTAGCAGAAAAAGAAAATGAAGTTCCCTCTGTACACTGCTCATTGTTTAAGCACAGAGAAGCTGTCCCTCAGGCATTAGAGGGTCTCCTCTGGTACTTACTGCACAGACTCACTAGCTTTACATCTACATTTGTAGTATTTGGATACTGTTGACTGCTGAAAACTAAAGGGAAAAAAGCCCACAAATCCTATATCTATATACACATATATACATATATATGATTTTTAAAAACATATTAACTATTACAAAGTTTGGGAGGGCATGAGGCATGCTCTGAAAGTGAAAGATACAGTAGTATTTTTTTAAATGGCAACTCTACTAATATGATTAATAAAACTTTGGAGATGATAATTTGTATGTGTGGGAATAACTGAATATAGAATACAAACCAGGAGTGATATTTAGTTCATTTCCTACAGCTAGACTCCAAACTTTCCCACGAACACTAGGGGGCAATCCCTGCCACCACAATTCTCGAACTCTTCTTGTACTACGCCTAGAATTAAAGGAGGAGAAAAGGAAAAAGTTACTTTTTATACCAAAAATACTAGATGCGTGATGGCTTACCTATGGCCAAGTGATCAGATGATCTTTAAGAATTTCAAGTGTTACGTATGTAAGACATTCTTTCCTTTGAGTTCATGCCTATGGACCATGAAAGCCCTCAAAAATGGGCTAAGGGAAATTAAAGAAACAGCCTGACAGATGTTACTTATACTAAAGATACCACCAGAAAATCAGATCCACATGGACAATTATAGAAAACAAAAAAGACATAAATATTCTACCAATTCAGCACCAAAAACTAAAATCACAAAGAACCTACTATGAGTAATGCCTGGGTAAGGCCCTAACCTTTAAGGAACAGTAGTTCACTGAAAGAGTATAGGCTTTAGAATCAGACCTAGATTCAAATCTAGTTCAACCACTCATTGTATAACCTTGAGCAAATCTCTTAGCCTCTCCAACCTTGAGCTGGATAACCTTGAGTAAGATAAATGTGATAAAAATATAAATGACTTATAGAAGTACTAAGACCCAAATATAAATGTTATATTTATATTTATTATATACTTAATGTAGACAAGGTAACATCATAGTTTCTTATATGCAGGGAATAAACTCTAAAGCCACAAATAGAACCAAACTATAGATTTCCTTACACAAATATATCTATGAATTAAAAATCAATTTGTAATTTAGAATAAGAGATGAGCAATAGCTAACAATAAAAACAGAATTAAAAGGATATACTATAAGTGTTATGTAAATATCCCACCTCTTGCTCATTCACTCACTCACTCAAAATAGGGTTCTTCTACTAGTTTTTCTGCTTAATGGAAGAACTTTCCCACTTCTCTTTGACAAAGCTGACCACCAGCATCCCTACTTTTACAGGTAAAGGAAGATTTACTTAACAGAAGCTCTGCAACATATGACAGCAGCTCTGGTAAGTCAAGTGCCACTGAGTGAGTAAGGGCAGGCCGTGTGCACCACATGGCGAGGTAGGACAGAGGATGATTTATGGCCAGGACAAACAAGCAGCACAGACTTCACTGGGCTTCTAAGAGGGACACAATTTAAAGTTGTTCATTTCTACAAGTTTTTATTTATATTCAATTAGCTAATTTTCCATTTTTAGACTACAGACAACTGAAACTTCATGTAGCAAGACTGGAAAACAGGGACTACTGTGTCTGTCACATTTCTAATATTTAACAAATTGTCAATGTATTTCTACCATACATTGGAGAAGTTATCCTTCAACCTTTTGCCCAGAGGGAAGATAAAACATATGTAAAAATATTGTCAAAAAAGAAGAGACCAAAAAGAGGGAGGGCAAGAAGAATATTAGCCTCAAGGCACCAAGGACTCTTACAGGAAAAAGAACATATTTCACATGGTTTCTTAGTTAAGAAAACAGCATTTAAAATACTTTTTATTGCTTTTTACTTTCTTTTCTTTCTTTCATTCTTTCATTCATTCTTCCTTTCTTTCTTTCTTCCTTTCTTCCTGTGTATCTATTTATTTGTAGATACTGTCTCTCTATGTAGTTCTGGCTAATCTGGAACTCTCTATATTATCCAGGCTGGTATTGAATTCCTCCTGTCTCAGCTTCTGGATTTCTGGGATTACAGGCATTCAACCATATTCAAGTTTAGAAACTTGTAACATCTGATAAATGAACCTTATATTTCTACATAATGAGTTCTTCCAAAAATGAATGCTTTTCTATTAGTGTTATATTAGAATTAAGAAAATGGTAATTTAGAAGAGTAAAGGTTTCCTGAGTCATTCATGGGTTTCAGAGAGCAGGTAAGATGTTGACAGAGCAGAGGATGGTCAGTAAGAAAAGTATGTGTTAGAGACAGGAGCTCATGAACGTGTACAGAAAAACATGGGTTTGGGGCAATGGTTAATAGCATAATTTAGCTACAGCATAAGATACATGCTGAGAAGTGATAACATAGACTTGGGAAAGATGAAATATCTGGAGACACTGGACTGGAAAAATCTGCTTACTTACATTACTTCCCAATTGGGCAGTATCTCATTGATCCAAGTTACCATTGCACTTGCAATGCTTTCCTCCTGCTTAAATCGCTCTTTCATTATTCTTTTTCTTTTATGTGCTTCTTTAATTTCTGTTTTAAACAAGTAAGAATCATTTTAATACAAATGAGCTAAACCAAAATCCCTTCCTTTTGTACGTCAAGTCTATAAGAAAGGCTTCAAGAAGGGTCTTCTGATCATAAAGAGAAAAAAAAGGGAAGAAAAATTTAAAAAAACAAAACAAAACCTGTCTAACATCATTTTAAAGTATCTTCTATCTTATAAAAAGTAATGGGATAAAGGGCAAAAAATCAATTTTAAGAAAATGGCCAGTAAATTGCTATGTTGCTTTCTTTCTTTCTGGTGGTTTTGTTTTTTGCTTTGTTTAAATCAAGAGAAGGTTCTGTAAGACTGCTTATGCCAACTGGCTGTTCTACATCTTTCTTTTTCTTCTTTTCTCTTTTATATCCTTTATTTTTTGACACAGGGTCTCAAGTATCCCAGGCTGGCTTCAAACTTGTTATGATGCTAGAACAACCCTAAACTCCTGACAGCCCTGCTTCCACCTCCCAAGTGCTGGGATTAAGGTGTGTGTCACCACCCCTGGTTTATGTAACACTAAGGCTCTACACCAGGACTTTGCCTACACTAGGCAGGCACTCTCCCAGTCTGTAAGATAAGGCAGGGTCTCTTCTGGGATAGCCTGGAATTCACACGTACTTCACCTACCACTGCCTCCCAGGGATGGGAGGGCAGGTGTGCACCACCATGCCTGGCTGTTTAGTTAACACATTTCTATTTCCTTCATCTACAAAATGAAACATGTTGATGAATTAATTACATTAAAAAAGTACAAGCAACTAACCAAGAGCCTCTTTTCATACAATGTACTATTATTCTCAACATAAACAAATGCTATTTAAAATGATTTTGCCAATGACACTATTACTATATAAACACCTTTTAACATAATGTTTTATGAATTAGGACAAAATAAAAATTTCTCAACAAACAAAAATGACATACCTCTGAATTTAGAGGTCACAACTTTGAAAAAAAGGCTGCCACAAAAAAAAAAAGTGGGATATTTATCAAAAGTTATAAGATCAGGTGATGGTGACACACATCTTTAATTTCAGTATTGGAGAGGCGGAAGCAGATTGATCTCTGTGAGTTTGAGGCCAGCCTGGTCTACAGAGTGGGTTCTAGGATAGCCAGGGCAACACAGAGAAACCCTGTTTAAAAAACAAACAAACAAACAAAACAAACAAAAAGTTATAAAAAAAATTTTAGAACCAGCAAGAACCTATAGAATAGCTAGCCAAACTTTGTATTTCATGAATGCCTCTGAAATTGACTCAAGGGGTAAACAAGAAGCCAAAGCAATGGCTGCATATTTATGTTTTATGTATCCAGATTGTATATGAAATGTCTTTAAGAAAAAAATGTTAAACAAGAGGTGCAAATACTTCCAGTTTTACAGATACACGGAAGCACAGTGGGCCTATTCAGAGTATCACAATCAGAAATTACGTAACATTGGATTAAGCCTAAAACACTGGGATTTCCAATTTATTATTTATTATTTCTATTATACCACATGCCATCTATTTCTCAATAAATATTAGCCAAATAATAAAACAGTAATTAAAAGCTTGCTGACTGTGTTAAAAATATTTTTGCTTTGTTTTCAAAATAGGTTTGGTTGATTTTTTTTTCCCCCAAAACCTGTGTAGCCGTAGCTATTCTAGAACTCACTCTGTAGACCATGCTGGTCTTGAACTCAAAAAGTATTTTTAATTCTATGCATTAAAATAAACTCAGCCAGTGTTCAAGTAGGAATATTAGAAGGCTTATATACCTTATGTTTACTGTAGTAACATTAAAAACACAACTTTACTTAGAAAACAGCAGCATAAAGCAGAACCATATGTTATTATAATATACTTCATTCACTTGCGTCAAAGACAAATCAGTTAATAAATTGTTTTAAAATATATACAAAATAAATATTTCAAAAATATATTGGAAATACATAATTTATCCTAAACTAATAATGGTCAACACATATTCTCTATACTGTTAAAGTAAACATGCATATATATTTGCAGAGAGGACAGGAAAAAGAGAGTGAATAAAAATATGATGTGCTAATGAGAGTACTTATTTATGAACTAACTATATGACAGCACTGAGATTTTAGAGACCTCACTAATTATAAAACCAAACTTTAGCTTCAAACTATATTTTCACAGTAAACTAGAAAACGCAAGTAATACCAGAAGAGTAATTCCCATTACATGAAAATTAGTAAATGTAAAAGATCTAAAGTCTAAACACTAAAAATAAAGTAACAGGAATAAGGCTCATGAATAACACCTTTACAATCCTCTTTAATGAGACAAAGAAAAAGAAAAAGCAGGTCTGGGCACAGTGGCTCACACCTACAGTCCCAGAACCAGAAAGGCCGAGTCCAGTCCTGAGACTTATGATGAGCTCAAGGCCAGAATGGCTTCATAGTGAGACTGTCGTAAAACATTAAATCAACAGCAAACCCCAAAATAAAGCTACACTATAAGAAATGCTAGAGAAAATTAAGTACACACTGGAGCCCACACACACCGCGTCTCTTGGCTTCAGCCACCATCTCGTCATACTCCTGCCGGTGACGCAGAGCTTCCTCCACAGACTTCGCAGGGAGGTTCCTGTTGTACAAAAAAATCACAAATGTAAACAAGTCTCATATTTACTACCTTTTTGGAACCAGTTACAAAAAAAAAATGTTGCTAAACTAAAGTTACTTTCAGAGAAACGTGATTGAGCAGACATGGTGGCTCAGACTTTAATCCCAGCACTCAAGGAGAGGCCCGCCTTGTCTCTCCTGTTCAGCAACACAGAAAAGACAAATGAAGCTTAAGAACAACTATGCATTTCAAAACAAACTCGGAATTTGGGTTTCTGATATTTTTTGTATGTATATACATATATAGTTTATGTCTATACATTTAAGCATATATTTATTGTATTACATATATATGTATGTATGCATGTGTATATGAGTTTATGTGTTCATGTTCAGTGTGTGCAGGCACTTGCAGAGCCAGAAGGTTCTGGATCCCCCGAGGCTGGAGTTAAGGATGGAGAATAAGCAGCGTGTGTGGGTGCTAGGAAGTGACTTAGGTCCTCTGAACAGTACTTGATCACTGATCTCTCAGCCCCATATTTATTTTTAAAAGGTTTGTATTGTGTGCGTGTCTGTGTGTGTGTGTATGTGTGTATGTATGTGTGTGTGTATGTGTGTGTGTGTATGTGTGTGTATGTGTGTGTGTGTGTGTATGTGTGTGGGTGTGGGTGTGTTAAGTGAAGGGTTTGGTGAGAGGCCTGCATATGGAAGTCAAAGAGCATTGTGTAGGAGCTGCTTCTTGACTTCTATATAGTCCCAGACACAGAACTGTGGTTCTCAACCTTAAAGGTTTTACCCAGAGCCTAAACTCTTTTGACATACAACTAAAAAACTATATACATTTTAAAATAGCTTGAAAAGAAGCAAAGGGTAGTGACTCTTGATTATATTCCTAGCACTTGGGAGGCTGAAGCAGAAAGACTGTTGTGAATCTGAGGCTAGTCTGGGCTATAGTGAGTACATGGCCAACCTGTATTATAGCTAGAATCCCTGGCTCTAAAAAAAGAGAAAAAGAAAAAAAAGTTTATGGCATGGGAGCCAAACACAGTGGTGCATGCCCTACATCTCAGCACTAGGGAGGTAGAGGCAGGCAGATAGATCTCTGTGAATGTGACATCAACCAGAGCTACACAGAGACCCTGCCTTGGAAACAAAACAAAACAGAACAAAACATAAAAAAACAAACAAATAAATAACAGACTGGAGAAACGGCTCAGCAGTTTGAAACAGTGGCTGCTCTTACAGAAGACTGGAAATCGAATTCCAGAACCTATACAGTGGCTCATCTATAAATACAGTTCCTGGGGATCCAGTACCTTTTTCTGGCCCTCAAGGGTACCTGCACACACTTAGTGAACATATAAACATGCAGGTAAACATTCACACACATAAATACATCTTTAAGTCTTAAAAAAAGAATAGAATGGTTTAATGATTTTTGAAAAATATGTAATTCATATTATATAACAAGCAAAATACATACAAAATTTTCTCAGAACTTGTATATACACAATACTGAATTTATATCTCACCTTATAAAATCCTATTTTTTAATTTTAATTATTATGTACTAGTTCATTGTCATTACAATTTCTTTTTTATTTGTTTTTGCTTATTTTATTTTTTCATGACAGGGTTTCTCTGTGCAGCCCTGGCAGTCCTGGAACTCACTTTGTAGACCAGGCTAGCCTCCAACTCAGAGATCTACCCAGCTAAACATTATACTTTCTCATACCAAGTTCCTTTTGCACAGGGTCTGCCTCACACGCTCCTCTTGCCTCAACATCCTGAGCACTAAGATTGAACTCATGTCACCATGTTTGACGTTGTATCAAATTCTTCTTTTGTTCAATCTGATTTTTAATTGTCTGTGATGTATATAACGTTTCCATTTAACTTCATTTTTTTCCATTTTTATTGGAAATTCTCTGAATTTACATTTCAAATGTTATACCCTTCCCCCCAAATCCCTCCCTCCTCCCCCTCAACTTGCTTCCATGAAGGTGCTCCGTCTCCCAATCATCCTCTCCACCTCATTGCCTTGGCTGGTTGATGATGTTGTTTTTCCCATGAGGTTGCAAACCTTTTGTGTCCTTTAGTCCTTTCTCATTGGGGTCCCAGTGTTCAGTCTGATGGTTAGCTGCAAGCATCCTCATCTGTATCTGTATGACTCTGGCAGAGGTTCTGAGGAGACATCCATATCTGGCTCCTGTCACTTGGCATCAGCAATGGTGTTTAAGGTTGGTGGCTGTATATGCGGTGGTTCTCCAAGTGAGGCAGTCTCTATGGCTCTTTGCTTCAATCCCTGCTTCTTTATTTGACCTTGTACTTCCTCCCCAGTTTTGTTCTCCACTCAAGAAGAAGTGAGGCCCCCACATTCTGTTCTTCCTTCTTTTTGAGCATCATAAGTTCTGTGGATGGTTTCTCGGGTATTCCAAGCTTCTTGGGCTAGAATCTACTTATCAGTGAGTACATACTATGAGTGCTCTTTCGTGATGGGGTTACATCACTCAGGATGATAGCTTCAAGTTCCATCCATTTACCTAAGAATTTAATGAACTCGCTTTTAATGGCTGAGTAGTATTCCATTGTGCATATGTACCACACTTTCTGTATCCATTCATCTGTCAAAAGACATCTAGGTTCTTTCCAGATTCTGGCTATTATACAAAAGGCTGCTATGAACATGGCGGAGCATGTGTCTTTGTTAGATGGATCTACTTTAGGGTATATGCCTAGGAGTGGTATAGCTGGGTCCTCAGGTAGTAGTATGTTCTGAGGAACCGCCAGACTGATTTCTAGAGTGGTTGTACCAGTTTACAACCCCACCGACAGTGGAAGAGTGTTCCTCTTTCTCCACATCCTCACCAGCATGTGCTGTCACCTACATTTTTTATCTTAGCCATTCTGACTGGTGTGAGGTGGATTCTCAGGGTTGTTTTGATTTGCATTTCCCTGATGACTAATGATGTTGAGCAATTCCTTAGGTGCTTCTCAGGCATTTCTCAGTTGAGAACTCTTTGTTTAGCCCTGCACTCCATTTTTAATAGGATTGTTTGATTCTCTAGAGTCTTAACTTCTTGAGTTCTTTGTATATATTGGAAAAGACCAATTGTAATTGGTAAAGATCCTTTCCCAATCTGTTGGTTGCCATTTTGTCTTTTTGACAGTGTCCTCGGGCTTACAGAAGCTTTGCAATTTCGTGAGGTGCCATTTATCTACTCTCCATATTAGAGCATAAGTCACTGGTGTTCTGTTCAAAAAATTATTCACTGTACCTATGTGCTCTAAGCTCTTCCCGACTTTCTGTTCTATTAGTTTCAGTGTACCTGGTTTTATGTGGAGGTCTTTGATCTACTTGCACTTGAGCTTTGTACAAAGAAATAAGAAGGGACCGATTTGCATTCTTCTGCATGCTGACTGCCAGTTGAACCAGCACTATTTGTTCAAGAGGCTGTCCTTTTTCCATTGAATGTTTTTAGCTCCTTTCTCAAAGATCAAGTGACCATAGGTGTGTGGGTTCATTTCTGAGTCTTCGATTCTATTCCATCGGTCTACCTGTCTGTCTCTGTATCAATACCAGGCAGTTTTATCAAAATTGATCTGTAATACAGCTTAAGGTCAGGCATGGTGATTCCCCCAGAAGTTTTTGTTTTTGTTTTTGTTTTTTATTGTTGAGAATGGTTTTTGCTATCCAAGGTTTTTTGTTATTCCAAATGAATTTGTGCATTGCTTTTTCTAACTTGATGAAAAATTGAGTTGAAATTCTGATGAGGACTGCGTTGAATCTGTAGATTAACTTAGGCAAGATTACCATTTTTACTAGTTTGATCCTTAATCCATGTGCATGGGAGATCTTTCCATATTCTGAGGTCTTCTTCAATTTTCTTCTTCAGAGACTTGAGGTTCTTGTTTTACAGATCCTTCACTTACTTGGTTAGGGTCACACCAAGGTATTTTATATTCTTTGTGACTGTTGTGAAGGGTGTCAATTCTCTAATTTCTTTCTCAGTCTGTTTGTCCTTTGAGTAGAGGAAAGCTACTGATTTGTTTGAGTTAATATTATATCCAGCCACTTTGCTGTAGATGTTTATTAGCTGTAAAAGTTCTCTGGTGGAACTTTTGGGGTCACATAAGTATACTATCATAATATCTGCAAATAGTGATATTTTGACTTCTTTGTTTCCAATTTGTACCCCCTTTGACCTCTTTTTGTTGTCTTATTACTCTGGCTAGTGTTTCCAGTATATTGAATAGGCAAGGAAAGAGTAGACAGGCTTGTCTAGATTCCGATTTTAGTGGGATTGCTTCAAGTTTCTCTCCATTTAGCCTGATGTTGGCTACGGGTTTGTGGTATATTGCTTTTACTATGTTTAGGTGTGAGACTTAAATACCTGACCTTTCCAAGACTTTCAACATGAAGGGATGTTGCATTTTGTCTAATGCTTTCTCAGCATCTAGAGAGATATCCATGTGGTTATTTTCTTTGAGTTTGTTTATATAGTTGATGACATTGATGGATTTCTGTATATTGAACCATCCCTGCATCCCTGAGATGAAGCCTATTTGATCATGGCAAATGATTGCTTTGATATGTTCTTGGATTCAGTTTTGCAAGAATTCTATTGAGTATTTTTGCATCAATGTTCATGAAGGAAATTGGTCTAAAGTTCTCTTTCTTCGTAGGGTCTTTGTGTGGGTTAGAAACGAGATTAATCAAGACTTCAAAGAATGAGTTGGGTAGTATTCCCTCTGTTTATATTTTGTTGAATAGTTTGGAGAGTATTGGTATTAGGTCTTCTATGAAGTTCTGATAGAATTCTGCACTAAACCCATCAGGTCCTAGGGTTTTTTTTTTTTTTTGCTTGTTTTTTTTGTTTGTTTGTTTGTTTGTTTGTTTTGGGACTGCTTCTATTTCTTTGGGGGTGATGGGACTGTTTAGATGGTTTATCTCATCCTTATTTAACTTTGCTACCTGCTATCTGTCTAGAAAATTGTCCATTTCCTCTAAATTTTCCAGTTTTGTTGAATATAAGCTTTTGTAGTAGGATCTGATGATTTCCTGAATGTCCTCAGTTTCTATTTTTCTGACTCCCCTGTCATTTCTGATTTTGTCAATTTTGATACTCTCTCTGCACCCTCTGCTTAGACTGCCTAAGGGTTTATCAATCTTGTTGATTTTCTCAAAGAACCAGCTCTTAGTTTTGTTGATTCTTTATATAATTCTTTTTGTTTCTATTTGGTTGACTTCAGCTCTGAGTTTGATTATTTTCTTCCACCTACTCCTCTTGGGTGTATCTGCTTCTTTTTGCACTAGAGCTTTCAGTTGTGCTGTCAAGTTGTTAGTGTATGCTCTCTCTAGTTTCTTTTTGGCGATGTTCAGTGCTTAGTTTTCCTCTCAGCACTGTTTTCATATGTTGTGTCTTAATTTTTGTTTAATACTAAAAAGTCTTTGATTTTTTTATTTCTTCCTGGACCAAGCTATCATTGAGTAGAGCATTGTTTAGCTTCCACGTATATGTGAGCTTTTTGTTGTTTTTGTTATTATTGAAGACCACCCTTAGTCCATGGAGATCTGATGGAATCCATGGGATTATTTCGATCTTCTTGTATCTGTTGAGGCCTGTTTTGTGACCAACTATATGGTTAGTTTTGGAGAAGGTGCCATGAGGTTTTGACAAGAAGGTATATTCTTTTGTTTTAGAATAAAATGTTCTGTAGATGTCTGTTAAATCCATTTGGCTCATAACTTCTGCTAGTGTGACTGTGTCTCTGTTCAGTTTCTGCATCCAGGATCTGTCCATTGATGAGAGTGAGGTGTTGAAGTCTCCCATTATTATTGTGTGTGGTGTAATATATGCTCTGAGCTTTAGTAGAGTTTCTTTTATGAATGTGGGTGCTCTTGTGTTTGGAGCACAGATGTTAAGGATTGAGAGTTCATCTTGATAAAATTTTCCTTTGATGAGTAAAAAGTGTCCTTCCTTGTCTTTTTTGATGACTTTTGGTTGAAAATTTATTTTATTCAATATTAGGATGGCTACTCCAGCTTGTTTTCTTGGGACCTTTAGCTTGGAAAGTTTTTTCCCAACCTTTTACTCTGAGATAGTACCTGTCTTTATTGCTGAAATGAGTTTTCTATATGCAGCAAAATGCTAGATTCTGTTTATGTATCCAGTCTGATAGTCTGTCTTTTTATTGAAGAATTGAGTCCATTGATGTTAAGGGATATTAATGAATAGTGATTGTTGTATCCTGCTATTTTTGTTGTTAGAGATAGAGTTATATTTCTGTGCTTTCCTTCTTTGGTGTTTGTTTCAAGAGGATTAGTTTCTTGATTTTCCTAGGGTGAAGCTTCCCTCTTTGTGGTGGAGTTTTCCATCTATTATCCTTTGTAGCGCTAAATTTGTGGACAGATATTGTGTAAATTTGTTTTTGTCCTGAAATAGCTTGGTTTCTCCATCTATGGTGATTGAGAGATTTGCTGGATAGAGTAACCTGGGCTGGAACTTGTGTTCCCTTAGGGTCTGTATGATGTTGGTCCAGAATCTTCCAGCTTTCATAGTCTCTGTTGAAATTCTGATCGGTCTGCCTTTATGTTACCTGTCATTTTTCTCTTACTGTTCTTAGTACTCTCTTTGTTTTGAGCATTTGTTGTTTTGACTATTATGTGTTAGAATTTCTTTTCTCGTCCAATCTATTTGGGATTCTGTAGGTTTCTTGTACGTTCATGATCATCTCATTCTTGAGGGCAGGGAAGTTTTCTTCTATGATTTTGTTGAAGATATTTAGTTGATATTCTTCACCCTCTTCTACACCTACTACCCTTAGGTTTGGTCTTCTCATTGTGTACTGGATTTCCTGGACATTTTTAGATAGGAGCTTTTTGATTTTTGCATCCTCTGACTTTTGTGTCAATATTTCTATGGTATCTTCTGCTCCTGAGATTCTCTCTCCCATCTCTTGTATTTTGTTGGTGATGCTAGCATCTATAACTCCCAATGTCTTTCCCAGGTTTACCGACTTCAGGGTTATCTCCTTTTGTGATTGTTTTCATTGTTTCTATTTCTGTTTTCAGTTCCTTCACCTGGTTGTTTGTGCTTTCCTGTAGCTCTTTAAGTGATTTTTGTGTTTCCTCTTTAAGGGCTTCTATTTCTTTATGAGGTTTTTGCCTCTTGCCATCTTGTTATAGGTGATGCTAGGTGATCTTGTAGTCTCATATTAGAGCTTGTCTCTCTTGTGGAACTGTGGGCCAGTGGTTTCTAGAGGGAGATTGTTCCGCAGTGTTCATCACTCTGGGTAGGCTGAGTCTTGATGGCAGACTCCAGTCCTGATGCAGCTGGACTGGGTCTGGACTTGGGCCAGAAGTGTGCACTCCCAGGCAGCACTACCTCCTGTACTGAGAGAGTTCTGGGTGGCCTCTCCCTGTGTAGACAGTGGGCACAAGAAGTTGACTCACACTACCCCTCATCCCCTACTTAGAATGGAGAACCCTCCTGCCTCCATTTCTGAAAAGCATTCTCTCAATTCATATAGACATTTGGGTGGTTATTTTCAGTATGAAATTTTATACATAAAGTTAGCATAAGGAATTAATGTCAATTCTTTTGGCATCTATTTTCACTTCTCTTGAGTAACTACTGAGAAGAAAAGTTTTTGGTCTACCTTTGTGACAAACTATTAAATTGGTATCCTCTTATTAGAATTTTAAAAGAACATTCTCTGGAGATCCAGGGACACAGGCCTGATGAGACTGCACAGTTAGTAGCCTGGAAGCAGAGAGGTATATGCCGAGCACTTGGAAAGTGCGCCCCCCCCCAACCTGATTGGTTCAGGGGAGCAGGAACCCTGCCATAGGGTCTCAGTTTCCACCCTGCGGGCCTGTGTGTGCAAAACAGGTGCTCAGGCCATCTGCCACCAGAGACCAGCTGATATCCAGGGACACAGGCCTGGTGAGACTGCACTGCGAGTAGCCTGGGTGCAGAAAGGTCTGGGTCAAGCTCCCAGACAGTGCCCCCGCATTGGTTCAAAGGAGCAGGAACTCTGCCTTAAGCACTTGGATTCCAAACAGAGGGCCCATGCATGCAGAACAAGCACTCAGGCCATCTGCCACCAGGAACAGCAAAGATTCAGGGACACAGGCAAGGTACATGGGAGAGATGGGAACCAATCACTGACAACAAGACCACTTATAATCACAGACAACAAGATGGCAAGAGAACTTACCGCAGGAAAACCAGGACAACTTGGCAACACCAGAACCCAGCTCTCTCATCACAGCAAACAGCAGAATGCCAAACACTCCAGAAAAAGAAGATTCAGACCCGAAATCATACCTCAAGATGATGATAGAGATCCTTAACCAAGAACAGAAGGAAAAGCATAAAGAAATAGAAGCTTTTAAAGAGGAAACAAGAAAAACACTCAAAGAAATAAAAGAACTGAAGGAAAACAGAACCAAAGTGATAAAGGAATTGAAGAAGGAATTTAAAATGAAAATGGAAACAATAAAAACACTAAAACAGACAACCCTGGAGGTAGAAATCATAAAAAAGAAATCAGGAGACACAGATGCAAGCATCTCCAACAGACTACAAGAGATGGAAGACAGAATCTCAGGGCCCGAAGACAACATGGAAAACATAGACAAAACAGTCAGAGAAGATGCAAAAGCCAAAAAGCTCCTAACTCAAAATGTCCATGAGATCCAGGATACAATGAGAAGACCAAACCTACGGATAATAGAATAGAAGAGGGTGAAGAATATCAACTAAGAGGCACAGTAAAAATCTTCAACAAAATAGTGAAAGAAAACTTTCCTACCCTTAAGAATGAGATGACCATGAGCATAAAACAAGCCTACAGAACTCCAAATAGATTGGACCAGAAAAGAAATTCCTCCCAACAAATAATAGTCAAAATGTCAAGTGCCCAAAGCAAAGAAAAAATATTAAAAGCAGTAAGAGAAAAAGGCCAGGTAACATATAAAGGCAGACCAATCAGAATCACACCTGATTTCTCAACAGAGATTATGAAAGCTAGAAGAGCCTAGACAGACATCATGAAGACCCAAAGAGAGCACAGGTGCCAGTCAAAGCTGCTATACCCAGCAAAACTCTCAATCTCCATAGACAGAGAGACTAAGATATTCCAAGACAAAACTAAATTTACACAATATCTGACAACAAACCCAGCACTACAACAAATTATAGGTGGAAAACCCAATACAAAGAGGGAAACTACATCCTAATAAAAACAAGAAAATACATAAGAAAGAAAATGAAAAGAAGAAAGACACACAGGCACAATTCTACCTCTAAAAGCAAAAATAGTAGGGAACAGCAACCACTATTCCTTAATATCTGTTAATATAAATGGACTCAATTCCCCAATAAAAAGATATAGGTTATCAGACTGGATACATAAAAAGAATCCACCATTTTGCTGCATACAGGAAACTCATCTCAAAGACAAAGACAGAAACTATCTCAGAGTAAAAGGTTGGGACAAAAACTTCCAAGCAAACTGTCCCAAAAAGCAGGCTGGAGTGGCAATTCTAATACCAAATAAAGTAGATTTTCAACGAAAAGTTACCAAAAAAGATAAGGAAGGACACTTTTTACTTATTACAGGGAAAATTTGTCAGGAGGAACTCTCAAGCCTCAACATACAAGCTCCAAATACAAGAGCACCCATATTCCTAAAAGAAACCCTACTAAAGCTCAAAAAATACATTGCACCCCACACAATAATAGTGGGAGACCTCAACACCCCACTATCATCAATGGACAGATCATGAAAACAGAAACTGAACAAGGACACAGTAAAACTAGCAGAGGTTATGAATAAATTGGAATTAATAGTCATCTACAGAACATTTCATCCTAAAACAAAGAATACACCTTCTTCTCCTCACCTCACAACACCTTCTCTAGAAATTGCCATATAATCAGTCACAAAACAAGCCTCAATAGAAAAAAACCACATGGTCATCTCACTAGATGCTGAGAAAGCATTTCAAAATTCAACACCCTTTCATGTTAAAAGTCTTGGAAAGAACAGGAATCCAAGGCCCATACCTAAACATAATAAAAGCAATATACAGAAAACCAATAGCCAACATCAAACTTAATGGTGGAAACCTTGAAGCAATTCCACTAAAATCAGGGACTAGACAGGGCTGCCCACTCTCCCCCTACATATTCAGCATAGTACTGGAAGTCCTGGCCACAGCAATTAGACAGCAAAATGAAATCAAAGGGATACAAATTGGAAAGAAAGAAGTAAAAATATTATTTGCAGATGACATGATAGTATACTTAAGTGACTTTCAAAATTCCACTGAAGAACTGTTACAGCTGATAAAATAAACTTCAGCAAAGTGGCTGGATATAAAATTAACTCAAACAAATCAGTAGCCTTCCTATACTCAAAGGACAAACATGCAGAGAAAGAAATTAGGGAAAAGGTACCCTTCACAATAGTCACAAATAATATGAAATACCTTGGTGTGACTCTAACTAAGCAAGTGAAGAACCTGTATGACAAGAACTTCAAATCTCTAAAGAAAGAAATTGAGGAAGATCTCAGAAAATGGAAAGAACTCCTATGCTCATGGATTAGAAGAATCAACATTTTAAAAATGGCCATCTTACCAAAAGCAATCTACAGATTCAATGCAATCCCCATCAAAATTCCAACCCAATTCTTCATTGAGTTGGACAGAGCAATGTGCAATTTCATGTGGAAAAACAAAAGACCTAGAATATCGAAATCCATCCTCAACAACAAGAAAACATCTGTGGTAATCACTATCCCTGACCTCAAGCTATATTACAAGGCAATTGTGTTAAAAACTGCATGGTACTGGTACAGAGATAGGCACGTGGATCAATGGAATAGAATAGAAGATCCAGAAATGAGCCCTCACATATATGGTCACTTGATTTTTGACAAAGGAGCTGTAAACATTCAATGGAAAAAGGACAGCCTCTTCAACAAATGGTGTTGGTCCAACTGGCACTCAGCATGAAGAAGAATGAAAATAGACCTTTTCTTATCTCCTTGTACAAAGCTCAAGTGAAAGTGGATCAAAGATCTCCACATTAAACCAGGTACACTGAAATTATTAGATGAGAAAGTAGGGAAAACCTTAGAACACATAGGCACAGGAGAAAATTTCCTTAACAGAACACCAATGGCTCGTGCTCTAAGCTCAAATATTGACAAATGGGACTTAATGAAATTGCAAAGTTTCTGTAAGGTTAAGGACACTGTTAGGAAAACAAAAGGGCAGCCAACAGATTGGGAAAAGATTTTTACCAACCCCATATTAGATAGAGGCCTAATATCCAAGGTATACAAAGAACTCAAGAAGTTAGACACCAAAGAATCAAACAACCCTTTTAAAAAATGGGGCAGGGCTAAACAAAAAGTTCTCAATTGAGGAATATCGAATGGCTGAGAAGCATCTAAGGAAGTGCTTGACATAATTAGCCATCAGGGAAATGCAAATCAAAACAACCCTGAGATTCTACCTCACACCAACCAGAATGGCTAAGATTAAATTCAGATGACAGCAGATGCTGGCGAGGATGTGGAGAAAGAGGAACACTTCTCCACTGTTGGTGGGGTTGTAAACTGGTACAACCACTCTGGAAATCAGTCTGGCGATTCCTCAGAAAATTGGACATTGACGACCCAGTTTTTCCACTTCTGGGCAAATACCCCAGAGAAGCTCCAACATACAACAAAGACACATGCACCACAATGTTCATAGCAGCCCTATTTATAATACCCAGAAGCTGGAAAGAATCTAGATGTCCTTCAGTAGATGAATAGATACAAAAATTGTGGTACATTTACACAATGGGGTACTACTAAGCTATCTGAAACAATGACTTTATGAAATCCTTAAGAAAATGGATACATCTAGACAATTATCATCCTGAGTGAAATAACCCAGTCACAAAAGGACATAATATGCAGTCACTGATAATTGGATACTAACCTCAGAAAGCTCTGAACACCCCCAGAAACAACTCACAGAATATACGAAGTTCAAGAAAAATAAAGGCCAAAAAAAAAAAAAAAAAAAAAAAAAAAAAAGAAAGAAAATGAAAAATCATTGTACCTAATCTTTACACACCAAAAAAAAACTTTGACTATTTTCAGGTTACATCTTGTTTTACATGTACGTTATGCTCATTGTAAGTAGTAAGATTTTAATACATACTATCAACCTATAAAAAAAGTTAAGTACTGACAAAAATGTATTTGTATACTTTTATGCAAAAATGCTTAAAATCTGTACATTTATCTTTTTTTTAAGTAAAGTTGTTCAATTTAAAAAATAAAAAGAACATTCTCCATACAAGTTTGACAGCTAATCTCCTCCCCCTCCTTTTTTTTTTTGCTTTATCAGGTCAATGGCTTTACAGAGTTTGTAATTAGATATTTATAGGGTTGGCAAGATGGCTCAGTGGGTAAAATGCTTGTCATGTCAGTCAGGCAACCTGAGTCCAAGCCCCAGAACCCATAGCAGAAGGAGAGAACTGAGTCCTGAATATTGACCTGTGAGCTCCATCTATCTCATGGCACGTGTACACCTGCACAAGAGTATATGCATGTACACAGAAAAATGGTAAGTACGGTGTGTTCTGATAAACACCCAATTTCCTTGTTCCAGCACCTGTTCTCCTTTCAAGTTAACAAGATTCTTCCAGTGTGTTGTAGCAAGAAGAAATCAAGTCTAAGACATCTGTTGAGGCCATAATGGAAAAGTTAACCCTCCTGTCTTATACAACCAGAATAGCCATGAAATAGCAGTTCTCAGGCAATGCATGGCCAGTAGTAAAGAACAGAGGAAACTTCCTGTGAGACTGACTGACGTTTCCGGGTCTCAGCCTTAAAGGGAGTGCATAAAATGAACCTGCCAATCCTCCAGTCTCTGAATTGAATAGACAGGACTGGGGACTCTAAGACAGCTAGAACAATCAGGAGGCTCCTACAGACATGTCCCTCACAACTCTTGGGTGAGCAATTAAATCATGACCAAGAAAAGAATCACCATAAAAGAACATCCAAACATTTCCAAAGTGCCAAGTTCTTAGAAAGATATTACCTCAGTATGAAAAACAATTAGCTCCAGACTAAAAGCTATTCAGAGTGCTCTGACAAACAGAAGATCAAAAAGTGTAAGCCATGGCTAGAAAAATGGCTTAGTGGTTAAGAATACTTCTTGCTCAAGTTCATGTCCTAGCATCTATGTCTAGCACCTCACAACTACCTGTAACTCCAGCTCCTGGGAATAGCACACTTTCTTCTGGAGTCTAGGGAAACCTACCCTCATTAGCACATACACAAATACAGACACACATGCATACACATAATTAAAAATTAAAGACTTTTAAAATTGGATATTTTATTAATTTACATTTCAAATGTTATCCCCCTTCCTGGTTTCCCCTCTGCAAACACGAATCCCCCTATCCCATTACCCCTTACCCTGCTTCTATGAGGGCGCTCACCCACCCATCCACCTACCCATTCCTGCCTCATCACCCTAACATTCCTCTCCACTGGGCTTTAAGACAACACAAGACCAAAGGCCTCCCTCCCATTGATGCCAGATAAGGCCCCTTCAGCTCCTTCAGTCCTTCCCCTAAGTCTTCCATTGGGGCCCGTGTGAGCAGCCTGATGGTTGGCTTCGAGCACCTGCATATGTATTAGTCAGGATTGGGCACAGCCTCTCAGAAGATAGATGCAACAAGCTCCTGTCAGCAAGCAATTCTTGGCATCAGCAATAGTATCTAGGTTTGGTGTCTGCATGTGAGATGGATCCCCAGGTGGGACAGTCTCTGGATGACCCTTCCTTCACCCTCCACTCCAATCTTTGTCCCTGTATTTCTTTTAAACAGGAGCAATTATAGATTAAAAATTTGGAGATGGGTGGGTGGCCCCATCCCTCTACTGGATATGGTCTCAACAGTTCTCCCTCCCCGTTGTGGGGTATTCCAGTTAATGTCATCCCCATGGGGTCCTGGGATGCTCTTGCTTTCCTGGCATCTGGAACTTTCTGGTTGCTACCCCCAGTTCCCCATCCCCCATTTCTACTCACCTCTGTTCAGTTTCCAGACCCTCTGTATATCTCCTTCATTTGCTCCAATCCTGATTCGGAACCCCCATCTTCTCTTCCTCCCAAGTCCCTCCCACCCTCTACTTCCCTTGATTATTTTGTTCCCCCTTCCAAGTTGGACTGAAACGTCCCCACTTTGGTCTTACTTCCTCTTGAGCCTCATGTAGTTCATGAATTGTATCATGGGTATTCCAAGCTCTTTGTCTAATATCCACTTATCAGTGACCACGTATTGCTCTTTTATGACTGAGTTACCTAACTCAGGATGATAATTTCTAGATCCATCCACTGGCATGCAAATTTCAGGAAGTTGCTCTTTTTAATATCTGAGTAATATTCCATTGTGTAAATGAATGACATTTTCTGTATCCATTCTTCTGTTGAGGGACATCTGGATTGTTTCCTGTTTCTGGCTATTATAAATATGGCTGCTATGAACATAGTAGAGCATGTGTCCTTATTACTTGTTGGTGCATTTTTGGGTATATGCCCAGGAAGGGTATAGCTGGATCCTGTATGTCCAATTTTCTGAGGAACTGCCAGACTTATTTCCAGAGTGGTTATACCATCATGCAATCCCACCAACAACGAAGGAGTGCTCTTTTTCCTCCACATCCTCCTCAGCATCTGCTGTCACCTGAGTTTTTGATCTTAGCCATTCTGACTGGTGTAAGAAGGAATCTCAGGGTTGTTTTGATTTGCATTTCCCTGATGACTAAAGATGTTGGATGTTTCTTTGGGTGTTTCTTGGCTATTCAATATTCCTCAGTTGACAATTCTTTGTTCAGCTCTCTTCCCCATTTTTTAATAGGGCTGTTAGATTCTCTGGAGTCTAACTTCTTGTATATATTGAATATTTGCCCTCTATTGAATATAGGATTGGTAAAGATCTTTTCCCAATCTGCTGGTTGCTGTTTTGTCCTCTTGACAGTGTTCTTTGTCTTACAGAAGCTTTGCAATTTTATGAGGTCACATTTGTCAATTCTTGATCTTAGAGCATAAGCCACTGGTGTTCTGTTCAGGAAAATTTCCCCTGTGCCCATGTGTTCGAGGTTCTTCCCCACTTTCTATTCTATTAGCTTCAGTGTATCTGGTTTTATATGGAGATCCTTGATCCACTTGGACTTCAGCTTGGACAAGGTGATAAGAATGGATCAATTTGCATTATTCTACACACTGACCTCCAGTTGAACTGAAAGAGTTAAAATTTTAAGCTAGCCCCACTAACCCTGCCTTGAGGACAAGTAAGTCTCAAGGCTGAGAATAAAAATCGCAGACCACCTGGTCTTGATAAGGTCTGGCTCTGCACTCCTGAGAAAAACTAGTTTGAAGGTCAGTGTGCCCCAAAACAGGGTGATCTGGAGTTGAATCATATCCAAAAGCTGACAGAGAATGCCAATTTGAATAAACCAATGAAATTGCTATGTGCCTGCTGCTAACTGCTTATGTAATTTTCCCTATAAATATGTCCCCCTAATTGAGCTGGGGGGTCGACTCCTCTATCAACTGCGTGAGATATGTGTTGTCCCCAGAGCTCTGGCCTCCCCCGCCCAACCCAAATAAACCTCCAGCCTGATTGCAGCAAGATTGGTCCTCTGTGAGTTCCTGGGTTCACATTCTCCTGGTACTAGAGTGAAGAGCTTCCCCAATTCAGGGGTCTTTCAGTACCAGCACCATTTGTCGAATATGCTGTCTTTTTTCCACTGAATGGTTTTAGCTCCTTTGTCAAAGATCAAGTGACCATAGGTGTGGGGTTCATTTCTGGGTCTTCAATTCTATTCCATTGATCTACCTGTCCATGTCTGTACCAATACCATACAGTTTTTATTACTATTGCTGTGTCTTAGTCAGGGTTTCTATTCCTGCACAAAACATCATGACCAAGAAGCAAGTTGGGGAGGAAAGGGTTTATTCAGCTTACACTTCCATATCGATGTTCATCACCAAAGGAAGTCAGGACTGGAACCCAAGCAGGTCAGAAATCAGGAGCTGATGCAGAGGCCATGGAGAGATGTCACTTACTGGCTTGCTTCCCCTGGCTTGCGCAGCCTGTGTTCTTATAGAACCCTGGTCTACCAGCCCAGAGATGGCACCACTCACAATGGGCTGGGTTCTCCTCCCTTGATCACTAGTTGGGAAAATGCCTTACAGCTGGATCTCATGGAGGCATTTCCTCAACTGAGGCTCCTTTCTCTGTGATAACTCCAGCTGGGGTCAAGTTGACAGAAAACCAGCCGGTACACTCTGTAATACAGCTTGAAGTCAGGGATAGTGATTCCTTCAGATGTTCTTTTATTGTTGAGAATAGTTTTCGTTATCCTGGGTTTTTTGTTATTCTAAATGAATTTGAGAATTGCTCTTTATCACTCTATGAAGAATTGAATTGGAATTTTAATGAGATTGCAATGAATCTGTAGATCGCTTTTGGCAAAACGGCCATTTTTACTATATTAATCCTGCCAATCCATGATTAAAGATTTTTTTTTTAACAAAGGGAGGATCAAGCCAATTCCAAACAACTGATATCAGACTAAAGAAAAAAACATTAAAAGAATACCAAAGGTCCACTATACAATTATGCAAAGTCCAATGTCTGTTACATTTCAAAAGTTAAAAGAGAAATAAAGCACAGAACTTAAGAAGAAAAGTCTATCCACAGAAATGTCACTGGTAGCAAAATTTTATAACAAAATGATAATTAAATGTATTTTTGTTTGCTTGTTTGTTTTTGTCTTTTGGGGTTTTAGGGATGTATTTTGTTTTGTTTTGTCTTGTTTTTTTAAAGACATGGTCTCTACTATGTAGCTCTGACTAGACTCAAACTCACAGAGATCCACTTGCTTCTGCCCCTTTCCCCCCTACTACTGGAATTAATGGTGTGTGCCATTATACCTGGCTCAAAATACTTTTATAAATATAACATATACATACACATACACAAAAATATCACCAAATGCTAAGAAACTAAAGAACCAAAGTAACTTTCCTTTTTAAATCCTTCCAATTTCAGAGAGAACCCACAGCCTCACTTACAACAGATGCTGACCACTGAGATACACCTCTATCTAGCACCCAAATAAGCTATTCATAGATGAAAAATATAATCTCAAACTTTAGAAACATAAGGTAAAATTTCCAGATTACATAATAAAGAATAATGTCAGTGACTTTAAATTAACACTGTAATAAGAAACGAGGGAGGTAGTGATATGGCTCAGCAGTTAAAAGCACTTCTTGTTCCTGCATAGGACCTGGGTTCGAGTCCTAGCACCCAAACAATAGCTCACAACCTACCTGTAACTCCAGTTCCAAGGGATCCAATGCCTTCCTTTGACCTCTACAGGCATCAGGCACACGTGTGGTATACATATAAACACAGAGGAAAAATATTCAAACATATAAAAATCTTAAAACATAAAAATAGCTGGGCAGTGGTGGTGCACACATTTAATGCCAGGACTCAGGAGGCAGAGGCAGGCAGATCTCTCTGAGTTCAAGGTCTTCCTGATCTACAAAGCCAGTTCCAGGACAGCCAGGGCTATGATACAGAAAAACCATGTCTCACAAAAACAAACAAACAAAACACAATAATAAATAACAAAAAGAAAAGAAACAAAGTCTAATCATTTAGCAATTAGAAAACTACACATGCAAATACAAAACACAAAAGGGAGAAAAGCACACCAAATCATATCATAATCCAACTGAGGAAAGTAGAAATGAAAAATTACTAAAGTACTCAAAGAGAAAAGTAATTACTGCCAACATACCAACACTGAAAGAAACATTAGAGGACCTTCCAGCAGAAGGAAAATGAAAATACACAGAAGTTGGCAAGAGAGCATGAAAGTCCATGGAATAGAGACTGGCAAAGTATTCTAACACTTTTAACACAGTTACAAGACTAGTGTTTGCAGTCTTAAATTATACTTTTCACTGCAGCCTCTGTGCTTTAGAAACAACTGATCAAAATAAGTATTAGATCCAAACTTTTATAACATGTGTAAACAATTGGCTTACTACTTAATTCTAAGTTGTGATGCTGACTTCTCCAATTAATCAAACATGAAATGTATAATAGGTATTCAGTTATTAAAATACAAAGCTGAATCAACCATACAATAAAAATCCTATCAATCTCTGTTGTTATTTTATTTTTGGCATAGGGCCTCAATGGAATTTTTCTCTATTGACTGGGTTGACCTTGAACTGAGAGAGGTCAGCCTACCCCTGCATGAGTGGCACCACACTTAGCAATCTTTGATATTTTGAAGAAGCAGAGAGAGCTTCCATACGATAACTGCTAGGTAACTTGAGACAGGAAGAAACTGGCTTCTAACCCATTCTTGACAAGAACATCTTGAGACATAGTGACCATGAACAGTTTAGGCCCAGGCAAGGTAGTGCATGCCTTTAATCCTAGGAGACAGAGGCAAGCATAACTCTGAGTTTAAGGCCAGCCTGGGACAGAGCAAGTTCCAAATCCAGGTGTGGTGGAGGCCTACCTTTCTAAGGACTCTAGAAAGAGGAAGTGTCTGTTCCTCATCGGCTTGCACCTGCCAGCACATCTGGATCCTACTTCTTCAGGACTCCAATTATACAGAAGACCGAGGGAAACACCTGCCCTCATGGGACTGAGCAACTGCTACTCTTGGACTTCCCACTCACAGCTGCCCATTGTTGGGTTAGTTAGACTGCAGACTAAGTCATTAAAATACATTAATATAGAGAGACATTCCATAATTTCTGTGACTCTAGAGAACCTTGACTAATATAGAATCAGGTTTTTTTTAGGTTTTGTTGTTGTTTTTGTTGTTTACTTGTTTTGTTTTTTAAAAATTGAAGAGACACATCAATATATTAAATTTCTAGATACATATTCCTTAAGGTTGTCTTAATTTCTTGATTTTTAGTTAGATTAGTAGAGGAAAAGGCAGACACAAAATAAACAAAAAGATGATTTTTATTTGCATGTGTACAGTATTTGAAATCTTCTAAAAGAGATTTCAGATGATGAGATGATATATTATTGCTCCATCTACAAAGAAAAGTTTCAACCATAAAAGCCTATGCAGTGTAGGAAGAAATCTATGCACTCAGTGCCTCCAGATGCATCTAAAATAATGGAAGCAAGAGAGGAAAAGGAGGAACTGATCAATCACAGGTTTCCTTAAGGAAAACAAACAAACAACAACAACAACAAAAAACCCTCCTCACATCATCCCTTCTTTTCACGCAGGAGGAAGTTTCCAACATCAACTCCATGCTGAAGATTCATTTTGATATGTCTGTGTGAGTTGATGTGAACACTGAGTGTGTAGGTGCCCACAGAAGCCAGAGGGCATCGGATTCTCTGGAAGTACAGTTACAGGTAGTTGTTGTAGCCATCTGATATGGGTGCTGGGAAGAATAGGTTCTCTCTAAGAACAAGGCTTGAGTTTGTGTTCTTGGATCATCTCGATCAAAAGCACTTTAGAGGAGAAAAGGTTTATTTCCTCTCTAAAATGCTTAGCCTGCCTTCTGATACAACCACACACTCAGGGGTATCACTGCCCACTGCGCTGGGCCCTCCTACAGTAATTACTAAGAAAATATCTCACAGACATGTGCACAAGCCAGTCTGCTAGAGATAATTCTTTAGTTGAGGTTCCCTCTTCTCAGGTGAGTGTTCTCATAGACGGTATCCCACAGCTAAAAAAATAGCTGAATTCAAAAGGAAGCCAAAACTCAGGAGTTAGAGGCATGTGGATATCTGTCAGCCTGAGGCCAATCCCGTCTAAATAGTAAATTTAGGCCAACCTGTATTATATAGTGAGACCTGGTTTCAAAATAAAAACATGCTAACTTGAAACTGTCAGCATCCACAACAGAAAAACAAGCAAACAAAACCTACAAAATTACTAAGGCCTCTGCTCCAGCTTCTCCGCCTCTGGCTGGATAGATGGTATCTGACCTAAATCTATCAGAAGGCACTGTGGGAGAAAAAGGCTAGGTGTTCCAGTTGGTGCTCAGGCTGTACCCAGGGATTACCATCTGGCTTTATCCTTCACAACACTAAACTTTCATTTACCTCAGTTCTCTACACCTATTTTCAATTCACTGATGTAGAGATAAGCAATGGGTAATTAAGCATCCCCATATCCCAGCGCCTTTAAAGATACAGTTGGTTTAATGACAATAATATAAGTCACATAAATCATTCCATTCTAAAACAGCCTCATTCAAATTTAAGGAAAATTCATTATAGCAACTCAAAGCTGAATAGAACAGAGATCACATTTAATTTCTAGGTTACAGATGAACAGATACATAGGGATGAAAAAGCTCCAATACTTACTCTAATAAATTATTCTATTAATTTAAGATCAACAGAATAAAAACAAGAAAAGTTCTTTTTCAGGTGCTTATACAATTTCTGTAGGCTGAGTTCATACACAAATACAATGCACAGACTATTTTCAAGCCAATTTCAACTCATATTATTTCAAGAAATTTGTGCAGGCTGTCACAAAGGATTAAAGAAGTAAATATAGGGGCTAAAGAGTGGCTCAGAGGCTAAGATTTCCCCCTATTTGTTTATTTTACTTTATGTGCATGC
The DNA here is from genome assembly GCF_963924665.1 of Micromys minutus. Lineage (NCBI taxonomy): Eukaryota > Metazoa > Chordata > Mammalia > Rodentia > Muridae > Micromys > Micromys minutus. The sequence continues at coordinate 21,889,497 of NC_137971.1, forward strand.
ATATTTTGCTTGTATTTGTGTCTGGTGCCTGCTGAGGCCTGAAGAAGGGATTGAATCCCCTGGAAGTGGAGTTATAGTCATGAGCCACAGTGTGGGTGTCAATCACATGGGTCTATTTTCTTCAGTGGAAGGAAATGAATAACACCTAGTCACCTAGAATGCCAGAGTAAAAACCTGACAGTCTCTTTGCTCTTTTATGAGCCAGCCTTCTGGACACCCCAATATCCTGAACACTGTTCTAATTCTGAGCTTTAGCTCTCGAATGAACAGAACACATCCCTATGAAAGAGACCCCATGTACTTTGCGTCCTCCCATAAGACTTAGATTCTTAAGCTTATCACAGATCTGTCTCTAGGCCCTAGATCTGGGCTCTGTTTATCAACCAATAGAATTCATTCTTACTGTAAAGGTCACAAGTTCCATGTTTAAATGTATAAGGAAAATAAAACAAGAGGGTCAGTTTCAGGAGGCCTTAACCTAGTGCCCACTAAAATGGCAGTGGCCTGAGTTTTCATTCTTATCTCTCCCTCTACAATCTGCTTTCTTGCCAGTGGAAATTCCTTCAGGAACATTTTAACATAAGTGGAGGGGTGAAAGACATCCACCTAGACAAATGAATCAGTCCAATCAACTATGGAGATCAACGGGTAATCGTATGTCACCTACAGGTCATTCTTAGACTCAAATCTATCCAATTAAACAGTTGTTTGAGGGCTCTCTTCCTGCTGCCTTTGATCTGGATGCAGAACTCTCAGCTCTCCAGTACCATGTCTGCCTACACATTACCATGCTTCTTGCCATGATAACAGATTAAACCTCTTAAGTGTGTAAGCCAACCCCAATTAAATGTTTTTCTTTATAGGGGTTACCATGGTCTAGTAATAAATTTCATAGCAATAAAACCTTAACTAAGGAAAAGAAAGTTGTTTGGAGACCACCATTTTTTTTGTCTTAAATGTTCTTTTAAGTCCAGCCATTCTTCTTCTTTGAAAGCATCTACAAAATAGTCTACTTTTGCTTAACTTCAGATTTTCTATGTTCAACAAGGTAACAGATGCAGACCAGCAAATGGCCAGATGCCAGGGAAAAGATAAAAAAAGAAAACCAAAATTATCAATAACAAAAACATACCCAGGAGACTCAAAGAAAAAAAAACAGATAAAGAAACAAATATTATTAATTTAGTAAGTATATTTTTTTCTGGAAAAAAAAAGTCAGACATTATTCTGAATAATAGCAGCACTGTAGACACTACAAAAATAGTCAGAGATGGAAAGAATTTAAGATGTTTTTCTGCCATTGAACAATAGATTCTTGCTGGGGATTGAACCCAGGGCCATCCACATTCTAAATAAGAATCCTACCCCTAAATGTTGTCCAACCCCTAATTTTTAAAAATTATATTATTATTTTGTTTATAAGTATTTTAACTGCATGTGTCCATGCTTGGTGCCCACAGAGGCCAGAAGGCCTTGAGCTAATTACAGATGATTCTGAGCTGCCATGTGGGGTGCTGGGTATTCAGCCTGGGTCCTCCCAAACAGCAGCCAGTGCTCTTAACCACTAAGCCATCTCTCTAGCCCAAGAACAAGTTCTAAATAGTAGTAAATGAGCTGGTTGACATCCAGTAGTTATATAATATAAAAGGCAAAGACATGTATACCTTAAATACATATTAAACATCAAAACCAAAATAATTCTCTAAATAATACTTGCCATAAAATAAAGAACACTGTTGAAATAAAAGCAAAAGAACATGCTGGTTTTAGTGGTAGTGGTACAGTTCTAAGATTAAAATTTGTGTGTATGTGTGTGTGTGTGTGTCTATCTGGCTGTGTTTGTATGTGTGTCTCTGTATATCTGTCTATGTATGCATGTATGTATCTTCCAGTCTGACCACAAATTGTGTTTTCATCTGATGCTCCTACCTCAGCCTCCTGGATAAGGTATACATCATCATTCCTGAAAAAAAATAAAGGTTTTATTTTATAATGGCTGGTTGTGGTAGTACATACCTTTAATTCCAGCACTCAGGAGGCAGAGGGAGACAGATCTCTATGAGTTTGAGACCAACATGGTCTACATACTGAGTTCCAGAACAGCCAGAGCCACGTAGTAAGACTGTACCGATAAAGCCTGAACATCACTGTTTTCCTTGTTTTAGGATACATGGCGAAGCATGCCTATTATTCCATCACTGGGAGGAACAGCAGGAAGATACTGAGTTTGTGGTCAGCCTGACTTAAATGAGATTCTATCTCAAACAAAACAAATAAATCTCATCCTGTATTTAAGTTCTATTTTAAGTGAAATAGTAAAAACAACTAAATCTAAGTTTAAGTAAAATAATGCACCTAAAGGTCACTAAATACTTACGATGGCCGGTCCTCAAGAATCAGGGCAGTGGTAGAAAGTGGCTCAAACTCAAAATTCTTACGTCTTGAAGACTGAGGTGGTACTTTACAGGTCCGCCCTGTTCGTGCTTCATACTCCTAGGGCAAATAAGGATATAATTTATGTAGAGATTTTCCTAATTTACATTATGTATTATTAAACCTATGCTATTTAAGGGCATTATACGGGTTCTAAAATATGAATAAAACAAATAAAATCCCTTTTTATTTCCTAGGAGAGCCTAAATTATGAGTTAATATTATATAGTATATTAGACTGTCAGGAAAGGAGGACAGAAGTGCTGGACAGATAGACTGGGGAGGTCTCGGGCCCTTTGTCTCACTGCCCTCAGTACCATGTAATTAAGCTTTGAATAATCCACAAGCAGATGAGCTTTCTTTCTATACCTTGGCTGAGTGACAGAAATGATGAAACAGGATGCAGAGAACCAAGTGCAGTGCCTCAAAAGAGCTCTCTAAAGAGGACAATGAGGTTCTAACATAATGAGGGTTTTAGAGTTCAGGCTTTCATGAGTCTAACTACCACAGATATAGACACTTCAAGAGAAGAAAGCCTGACCTTATGAGTATACCTCTCTAATTTTAAACATTTTACCGATACGTGGTATACAAAATTATAGTGTAAAACACAATACACTTCACTAAATTAAAACCTTGTTATAATGTTTCTTTAACTCACTGAATCTGATAGTCTATTAAGAGATACAATGTTAATATACTCTTTGAAGAATCTTTTAAATTTCTCCATTTGAGCATTTTTAAAGACACATGTACTATTTTATAAAATCCATTCACAGAACTTAGCAAAAAATTAGTAATAAGTTTATTCATTTATAATTTCTATGATTCATACATTTTCCACTTGCTCCAAAAAAAGCCTGAAGATATTACTCAGCAGCTAAAAGCACTTGCTGCTGTTGCAGAATGTAAGATCCAGCACCCATGGTGAACAACACACAACCACCTGCAGCTCTAGCTCCACTGGTTCTGACAACGTCTACTACACATACACATACATGCTCATCTCATGTGCACACACACAAACAACTTGTGAAAGTCACCCAGCAACACAGAAGACACTAATTTATATAAAGAGAGTTAAATATTTGTAAGGTGTTCAGAAGTTTCATTCACTAGTGCTTAGCTACCATAGCCCATAATCTTTTTACATGATATTTTTCCAACTCAGAGAACTTTTCTCTAATGAGTCATGATGATCCAACATATGAACTTCCTGTGTCCGAGGAGATAATGATAACTTGGAATTTCAGAAGAGAACTGCACATAGTAAAAAAGTGCCATGGACTGGAGCTGGAGAAGCACACGGTGGAAGGAGGGAACAGACTCCATCACATTGTCTCGGAACCTCAACATCTATGCTATGAACATTTGTGCAAATACACACATACTGGCCCACAGATCTAGACACAGGCATGCATACGAATGTGCACACATGCACACATACGTACAGACGGTATGTTTTAAAGGTGATACAGAGTTGGGCATGGTGGTTAAAGCTTGTAATCCCAGTACTTAGGAGGTAAAGGCAGATTTCTGTGAGGTCCCAGGCAAATCAGAAAAAGATCCTGAGTCACAAAACGAATAAAATATAAAAAATAATAACTATTCAACATATGGTGCTGCTAAAAGATATTTCTTCTCTTTCCTCTCTTCTCTTTCTTATTTTCTCTCTCTTCTCTCCACTCCTCTTTCCTCCTTCTCTTTCCCTCTTCCTACTCAACCCCCCATTTTTGACAAGTTCTTACTATGTAGCCAAGATGTTGGGATTTTAAAAACATATGCCACCATGCCAGGCAAAATTTGGTTTGTTTGTCTAAAGCTGTTGTTTTTTTGTTTTGTTTTGTTTTAAATAATGTGTCAGTTTTGCCTGCATTTGCTCTCACCATGTGCTTGTAGTGCCTGTAGAGGCCAGGAGGGGGCGCAGAACTGAAGTTACAGATTGTGAGCCACCATTTGAGTGTTGGAAATCACAACCTGGTCCTCTGGAAGAGCAGCCAGTGCTCTTCACCACTGAGCCATGTCTACAGATCCAAGGTCTCTATTCTTAACACATTAACACATTACACGGGCTCTGAGTAATACTAAGACCCTGTGGAAGCAGAACGACAGACTGTCCGGATATAACTTCATGTGCATATGTACAAGTCTATTGTTTCCGTTTCTATGCTACTTCCAAAACTTTCTAATCTTCTAACCCTAACCTAAGGACTCTTCGCCCTCTACTCTATAGCCCTTAATGTCCCCTACAGACTCACATGCAGAAAGACTTAGCCACAGTCAGCTGTACAGTGTAAGGGGTCCGGACTGTAGGAGGTGGGGCTAGTAGGCATTTGTTAGGTCACTGGGGCCATGCCCTTAAAGGAGCAAATGCTGGAGATCTCCCCAGATGCTGCTGTGAATTGAGCAACTATCTTAAAATTTTCTGGCCTATTATCTCACAATGCTCTCTCTCTCAGTTTTATACCATTTTATTTATTTTTTATGTGTGCGTGTGTGTGTGTGTGTGTGTGTGTATAGGTGCATGTGCAGGCATCACTGCATCAGTTTTCTCCTTCAACAATGTGAGTGCTGGGGTCAAACACAAGTTGATCAGGTTTGGCAACAGATGCTTCTACCCACTGAGCCTTGTCAGCAAAGCAGCTTTGATCACAGGTTCTCAACCAGTGTCTGTCTCACCACATGCCAGAAGTGGAGACAGGTTACTGCCAACTGAAACCAAGATCTAACATAAACTGCCTTTTGAGTTGATTTATGTGGGCAATACTAACACACTAGCCAGTTAACCACACACAGCTCATTCATGCTCACCAGTTCTTCAACTTCCTGTATCTAAACAGGCTTCCCTATCTGGTCTACCCAGTCAGTTCTCACGAGTTCACTACGGTATACAATTCATAGATCACATCTGTGGAAAATCACACAATTGTACTCTCATATTCTGAACACAATTTTACTAGTACACCCACTACTCAATATATTTCTTTCTTTTTTTTTTCCAAAGCCGAGGACTGAACCCAGGGCCTCATGACTGCCACTGAGCTAAATCCCTAACCCCAATATATTTATTTCTATACCAAGAACTTATTATACCAGAATATTATACCAGTCAATGTTTATCAACTAAACTATGCATTTCCTGAAGTGAAGGCAAGATGATAAGAAAGAGCTAGGATCAATTCAAGACATCTGCCATCCCAGCTCTGCTACAGAAAGACCTAGAGTTTGCTAACGCCACACATTCAGTTGCTAGCACAGCTAGATATTCTAACACAGTGCCTTGATTCTATAGCTGGAAAGACCTATCAGAATAAACAAGTAAAATATTACAGGAGCATCTTTTAAGAACTAAACCGTGAGGGCTAGGAAGATGTTTCCGTAGTTACGAGCACTGGTTGCTCCATTTCCAGCACCTACATGGCAGCTCACAACCGTAATAACTTCCATCTCAGGGGATATTATGACCTATTGTAACCTCCACAAACACTGCAGATACACGGTACACAGACATACATGCAGGCAAAACATCCATATATATAAAGGTCAATTTAAAAAAATATATCATATATTGGGCTTGAGAAGAAAAAAACAGGACAGTTTGGATTCTAATATAACTTGATTCAAGCCAGGAAAACTTCTAAGAAGATTTGGTCAGTTACAATGTCTTTCTGATGACAAGTTTTATTCCAAAATGTATAAATTAAGAGAGAGAGAAAAAAACATACCTACAGCTTAATTAAAATGTTAGGCACAAAATGTCAACACTGCCACCTTACAGTAGCCACCACGTGGCATTGTTAGCACAACTGTCTTAGGTCTCATCTGAAGCCAAACCTAATACAGAAGTCTGAGGGAATCTTTTAACATAACATTGATATTCAAACAACTAACGCTATAAAATAACAGAGTACTTTCAAACTACAAAGTATTTCTAAGACTCTCTTCTGATCATGTTTGACTCTTAACTTGTTTGTTCTTCTTTTTTCTTAATTCCTTTTATTTTCTGTTGAAGTTAATATTCTCTCTCCAACAAGGCTAAACCCAGAAGCATTTTTAATTCCTCTCCTAATATTTAACCATGAACTGTAATGAAATCTATGCATTCATAAATAGAAAGACAAAATATTCTATCAATTGTGAATTGATACACACAAAAAGGAAGCGACCACCCTTTCAGGGTGACAAAAGAGAAAGAAAGACATCAGCATATGTAATAAGTTTAAGGACTTTGCGGAAATAAACTCTCAACATAGCCCAGACTCTGGACAACTTAATCGTGCTGAAGAGCATTGATTTCGCAATATTTAGTCAAAGAACAACAACAAATGCGAAGACTTAAGCAAGCAAGGTTATCTTTTCTTGAAGACAGAATCTCAGGTAGGCCAGACTGGTCTGAACCCTGTCTCCTCACTGCTCACCGTGAGTACAGAGATAGCAGGCATGTGCCACCACACCAGGTTTATGCCGTCCAAGGCTTATGATACGCTAGACAAGTGCTCTACCATCCGCTCTACATCTCAGCCCAGAAATCAGTATTTTAAAACATTTTTCCTTGCTGGTCAAGTTCCATTAAAGTGATTTAACTATTTCATTTAAACTTCTTTCAAAGAATGGCACAGTACTGATGAAAAACCTAGACTACCATCCAAGACATAAATCTCATTTTCACAAGAAGGAGAGCAACACAGAAATAAGGCCTGTCACAAACACATAAACATTCATTTTCAACTGGAAAGCGCTGTTGGATTCAGAGGGGTACAGTCAGGCTCTGTACACACAGTGCTCATTGCATGCTCACCTGAGAGCACTCCCACTTGAGTTTGGAGGTCAGAGATGAACTATGTTCTAACTTTATCAACTTAGAAAAGCCAGAAATCCAGGTTAAGTGAATAACAATATAATTGAAATACTAGAAATTCAACTTTTAATATGGCTCACCAATGGTTCAAAAGGCCACAAGCAGGAATTTCATACCTGCAAAAGAACACACGTGATCATCCTCAAAAACCAATACTACCAATATTCTGGTGGCTCGGCTCAGGGCTTCATCACTAGTTACGTCATCTGCATCCGAGTGACTTGCTATTAGACTAGGATGCTACAACATACTTTATGTTTGCATGTGCCTGGCAGCCAAGTGCTCCACTGCTGTGCACGTTTAGGCTTCTTTGCTGCTAACATGGATAACACTAAAACTGACCAGATTTTTAATATAATTTACTAAATGAATAAAATATTTAACTAACTTTCACTTCACATATCTATAAAAATTATAAAAAACATGATGGTTAAATTTCACATACATAAAATATAAGCATATTATGTATGCTTTCATAAGTTATAGAAAAATGCATCTAGTATTATATATATAAATACTCAAATGCTAAAATGCTTACAAAATAAATTTAAATTTCTTAAGTTTTTTTATTTGTGTCTCTAAGAACATACATGTAGAGGTCAGAGGTCAACTCTCAGTAACAGTCCTTTCACCATACAGCTCCAGCAAATCAAACCCACACCACTGAGTTTGGAGGCAACACCTATACTCTCTATGTGATTATCTCACAGGCCACAGAAAGATTTAATAGGCTTAAAAATAGGTTGGGGGAAGTAGAATGAAAATATCATCCTATAATGTTTTATATTTCATAAAAATACAACTGTGTTACTTATGCCACTAATAATTACAGAAAAAAGTTTGAAAATCAAACCTTCAATTTCTATTTAGTGCCTTCATGTATAATCTTACAAGCACCTTTTCATTAAAAACAAAAGGAATTATGGCCCATAGACATTATATTCATACTTATGAATATGGCATCTCAGTTTTGAATACCTGGTTTAAATTATTCCGTAGGCTGGACAGAGCGCTCAGCTGAGAACACTGGCTGCTCCCCAGAGGACCTGGGCTTGATTCTTAGCACCTACATGGTGACTTAAAACCATCTGAAACTCCAACGCCCTCTTCTGGCCTCCACGAGAACAAGATGCCATGGGAACATGTGGTGCACAGCCATATATGCAAGCAAAACACTGCCACACATAACTTTTTAATTTAAAAGAATGACCCAAGGTGGCTGAGAGATGGCTCAGCAGTTAAGAACACTTGCTCCCTAAGAGTGTGTGTAGCTGTGCATGAGCCTGTCACTTGTGCTTGGCACCTACATCTCACTGCTTAGCCACTCGAAAGCAAGTGAGACATCTTTACAATTCTCAAAGATTTGTTCATGTGTGTATGTTTTTGAAAAGTGTTTCTGTATCCCAGAGAGATCTCAAACTCACTATGTAGCATAAACTTATGTTTCCTACCTCCATTTCCCAAGTTACTAATAATTCTTAGTAATAATTTTCATTCGACACACTCTAAACCAAATGAAAAAAGAAGTAGTTCTCTTTAACAAATAGCCACGTGTGGAGAATTCAGTAAGACTACCTTAGTAGAGGGCTAGCAATGTAGCTTAATCAGGAGGGTGCCTAACTCGGCTAACAGGCCCATGGATCCTGCCTGAGGGCCTCTGTCCTGCCCAAACCAGGGCAGAGGCATAAAGGTATCTAATCTCGTTGAGTACAAGGTGAAACAGGAGATAAAGGTCATACTGCATCTCAGTCAGCTCCAAGTCAACCTGGGCTTCATGAAATCTCAAAACAATATAAGAGTTTAAGAATATCTTAACAGGAGCTTGAAAGACAGCTCGGTAGTTTAAGAATACTTGCTGTTCTTTCAGAGGACCTACATAGTAATTCACATTTATAACTCCAGTCCGGGGGACCTAACACTCTCTTTTGACCTCCGTGGGCACCAGCTAAACACGCATTTGTATAGATATACATGCAGATAAAGCCACATATACACAAAATGAATAACTTTAAAATAATATCTTAATACTAAGTAAGCATTAAAAAATAATACACATATAGCCAGATGTGGTGGTGCATGCCTTTAATTCTAGCACCCAAGCTGCAAAGGCAAGCAGATCTTTGTGAGTTTTAGTCCAGCCTCATCTAAAACATGAGTTCCAGACTAGTCAGAACTATAAAGTAAGACCCTTTCTTTAAAACACACACACACACACACACACACACTCACATGTACATTTGTTTCCTATTTATTTATAGATAGCTTCAGCTGGCCTAGAACTTGAAACTCAGTATTTTCCCATGAGACAGCCTAATGTCCAAAGCTAGAATTACTGACATGTACTATTATGCTCAGATTTTATTTTAGTTTATTTGGATTTTAATTGTGTGTATGTGTGTATATCTATGTATGTCACTTGTATAGGGCTACCCTCAGAGACTACAGATGTTAAGATTCCATGAAGCTGAAGTCACAAGCAGTTGTGAGCCCTGATGCAGTTGCTGGGCATCAAACTTGCATCCTCTAGAGTATTAAGACATCTCTTAACTACTAAGCCATCTTGTCAGCCCTCGCTGCTTTTCATATTTAATTAGGGGTGTGTGTGTGTGTGTGTGTGTGTGTGTGTGTGTGTATCATGTAAATACAAGTACAGGTGTCCATGAAGTCTATAAGACAGTGTTAAAGTCCCTGGAGCTGGAGTTACAAGTCATTATGAATGAATCACTTGATGACTGCGAGAGAATGAACTCAGGTCCTCTGTAAAAGCAGTACACACTTTTTAATTGTGCAGCCATTTTCCAGCCTTCAGATATTATTTATATATAATATACCACAATTGGACAAATACTTATTGCATGCTATACAAACTCCTCAAATCTTGTTTTAGGATTAGACACTATTATCCCCATTTTAAATCCAATACCATTTTTAATATAGTACCCGGATTTTTCTCACATCAATCTGAGAAAAAACATTAACAATGATAATGCCATTGAAAAGTATGTAGTACTAGTTAATGTTAAAACCAACATCCTTGCTAACAGTTTACACGCTGCCTGATAACTGTGGGACTCTACTGAATTTACATCAAAAAGATGAACAACCCACATGTCTCCCCTGCATACCAAAGGAAGCAGGCATAAAGTTTGGGGATTATAGAACTCTGAAGCACCTGCACCTACACAAACTACTATTTTTAATTATGAAATTAATTAAACGTCCTTTTTTTTGAGACAGGGTCTTATAGCTCAGGCTGGCCTCAGGCTCCCTATAAAGCTGAGAACTTAAAGGCATGTACCACCTCACTCAGTTTATGCAGTGCTGAGAGATCAAACCCAGGCTTAGGCTTTTTATATGCTTGCTACCAAGCTCCCTACCAGCTGAGCCACACACGCTGACATGACAGTGCTTTCACCTTTGTTTTGGTTTATGACACGCAGTACTGCTGATAGGAACTTGCCAAGTTGATTAGATTGCTTTGAGTTTACTGCAGTCCTTCCTCTTTCCTTGCTTCCAGAGAGCTGAGATTTATAAAAATATATGCCACCCCATACCCAAGCAACTGTGCTTAAAAATCCAAAATGCATTACCAAGATAAAAATACAAGAACAAAAAACTATTACTTGGGAAGCAAAAGATACATTATTAACTCCTTAAATAAAGTTTTCTTTTTTTAATTGAACAACTTAATTTTAAAAAACAAAGATAAATGTACATACTTTAAAAGCATTTCTGCATAAAAGTATATGAATAAATTGTTAGTACCTGATTTTTTTAAATGTTTGATAGTATGCATTAAAATCTTACTAGTTACAATGAGCATAAAGTACATGTAAAACAAGATATAACCTAGAATTTGTCAAAGTTTTCTTGGTGTATAAAGATTAAGCATAATGATTTTTCTTTCTTTCTTTCTTTCTTTCTTTGGCCTTTTTTTTTCTTGAACTTCATATAGTCTGTAAGTTGTTTTTGGGATGTTCAGTCTTTGGATGTCTTTAGTGACTGGGTTACCTTATTCAGAATGATATTCGCTAGATGCATCCATTTTCTTAAGAATTTCATAAAGTCATTGTTTCAGATAGCTGAGTAGTACTCCATTGTGTAAATATACCACAATTTTGTATCCATTTATCTACTGAAGAACATCTGGGTTCTTTCCAGCTTCTGGGTATTATAAATAGGGCTGCTATGAACATGGTGGTGCATGTGTCTTTGTTTTATGTTGGAGCGTCCCTGGGGTATATGCCCAGAAGTGGAATAACTGGGTCTTCAGGTAGTACTATGTCCAGTTTTCTGAGGAATCGCCAGACTGATTTCCAGAGTGGTTGTACCAGTTTACAACCCCACCAACAGTACAGAAGTGTTCTTCTTTCTCCACATCCTCACCAGCATCTGCTGCCACCTGCTGCCACCTGAATTTTAGATCTTAGTCATTCTGATAGGTGTGAGGTGGAATCACAGGGTTGTTTTGATTTGCATTTCCCTAATGGTTAATGATGTCAAACACTTCCTTAGATGCTTCTCAGCCATTCAATATTCCTTAATTGAGAACTTTTTGTTTAGTCCTGTACCCCATTTTTTAATGGGGTTGTTTGATTCTCTGGTGTCTAACTTCTTGAGATCTTTGTGTACCTGGGATATACTTGTATATACTTCTATCAGATGTGGGGTTGGTAAAGATCTTTTCCCACTCTGTTGGCTGCTGTTTTGTTTTCTTGACAGTCTCCTTAGCCTTACAGAAACTTTGCAATCTCATTAAGTCCCATTGTCCATATTTGACCTTAGAGCACTAGTTCAGGAAATTTTCTCCTGTGCCTGTATGTTCTAAGATTTTCCCTACTTTCTTTTTTAATAGTTTCACTATACCTGGTTTAACGTGGAGAACTTTGATCCACTTGCACTTGAGCTTTGTACAAGGAGATAAGAAAGGGTCTATTTTCATTCTTCTGCATGCTGAGTGCCAGTTGGACCAACACCATTTGTTGAAGAGGCTGTGCTTTTTCCATTGAATGTTTACAGCTCCTTTGTCAAAAATCAAGTGACCATATATGTGAGGGCTCATTTCTGGATCTTCTATTCTATTCCATTGATCCACGTGCCTATCTCTGTACCAGTACCATGCAGTTTTAAACACAACTGTCTTGTAATATAGCTTGAGGTCAGGGATGGTGATTCCTGCAGATGTTTTCTTGTTGTTGAGGATGAATTTCGCTATTCTAGGTCTTTTTGTTATTCCAGATGAAATTGCACATTGCTCTGTCCAACTCAATGAAGAATTGGGTTGGAATTTTGATGGGGATTGCACTGAATCTGAAGATTGCTTTTGGTAAGATGGCCATTTTTAAAATGTTGATCCTTCCAATCCATGAGCATGGGAGATCTTTCCATTTTCTGAGATCTTCCTCAATTTCCTTCTTTACAGATTTGAAGTTTTTGTCATACAGGTCCTTCACTTGCTTAGTTAGAGTCACACCAAGGTATTTCATATTATTTGTGACTATTGTGAAGGGTACCTTTTCCCTAATTTCTTTCTCTGCATGTTTGTCTTTTGACTAGAGGAAGGCTACTGATTTGTTTGAGTTAACATTATATCCAGCCACTTTGCTGATCTTGTTTATCAGCTGTAGAAGTTCTCTGATGGAAATTTTGGGGTCACTTAAGGACACTATCATGTCATCTGCAAACAGTGATGTTTTTACTTCTTCCTTTCCAATTTGTATCCCTTTGATTTCCTTTTCCTGTCTAATTGCTCTGACCAGGTCTTCCAGTACTATGTTGAATACGTAGGGAGAGAATGGGCAGACTTGTCTAGTCCTTGATTTTAGTGGAATTGCTTCAAGTTTCTCACCATTAAGTTTGATGTTGGCTATAGGTTTGCTATATATTGCTTTTGTTATGTTTAGGTATGGGCTTTGGATTCCTGTTCTTTCCAAGACTTTTAATATGAAGGGGTGTTAAATTTTGTCAAATGCTTTCTCAGCATCTAGTGAGATAACTATGTGGTTTTTTTCTTTGAGTTTGTTTATATGGTGGATTACATTGATGGATTTCTGTATATTAAACCATCCCTGCATCCTAGGGATGAAGCCTACTTGATCATGGTGAATGATCCTTTTGATGTGTTCTTGGATTCGGTTTGCAAGGAGTTTGTTGAACATTTTTGCCTCAATGTTCATAAGTGAGATTGGTCTGAAGTTCTCTTTCTTTGTACAGTCTTTGTGTGGTTTAAGAGTGAGGCTTTTTGTAGCCTCAAAAAATGAGTTAGGTAGTGTTCCATCTGATTCTATTTTGTGGAATAGTTTGGAGAGTATTGGTATTAGGTCATCAATAAATGTCTGATAGAATGAATCTATGTGGACTTGGGTTTTTCTTGGTTGGGAGGCTTTTGATGACTGCTTCTATTTCTTTAGGTGTTATGGGATTATTTAGATGGTTTACCTGGTCCTGGTTTAACTTTAGGATCTTGTATATGTCTAGGAATTCATCCATTTCCTCAGATTTTCCAGCTTTGTTGAGTATAGGCTTTTATAGTAGGATCTGATGATTTCTTGAATTTCCTCGGTTTCAGTTATTATGTTTCCACTTTCATTTCTGATTTTGTTAATTTGGATACTCTATTTTTGCCCTCTAGTTAGTCTGGCTAGGGGTTTATCAATCTTGTTGATTTTCTCAAAGAACCAGCTCTTGGTTTTGTTGATTTTTTCATTGGTTCTTTTTGTTTCTATTTGGTCTATTTCTGCCCTAATTTTGATTATTTCTTGCCATCTACTCTTCTTGGGTGTATCTGCTTCCATTTGTTCTAGGGCTTTTAGCTGTGCTGTCAAGTTGCTGATGTATGCTCTCTCCAGTTTCTTTTTGGAAGCACTTAGGGCTATGAGTTTTCCTCTCAGTACTGCTTTCATTGCATCCCATAGGTTTGGGTATGTTGTGTTTTCATTTTCATTGAATTCTAGAAAATCCTTAATTTCTTTCTTTATTTCTTCTTTGACCCTGCTATTGTTTAACAGAGCGTTGTCTAGTTTCCATGTGTATGTGGGCATTTTGTTGTCTTTGTTGTTGTTAAAGACCAGCCGTAGACCATGGTGATCTGAGAGGATGCATGGGAGTATTTCAATCTTCTTATTGATTGAGGCTTGTTTTGTGACCGATTATATGGTCAATTTTGGAGACTGTGCCATACGGTGCTGAAAAAACGGTGTATTCTTTTGTTTTAGAATGAAATGTTCTATAGATGTCTATTAATTCCAATTGGTTCATAACCTCTGCTAGTTTTACTGTGTCCTTGTTCAGTTTCTGTTTCCATGATCTGTCCATTGATGATGGTGGGGTGTTGAGGTCTCCCAATATTATTGTGTAGGGTGAAATGTATTTTTTGAGCTTTAGTAGGGTTTCTTTTAGGAATATGTGTGCTCTTGTATTTGGATCATATATGTTATGGACTGAAAGTTCCTCCTGACAAATCTTCCTTGTAATGAGTAAAAAGTGTCCTTCCTTATCTTTTTTGATAAATTTGGTTGAAAATCTACTTTATTCGATATTAGAATGGCCACTCCAGCTTGCTTCTTGGGGCCGTTTGCTTGGAAGGTTTTTTCCCAACCTTTTACTCTGAGATAGTGTCTGTCTTTGTCTCTGAGATGAGTTTCCTGTATGCAGCAAAATGCTGGATTCTGTTTATGTATTCAGTCTGATAGCCTATGTCTTTTTATTGGGGAATTGAGTCCATTTATGTTAACAGATATTAAGAAATAGAAGTTGCTGTTTCCTGCTATTTTTGCTTTTAGATTTAGAATTGTGCCTGTGTGTCTTTCTTCTTTTGGTTTTCTTGCTTAGGTATTTTTTTATTTTTTTTATTAGGATGTAGTTTCCCTCATTGTATTGGGTTTTCCACCTATAATTCATTGTAGTACTGGGTTGTGTTCAGATATTGTGTAAATTTAGTTTTGTCCTGGAATATCTTGGTCTCTCCATCTATGATTGAGAGTTTTGCTGGGTATAGCAGCTTGGCCTGACACTTGTGTTCTCTTAGGGTCTGCATGATGTCTGTACAGGATCTTCTAGCTTTCATAGTGTCTGTTGAGAAGTCAAGTGTGATTCTGATTGCTCTGCCTTTATATGTTACCTGACCTTTTTCCTTTACTGCTTTTAGTATTCTTTCTTTACTTTGGTCACTTGGCGTTTTGACTATTATGTGTCGGGAGGAATTTCTTTTCTGGTCCACTCTATTTGGAGTTCTGTAGGCATCTTTTATGCTCATGGTCATCTAATTCTTAAGGGTAGCAAAGTTTTCTTCTACAATTTTGTTGAAGATATTTACTGTGCCTCTTAGTTGATATTCTTCACCCTCTTCTATTCCTATTATCCTTAGGTTTGGTCTTCTCATTGTGTCCTGAATCTCCTGGATATTTTGGGTTAGGAGCTTTTTGGCTTTTGCATCTTCTTTGACTGTTTTGTCTATGTTTTCCATGTTGTCTTCGGCCCCTGAGATTCTCTCTTCCATCTCTTGTAGTCTGTTGGAAATGCTTGCATCTGTGACTCCTGATTTCTTTTTTTAGGTTTTCTACCTCCAGGGTTGTCTCTTTTAGTGTTTTCTTTATTGTTTCCATTTCCATTTTAAATTCCTTCTTCAATTCCTTCATCTCTTTGGCTTTGTTTTCCTCTAGTTCTTTGATTTCTTTGAGTGTTTCTCTTGTTTCTTCTTTAAAAGCTTCTATTTCTTTATGCTTTTCTTCCCATTCTTGTTTAAAGATCTCTATCATCATCTTGAGGTATGATTTCAGGGTGAGTCTTCTTTTTCTGGAGCGTTTGGTATTCCACTGTTTGCTGTGATGGGAGAGCTGGGTTCTGGTGTTGCCAGGTTATCTTGGTTTCCATTGGGTAAGTTCTTTTGGTTTCCTCTTGCCATCTTGTTGTCTGTGATTATAAGTGGTCTTGTTTTCAGTGATTGGCCCCCATCTCTTAGCTGTTCCGGGCCTGTTTCCCTGGATCTCTGCTGTTCCCAGTAGGAGATGGCCTGAGCATTTGGTCCACATGCGCGGGCCCTCTGGGTGGAAACTGAGTCCCTATGGTAGAGTTCCTGCTCCCCTGAACCAATGGGGAGGGTCACTTTCTGTTTGGTTGGCCCAGACCTCTCTATGCCCCAGCTACTAGCAGCGCATCTCACCAGGCCTGCATCCCTGGATCTCCGCTGTTCCCGGTAGCAGATGGCCTAAGCATTTGGTCTAAATAAAGTTTTCTAAGATGAATAAAGATGAAAACTTTCAACATTTTTATAGATGCTGGCTATGTAAAATCTGGTCAATTCCATTTGGGCAGGAAACACAGAATTTGTTTGTTTTTCTGTTTAGTATTTATTTATTTATTTATTTATTTAGAGATGGGGTATCACTATGTATCCCTGGCTAGCCTGAAACTTATTATGTACATCAGGTTGGCTTTGAAATCACAGAAATCCACTTACTTCTACCTCCCAAGTGTGAATGTTGCGATTAAAGGGGCACAGCGCCATGCTAGGCTAGAAAGCTCCTTTTACACAACAACTGAGTTCTAGAACAGCTCAGGTTGGCCCACGTTCCCTGGTTTGCAGTCTCACCAACCTGAGTCCTGCACAGTGAGAGTGGTCACCTAAGCTTTGAGTCCCACCTGTTAGCTACTCAAGGATAACTAGGAATGTAAACCAGTGCCCCATTACCTTAAAGAATTTCCACAATCTTAGCATGTATTAGAAAATATTGTAACCTGTCATTTAAAAAATATTAAGACAGCTACAGAAGTACCTATAATTCCCAAATTTATATCTAGAAAAATAAAATGAAATAGTTAATTTTCAAGAAAATTATGCTGAGGAATGTTAGTGGTTAAAAGAGCTTACTGACCTATAGAGCACCCATCCAGCTTGCTTCCCAGCCCTGCACACAATCATCTGTAACTCTGGATTCAGGGGGTTAACATCTTTTCACTAATTTTAACCTCTGCTGGTGGGAGCCAAACACAATGCTATACTCACATACACAAAGGCAAAATATTCGTATACTTAAGATTAAAATAAATCTTTGAAAAAATAAGTTTTAAAAAAACTTTTAAGAAGCACTGGAGAGATATCTCAGCAGTTAAGAGCACTGACTGCTCTTCCAGAGGTCCTGAATTCACTTCTCAGCAACCACATGGTGGCTCACAACCATCTGTGATGGAAGCCGATGTCCTCTTCTGGTGTGTCTGAAGACAGCTATGGTGTACTTATATACATAAAACAAATAAAATAAATATTTTTAAAAAGCCTTTTAAGATAGAAAACAATGCTCTATTTGTGACAGGCCCCATTGTGTAGCCAATACTGGCTTGTATTCACAATGTATAAATTTGGGGTGACCCTGCCACCTTATACTCTCATGATCTCACCCCACAAATGAACAATGCTTTAAGAGCTCTGGGAAAGTTTCCAGTCATTTTGTACTTACCTGCTGAATAGTTTTGGAGGTTTTCTGAAGATTTTCTCTAGGAGGGACCTTACCAAATAGCTTCCATCCAGGAGCACTGTGGACAACTGATTTGAGTTCCTTTGTCCTTTTTGGAAAAAGGTTTCTGAAACACAGAAAATTTACATGAATTGTTTTCCATAGTCAGGGAACTATTAATTAATAATTTTTAAAGCATATTTATTTCCAAAGCAAATTTAAAATATTTTTAAATAAAAATTATCCCTAATACTTGTATAAATATTGCTTATAATAACTCAGTTAAGACTATCTGACTTATACAAATGTTTTAGTAGAATCAGTCATATAGATTTATTTGTTTTATTTTTAGGTAGAATATGATACTCAGGGTGACTTCCAACTGCCTATGATGACACTGAACTCCTGATCCTCCTGCCTCTACCTTCCAAGTACTAGGATTACAGATACATGCCCAGCTGTGAACAAAATTATGACAAGATTAACAATAAGGAAAAGTGAGAGCCATAAATTAAATACATGATTCAGATACTTGATTACAAAGGCCAAGAATCTGAGAGTTCAAGAGCTTAGACAATATAGTTTATACTTTTTAAAGATGCTTATTCTCTTTTGTGTGCATATGTCACGTGCCTGGATGTGTGCATGTGCATCATGAACACACAGGAACCTCTGAAGGTCAGAAGTGCACTGGGACTCCTGGGATGACAGCTATAGACGGTTGTGAGTCACCATACAGGTGATAAGAATCGAACCTAGGTCCTCTGCCAGAAAAACAGTTCTTAATTACTTAGCCATCTCTCCAGTCCCAGGTAATAGAATGTTTTGAAAATACTACTTAGTTACTTTTAGTAATACTTTAAAAATATTTGTAATAAAAGCACATCTACTGCTGCCCCACCATTAGTAATGCTTTTCCTAAAACAACTATATAACAAAGCTTATTGCAGAAAGGCTAGCATATAATTACAGAAGAAAATTCTCTCATTGAAAAATCTAAGAAAAAAAAATGCCAAGCGAGAAGGAAAGGGAGGGAAAGACAAGCAATTTCAAACCACAATTCATGGTCTATTAATTTTGCTTATTATTTGATTGATTTTCACTGTGTGTGTGTGTGTGTGTGTGTGTGTGTGTGTGTGTGTACATGTATGTGTGAGTGGGAGTCAGAAGATATCTTGCAGAAGTTGCTTCTCTATTCATTCTGTGGGTTCTGGAGGATGGAATTCAGGTTGTCAGGCTTGGCAGCAAGTACTGTTTCCCACTAAGGCATCCCATTTGCCCCAGCGGTCGACTCATTTGAAATGGTTGATATATGTGTGCAGTTTATTTGATATATGTGTGCCTCACAGCTCCACATTCATCTTTCAAAATATATTCTGTGGTAACAGAAACCTTTAAGCATTCCATTTTACAAAATGAAATTTTGTTCAGTTTTCTCAGTAGAGGGCACCAGGAGGGTAGTGGCTGAGACAGGGGCTTCCCTGTCATTTCTAGCAGCTGCACAATGGGCAGTGACATGGCCATGGCACATCCAGGGACATACGTCCAGACTGTGCAGTCCCTGGAGATGGCACCCCTGCATCGCTCTGTCCATGGACACTGACCCCAGCAAAGGCCTATTAACACCAATGTGCCAGTTCTCTCTTCCCTCCCAGACTCACCTGGGCTGTGGCCCCAGGCAATTCTGCCACTCTTCCCTATTCGTCCCGAATGGAGGAAAACCTCTGCACCGTACTTTATGTAAAGAACCACTGGAAGTGACACCAAGAGTAAAATTCATAAAACAAAAGTAATTTTGGGCTGAACTTAATCAAATTTAAATATCTACACTTCAAACACACCACTTCCACAAAGTAGACAGCATATGAAGTTCATGTCACCTCTTCTAACAAAGTTGAACGAAACTAGAAATAACTGAAGTAAGTACCTTAGAACTTCAGAGCTTCGTCAGCTTTAAAATAACCAGATAGAGAAGATGACTGATCTTTTTAAACATGAGTAATATACATAAACCAATCAGCGTGCCCTGCTCACTAGAGCAACCACTTCTTGTGGCAATGGGACAGTAGTCTTTGTTGCTGGAGTGGTTGAGCGGTACTAGGAAAGGAGTGGAAGACAGCCGCCAGACCGCAGCTCTGTGCATGGTGTTGGTCCGGGAGCACCCCAGGCCCTGGCACAGACATCAGTCTAAGTTTCAGATCTCACCCCACCAGTCGTTTGTGTGGATGTCGTTTATCAAAGCACTAAATGAGGCAGGGACCTTTGCGTTCCCTTTTTGAAACCAGAAGTGTAAGGAAAAAAAAAAAAACTATCATGTTACGAGCAGACCACAGAATAGAAACATGTAGCCATGTTAAAAAATACACTTTGGAAAAATAGCTTGTAAAAATAAACACTAGTCTTCATCAAACCAAAGTCAGCAAGTGCTAAGACGTGAAGAACAGACACTTCATTCCCATTTTTCCTTCCTACACATTGCTAAATACCCTCATTTAAACAATTCAAAAGAGCCAGGGTGGTGGCTGTGGACTGCAGTCCACATGCAGGTGAGGACAGGCACAAGATAAGGCTAGACCTGTGATTGGACAGTGGATTGAGAAAGTGAGCTGAATGTTTTAGAGATGGGGAAATAGTGACACCAGGAAGAAGGAGGGAAGATGAAGGAAGAGGACAAACCAGATCCGTGTGGCTTTAAACAGCCACAGGTAGCTATGATTGTCATAGAAGGGATGGATTAATACAGGACAATTTGTCCAATCTAGGTGAGCAGCTTGTATCAGTATCAATTGGCTCTGAGTTCACTGTGTGGGTGTTTTGTGGGTTGAAACTTTACTGATATAAATCTGACTGATAAATTACAAGCCTCTAGAGTTACAGGTTCACAGGGATTTGTGACAGCTAACCATGGGGTGGATGGCTGGGAATGGGAGCAGAATCCATGGCAAGAGATCTGCGAGTTGGGTAGTCGCTTGCATGGGGGCCATGAAAACTTTGGGGGAGGGGGATCAAGTCACTACAGCTAGCATGGGTGTTATTTTTATATTTTATGTAACAGGTGGTGGCAAACACCTTTAATCCCAGCACTTGGGAAGCAGAGGCAGGTGAAATCTCAAAACCATCCTGGTCTACAGAGCAAGTTTCAGGACAGATGGGTTATACAGAGTAACTCTGTCCCCCCCTCCCCCCAAAAAAAAGCAAAAGCAAAAGCAAAATAAATGAACAGTGGAAAAACTATTTTCTTTTCTTTCTAGAATAAAACTCAGTTGTATTCACATTTGGAAGTCACCTTTAACATATGTTCTTTCTCTTTAAAAAATGTTTTTATAATGTGTATAGGTGTTTTGTCTATGTGTGACTGCATACCATATTTAGACCTGCAACTCAGGGAGGCCAGAGGAGTGCATCCTGGGACTGGAGCTATAGTTGTGAGGGGTGAAGTGGATACTAGGAATAAAATCTTGGTTCCCTGGAAGAACAGCCAGTGCTCTTAATTGTGGGCCATGTCTCTAGGGAGCGGGTCGGGGGAAACAGAAAGACACATATAGAGACTGTTAGGGTTATCACTGCTGCAATGAAACACCACAACCAAAGCACTGTAGGGAGGGTTTATTTGTCTTATACTTCCACATCTCTATGCATCCTCAAATGAACTCAAACAGCACGAATCTGGAGGCAGATGCCAGGGCCATAGGAGAGTGCTGCTTACTGGCTCCATGCCTTGCTTTCTCTGTGCCTTATTCTCTATGACTTGCTCAGCCTGCTTTCTTATAGGACCTAGGACCACCAGCCCAGGGTAATCCCACCCACAAAGGTCTTAGTCTGCCAGCATCAATCACTAATTAACAAAATGCCCTACAGACTTGCCTGCATCCCAGTCTTATGGAGCCATTTTCTCAATTGAGGTTCCCATCTCTCAAATAACCCTAGCCTGTGTCAGGGTGGCATAAACCTAGCCAGTACAGAGACAGAGAAACAAGGACACAGAGAGACAGATACAGAGACCAAGAGAGACTCTGATTTATTTTAAGTGTATGGATGTTTTGCCTGCATGTGTGTCTATGCACCATGCTGAGTGTCTGCTGCTCACAAAGGCTAGAAGGCATCAGATCCTCTGGAACTAGAGCTACAGATGCTTGTGGGATGCCTGTGTGAGCTGAGAACAGACCTCAAGAAGAGTCTCCTACAGGAATAGTAAGTACTTTTAACTTCTGAGCCACTACCTCTTCTGATCCCCACAACTTAAAAGGTTTTAACTCAATAGTTAAAAGATACAGTTCTTAATTTTAGGCAGTTTAGAACTTAACAGAGACATTTATACAAGTGATTGTGTTTGTAAATCTCAACACTGACTTTAGCTCACTAATTCTCAAAATTGGTTACCTGTTAGAACCACTACATCTAGTGAGGAAGCAGCATGCAGAAGGGACACAGTGATGTACAGACAACTCTGTACCTGTGGCACTTCTGCATCTGTTTTCTATCCCATCCGCAGCAACAGCCTAACGGCTTCTCTGACTCTTCCTTGTTTTAAAAAAATAATTTTTATTTATATTCAGACACACCACAAGAGGCCATCAGATCTCATTACAGGCGGTTGTGAGCTGGAAATTGAACTCAGGACCTCTGAAAGAGCAGTCAGTGTGTGTTCTTAACCACTGAGTCATCGCTCCAGCCCTGCCTGACTCTTCTTTAACCCAAGGAATTCCTTTACAAACTACAGTAAAGGTCTGACTTCCACACAAGAAGTTCCATGGCATTTCACTCTCCTCAAAAGGAAAGTCGGGTTTCAAAGTTTGCCTTTACTATGTCTCATTAAAGTCCAGTGACATAAATGTATGCCCCCCTTTATCAGCTATGTCACTGACAAAAACTGCAAGTCTGACTTAGTATTGCTTAGTAATACCAGCAAGTGCCTCTCCCTACTAGAGCTGTCTCTAAGTCCTTGGTTTCTCAAGTCCCAAAATGTCTGCCACAATGCTTCAAGTTACTATTCTGAAACACAATCCTAAGCATGTTTAGCTTTTGTTTGTTTTGTTGTTTTGAAGAAGGAGGATCCTAGGCCTCGGGCTCAGTTGGTAAAATGATTGCATTAAGCCTAGAGCTGATCCCCGCAGCCCATGAAACCAATATGGTGGTACGTGTCTTTATTTTCAGTGCTGAGGAAGAGGCCACAAAAGATAAGATGTCCTCAGCTCCAAGATGAAGCCAGCTAAGCTATATGAGACTCTCTGTCCCCTTCTTCCCAACTCAGAATTACTGACCACTAATAAAGTGCCTTTGCTCACTGGAGAGTGGAGGCACAGTCTAGTAGTCCAGGCCTATAATTCCAGAAGCTCAGGAGGGTAAGGAAGGAGGACTGGTGGCTTCAGAGCTAGTCTGGACAAATTACTGAGAACCTACCTTAAAATAAATGAAGGTTAGAAATGCATTTCAGTTGTGAGGACATTTGCCTAGCATGGATGAGAGTCTGAACCAATCCAAGACTGAGGAAAAGCTGATCCATGTACTATAGACACCCTCGCTGAATAGATTCAACTTACTTGGTCATATAAATTTAGTCCCTACCTGTGTGGTTCTGGTTTTCACATTACTTCATGTACCTTGGGGCCAATCACACTGCTGAGTGCTGTGCTGAACAAAACAAAAAGCTTTGTACTATTTCACCTGTAATTCTGTGCATGCTACCATGTGTTCGTGTGGCTGACGGCCTCATTCCAACCCAACCTTGTCATCTAGTAAAAAGTCAAGCTTGCTTTATAGGGAAGAATTCCCACATTTCTTACTCCAAAGTTAATCTCTGTTGAATAGAAGCTGCAATAGCCCCTTTTATAACACTAATCAGGGAATATTTTAAATACCGATTTTATAGGATATCAATATCTTGTTGCTGCTGCTGGTGGTGTTGGTGGTTGTGGTGTGTGTATGTGTTAGGTAAAAATCGAGACTGATGCTGGCTTTCTTCCTCAGTTACTCTCCACACTATTTCTGAGACAGGGTCTCTGACTGCACTTACGAGCTCACCAATTCCACTAGGCTCACTAACCAGAGAATCCCAGGGATCTAGCTATCTATGTCTGCCTCCCACAGTACTGAGGTTTTATACTGGTGCTGGGTCTCAGAACTCAGCTTGCTTGAGTAGCAAGCACTTTACCAACTGAAACATCTACAAAACTCTACTCTTAAGTATTAATTTATTGTTTTTGAGACAGGGTTTCTCTCACCATGGCCCTGACCTTAAGTTTTTAAATAAAATATTTCATCTATTTTCTAATGCATAGTGTATATAATGGCCCCAATAAAATTTGTCAAACAAATAAACAATAGGACAATTGCACACTAGCTCATAAGAACTACGTGTGTTGGTTAGGTATGGTAGGGCATATGGAAAATCTCAGGACCCAGGTGGTGGAAGTTCCAAGCTAGCCTGCACTATTTGGCTAGATCCCATTTCACCCAAACAAACGAGTCCTACAAGGAACTGACTTGTTTTTTGTGGTTCTCGAATGCATATTAAAACTATGATATTTTGCTTCAACATAAAGAACACTTTAACGATACCTTTAGCTGGCTACCTTGAGAAACTAAACTCAGGCTGAAACAATTCAAACGGGATAAGTAAGTTATCAGTAAACTCTCAGAAAATCTCCCCCAAGCTCTGATGTTGTTAGTATTGCTGAGTTTCATTAATATTTTGCTCATGTGTGATAAGTTAGGTGAAATTCCAACTATAACCAAAGATATCTTGTATTTCCTATATGATGGTATGCTTCTATGAAATGAACCACTAAATTGCTGAACAGTGTTTCAATGATATTAATAAAAAGTCTTAGCTCCTTGCTGACATAAGTGATCGGCTATCATTTGACCCATGTTATAATGGCTACCCTTCACACAGGACAGTTCTGAGTTACTGGAGCTACAAGACAGTACTGGCTTTACTTTTTGCTTTGTTTGGGTTGTTATGTGTGAGATGAGCTCTACTGTGTCCTTTGGAACAATTTAGAGATCTTCCTGCCTCAGCCTCCCAGATGGTAGTAAGAATACCACACCACACCCAGATGTGCCAGTTTTGAAAACCAATCCCTATCTAGTATCCCTAACCACATCTTAGTGCTTTGGGAATTACGTTACAAAGACAGGCATCACCCTCCAAGTGTATGTTTAATTCTTATGCTGGTCATCCTGTACAATAATGACAAAAATCTCATTCATTTTTAGATAGAAAAATTTGAAATTAATACCCAGTTCTGAATAACAAATCTCTTATTTCCCAATATTAGCTGTCTTTTTAATTCTCAATAATACTGATAGAGTAAAAAGTCAGTTGGGGTCAGATATGCTGGTGCAGGCCCTTAAACCTAACACTGGAAGACAGAGGCAAATGGATCTCTGTGAGTTGGAGAACTTATCTAAAATTAATAAATAAAGTCACTTAGTGGGGCATTTACTGCCGAGCCTTATTGTTGCAGTAAATATTAAAGAAATTAGCTCATCTCTTTATCAGCCCCTGTGGTCTCACTCAACGGGCACTGCTTTAGTATAGAGTCAAACACACAGACTCTGTCACTCGGTCCACAAGCTACACTCTCCTGGAGACCCCTTTCCCAGGCGGCTCACCCCACCCATCCTGCTGTTTCTGTCCCGGAGTGTTTCTTTATCCCACTACCCAACACAAACATTACTCCAAAGCCAGTAACTTTACAAACAGGTTTATATATTAGATTCTCAATTCACAAACCCTCTACACAATTAGAGTACATCCCATAGACAAAGATACAAACTGCCCTTCTATAAGAGATAAAAGACCTACAAAATCCTTAAAAATATCCAATTCTACCTAAGTCCAATTACAGCCACCAGGATCTAGGATTGCTTTCTCCAGCTCCATCTTGATCTCTATTGAGGGGATTTAGATATAGATGAGATAGAGACAGAGACAGAGATGATGAAAAGCAGGCTTTGGAGTAATGTTTTGCTGGGCAGCAGTGGAAAGAAACACACGGGGTGGTGGTGTCTACCTGGGGCAGAAACAGCAGGGCAGGCGGAGTGAACCGCCTGGGAAGGGAATCGTGTGGAAAGGGCGCTTGGACCGAGTGACAGAGTCCGTGCGTTTGACTCCATTCTAAAGCAGCACCACATGGTTAAGACCGCCAGGACCAATAAAAAGATAAGCCATTCCATTTTTAATATTAACTGCAACACCTGCTGACTTTAGCTTGATCTCCAGGACAGGACAATGGAGGACGGGAGAGAACTGACTTGCCCGGGGTGTCCTCTGACCCCCATGTATGGCTGAACCTTTAACAGTTAAATGGAGGTAGGAAGTTAGTGAACCATGAATGTAAAAAAGCAACTTAAGTTTCATTCTTCAGTGAAACTCTCCATTGACACTATTTTAAAAGGTCACTACAAAAAAAAAAAAAAAAAAGAAAAAAGAAAAAAAAAAAAAACCAATATAGAAACTGTTAAGATGTGAGCCTTACATATTTAAAAGTTTAATAACTACTTTAGAATTAAATTTCTCCACAGCATGTTTTTGATAATAAACAATGATGATCTTTTTCTCATGAGTAAGAGAGGTTTAAATACCATTTGATTGAGTTAAAGAGAATTATTTCTTTTTTAGCTCTGAAACTCAAGTAAAAATATGTTATATAAAAAGCTGTATTACACTCATCTTACTTGTGTTTGTTTGCTTTGGGGACAGGGTCTCCCATAGTACTGGCTGGCTTTGAACTTGCCATGCAGGTAAGGCTAACCTTGAACTCTTGGTCCTCCTGCTTCCATCCTTCTCTAAGTACAGGGACTTCAGAAGTGTGTGTCACACCTGGTGTCGTAATGTGTCAAATATGCACTTTTTAATTTAAACCTTTATTCATTTATTTATACTTTATTTTAAATGTAGGAGTGCTCTGTCTACATGTACACTTACATGCCAGAACAGGGCATCAGACCCCTTTATGGTCATGAGCTACCATGTGGTTGCTGAGAGCTGAACTTAGAACCTGAGCACTGTCCTTAACCGCTGAACCATCCCACCAGTTCTCAAATACGTATTTTTTTAGAAAAAGATTTATTTTTACTTTATGTGTATGAGTGTTTTGCCTGCGTGTATATATGTGCAACATATGTGTGCTTAGTGCCTCGAGGGGCCAGAATAAAGTCTGAAATCCCCTGAAACTGAGGTTACAGACAGTTGTGAGCCCCCATGTAGGTATTGGGAACCAAATCCAAATCCTTTGCAAAAACAGCAAATAGCTCTTACCTGGTGAGCCATCTTTCTACCCCTCATGCATGTACTTTTTAATCCCCAGATTTACCCAAATCAGCCTGTGGAGCCTAAACTAAAATTATAGCGGTGCACACCATTAACCCCAGCACTGAGGAGGCAGAGGCAGGTGGCTCACTGTGAGTTTGAGGCCATCTTAGGCTATACAGTGAGTTCCAGGCCGGCCAAGCTATACAGTAAGACTCTACACTTCACTAAAAAGCTTTGAAAGAATGAAGGAGTTAGAGTAGAAGCTACCTAAAGAATAGAAAAAGGTGAAAGGCATAATCTGTAGTTACACCTGATGCCACAGGTCGAGGTACTAGCTAAATTATTACCAACCTACCTATCACTCACTCTTCCCGGCAAGCTTCTCTAAACCTCTTCATATTTGCCCTCCAGCAGCAGCGCACCTGTGCAACCATGCCTCCATGCCTCCCAGTTTTCATCTTCTTCTCACTACCTGAGTAAGAACAGTGTAGAATCAAAGCAATTAGCTTTGTTTGATTTTCTAATCTAAAGCCTGATTCCTCCTCCCCACCCCCATCACCAAAAGCTGTTACAGTTCCTGAACACATTTTTTTTTTCAGGGACAATAAGAAAAGAATTGCTAGTTAACTGAAGTCTGATGAAAACCATATTTGGAAATTAGATAAATGGGCACCTGTATATTACAGTATTTGAGAAAATATGAGAAAACAGTAGCCAAATGGTGGTGGTGGTGGTGGTGGTGGTGAGCACCTTTAATCCCAGCACTCTGGAGGCAGAGGCAAGTGGGTCTCTGAGTTCCAGGCCAGCCTGGTCTACAAAGCAAGTTCCAGGATAGACAGGGCTACACTGGGAAATCCTACCTTGAGATGGGGTGGGGTGGGAGTGGGGAGATAGAAAAAGAAAGGGAGGGAGGGAGGGAGAAAGGAAAATAATTTGATTTAAAAACTATCAAATTGATGCAGGTCCCTCAACTACTGGAGTGGGGGCTGTCCCTGAATTTGTTGCCTGCCTGTGGTCCTGTTCCCCTAACTGGGTCACTGTGTCTGGCCTCAGTGAAAGAGGATGTGCCTAGTCCTGCAGTGACTGATGTGTGGGGAATGCTGGGAGAGGAAAGTGGTGGAATGATATGGGGGGGTCCCCTTCTCAGATGAGAATGGGAGGGGTAATGGGGAAGGAGCTGCAAGAGTGGGAGACTGAGAAGAGAGGGGGAGTTGATATTATAATGTAAAGTGAATAAATAAATTTTTTAAAACTATCATGTTCAGTTCCAAATTTAAAATGTTTTAATCTATGTGGGGTTAGGGGAAGGCAGACAGAAAATTTTTTTTAACACACAAAAAATACCCAACATGAAATTCTAATTACAAAGGAATTGAAAAGCCAAAAACTCAAGGGTAAGTTAAACGCATGATTATTAAGTTCAACTAAAGTAGCTAGCTTGGTTTCCTAAGGTAAACTTCTCTTAATTGCAGGAAAGAGTTTGCTGAAAAACCAGACAGTCACATGGGTTTCCCCCTCTTAGCCACAAAAATGTGTTCAAGAAAGGCTGAAGCAGCAAATTTCAGAGGGATATGAGCCATGGTCTGTGCAGAACTTCAGAAGGAAGGGAAATTAGCAGGCTTCTGATACTCTGTAAAAACAGTACAAAAAGCTGCTGCATCAGGGAACCCAGGAAGCTTTAAAAGCTAAAGCCTTTCTTAAACAGTCTAAGCAGCATAAATACCAGCCTCTTCCCATTAATTAAAAGAGAGCTGAGATTAACTATGCAGACATGAATTTTCAAGCTTGTGAAATGCTGTATTTTCGATTTCTTTGCCTGTTCTCTATTGCTCTCTGATTATAACAATAAGCAGATCTGAACAAACTCTAAAGCAAGGAAGTGCCGTGAGCTATAAATCTGTGTGCTGTATTTCCATTAGTTACACCCAGGGAGACCAGTCCATCGTCAGCTAAGTGAAACATTCACATTTCAGTGATTACGTCCAAGAACCACCAAGATCAGAATAGTGGGGGCCACAGTACAGCTTGTTAAAATTCAGATTCTGGAGACATCCCTTCTATACTCTACTGAATCCAAAAATCTTCACTTAAAAACAAAACAATTTACTCTTTATAACTCTCCGTCCAAGTGATTTAAAAACTTAAATAAGAACCACTGCAGGAGCTGAGAGCTGACTGAGTCTCAACAGTTATCCCTTTGGCCTCCACACGGCATTTACACGAACACACACAAAAGAAACACCTTGGTTTTGTTTTCTTTAAGTCAGCCAGTGGTGACAGAAAGTCAGTGAACTATACTCACGAGTAGGACCTGAGTTCAGATACCACCCCCACCCCACCCCCGTGATGGGCATAGGCAAGCAGAGATAGACTGTGACTCTCTGGCCATCCAGTCTACCCAAGGGTGACCCTGAGAGACCCTGTCTTAAACAAACAAAGAAACAAAATAATAATGTGGAGAATGATAAAAGAAGACATCTCATACCAACCTCCTGGCCTCCACAAGCAAGTTCGTGAGCAAGTGAATTCTCTCCTCTCCCTCTCTCTCTTACACACACACACACACACACACACACACACACACACACACACACACCTCTACCCACTCACCCACACAGTCAAAAGAAAAAGGAATCTCAGCAGTCTCCAACAGCACCATCTGGGATGGCTTTTCATGGAACTAACAGAGCTGCTGAGAACCTGGGAGGAACAGGGAACAGCAGCCTCAGAAAAGACTTCTCTTTGCCTTTCTGAATACATTAGAGATGGTAACAGATGCACTGCTTCAAAGTTTCCAAATGTTTCTGCTCTTTCCCCAAAACTTCCCATGACAACACAGTATCAAAAGTATAAGTAAGCCAAGTTAAAAATTTAACTTAATTTTATAATTAAGTTAAAATTTTTACTTTACCTGCCTATATTAACATGTTCCCTAAAAAAAAGACAAAAATATTTTAACCTTTCTTAACATTCCTTCCTTTCTAGTTCCTTCTTCAATTTTTTAATCTAATCTTCATTTCATTGTGTAAGAATCCAGTGTGACATACACCTAATCACACATATAAGCACATTTCTACAGACTGCAATGCTTCCCCGGGCAGTACAAAAACTACCCTCGTCTTTCTTTTCCATTAAGTTGGGTAGGTCTCAGAGACACTATTTTTCTGTCATATACACATGCTCCAAAGAAATTACAGTAGGAAAAAAAACAGCTCTAAAGTGAAGACTGTAGCAAATATCTATGATTTCAGCACTCGAGAAGATCTGCAGTTTGAGGCCAACTTAAGCTACACAAGTAGATGCTGGTTTATACTGTCTACATCTAAGAAACAGAACAGAGACAGTTGATGTTTAACATGATTGTGCTAAGGTAGGCATTACAAAATAAAACCAAATCTTCTACAGAGAGCTTGGAACAGAAGGAAGTAGGTCCTGGCATATCTCTGCCTACCTTCCTATTTTAAAGATAAACAAACAAACAAAAAACCTGCTACACAGTGATGGTGCATGCCGCTAATGCTGATGCTCAAGGGCAGAGGCAAGTGGATCTCTGTGAGTTCAAAGCCAGCTTTGTCTACAGGGTAAGTTCCAGGATAGCCAGAGCTACAGAGAGAAACCCTGTCTAGAAAAAAACCAAACAAAACAAAACAAAAAAGCATTTTTTAGATCCTTTTAAACTCAGTTCACATTTATAATATTTAGTAAATATCTGGGGTTTATTACTGTATGTGCAAAATGAAGCCATTTGTGTTTGAAAGCAAGAGTTTGTTTGAATGACCCACAAAAAAATAGCTTAAAGTTATTTGCTTTTTAAGAAACAGAAAATGGGGGCTCAGCAGTTGAGAACACTTAATGGCTTTGTTTCTATTTTTTCATTTTATGTACATAAGTGTTATGCCTATGTGTATATATGTGCACCATAAACCATATTTATGCTTGATACCTGCAGAGGCCAGAGGAGATTGTTGGATTCCTCTGAAACCAGAGATAATTTCGAGCCATCACGCAGATGCTAGGAACTGAACCTAGATCTTCTGGAAGGTCAACCAGTGCCTTTAACCACTGAACCATTTTTCTAGCCCCAAGAATTCTTACAGCAGACTCAAGTTCAGTTCCCAGAACCCACATTATGGCTTCACAACTAACTATAACTCAATTCCATTTACTGTCTTCTGACTTCTACACGTACAAGGCACCCATGTGGTACACATACTTCTCTGCAGGCAAAACACTCATACACATAAACAAAATAAATAAACCTTTAAGACAATATTTAAAAAGAGAAAAGTAAAGAAGTGTGCATGGGGCACAGATTCTTCCCAGCTGACACTAAGAAAGGTTTTCATTCCTTTAAGATTGTCACTGTGGCTCATGTCTATAATCTCAGTAACCTGTGAGGCTAAAACAGGAGAATTACCTATGAGTTCAAGGCCAGTCTTGGCCACATACTGAGTTCTAGTACACTATGAACTATAGAGTGAGAGACCCTGCAATGGATGGATGGATGGATGGATGGATGGATGGATGGATGGATGGATGGATGGATGGACGGACGGAGGGATAGGTAATTAAACAATAACAAACAAGTACCAGATCTGGTAGTATAGCCACGTAGGAAGTAGAAGTTAGGGGACTATGTATTGGGGGTTGGTCTGATGCCATGTAGACAAAAGTTAAATTCTGAACCCCAAAATCTGGTTGCCCACAGATGAGAGAATTCTCAGGTACACTAGCCTTTGTTGTGTAAACCTTGCTCCTCAATTTAAGGAAAAATTTAAGGAACAAGTGGAGGGTCTCAGGAGAGACCAGGGGAGAAGAAAGGAAACAGAGAAAGAAGGAGGTCATGATGAGAGGAGATGGACCACTGCCCCCGGCCCAAGTGCATCCTGAGGACAAGCTGATAGAGCAAAAGGGAAGCCCAGACAAGACTCACACAGCAAGTAACAGGGAACATATGGCTGGGATGTAAATTAGACTACCTCAAAACCTGCCCAATCTAGGCTTACAGCTTGTAAATAAAATACCAAGATTTGTGTCTTTCATACAGGCTAGCTAGAATAAATAATTCACTTTATAGAATTAAATGAATTATTTGAGCCCATCCTCATCTATACAGCAATTTCCAAGGTAGCCAAAGACCCTATATCAAAATTAATTATTTTAAAAATGAAAAAAATTAAAATGTTTTCTCTTTTCACTGCTGAGTTGTTATACAGAGTAGTAATGACTTAATAACAAATTGCCATAAATCTCTTCCCACCACTGAATTAAAACAAGGATAAAGCTTTTCTTGTTTGTTTGATTTGCTTTTTTGAATCAAGGTCTCAGTCTGTATCAGGTTAACCTCTAATTCACAGCAATCCTCCTGCCTTAGTTTCCCCAGTACTGGAATAACTGGCATGCCCACCATGAAGCTACTTTTGGAACATTTGTTATAGACTTTTGTCTAGTTAAGGGGGAAAAGTAGTAAAAGGTAAAAGAGAGAGAAAGAGAGAGAGAGAGAGAGAAAGAGAGAGAGAGAGAGAGAGAGAGAGAGAGAGAGAGAGAGATGAAAGAGAGAGAAAGAGAGAAGCAAAAAGGATGAAGAGTGTCTTAGGGGTGGAGATACCATGACCAAGGCAACTCTTATAAAAACAATATTCAAACGGGGCTGGCTTATAGGTCAGAGGTTCAGTCCACTATCATCAAGGCAGGAAGCATTGGCATCATCCAGGCAGATGTAGTGCTGGAGAAGCTTGTTCCAAAGGCAGTCAGGAAAAGACTGACACTAGGCAGCTAGGAGAAGGGTCTCAAAGCTCACCTCTCCAGTGACCACAGTGACACACTTCCTCCAACAAGGCCACACCTCCTAAGAGTGCTACTCCCTGGGCCAAGCATATTCAAACCACCATGAAGAGGTAGGACAGAACAGTATCAAACAAGTAGCAACTCAATGCAAAGAGAGACTGGCAATCAGGAATCCAGATCTCTAACCCCAGTTACCACTAGTTAGCTGAGCAGCCTTCTTTAAATAGTGAGCTTCTTCATCTAAAGAATGAAGTAGGAGCAAAGTACTCCAAAGAATAAGAATCCACTTAAAAACAAGCTGATTCTGAAGGTAACCCTCCGCAGTTGACAACTATATTCAGACAATAATAATAACAATAAATAATTTTTGAGTTGCTAGGACTATGGGCACTTACTGATTATTTTACTTAAGGATCAAAACTTTGATCACAATTACACACTTGAGAAAACAAAAGAAGAGACATGAAAGTGGCCAATTGAATCCAACTTGATGGGCTACTCATACCAGTGCTAGCTACTGCACACTCAGAGATGAACGTCACAGTGCCTGCCTTTAAGATGGCCAAAAATTCAGCTAAGGTTTGACTAAATTCCAAAGGGGAAAAAGAAACGCTCCTCACTTTGCTCTATCCAAAACAAAGGAAGCCGTGATGTCTAGAACCTTGACATGCATCTGGCAAGCATGCACCCACATGTATCTCCATTCACTCAATTAATTAATTCATATAAAAACCTCAGAAATTAAAAAGAAATTAGCTTTCAAGTACCCACATTTTGGGGATTTGTTAATATTTAAACCTAGTTATTTGGCTCAGCCAGGAAAGCACTTCCCACAAGTGTGAAGGCATGAGTTCATAGCCCAGGAATACACACAAAGGCTGGGTAGGCGTGGAAGCCTGCCTGTGA